>NC_089152.1:5573852-6198852 GCF_009819655.1 Sylvia atricapilla | reverse complement strand
GCCACAGGCAGGAAGTGCTTAAAGGTCAGTAGCCTTGTCCAGAAACATCCAGCACCAGACTGTGGGTTACCAGGGTAGATGAATTGTTGCTCTGCAATGAGCTGGCACTATCTGTATAATAATAAAGGAAATTAAAGTCTTCTGATGCATCCTCCCCATTGGACAGGCTGCTCTGATCCCCTTGCTTTCTTCCCATCTCCTTTTCCAGCTTCTGTTCTTTCTTCTCTCTCCTCTCCTATCTGCTAGATCTACCCACTAGAACTTGCTGTGCCCTTATTGAAAATCTATTCTGTTTTGTTACTGACTTGTCCTGTTTTTCACCCTGGTTCATTAGGGATTCCCAGTATTGTGTCTTTTTTTCTCCTCTCTTTTCTGTACATTGTATGGAAATTGGCTGTTTGCTGGCTGCTTATCTCCAAACCCTGGCATCTGAGTTTGTTGCTGTAGTTCCTCCAAGGAAGTTCTGCCAAGCGGTGCGGCGGCAGGGACGGCAGCAGGGTCAGATGAGTTCTGTAGGAACAGCGAGCTGCTTGTTCCACACAGCATCAGAAATGGTAGTGCAGGAGGGAACTGGCAGAGGAGAGGAGCACCCTGCACCCAGGGGGTGAAGGAGGGTCCTGTGCCCGATGCCTTGTGGTACCAGTGATCACCAAACCTTCACAGATCAGTGCCCACATCATTGTGCTTCCCATCCGGGGATAACCAAAGCAAAGGTGGGACCCTGCTGTATTAATTATATATTATTTAGTCATGAAGTCGAGCAAACTGAACCTTTCTCTTGCTTTGTCCTCTCCCACACACTTTTCCTCATTGTATCTCTGGAGTGTTTTGGGTTTGATGAGCTCTTGCACCCCAAACACAGTAAGGGACCAAACACTGCTCACCTTGCACAGAATCCTGGCACAATGGGCTCTTCATCCCTGTGTACTGCCATGGTGCCAGGAATGGTGAGCCCCATGCTCTGACCTGGCTGAAATACATTGCTGTGGTGACATGGAAAAGCAAAGTGCCTGGTCTGCAGCAGGTCAGAGCATGAATAAAGGGTTTTCAACTGTGGGAGCCACGTAATAGCATTTTTTGTTAACAGGCCCTGTAGGTAAAGTGAACTGTGACAGCAAAAGTGCACAGCAGTGTAGAGAAGAGACCCTTCCAAAGTTTTCCAGGAGCTCTCTGTGTCCAGGAGAGAACAGCTCCTCTCCATGAGAGGTTTGGAAGATGCTGTGTATTTCCACAGCTTTCCCCCACATCAGGAATATTTGGCTGTTGTACTGTGTGGCTCAGCATCCTCCTTCACACCCCCCAGACCACCCTCAGTGGCTTTGGTCAGTGCAGCAGGGGAGGAAGGAGCTGCCCAGCTGTCTCCTGGCATGCTGCTGGCACGGGGGGGGCTGGGGAACATGGGCAGGTGCAACTCTTTTCTTCTTATTCCTTGGCATCGAGACACTCTCTAATTATTGTGAGGAGCAAACAGCTTGCCCACTTTTACACGTACCCTGCCCCCTGCCTGTGATTTGGATTGTCTTTGGAAGAACGTGCCTCGTACGGGTGGGAGTGGGGAGGAACAGATTTCTCTCCAAACACTGACAAATTTCAGAAAAAAAAACCCGCAAAACGTTCGTTAGGTAAAAAGTGAGAGAGAATATAATACTACTGGCAAAAGAACAAAAAACCCAAACCCGTGCTGTTTCTCTGGACAGTAAGTTCCCCGCATCGCAGGTGAAGGGAGGTAGGAGCCAAGGGCAGCTGGAGCTGCTCCGCCTGCCAGAGGCTTCTGAGAAAGATGTTTGTGCCTTAAGCAGTCCCATCTCACTCCTCTAGACATCCTTGTACCACCTCCCGCAGCCAGGAGATGCTGAAACAAAGAGATGTTGGGGCAAGGATGAAAATCCAGCCAGTTTCTCCCTCCTGATGCCGCACCGCCCTTGCTTAGCCCGTTCCTCCCACGCTGCAGCCAGCCCTGTGCGCGGGTTTTCCCCCTGCTACATCCTTGTCACTGTCTGCCCGTGTCACCTGCGGGTGTGGAGCTGCGGGATGGTGATGGGATGCTGGCGGGATGCTGGCAGGGACACGCTCGCCCCTCTCGCCGCCGTGTGCTGCTCCGTGAAGTATTGCTGTGACGAGTGGTCCTGGCACTTTGTTTCCGAACAGCCAGCCGGTTCCGGGCTGCTGAACTTTTCCTGCAGCCCGGTGGCGCCTGTGTTTCCATGCACCGCTCCCGCTCTTTGTTTGGCTGGCAGGGAACAAAAGACACGCTCCCGTCTGTCTTGGGGAGCGCTGATGCCATCGCAGCCATTTCTTATCCGCGCCGGGGTAGGACAGCGGGACGGAGCCGTCCCCGCCGAGGGAAACAAAGGGCTTGGATGGTTATTGCCGGGGATGAGGAAAATTCTGCTCCGCTTTAGGGGGACTGTCTTTGTTACTCTGCGCCTGCTATTGCAGTTCCGCAGGGGTCCGGCTGCGTCCTGATTGTCTGTAGAGGGAGCTGGTGACCCGCTGCCACCAGGTGACTTCTCGAATTATGTCTGAGCCATCTTAGGGAGCACTTGACACTTGGTAATGGGTTGGTCTTAATATGAGTCAACCTTTTCCGTGCTAGCCCGGACCACATGCCTTTCCATCCTGATTACAAGGGGAATGATATTCTGCTCGCTGTAAGTGACGAATACGAGTCACTGATATCGCTGGCCTGCCTGCCGGGGAGCTTGTCACTAAATTGCCACTTTTTTTTTTCCCTCGTGTGCCCTTTTCTAACGCCTGCCTTTCAAAGGCTCGGGAAGAGAGATGTTTTTTGTGTCCTTTATGGAGGCTGCTGCGCTTGCTGTGAGCGGTCTGTAGTGGGCTGTAGTGGTAACACTTCTTGTCAGGGTTAGTCCATGGGGTATAAACATCCTGCTTCCATCTTCCAGGCTGTGATTTACTGCACCTTGCCCTGAGTTAGTCTAAGACTTGCTCTCCAGCAGAAAGTTTCGCTGGAGAAAGTGCTGCATTCTACCAGCAAGCGCCTTTGTGCGCTCACACGGTGGGGTGTGCACAAGCCAACAATTATCCAGGTTGGGCTGGAGGAGGAATAGCTCCCGGCAGGACACGAGCCCACAGACATCCTGGAAGTATTCATGTAAATGGAGCCAAAGGAGACCTTTGTACTCCTTGGGTATGGCAGGGCTCTAATAAAAGCTCCGTGACACATCTGGCTGGAAAATAAAAGCAGTGTTGGAGCACTGAATTGAGTAAGAAAATACTCGGGGTAGGCTTTGATTGCAGCTCTTCTGACAAAAACCTGAGTGCGAGCAGCCGGTTTCAGGTTGGCTGCAGAGCTCCCTCTCCTCCCCATGAAACACTCCGTCACCTCCTGCAGCCCTGCAGGGGCAGGGTGGGCTGCCACAAAAACATCTCCAAAGCCCCGGGCTCCTGCCTGGAGCAGGCTGGGGGAGATGAATGCCCACAGCTTGGTTCCTTAAGCTGAGCTCTGGGGAGTGGTAGGAGCAGTGGGACCGGCAGGGAGGGCTGGGAGCAGCAGGGGGGAAAGCACTCCAGACCCCCAAGAGAGCCAGTGGAACAAAAAAAGAAAAGCCAGTGCTTCGGGATTTCCAATACATCTGTTGAAAAGTTACTCCACAGTTCAGTATTGGTTGTCAGCAGCTTGCAAGACCCTCAAGGAGGAAATTTCTGACCTTGCTGGTGAGGAGAGCTGTGGTAGGAGGCTGCAAATCACCAGCCAGCCTTTCTGGAATCTAGTATTGCTATAGCCAGGCCAGTTCATGCAAACAGAGCAATAAAGACAATAAAGCAGTTCCCAGCAGGGCTTCACATTCCCTTTTTGCCTAGGTGGGCTTTTTGTGTCTCGTCTCCAACCCTGCAAGTGCACAATTCCAGTCGGGAATGCCAAGGGAACCTCTCTGCCCCAGCAGAGAACAAGGAGTTGCGAGTGTTGGCTCATTTAGCGAAGCCTTGTTGAGCAGCTAACGGGGAGTTCAGAGATTCAGCCTCAGCAGTGCCGTGCCTGCTCCTCTGGGACCAGGGCCAGCAGTGACACAGCACATCCTGCCGCTGCCACCACCCCTCCCAGCCTCTCCCAGGCATCACCAGCCCCCCCAGCCTTCCCCAGGGGATGAACTCAAGGGGTGGGTTTTCTCTCTCATGGCAAATGGGCTTTTGGTCTTCCAGGAAAAACATTTAACAGAGGTGCCTCTTTCTTTCTTTGGGCTTTCAGGCTGTTCTAATGTTACACAAGAGGAAATGGCCTCAACTAGCACCAGAGGAGGTTTGGATTGGGTAGCAGGAAAAGTTCTTCACTGAGAGGTCTGACAAATATTGGCCCAGGCTGCCCAGGAAAGTGGTGGAGTCATGATCCCTGGAGGTATTTAAAAGATATTTAGAAGTGACTATTGGGAATATGGTTTCATGCTGGACTTGGCAGTCTTGGGTTGACTGTTGGACTCAGTGATCTTAAAGGATATTTTTAAACTATATGATTCTGTGATTCTGTAGGTATTTTGCTTTTTCATCCTCGAGAATAGCACTACTTAAATAGATCAGGCACAGTTGCTGTAAAAACCAAAGTTGTTCCAAACCAGACTTCTTCCAATTGCCTCCCACATTTGTTTTCCCTGGGCCTGGGTCATCGTCAGCAGCAAGAAATAAGCCCAAAGTAGAAAATTAGACAATAATAATTATTTTGCCGTTTCTCTGGCTTCCATCCCCAGTTGCCCCAGGAAACAAGGAAGTTCCCTGGCAAAGTAAATTCACTGGAAGTGTAGAGATTCAGGTGTCATTCAGCAAACACCACTGCAGAGCAGACAGGTGTTGGCTTCTCAGTCACTTGCAGTGCAATAGAAAAAGAAAGAAAAAGGAAAAGGAAACAAGGAGAGTATCTTTACAGCTCCTTCTCCTTCACATTTCTGCTGTAAATCCTTGTCTTGGCTGGCAGCAGCCGTGATGGTGGTGGTGGCCTTGGGAGATGCATCTTCACCAACTGCAGCAGAATTGGCTCCGACTGGGAAGTGAAAGGACTGATCCAAGGAAATGGGCACTGCTGAAACCTTCCAGAGCAGTGACAGTGCTGTGGGGTGAGAGCTCTTTCCAAACTTAAGCCCTCTTTGTGTAGGTAGCAGATGTTATTTTGAGGATGCTCATACAGAAGAACTGCCCCAGGAGGATGTCTCTGCCCAGGAGAGGTCCTCAACATCTGCATCAGCAGTGGAAGAAGAAACCACATGAGACCTTCAGTATTCCAGTATGCTGCACAGAGCACTGGGAAAAGAGATGAGGGGGGTGTAGGAGGATGAGCCCAAGGGCCCACAGCCCCATATGATAATGTTTTGTGCTGCAGGAGCCACTGGGATTTCTGGCTTCTGGGACACAGATGCTCAGGGTGACAGGTTCTGCTGCAAGCCTGATGCTCTGCTGTTTGTGCTCCCTGAGAGCTCTGCTCTGTTAGCAGAAAAAATTATCTCAGGATAAATGAATAGTGTAGACATGTCTTGTAAGCAGTGAGGGTTTTGTCTCAGCTACTTTCTAGATCTTCCCTGCACTCTTGGAGTTTTTACCTTCTCCCTTCCAGAAGGGAAAGAAGAGAAAGAAAATAAATTACACAAATACATACAAAATGCACACACTGCCCAGTCCCAAGCCCTTCACTGGATCCTTTTTGCCTGCTTCAATGTCTGTTTCTTTGCTGGCTATTTCATTAACACAGCCCCAGAGAAAGAGCTGATGCCAGGAGAGTTTTAAAGATGAAGGAGGGAATAAGGTCCTGCCAGTACACAGGATGGGGAAAGGGGATGTGTGTGAGTATTTTGTCTTTAGAGCAGTGATAGAACAAGAGCATCTTGAGGTGATTGAGTCAGGCCATGCTGACATTATGGCAAATGCACGTGGATGTGATTTGTCTCCACAGGTGTGAGAGACACTTTTCTGGCTCAGGAAAAGCTCCTGCTGGGCTGGGCCCAGAGCTCAAGGCAGGGACAGGGATTTGGTCACCCCAGTCAGAGTGATCCCCAGCAGTGTCCTGGTGACAGGCTGCCACGGGCATCTCTCCCATTGGCCTCGTGTCCATTTGTTGTGAGAGCTGTTCCTGCTGATTTGTCATGGGTTTTGTCTCGTAAGTGTTTCAGACTAATTGGCATGTTCCTTATTAAGCAGTAGACGTCTGTTTTGCAAACCCATGTGTCTTCATTCCCTCGTGTCCTCAGCAGACACTGGCAGTGGTTACACGCCGTGACTCGCAGCCAGACAGAGATGTCAGGGTCACACCCTGCTCACATTTACTCAGGAGCTGATGTGAAGCCACTGTCACTGTCACTTGGCAGGCAGGGATGCTGAGCACCCCTGACCTTCCCATCCTCTTGTGGTCCCTGGGAAGGAGGCTGCAGGATGGGTGATGTTGTGGAGGTGGGATTGGGGTGTGGGGAGAGGTGACCAAATCAACGAGAGCCTTTGCATGGGGCTGCATTTCCCATGACAAGTGCCATGAGCAACAGGAGGCCGTTGGCTGGTGCCTCACTGGTGCTTGCTGGAAGATGCTGTTCTGCCAGCCTGGCTGCCCCTCATGTAGCAGACCTGCACTCGACCCCAGCTGGACCAGGTTGTTTCTGAAAGCCATAATAGGGGCACACTTTAAATGCGATTGTGTGACTTGACAGAATTGAGCTTGGAACACTAAAAGTAGCACCTGATATTTAGGAAGTTTTTGACACTTGGGCTGCCAAGCTGTGACAATATAATCAAGTGAGATTTTTTTAAACACACTGAAGTGCGATTTCGAACATCCCATCAAGATGTATTGCAGGATCTTCTGTGCTAGCAGACAGCTGCTTTAGAAATGTCTTCCCAATTAATCCCTTGCTTGCCTGGGGAATGCGGGTGCCACAGCTACCACCCAGCAAGCACCAGTTCTCTTCACCACAGTCTCCTCCACATCCCAAGATGAGAGAGCCTCCAAAACAACTGGTGAAATGTCACAGGAATGGCCTGCAAGGGTCTGATGTCCCAGCTTCCCCCCGTGTTTAATGAAATGGGATGCAGGAAGGCGAGATGGTGCTGGAGCCTGGAGGAGCAGCGTTCCTGGAGGGGGAGCAGTGCCAGGAGAGTGCACAATGGACTGTTTGAGTGCAGGATCTCAAGGTTCAGAAATGCATCTCTGATCCCATCACTTCTCATCTAGCTTTGGCTTTTGTTTCTGATATGCAAATTGATTTACACGTGGGGCTAACCAGCCTTTACTCTTCGAATTTGTCTCTCCTGGGACAGCAGAGCATTTGATGGATGTGGGTGGATTTTGACCTAAACTCCACAGCAACCACTTGAGTGTCTAGTCAGAAGTCCACAAGGGGACTTACCAATGAAAGTGTCCTTTTTCCACATTTTCAGCCGCACTCTGATGGAAAACCAGGACAAAATCTCCAAGGAATCCAGGTCGAATTCTGGGCTCAGTTTCTTCTCACTTTTGGGCTCCTGGGCCACCTTTGCCTGTCCACCCTGCAGGGTAGGGCTGGACAGGTTGGCATTTGGAAGCCAATTATTTCTCTTTCATAGACAACTTGGAAATGTGACAGTTTTTCCCCAAAAGCCCTGGAGTGCCTTTGCTGTCCTGCTGCTCTCAACAACCTAAAATTCAACCCCTGAATTTCAGTAAAGGGGAAGGAAGTGTTGAAGCCTATGTACTGATCCACATTTCACAGCACTGTGAGCATCAGTAGGAGCAAATCTCTAAAGTTAGGGAGGAGGAGGGCCATCTATATCCTTCATTTCCAGTGGCTGGGCAGTGTATCCTTTCCCCCAGAGGTGTTAGTTACGGTGACTGAGTCTCTGGCCACAACACAGAAACCTGCAGAGGGGCTGTGAACATCAACTCCAAGTCCTCTTCACACTTGGCTGTCTCAGGGAAAGCCCCTGGGTTGGGAGGACAGTGATTGTGGGTGGGTGGTCTCTAGCCAGGCCTGGCATCATGCTCATGTGCTCTTCAGATAGAAAATAGCAGTTCTGATCATGAGGAAAACATCAGAACAGTCCTTAAAAAGCAAATTAAATATAGGTGGTGATTTATTATTTTTTTAAAATAGATACAGGCTGCCTTAATGGGCACAGTCTGCAGCCATCTCAGGAGACTGTTGGCTGCCTCTGCTTTTGGGGCCAGTGAAACCTTTGCAAATCAATTCCCGTGGTCCTCTGGGCCCTCCCACCCAGCAAGAGCCATACCCACTATCAGCAAGTAAAGAGCAGCATTTTCAAGAGGACAGGTCTGCTAGAAGCTCACAGTGCCTGCTCCTGGCTCGTAGAATTCATTTTTTGGTGTTAAGGGCCAAGCCACTTCACCCCCAGTGTCCCAGCTGTAAAACAAGGATCATAAAATGCACCTAACATAAAAGCAGGTTGTGAAAACCTAATTAGTAGGTGTTAGTCTTTTGAACCCCTCAGGTAAAAATTGTGGCACTCTGAACTCCCTTCCTGGGGAATTCAGGTGGATAAATTCAGCCTAATAATCCCTCAAGAGACTATTATCCAACTTTTATATGGAGGAGGGAGAAGAGGAGGACTTGGGTTGCCCAAGGTCAGGAAGAGGCAGAGGTTTTGTTCCGGCAGGAATGAGCTTCACAAATGTGGTTAAATGCAGGAGGGTCGGGACGAGATGATCTCTAAAGTCCTTTTCAACCCAAATCATTCTGTGAGCTGTGAAATGGGTGGTTGGATATGGCTGAAATTTCCAGTTAGTTCCTCTTTCTCATGCCCATGTGTATCCCCTGCCACAGATGCTGGGGGGAAGCACGACTTGGAGGCAGGCATTGTAAAATACTCAGAGAAAACACGTTTTCCAGTTTGTGAGCCTGGGAATGTGGACATGTGAGATCTGCTCGTAGAGATCTGCTCACCCAACGAGGCTCTGTGACCTACTTGTTCAGTCAAAGCAGCTTTGATTCCACGTATGGAAGTGGCTCGAAGCGAGACCAAACTCACCTAGCAACAATTAAGAGAAGCATTTTAGAAGAGGGAAACGATGAAAAGGGAAGCAAAAACCCTAAACAGGCCCATTCACAGGGGGTGAATGGAAGAGTCTTTGCATACCTGATTTGTCCCAAATTATTCATCCAAGAAAATTTGGGCCTGAACCATAAGACAATTTTTCTTTTACATCCTTTGGTAATATGAATAAGTGTCACTTTATATCTGAGCACAGAACATTTTGACCTATATAATATTTTAGATCGTGGCAATGCAGCCTGAAAATCTCAGGGAAAATGAGAAAAGATGGCATAAGTCAGTAAGATGGCATTAGCACATATAGATGCAACTTATCACTGGAAAACATCCCAACAGAAGCCCAAAGAAAAATGTTTTGTAAATAATAGGATTAGGAAGCAGGTTGGCACATTGTGGAGCTGGCTATACAATGAAACTGATAACAACTAGATTAATAAGGCAATTCAGTCCAAACACAGTGTAGCACTAGAAAGCTTTTCAAAATCGATGCTATCTGTGCTATTTTAATCGAGGTTGGTCTTTGCCTTTTGAAGCAAAGAGATTTGAAACTCCAGGTCAGGAAAGTACAATAAAATGCACTGGGGTTTTTTTTGTTTGTTGGATTTTATTTTTTTTTTTTAACATGTGCTTCTTAATTAGTGTCCTCCATTTCTAAATGGTTTCTTCTTCCCAGGTGGGGGAAGTGAAGGCATACAGGGGTACTGCCTTGCCTGTGTTGGCAGTGGAGTATGGCAGACCTTGGGAAATACTGTGCTTGGCTCATTGCTGGTGTTTTGAGCAGCTGGTGTTTTCTGGCTGGGAGCTGAGGAGGATGGCTGGGCAGGGCAACACACCCCAAGGCATCCTACAGCACACCTTGCATCTCACTGTGCAAAGGGAGATTGTAGGGAAAACGTCCTGAAGTTGTAGTGTGGCACACAAAGCACCAAAGGACTGACAGTTTGGAGCATTTTAAGATCCACTAAACCAGCTCAGACATTCAGCCAAGTATCATTTCTCAGCTTTGTCTTGGAGGGAGAAACCAAGCCTGCCACAGTGTCTTTGCATCTCAGGTGTCCACAGGAGCATGGTGTCTGCTGCTGGCCAGCAGAGCAGTGATCCCAGTGCCATGGGAAGATGGTTAGCAGAGACTTGCTCTCCTCCACCAGTTTGCTGCACTCTCCATGTTCATTTATGACAGCAGAGCCCTTAGTGCCTCTCTCTGCATTGTGATATTTTTGCTTTACACAGTGTGTGAGGGGAGAAAAGTAACCCCTGACACTGTCCTTGAGCGGGGTCTCAGCTGGCAGCCAGTCCCCTTCCCCACCAAGCTGCACACAGGCAGCTGGGAGAGGTGCTCTCAACTTGTCTTCCCCACATCCAGCATCTCCAGCCCCAACACCTGCCTTAATTCCAGGAGGAGGAAACACACAGACCTGTCGCTGGAGGCATGTAAAGCCAGACTGGATAAAATGCATTTGAATAATACGTTGTGATGCTCTGAATCCTTCCTGCTGTAGCCACAAAACATGGATGAGGTAGGAGCTAACACCTAGGGAATAGTCTTCTCTACTTCCTAATTTATCTTTTTTTCCTTTCACATGTGAACCAGCATGTATTCAGGGAAAAAAGAAAAAACACCACATTTCTTTCTGTAAGCTTTGTGTGTCCTACAGCAAGTGTGAAGGAGTGTGAATCCCATTTGGAAGGCTCCTTCAGAGCAGACGTCTCTGAGCAGGTGTGTGGTTTGCACACTAATCCAGTCTGCTCCCACCCCCACTGTGAACCCCATTAATGTGCAGCCTTGTTAAATGCCAGTAGGCTCCAGGAATGAGCCAGTCCTGCTGTTCCCTTGATGCACCAAAAAATGAAATAGCTCACAGGCTCTCAGGTCTGTCAAAGGACAGAGGAGAGCGCCAGAGCAGGAATCACTCTGACTTGGCCATGGATGGTGTCTGGCAGGAGGGAGGAGAGGGAAAACCATCGTGGCATTTCCAAGGGTTTGATGTTACGTGGTGCTGAGGGCTGTGCTCAGCCTAATGAGGGGATTTATGTTGCATCCCGCAGGTCTGAAAATCCTTTTTAATGGCACCAAACACGCTCACACACACTTCTTTTTTCTCTTTCATTTTTGTCTAATGCATTTGGGATTTTTTTCAGAACTGGTAGAAATACATTCTCCTGAGATACATTTTCATTAAGGTATATATTTCTGGGTAGCAATATTTCTGCTGGAAGAGAATTTGGTTCTCTTTATGAGTGTGCTCATTGGGATATCTGTGCAATGGGAACAATAAAACAGAGCTGTGAGTACATGGTGGTTAAAATGTGTCTGAATGGGAGTCCAGCTCCCTTGAGCATCACAAGGTGGGTGAGTTGTTCTTTGTGACCCCCTTGAAAACAGCAAGCTAAATCAAGAAGGAGCTCTGCAGCCAGCTAGATGCAGACCAATACTTGTATGTATTTAAGTGAGGATTCACAGCTTGTGTGAATGGTTTGGTTTTCTGAAGGGGCTTGGTCCAATCTGTTCTTCAGTATAGCATCACAGAGGTGCTGGAAACTTTGGCTGTTCATTCCCACAGGTCTTGGTCAGACTGGTCTGGCATCTGTCCTTGTGTGGTGGTGTCAGGCCATGGGAGTGATACTGCTGTCACTTCAGGTCTGAGCTCCAACGTGGGAATGAACTGTGGTGAGCTGGCCTTGTAGCTTCAGCCAAGTTACACCAAAGGTGGGGAGAAGAGGCTTGAACATACTCACAGGGTTGGAGTGAGCTGGATTGGAGCTCTGGGTCTGGCCTTGGTCCCTGGGAGCTGGGAGAAGGTACACTATGAGGTCTCCACAAGTCATTCAATCTGCATAAAATGAGATCTTGGATGTTCACAGCTAAAAGCCCCGGTGAAGACAGTGGTGGGAACCCTGTCCAGATCATTCAGTCCCTACTTTGAAAAGGACAGGGAAAGTCCATTGGCAGCCTGGAGATGGAGGGGAGCTCCTCTGTGCACTGCTAACACCTGGCTCACAAAGAGAAGTGGAGATGTATTTAATGCAGCTGTAGGGCGCGCACGGCTGTGGCAGCAAGAGCAGGTGTCTGTGATGGCTGGTTAGATCACACAGATATTATTAATTGGGGTGGCCTGGGCCGTTCTTTGCTGGAATGGTTCCACAGGCACAGCAGGGCAGCGGTGACAAGGGATGAAAAGCCCCTCAGAGGCATCAGGACATCTCCCTTCTGGATGGGGTGGGACGCAGGCGACCTCGCTCGGAGCCCTTCAGAGCAGGAGCTCTTCACTGTTGAACAATGCTTGGCAGAAAGGAGCTGGATTTATAAATAATGCATTTCCTTTGTCTTGTAGGAGTTCTGGAGGCAGAGGTACAATCAGATCAGCTGTGAACAGCTTACATAGCAAATCTAATAGGTTTGTAAATTAGATTTTGTGTTCATTTGTTTTTGCTGTAAGGCAGCTATTAATCTGCTTCTCCTCTTTGCTGGATAGTGCTGTTCTTATTTAGCAAATGTATCTGTTCCTTTTCACTTCTGCTTTGCATTTTCTTAATCATTTCTCCCCCTCCTTTTCCCAGCTTAGTGCAATAATCATTTGCAAATAACCAAGGATCTGGAAGTTGCAGTGATTGAGAGAATGAGAAAGAGTTACTTATTGTGAAAATAAGTCAGTGATAGAGTTGCTATTTTCCATAGTTTTAAGCGCTATTAGAGGAGAGATCACTGTGTTTGGGATCAGAACTCCAGTTTTATTGCAGTGCACTCCAGTAACATCCTTCCGTGGCAGAGTCATTCCCTGGCATCCCAGCCCCATTCAGTGTCTCTCTGTGTTATTTTTACAATGATTCCCTGTCAGCCCAGCATTGCCAAGTGGCACATTTGAAAAGCTCAGTGCCAGCATGGAAGGAAGAGTGATATCATTCTGTGATGATGTCACCACCTGTGACCAAAACACAGAAAATGGACAAAACCAAAAAAGCCCAGAGTTATTCCCATGATGGCTTTACCCTACTTCCAAAATTATGATTTTTGACACCTTCAAGGTAAGCTTTCCAAGACATGAGTGATGCAGCAAAATGCAAGAAGCAAACAAATCCAACAGACTGGCAGCCTCTGGAGAGGTGCTGTACACACACACATCAGGACACTGGCAGCCAGCATTTATAAACACATTTCCTTGCTTTTTTGAAACATTATACAGTGTGAGCCACAGTGTGTCCTGGGGAGCTCTTTCCCTAGGCTGGAGATACGTTCCCTGGAGCTGGGTGTTCATCCATGAGCCTGGGCCACCACCTCTGCCCTGTCTCTCACTCTGCTCCCTCCTTGGGGTTTACATGCTTTATATAAATGCATTTATTTACAAAGCATTTCCCAGCTGGAAAAAGCCCTTTGCAGTGGAGAGGGAGATTCCCTTTAGCTGATAGTGAGTGTTTGGGCTGTGTATTTTTCAGAGTGCTCTGAAGTGTGAAGGCTTTTTTGGGTCTGCAGATACACACGAAGCTTTTTGATAAGATGCTTGGCTTTTCTTTTTGGAGGGCAGCTGGCTGGAACAAAATATTTGGAGGCTCCTTCAATTCATGCAGTTTGATTTAAATGTCACAGAAGTGCTTGGGCTGATTTGCTTCTTTGAGCAGGGATTAAATGCTGGGGTCTCTGAGTGATCTCCAGCATCTGTCTGCTGCTCATTTCTTGGTCTGGAAGAGGTGATATGGGTGCTGAAATACTTGTGCTCAATTCTAGGCAGGGAAAAAGTTTCCAGTGAGCCAGCCAGCCCCTCTTTAGTACAGGATGCTCACAGCCCAATCTCACAAGCAGCACCCAGCAGCTCAGCTGAATTAATTTCTCCATTGGGTGAAGAGAGGGTTGCTCCTCTCTGGCAAGGATTGTAATCTTCTCCAGGAGCTGAGCTGGCTCCACTTTGGGATGTTCATGCATGATCACGAGGCAACAGGGCAGGTTAGAAAAACCCCCTTGGCTAGGAAATTTCTTAGTGAATTTTGGGGGCTTTGGGGTGTCTTGTCTGCAAGTGCTCATCTGCCAGCCTGTCACTGTGTGGTTTTTTGTGCATGCCTTCCTGCAGCTCAGTGTGTGACAGTGTGTTGTCTGTGGAGCTGTGCCTGGCTGTCAGTCTGTGTTCGTGGAAGCGAGTGAGTATTTAAGGATCTCTGTCTGTCTGCTTGAGTGTAGCAGAATACGAACAGGCTTTCACTTCTTGTTTAGCTAATAACTACAATTTTGCTTTTCTGATGAAGTTTGAATTCCAGCAGCCAGGGCTGAAGACGGTGATTAGAAGTGCCATTGGGATGCTAACAGATTCTGTCTCCCTCTCCCCGAATTTCTTTTCTCCAGAGCTGAAGTAGTAATAAATGACTCCTCGTCTCCAGCTGTTGTTGACAGAAGTAATGAAAGCATTAAGCACAACATTAAACCAGCCTCATCCAAATGGAGACACAACCAGACACTCTCTTTGAAGATCAGGTACTGGTAATTACCTATAGGACAAGAGACAGATTTGGTCCTCTCCAGTGCAAGCTGGCAAATTGCCTCCGTGTATCATCTAAAGAAGTCAAGGAAGAAATAAAAAGACTTATCTCCTGCTGAGCTAGGCTTCATATCTGTAAGCAATCGTTTGGAAATGAATTCCCAGCTGAGCCAGCTGGCCTGGCAACGACAAAACAAGGAGCACTTGAGCCCCTGTTTTTCAGGCCAAGTGGAATTTGTGTGTGCAGGTGACGGGTCACAGAGGGAAGGAGACCTTATCTGGGTGACCTCAGGGCCCCTCACTGATGGTGGGCTGACTGTGGCAGCCTGCCCCGGGCAGGGATGAGTGGAGAGGGAGCAGGCATTGAGATGGAAATATCCTTTTGTAAGCTGTGCCTGGAGAGCACGGTCAGATGGACTGGCCAGAGGGTGAGGGCAGCCAGGAGGCAAGAGCTCATCTTACATCTGACCCAGGTTCTCTCTGTACCCCACCTGAGAGAGCTGTATTTTCTTCCCTGTGCTCAGGAAACAGATCTTGAAGTTCCTGGATGCGGAGAAGGACATTTCAGTGCTGAAGGGGACGCTGAAGCCGGGGGACATCATCCACTACGTGTTTGACAGGGACAGCACCATGAACGTCTCCCAGAACCTGTACGAGCTGCTGCCCCGCACCTCTCCCCTCAAGGGCAAGCAGTTCCCCACCTGTGCCATCGTGGGCAACTCGGGGGTGCTGCTCAGCAGTGGCTGTGGCCCCGAGATCGACGCTCACAGCTTCGTCATAAGGTAGGGGTAGGGCTGTTCCCTGCAGCACAGTGCCCCAGGGGGGCTGGAATCCTGGGCTGGAATCCTGGGCAGCACAGCCTCACAGCCCCACGTGCACACAGGGTTCACCAGTGCAAATGTCCTGCTGAAAATCCTTCTGCTCACCTCCATGTGCTGTCCACGTGCTCTTGCAAGTGCACCTTGTTTTCTCTTCTCATGGTGCACCATTAACCAACCCCCAGCCTCCTCCTCTTCTCTCAGGTTTGTCCTCTTGCAAACAAACTCCATTCTGGGCTCTCACAAACCTGATTCTTCCGCAAATCACTTCTACCCTTGAGTGCAGGGTGCACCACACGATACCCTGGCACCACACTTGTGCATGCCCAGGTCTGACACTCCCCTGTGTCCCCTCTGTCCCCAGTGCTGTTGTCCCTGCAGCTGCACTGCCCCAGGAACATGGGGCAGCACATCCTGAGCCCTGCTGGGACACACCAAATTCACTACTGGAGGTGTCTGAAGTGGAGAGGAGGAGCTCCTGCCCTCCCAGCCCGAAGCCCCTGTTAGTTGAGAGGCTGTGCAATCCACAGATGATTTATGTACATGCAGACATTTGTTTTCTGGTGAGTCTATTATGAGGACAGCCCAATCCATCAGCAGCTCACAGAGGCGGTGCTGGCGTGACGTGGGAATGAGGATAATGTCACCTCTGTCCCCCACTCAAATCCTGCTGCTTTGGCTGCTGGCAGCTCCAGCCTGTCCACAGGGGATAGAGCATTATCCTTAACTGGATCACGAGCGAGCAGAGGGAAAAAACTGCTTATTGTGGCTCTGGCAAAGTTTAGTGAGAGGCATTTGTGTCAGGCAGCGAAATGGCAGGAGAAAAGCTTTTCTGGATGTCAGGATGGGGATTTTGAGCAACTTCTCCCCAGCCATGTGCTGGTGCAGGTCTGGCACAGACACAGTTCCCACTGTAGGTTGTCTGAGCCACTGCTGGAATCTGCATCTTACTGAGGAAGGTTTGCTCCATCCAGGCAGCCTTTTTAACAGGGTTGGCAGTGACCAGTGATTGGGTCTGTGTCCAGGATACAGGTCCAATGTTTATTTTTACTGAGTTCACTCCTGTGATGGGTCAGTCGAAGGGTCCCCATGCCAGTAGCTGGATTTTCTTTGCACCATTCCCTTAGTTTCCCCATCTGTAAGTAGGGGAAACAGTAATAATGGCTGATTATCAAGGCAGATGGTTAGGATGCAATTCCTGCTCGTTAAATACTGTAACTTCTCTGTCAAACACCACAGCAGAGCACTCTGTGCAAACACATGGGTACCCTCTGGTTTTTAGGATGCTGGGGGAGCATCTCTCTGCATCCTCCCATCAGACACACATTACCCCCCTCAAGGAGCTGCTGTAACAAGGGGGATTTGTTGGCAGTTTGTCCCACAGCCCTCAGCCCTCATGCTGGTGTGACACAGGAGCTCGAGGTACGTGGCCCATACCCCACGTGTACAATCTGAGAGGAGGCAGCAATGAAAACTACAGAAAAAGGTGTTTTTTGAGGGTCACAGCCTCCAGACAGCTGGGCCCTGTGGAGACCATGTCCTGGCATTCCCTGTCCTGCTGGTGTCAGTATCACCACTGGTGCCACCAGGTCTGCTGTTCAACGGGAGGAGAAAAGGCCTTTGGGATAATGTTACTCCAGCAGAGCTGCAATTAAGAGGCAAGTGCTTTCCTTCAGTGGAAAAGGCTGTTTTGTCCAATGTCTCCCATGGGAGCAGAGACTGGAATTTGTTGCTGATGTTATTTTTGAGTGGCACCAGAAGACCACCACAGCTGTGGCTGACATGAGCCTTGTCCCAGAGGGACATGTGCACATGCCATCATGCTGAGGGATGGTGCCCTGAGATGGAGATGCTCATCTGTTGCAATAGGGCACAAAATAAAGATGCTTGACTCCAGTCGGAAGGCAGCAGAAATTAGAAAGCTTTATTTACAATTCATTCAGCATTTTTATAACTTGCTGTGCTAAGAAGGCACATTATTGGTCCATAGGACTGACACCTCTCCCCTTGGCTAGGTAACAGAAATACGAAACAACACCTGTTGTTGTGGGAAAGGAATATTGTTTACATAAGGTTGTTTCGGGAAAAAAGCAAACTGTTGAAAAGTTTCTCTTGGGAAGAACTAGCAATTCTCAGGCTCGGAAAACACCTACATTCATCATCCCTAATTTATTGCAGAGGGTCATTCTCTCTCCTCTTCCTCCCAAAAGTGAGGGTAAGTGAGCACACTGTCACCAGCTCTGACTTTAGACATCGCACCCCTCTCATGCCTGTCCCTGCCCTCTCTCAGTCCATTGAACAGGGCTGTTGGGTGTTTCCCTTTGCAGGTGCAACCTGGCCCCTGTCCAGGAGTACTCTCAGGACGTGGGCATGAAGACAGACCTGGTGACCATGAACCCCTCGGTGATCCAGCGCGCCTTCGAGGACCTGGTGAACGAGACCTGGAGGGAGAAGCTGCTGCAGCGCCTGCACAGCCTCAACGGCAGCATCCTCTGGATCCCAGCCTTCATGGCCAAGGGGGGCAAGGAGCGAGTGGAGTGGGTGAACGAGCTCATCCTGAAGCACCACATCAACGTCAGGACTGCCTACCCCTCGCTGCGCCTGCTGCACGCTGTCCGAGGGTGAGAGCCTCCCTGGTGTGCTCCCAGCCAGCTCTTCCTGAGTGGAGGGTGATCCACGGGTCTGTGCTGGAGGAAAACAGCTCAAGTTGTTTCCTTCTGCAGGCCACGGGGATGGGGTGGTGCATGGTCCCTAGGTAAGGACTGGAGACTGCCCTGTGAACTCCTTGCTGTGCTCTTGAGGAGTGTTGGCAACATCCAAAGCTCCAGTGCTTTCCTGGGGTGTCACCGTAACTCCCAAGCCTGTGGTTGAGGCTTTCCTTGGAGAAATGTATGTGCACTGAGCTAGCAATGGGATTTATCACCTTGAGTTTCAGTGAAACATAAAGTCTGACACAGCTCCTCCAGTCAGGGTGAGCCTGGGTGGGAGTGACGTGGTCTGGTCCTGCTGGTCAGATTAACAGGGCCAGGTGGTGGTGACTGGGTTCACTCTGAGGGAAGAAAATGGGGATTATTCCTTATTCTGTTCTCTGCTTGCATCTTCAGGTGTACAGGAGACACAGGTGTGGTGGGGATGAGGAGGTTAGGAAAAAATAAAGAGCCCCAGCGGTGAGATTTTCATGTAAATGACTTGGGAATGGGGTAGGCTCTTGCTTTTGTGAATTATTTCTCTAGAAAGATCATGAGTCCTTAGGCATTTAGGGAGTTCAGGCAGACAGTGACTTTTGCTGGAGATGACTTATGGCAGCAGTTGTCCTCTGATCCTGACTAGAGCCCGTTAATCTCACAGGATGGGAATTTCATTGTGTAGCTGGTGCTCCCAATTCTAAGCCTCAGCATTAATGTTCCTTGATTTCTTTGAGCACTTTTCCTGCACACCTCTGAGTCTGAGGTCTGCAGGTCAGTCGGTCCCAGCTCAGGTTGTGTGTCAGGGCTGGGGGTGGGTAGGGGACATGTTTTGGGGTCATTTCTGCCAAGAGCAAGCCCAAGGAGAGGCTCCAGGGCAGCTTGGGGGCACTGGGAGGAGTGGAGTGGTGCCATGGTGCCTCAGGCAGCAGTAATGGGCAAGTACCACATCTGCCCCAAGTGCCTGTGTTAGAGGCTTCCCTGAGCTAGAGAGGCATCTCACAGAAAACACTGGCTTTGAGGTAAGGAAAGGGAAGGAAATGATACCACAACTCACTGAAGGGGAAGACAGGAAGAAAAAAAAAATCCCACAACCCAAATTCAGAGCTATTTCTAGCTGTAATTGACTTACTTTCATCTGTCAAAATAGAATTAAGCTCCTGTAATAAGCCCTCTAAATCAACAGGCTGCTAATCCTGTGCTGGCAACCATTCCCAGTGCCAGAAACTTCCCATAGGAAGCTTTACAGAGGAGTTGGCAAGGGTTAGGCATTGCTTTCCTATGGGAGAGGAGGATGCCTCCACAAGCTCAGCTGCTGGGCTTATCTTCCAGCTCACAGCATCTTCCTGGCCTTTGTGTGCCACAGCCCTGTGGCCCAGCTGGGCTGGCTGGCACACTGGTTGTCACTGTGGAGCTCCAGCAGAGCAGTGTTGGAGCCACCACGTGTGGCAGGCAGGACCTGCCTGGCTGGAGGAGATGCAGGGATTTTGGGAGAGGCCCAGGGGTTCAGTGCTGTCACAGAGCAGTGCACCCACTCTCCCCCTTGGGCTTTCCTTTTACTCATGTTCTGGTGTAACCATGGACTTCACTGGGGTCTTGTGTGAGGAACGTGGGTTTGGGCTTCTCAAAACCTCCTGGGGCTCAGAGGGATGCAGCCAGTCAGAGCAGCAAGCAGCTGAAGTGAGCTGGGGCTGTTGGGGGTGAATATGGCACCAGCACGTGGCTGATGCTGATAGACCCCAAGGTCCTGGTTGGAAATACAGCCAAGACCTCATTCCTGTCCCCTGGACTGGTCACTGTGCTGGGGGCAATGGAGAAGGGGGCTCTGGCAGCACAGAGGCAGCACTAATTCAATTATAACCACAGAGGCCAGTGCTAATCCTCATCAGGGATTGCCCTCTAAGCCAAAGGAGCTGCTGCCTGACCTGCCCTCCTGCTCTCACACTTATCAGCAGGAAAACAAGGATGCTGCTGATAAGCAATTAATCTAATGAAAACTGCAACCCCCTCAGAAAGGCAGAACTGATGGGAGCACTTCAACAGTGACCCATTGTGTTGTGGACTGGCCCAGGAGCTCACAGAGGGGTCACCCAGGGCTTTGGGGCAAAGGGCTGTGCAGTTCTGGGGGAAGGCTGGAGTCACTGTTAACCCTTTCCTTGGTGCAGCCTCCTCAGGTTTGGACTTGGGTGGATTTGAGAGTGATTCAGGCAGAACTGAATTAACTGGGCACAGCTGAGAGATGTGGCTGATGCTCTTGGTGTTGTGTAGGAAGTCTCTCAGGTACTAATAGGGCTGTCTTGACCATCTGCTCAGGATAATTGATCTGATGTGGTTTGGGGTGAAGAAGTCCTTCCTCAGGTCAAACTGACCAGAATCACCAGGAGTTTACTTACTCTAATATCTTCTGTGTTACTTCTGTGTTTATTCATTCCAATTCCTGTGATCATGCCATATTTTTGCTAATGAGGGGTGTGGCATCCAACAACATCCTCTGTCTCTCCAGCTCTCTCTGTGCTCGTTCATAGCACTATGCTTTTGTTGGACAGATCTGAGATTTGTGAAACAAACACCTTTTGTGGCATGTGGTGTGCAGCAGAGAATGAATAATCCACAAAGCCCCACAGCACATCCCTCTGTGCTGCAGTGGGCTGCTCTTCAGAGAGGTCCCATCTTCTCCCTTCTGGGATAAAACTACCTTTTATCATCTACCCTGAGTTGATTTGGAAGTCACAAAGAAATGAGAAATGGGGGAAGATTTTCAGCCAAGGCACCCCTTTATTTTTTTTTTCCCAAGGAATAGCACTTTCTACAAAGGCTGACATCTCAGTCAACTTCAATTTGGCCACAAAAGCGTTGCCTTTTCTTTCTCCACTACCAGCAAAACACATTTGTGAGCCCTTGACTTCTCCTTGAACCACAGTATTTATTGTCTTGCTCTGCTTTCCCTTAAACCAAAATACATTTCAATGGCAATTGAGCGTTTTTCCTATAATTTTCAGTGCATTTTGGGGCATTTGTAGAGGGTGCATTGCTGAGATAAGTAAAAAGCATTTAGTTTTGTTGTCCTTAACAGCATCCTTTGAGACATCACCTTTGTAGCCGTGAGGGTGCTTTAAATGTTTGCTGATAGCTTTTTGTGCTGTTGATTCCGGGTAATCGGTGCAGTAGGACGGAGGTTTTTCTCACACCAGGAGGGGACAGAGCCTGCAGCATTCCGGTGGAGGAGCTCAGAAGGAAGCCAGGTCACCGCCAGGGTTGAAGAGGGGGAAGTTTGGTGGCAGGGAACCAGCTCCCGGGGACGGTGCTGTGTGTTCCAGGCTGTGTGTGTGCCTTGCTTCGCAGCAGTTCCATAAAATATCCCCTGAGAAATGCCTTTGGCGAGCCCCATGCTCCTCGCCTGGCTGGGGAGCGAGCAAACCCCTTGTAAGTTGCCTGTTAGCTTCTCCAAAAAGCCTTGTAATCCCCATTGCCAAGCAGCTTTTGTTAGAGAAATAACATGAAATGCAGGAAGAGAGGGAAAATAATTGTGTCTGGAGGTTTGTCTGTCACTCCTTGCAGCGAATTCAGGGGCACGTTTCACTTTGTCTAATCTGGTCTAGCATTTCTCACTCTGTCCATCACAAGGGTCTCTTGGCAGTAACCAATTCCAGTCCCATAAGATTTTGTTAAGGGCTTCTTGAGAGAAAAAAAAGAAAATGAAAAATCAATAAAGCTTGCGGCTCCTTGGCTTGGTCTCCCATTAGGTTTAACATCCAAATAGCTGTGACAGTTGGCGTGTGCTCTCCAGGACAGGGGGCCACAGGCACTCACAACTGCAGCCTGACAGGCCACGAGGGGCATTCACCTTGGCCTTGGCTGTCTGCCTGGGTCCTCACACCCAAACAGGGCCTGAGCCTTGAGGTTTCAGGGCACGGTGCCTTTCCCATCCATCAGTCACACTTGGGAGCCCTCCTGGTGGAAACCCACACCTGCCTCCTCCTCTCCTCGTGTCCCCTCTGTGCACATCCATTCCAACAGCCTTTGCCTCACTTGCAGCCACACAGGACACGTGTGCAGGTCGTTCTCCTGACCTGTTGCTTTGACTGCACTCTCTTGCATCCTTCCACAGCCTCTGCTTTTCTCTAACACATCAAACCTAAGCTCCTGCTTTTCCCTTTCACAGCCCTCCCAGATCAGCTTTTCTCACCCTCTGTCTCAAGACTGGTTTTACTTTGGGCCAGCTTCACCCGCTTGTGGGTTTTCTGAACCAGCTACTTCATGCTTCTTCCCTTATGGAGGTTCATGCTTACAGGAGCTCCTGTGAAATACCTGCCCTGGGGTCTTGTGTCTTAAAGCTCTTCCCATAAACATTAAACAAATGGTTTAAGGACTGTGGTCCTGCACTCAGGTGAGGGAAAAAGCTGTCCAAAGGGTGTAGGGAAAGAAAACATCCAGTCACAAGGATTGTGAGTGGGATGTGAGGGGGAACTGTGAACACCCCATAAAGCCATGTGTGGGTTAGATCAGTGGATATCCTGCCAAAAAAGTCCTTGTGTGAGCTATTGTCCTCACCTCTTCTGCACTTGAGGGACATTGAACCCGAGCTGTGGAGTGTCTGCACTGGGGGCCCAGGAGAGTTAATTTGTTCCTGTTATCTGGAAGATTTAGTCTTTTTTTTTTTTTTTTTTTTTTTCAAAATAAGTGAAGGGGCATAGAAAGGAAAGATGAAAGAAATAAGGTTATTCTCAATTATTTTCCTATTTTGTCTGTTTGGAAATGCTTTAACTTGAGGGTGTTGAGTACTATATGTGTTTGAAAAGGCATCACAGAGCTCGAGATCTGGAGGAGAAGAGAGTTTGTTATCTGTGGCTCAGAGTTGATTTGCTTGTACCAAATCACCAAAACCAGAACCAGGCTATACGGTCTGGATCCAGTCTGGACAAGGAGGTTGGATTTGGTGTTTGGCCTTTGCCCAGCCTGTGGATAAACCAGATGCAGCTTTTGGAGTCAGTGTTAGCACCTGGATGGGGACATGCCCATCCCTGCTTGTCCAGCACAGCTCTCATCACTGTACTCTTGGCTGTTCTGGTGGAAGTGATAGAGGAGACTCAATATCTGGACAAAAAAGGGCTGGAAGAAGCTGAATGGGGGAATATCAGTTGCTCTCTGGGCTCCAGCACGTCATCTCCATCCACCCAGCACTGGGGTGTATTCTGTCCCCTGCCAGCACCAGCAGGTCCTGTCCCCACCTGCACCAACGTCAGTCATGGCACTCACTCTGGTTATCTGTGGCTGGTTTCTCCTGGGTATTACTGGAGCAGGATGTGTGTGGCAGACTGATAATACACTGCTGCCAGTCAAGGACTAGCACCTCCACAACAGCTTGTGTTTATATCACACTTCTATGAATTAGCTCTTTTATAAAAGAGTCTGAAATTGCATTATTTCAGCTATTCTGATTTGTATCATGAAATAATGCAGCTGATACTGCTGAAATTTGATTTCTTCATTGACCTGTGTCTTTTATTCATTTCATCAGGGCAATGGATTTTCTGTTAATTTTATCCTGTGGTTTAACCCTTATCTGGAGGGTACAAGTTATTTTAGGTTTTTCTCAGGCATATCAGGAGGTGGTTGGTAAGCAGAGAGCAGGACCCTGCCCTCTCTAGCAGTCCTTGAATGCTGCCTGCAGGGAGGAGTTTTGCACCCTAGCATTCCAGCCCAAACCCAGGCTCTTCTCCGCGAATTCAGTGATGCTGGGGGAGGATGAGCAGTGTGCTCAGTGGGGCACGTGCTTCAGGTGTGCAGTGGGGAGGCTGCCACCTCCCCTGGCTCAGGTGGCAGCTGTGGCTTCCTAAGGGCAGCTTCAGAGTGATGCCTCCTGAAGGGAGGGAATCCTGAAGGATTTCCACTGGGCTTTAAGGTCCCAACACAGCAGTTGTTTCCCTGTGGCTGCAGAGCACAAGAGGCATGCACTGATGGTCAGGCACCTGGCAGCAGTTCTCCTTAGCAGCCTTCTAATCATCTCCAGTTGAGGATTAGGAGATGAGGAGCAAGCAGAACCACCTCCCAGCTGTAGGATGAGACTCTCTGAGCTGCCCTTCTTAAGTCTCAGTTCAAGAAGGTGTTAGGTTCGTGTCCAGGCTGCCTCCTTACAAAAGATGGCCTTGAAGATCTGATTGGCATTTTCCATCTGTCACTATCAAGATCTGAAACCAGAGCTGTCTCAGGCAATTTTTCCCTGACAGCATCATGGTTCCTGTTCTGAGCCACATCCTGCTCAGGCTCCTGCCTATCTTGGGAGCTGCATGCACGCCTGAGGGTTTATTTACAGACACAGCACCACCTTCTGAAGGAGGTCCTCACTGGGAGAGCAGCTCTGAGAACAGAGGGATTGGGTTTCAGGACTGCTCTTTGCTCTTCCCTTTTAATTGCTGTCTCCTTCCATAAAATGTTGCAGTTAATAGTTATGGTGATTGGTGTAGCCAATTCGAAAAATAATTACTGCCTGCTTCGAGATTATCTTTCCTCCTAATTAAAATCCTGGACCTCGCATATTAAAGGTGCGCTGTTGACACAGCATCCCATGTGTGCCCAGACAACCTCATTTGGATTTACAGAATTAATTAGGTTTTATTTCCATCCCCAGCTGTTCTCTCCTGCCCCAGGGTTGTGGCTGCTGTCTCAGCTGGACAGTGGTGGGAGAGATAAGAGGAAGGTCTTGCATAGCTCTGCCACTCCCATCACAAACCAGTCATTAAAAAGTATTTCCCAGACCTCACCAGAGGATTTCCCACCTTCACTGTCCAGGAAACAAATTGCAGGAGCTGTGGCGTGGCCTGTTTTATGGATTGGGCATTATGTGTTGTGTTATGTCATCCATGTGGGTGGTTTGGGACAGCATCATCCCCTCTCAAAGCTGTGTTGAGAATTTGTAATGCTGCATGAGTGAGGCTTTTGCAATACCCTGCCTGCAACAAAGGGAAATACAGAAGAGCCAGGTTTTGATTTTCATTATTACAAAAATGAATTGTCGGTGTTCCCTACCCCAGTATTATCAAGTGAGTGCTCACTAGCTGCATTTGGTGAGGTGGATACACTGGAATGGCTGTTCTTGGGTGGTGGCTTGTGCACACTTGTTGGAATTGGTGAGGTTTTTCTGTGTGTGCTGGGTTGCAGAGGACAGCATGTGCTTCAGTGTCTGACCCAGGTCATTTTTCCCATTGTTAATACGCAGGAAACTGGTGGTCACATGAAAGGTCCGTGCCTCTGTGCGAGAATTACTTCATCTTGCTGCCACGGTCCTTGGATGTTCATAAGGGTATTTATTTACAGCCTCCCAACAAAACACAGAAGTTAGTATTTTGGCAGGGCAAAAGGTCACCAGTATTTTTCTGTGCACTCCAGCTGGTAAACCGATAGAAAGGAGAGTTTTAAAGCTAAAGCAGCTGCAGGACAAACCCAGACAGTTGTCCTCCCCCAAAGCCAGCTGGTTAATATGGCTTGACAGTTCTTCCCAGGTGGCTTCCCTGCTGCAGGAGGATACCCTAATTCACAGCGTTAAATGGTTGTGATAATCTCCCATTTCCCTGTGCACACAGGGGGTCTAATGTGCTTACCCATAAACTCATCAAGGAGGCTGCTTTACGGCTACCTGTGGGAGCAGTGGCACTGCAGCGAGCTCTGCTGGGTCCCCACAGCACAGCCCTACGGCTGGGCAAGCACAGAAAATGCTGTGCCACTGAGGTACTGCTTTCCCCCCAGTTTCTTGCTCCTTTTTCCTGCTGGATGCCAGCATGAGCCAGGCAAAGACCTCCTTCCCAAAACATCATATTTGTCCTTTGCTAAAGCCCCCTTGGACAGCCCTGGATGTAGCACCCAAAAAAACTGTCCCTGTGCCCTTCCTGCACATGCCAAGGCGGTCACTCTGCTTCCAGAATTTGATTCACCAGAAAAGTCAATTTTTTCCTCTTATCTGGCTGGGAACAAGCAAGCACGTTTTGTGCCTTGGTTGCTAAATTTTAATGGCTTTCATGAAAAGCTAATTTGCAGGATTAAGGCTCAGCTCTCCCAAGGGTTCCTGCTGTCTGAGCACCAGACCCTCAGGAGCCCAGCAGAAAGTGCAAATGAGGAGCAAGACACTTCCTGGGGCTCCACTGCCACTGCAGGACCTGGCTCAGGAGCCCAGACATCTGGTGGGAGCACAGAAACGCCACGTGCTCTGTCTTGCTTTCTCGTGCCTTTTATCCAAGGTGCTGCCAGTCACTCACCTGAGCTCAGCCCCTTCGAAATATCTGTTAAAAATAATCCAAGGGCTCAGACAGGCTTCAGCACAGTGGGATGTGCTGCGTGCACCAACCCTGCCTGCTCTGGGGCAGTGCTGGCACCAGACACGCTGGGGGAGGAGGGAGTGTGCCTGATGGGGATATCTTCTACCTCCCCAAACCTTTTGCTTTCTGATTTTGCTCTTCTGACAGTGTTTTCCTGCTGAGTGAACCAGATAAGTTGCCTTTGCAATAAATCTGGGACTGTAGAAACATCTTCTTCTGGGATGTTGATGCTGCAATAACTTTTATCAGCAGCCCAAAATACCACGGCTGATACCATTTCTGCTGTTGTATCACTACATCCCCACATCCTTCCCCTGTTCTTTTTGCCATCCCTCATGAGAACTAACGTCCTTCCCAGCCACGAGCACAGCTGACCTCCATATCTCACATTTTCTATTGCAATGTGCCATATTGTGTGTCTGATGGACTCGTGCTGCCCAGTGTTGTGATGGATCTTGGTCCAGGATCACAGCAGCAGTCGCTGGGTGTAATGGGAACTCAGCAGTGCATTTTAGCTCTTTCAGCCTGGTGACCCTTTGTTCCAAGGCAGATGTTTTTCCAGCCCTGTGGTGTTTGCTGTCAGAGTAAAATCTTCATTCATCAATGAAAGTCATCAGCGTGTGTTTGACTGTGTCTGCTTCGAGGGGTTGTTGGAGTCTACTTGACATGTGGATGCTTTGGTCTGTGGTATTGATCTCCAGGGTTGATTGGAAGATAATTGTAGGCTGAAGTACCGAAGGCCACTGTTGCAAGCAATTTGTTTTTCATAAAGGATTGTCGAGGCATGAGATGCTTCAGTGCCATGGCAACAAGTGTGATGTAACTAGCAGAAAGCAGGGGGGTGCAGTCCCTAGAGAGGCTTTTCCTTGGCATGGAGAGCTCTGCTAGTCAGAATCCTCTCACTTTGAATCGCCAATGCATCTCAGTCAGAGGCTGGAGAGAGAAAACGTGCAGGACACGGGCTTGGCTGAGTGTAGGAGTTCACCCCACACCCAAGCAGATATCTCCATATAGGGAAGGGTTTCAGATTCACCCCCAAAGCTTTTAAGGAAAGAACACTAGAATTTTCTTTGCTCTCCTGACAGTAATTGGCTCAGTGCAAGACAAAACCACTGATAGGTCTGTTTGCCTGTTCCTCAAAAAAGTAGCTGTTCTCTGTTGGGCTGTTTGCAAAAAACCCCACCTGAACCATCCAATACTTAAGGGAGAGCACGAGGCTTCTCAGTGCACTCTCGAGGTGTTGTAGCAAGTGTATGGGACCTGCCCCTATACTGTGCTCACCTTTGTTCTTTGTTTTTTGTATTATTTTCTTCTTTAATTAACACCTTTTTTCTTTTTCAAGACATACTTGACCATGCCATCTCGCTATTGATTTAAGCCATTTTCTGTGAGGTGCTGGACACCTGAGAGATTCAGTAGGGTAATCTGGGTGAGTAACAGGCTGAATAACTGTCCCTTTGCAGGTACTGGCTGACCAACAAGGTGCACATCAAGCGACCCACCACCGGCCTCCTCATGTACACCCTGGCCACCCGCTTCTGCAACCAGATCTATCTCTACGGCTTCTGGCCCTTTCCCCTGGACCAGAACCAGAACCCGGTCAAGTACCACTACTACGACAGCCTCAAGTACGGCTACACCTCGCAGGCCAGCCCTCACACCATGCCCTTGGAGTTCAAAGCCTTAAAGACGCTGCACCAGCAAGGAGCCTTGAAGCTGACTGTGGGGGAGTGCGATGGGGCCACGTAGGGTGGTTCCCCGGCCACGTTCCTGCACAGCCACAGGAGGAAGGAAGGGGAGGGGGCAGAAAGGTGCCTGGTGGGGTTGGTCGTCTTTGTTAACGCGCAGGACAGCGACACAAACATATCTACGTGGTACCTTATATATATTGACCTGAGTATTATAACTGTTCGGTGTTCACCAAGGGAGGGGCAAGGAGAGGTGCAGGAGCATCTCGCAAGACTGGCCTGGGCGAGACCCCCTTTGCCTTTGTGGGGCTTGCCGGACTCGGAGGGTGTTTCGCCTTACATCTGGAAGGTGTGGAGGTGGCCTTGGTTTTTGAGGGTATGTTAGGTGATGGGTAAACGTGAGCCATTTGTCGTGACTGGTCCGAGGTTGGTAGTTAGTTTGTTTGGCCAAGGGCGCCGGCAGCGAGGCGCGTCCTTGGCCCCGTGCTCGTGGCGGGGAGGGGAAGGGGCAGGGAGCGGGGTGGGCAGGGCAGGGAAGGTTTGTTGGCGGCTCTCACAGCCCAGGGTCCTGTGGCACCGAGCAGGGAGCAGTGCCCAGATCCATCCAGACACGGGCTGCCAGGCTGGGCGCAGCCTTCGCAGCAGGGGAAGCCTCTGGGGCTGCAGGAGGTCTCCAGGAGGTGGCAGGGAGCAGAGCTGAGCTGATGCCAGTGACACTCAGACATGTGAAGGCCTCCAGAGAATGAGAGCATCCAGGGGATGGTGAAGAGGATGCTGAATGTGTTTCTTTTCCTTTTCTTTCCTTTGCTGGAAAGTGGCAGGAAGGAGCTTTGCTGCCTCAAACCAGCACCATTAGCATTGAGTAGTCTCACTGTGTCACAAAGACACTCAACATCTGTCAGGGCTCGTGAAAACCGTAAGTACATCCAGCACTAATTCCTCTAATTCCCAACTGTTACCTGCTCTAAGCAGCCTGCCTTCTTTCCCCCCCTGCAAAAACTGCTGAAATATGGGTGATAGGCCTAGACTCAGCCAAGCAGAAAGAACACAGGACTTCAAGGGACTTTTTCAAGTCTAAATAATTTATTTTCAGTTTCTCCTCGAAGAACCAGCACACAGTGCTGAATTCCTGGAGTCCCACTCTGCCAGTCCTTTCAAGCCCTAATTAGCTCTCACTCCCAACAGTTAAATAGGATGTCAGATGGATCTTGATGGGATGCTTGCCTAGTGATGAACATCATAGAAATAATCTTTTCTCTTTTTATTTTTTTTTCTGCCAGACAGAACCCAAAATATAAAGAATTTTTTATAACCACATTTGCTTTTCTCTGATTTTTGGGGATTTTGAACGAAGCAACTAGATTGATCTGATGATTCTGTTTCATTTTCTGCCTCTGTAGCCTATTCTGTTTGTCTCCTAATTAGCACTCAGTGCCAGAATTCAGGTGAATCCAGGGTTCAGCGAGGGCTGTTTGGGTTTAATTTGTGGGAGAGTAAATAACACTGCACAGGCAGACCTCAGGCATGCACTTCAGTGCTGCCATGGCTGGGTACCATCACCTTTGGGCCTCCTCCTGCTGCTGCTGTGTTTTTTAAGTTAAAAAGTGTACAGTTTGGGGCTGAAATACTTGACATTGTCTCTTTAAAAGCTGAGTGCTTCAAGTGGTAAAAAGAAGAGCTCACTTTCATGTTTTGGGCCGTAGAAGCTACTGTACCCATAGGAGCCTCCAGCCTGCTAATTAGTGTCAGATGAAGATGGCTAAGATTAAGGTGTAAGAAACATTATAGTGGATAAATGTGGGCTAATCTGCCACTGAGGGGATGTTTCTTTCCAGCACCAGAAAATTATTTCTTTCATGCCTTTTTTTTAAACCTGTTTTTTAAGCTTTTTTTGTATTATTTTTACTTGACTTTACTTTCACAATAAAGCTAAACCTGGCTGTGAACCTCGGCTTAAGATGAGACAGAAAGAGACAGAGAGTAAAACTGCAGGGTGGAAGTAATCTGCAATCCCAGGGAGCTTCCCACGATTCAGGAGTGGTTCTTAAAGCCAGATAATTCCCAGGTTTGTCCCAGCACGGGGAAGGGACAGAGCAGGGCTGAAGCTGCAGGGACTGCTAAAGCCAACTGTTGTATCGAGGGGCCTGGGCCATGGTACTGATTGCTGTTAGCAAACCTTCTTTTTAAATAAAAATAGAGGAAATGAAATAAATGTGCAGGGGGTTTTATTTTTATTCTGCATTTTCATCGAATAAAAGGATGAGAGGGGAGGCAAGACCATGAAGTGCCCTGGGATTAAATGGGGAGACCCTGGAACCCCTTTTGCTGGTGAAGGAGAGGGGAAGGCTGGGCTTGCCTGCCCACGTGGGCTGGATGGCAGTGCTGTGCCAGGGAGACATCCAAAGCCATCAGGATGTTCTCACTGTGCCTGCAGAGATTATTGAGCTGAAGCTACAGCAGCACAACAGGGCTGTGCTGGGGGGTGGAAAGGAGATGGGAGAAGGGATTTTTTTTCTTTTCTTTTTTTTTCTGGTGCCCTTGAAGCAGCTGCTGCATCAAAGCACAGGCAAGTTTTAAGCAAATTATTCAGGGGGATGAAATTGCTGGTGATGTTTCTATTCCCAGAATGGGTCCTGTTCCACCCCCGTTGTAAAAATGCATTAAACCATGAGCAAGACCCTGCAGCTATTGAAATCCCTGGCTGAGCTCCCATTTCACCTTGCTGTCATGCAGGCTGGTCTCTGCTGTGTTTATATGCACAAAAAAACAACTAATAATTTCCCCTTGCTTTAGTGTTTTTGTGTCAAGCCCTCTGGTCTGGTTCTCTGGGCAGCTCCTCAGGTTGGAAACATAATTTATCATCTCAGTTTCCAGCAAATACCTAGGACCTGGCTCCACCAAGCCCCAGCGAGCCATAAAGCCCTTGTGCTGTCCATGAGCAGCCGGAGCAGAGATTCAGATTCACCTCCTGCAGCAGTGCCTGGGGTGGGTGGATGATATTTGGGCTATTTTGGGGCAGCCAGCAGCCATGGAGCAGCTGCCAGATGCTGTGGGGACCCGGGGCTGCACCAGGCTGCTGCTTGATGGATTTCTTCATGCCCAATTAAGGCTCTTCTGTCATCAAGAGCGAAACAAAAGAGAGTATTGAGGCTGCTTAGGCAGAGATGCAGGTGCAGTGTTGCACCGTGGATGTGGTTAACTGCCCTGAATGGCAGCAGCAGCTCCCCTCGCTCTGCCCTGCTCCATCCCACCACTCCCTCCAGCAGGAGGCTGGTCCAAACTGGAGCTGCTGGTGGCTCTGGGATGGGGAGCTCTCTCCCATGGCTTAGGCACGTTTGTGCCAAAAGGCCTCTGGGTGGTATGAAGCTACCTAAACTTGAAAAATAAGAGGCCAACTTGAGTCTCCAAGTGGCTAAGCCCAGAGTTTGGGGCTGTTTCCCAACGTGGCAATGCTCTAAAGGGTACTTCTGGCCAGTGCTCTCCTCACCCTGTGCCTCTGGGGCATTTTCTGTGTCCAACAGCTTTGGGGATAAGGGCTGTGTGTTTCCTGCTCTCCACACCACAGTGAGAAGCTCAGGTGTCTTTTCATTTTATCCACGGTTTGCTGGGTTACATCCCAGCCTTGGAGTCTGCCCCAGCTTTGGCATATATATATATATAAATATATGTATATAGTGCCATGGCTCTTGCTCTCCTGGGGGAGATCATGCCCATGTCTGGCCCTGACACCAAGAACATCTCCTCTGGTCAAACTGCAGAGTGCACAGGCTCCACTGCCAATATCCTTTATAATTAATACCTGCACTGCCTTGTTTAAAGCTGGTTTGGTTTGAGGTGGTTTTGTGTTGCAGCAGCTCATCTGAACTGCAGCACAGAATCCCCTGGCTGCTTCCCACATTACCCAGGCAGGGCTGCCCAAGCCACCACTTCCAGCCTCACAGGACAGGGGTTTTGCCCTTTCCCTCTTCTCCCACAGCCAGGACTTGCTGCAGGTCAATAACCAACACTTTGCTTCAGTCACAGCCCAGATAATTAGTGAGAAAAGTGCAAATAGTCACAGTGATTCAAATCACCTTTACATTTTGTTTCCAAGCTGCCTGAGGTGTTTTTTTAGTCCTATGAGAAAAACTGATATATTTTTTTGAGCCACCAATCTCGCAAACCAGAAAGACACAATATTTTGTATTCAAGGTGTAATGAAAGTTGTCTTCATTTTTACATTGCATTTTGGATATTTATTAAGAATAACACTGAGCATTTTAGACAGTCTCGAATAATAAAAATTATTTCCGTTGGTCGCAAAACAAATGCATTTTTAATTTTGTGCAAAATGGTCTCAAAAAGGTTGCACCATCTACAAATCATGACATAGATACTGGGTTTTTTATCCACCACTCCTTTTCAAAATTTAAACAATCCAATTTCATGCTAGAGAGGCTTGAAACTGGAGATTAAAGCTTAAAGCTTTGAGAGACACACAGGGGACGGCAGGGAAGTGGTTTGGTTTCCCTCCAGGGTGCCCCACAATGTCAGGAGGTAAAACCAGGCACATAACCACGGTCTCTAATGTAATGCTTTGTCAAACCATATGTTTTTCAGCTCTTTTGGTCTTTTGGTTCCTTTAAGTTTTAGGTTTCTCACATTTATGAATGGTTTATTGGCATGTCTTTTCATCTCTGTGTGTTACTCTATCACCCTCAGCACCAGACAGCAGAATTTCATTTTGGGGTCCACCTTTTAACCACATCAAATGCTTTCTAGCCTTCCTCTTCTTTACTACTACTTAATCTTATTTCTCTCTGTGAAAACAACTGAGCACCACAGAGCTGGCAAATCTTGCCTGCAACTCCAGTAGTGCTCATGTGCAAGTTCTGCATCAGAAGATTCTTCATCATCCATCAGAGTCATCTTCTCCCTGTGAATACCACCAGCAGCAGGGAATGGACTCCATGTCTTACTTGTGCCCTCTAGGTGTTTGCACATCACCCACACAGGCAAGGAAATGACTGAGAAAGGCCATGGACAGAGCCCTGAATGATAATCAAAAAACCCATCATCCACCCAAGAGGATGGACTTCTCTCCCAGTATTAGCAACATCAAGGCATTCAGCAATAAGCTCCTTTTCCAGCTGGAATAACTCCTGTTTGATGAACTCCTGTTCATCAAAACTAACCCAATGCCAGAGCAAAGCCATCACAGGCTGGTTCTCTTCACAGCCCAGCTGGAGGCAGATGGATTTGGCTGCTTAACATCAACTCCAAACAAATCTACCTGTGCCCCTACAAGAACCAGGATCAGCACTCGCTGGCCCTTCCTACTGTGACACCCTCAAGAGCTTGTGCATAAGCTGAGAACAAATGTGAAGTAACAACATGGATGGGAATATCTCCTGCTTGGTTAATGAAGGAATCTTCAGCCATCTCCAACCCCCTAAAGCAGGCAGAGGCAGGAGGAGCACAGACCCCAGGCATGGTCAAGATGTCATACTAAAGGAAATACCAAACTCCTTGAAGGCTGCACAGTGCAGGCACTGAATTTACTGCTTTCATGCTCAAAATAGAAGTGAGCAGTATCTGTTGATTGTATCCAGGAGAAAAGCACCGAGTTTGAGCATGGATTAGGAAAAAACACTGTCCTTGAACGCCAAAGAGCAGCTGGGACCGTTGTCCCCTCTGAAAGTGCCCGGCCAGAACAAACCCACAGCTCTGCTGGAGGAACACTGCCAGCAATAAAACTTAAGTCCCTCTGTGCTGAGATGGTGGCAGGCCATCTGACACTAATCCTGTGCCTCCAGCAAACAAAGCCTCCCAGGCACTGTGAAATATCCTCAGCTGTTTGCTGGCTTGGTTGCCTGGAGAAGCTGCCCCGTGGAGGACTGATGAGCACTCCGTGTTCTCACACGACCCAGGCAGCAAAGGTTAAAGCACATTAGAGCAGCGTAATGAGGTTTTTAACCACTGCTCTGGAAAGCCTCACACACTGCTTTCTAGAAAATGTTGCAATTTAGGCTTCAGCAGGAACCACAGAGCAAGGAAAATGTTATGCTTGGACCATCAGTCTTGTAGTGTCTTGCTGCAGCGCTTCCAGACGAACTTGCTTAACTCTGGCTTGTGTCTGGAAACAACTTTGGGTTGGGGAGAGCTGGGAAGAGGAGCAGAGGCATGCTCTATTCCTGGACTGCATATTAGTGTTCCATATGGGTGCAGAGCCAAAGCATATGGACCTCCATCTGTTAGGCAGGCCTGCCCTGGCCCCATGGATGGTTTATAATGCGCATAGATTCATCCAGATTTGGGAATCCTCCAAAGCAAGACGAGAGCCAATGACTCAAATATTGTGCAAAGCCATTGAAACTAATGGCACTAAACAACAATCATTTGTCTCTCGTTTGATTTTCCTTGCTGTAAAATAATGAATTAGTTACGGGGGTGGGTGAGTATTGTGCTGTGGATGGAAGCTTTGAAGGAAACATGGTTAAAAGAAAACAAAACAAGAATCATCCTAGTAATTCTGTATCAGCTTCCTCCCATGTATTATTCCCCAGAAAGTAAGCTGTGTCCTTCAACTTCAATAACATGGCATTTATGCTCCATCTGTGATCAGATTTAAAGATGTTTGCAGGCATAATTCAGGCGACTTTCAATGACAAATTCAAGGAAGCTGGAGAAAGAACTCTTGAAGTTCTTCCACTACTGAAACAACTCTAGGGAAAATGAACTTTGCTCCTACAAGCTCTTTATTAACCACAAGCTCCAGACTTGGATGTTTTCTTTTGTTTTAAAACAAATAATTAGCCCCAAAAGACTCCAAGTCTGAGCAAGCTGTGCTGTTTCTTGCACTGAGAAGCCAGCGTGTGGTGGGACTTGTCCTGACCTTGCTGAAATCTAGAGGCACTTGTAGCCCAGCAGCACCACGACTTCATCCACTGCTTCAGGTCACATTTCTGCTTTGAAAGATGGGCCTCAGAGGCTGAATTTTCAGGCACCATGCTGGAAACATTTCTGCTGAATTTTCCTGCAGAACTGTGTGGGACACATGATTAAAGCCATGGGATGACCGCCAAGGAGATGGCCTATTGTGGCAGCCCCTGGGAGAGCTCATAGCAGAAAAAAACCCCCTCTCTCCACTAAATTAATTAATTGCCATGCATGTTAGCTCTGGGGTTTGGGGAAATTACCGTGGCCTGATTTCCTTCAGCACTTTTATTCCTGGCTGGAGACCAGGGGAGTTGTTGAGGTTGCTGACTTAAGACACCATAACAAATGGCTGGAAATGACTGGGCAGGCGTTGTGATTTGTAACCTGTGCGTTTCACCTGCCTTGAGCAAAGGTTTCATGGCACCTTTTCTCAGGATTTTATGGAAGGGGCAGATTTACAAGCATGCCAGCCTCCCTCTGGGCTTCCCAGGAGAGACCAGGAGGGCACAAATTTCTTGGCCGAAAACCATCTGAGAAGCCAGGCAGCTCTGAACATTCTGTGGTTTATTTTTGGAAGAAGCAATTTTGGTAATTGCATGCGTTAAATGAAAGGCAATTAGGGATGGAGGGAAGGTGTTGCATGTGTGTTGGAATAGGAGCCAGTTCCAAGGCAAAGGGCCTGTTAAAAACATGGACTCCTGAATGTCCCACAGGCCAAAGGGGGCAGGGAGGTGCTGGAGGGGTGTGTGAGTATTTATGGGTGTTTAATGTGAAACAGGGCACGGAAACACTCACATCTGTGATGTGTCTTTTATGGTCTTCCCACGGCTTTAATTAAAAACGCAGTAAAAGCACGACGAGAGGAAAGCAGGATGTTTTAACAATCAGCTGTTATAAATTGTTTTGTAGGGAGGGAAAGAAAATCAAAGAACAATTGTTCGTGTAAGGGAGTTCGGGACACTGAGTTCACATGGAGAAATAAACCCTCTGGAAAAGGTTTTCCTGTCAGGAAGCACGTGCTGCACAGACCATGAGGTGCAGGGAGGCTTCCATGCTGCTGTGGGGATCTGCCAAATGGTAGATCTGTCTGCCAGGAACATGGTACATGCCAGAGGATTGGGAGCAGGATCACATGCCAGGAAGTGGGATGAGGAAGATGTTGGATTTGAGCTGGGATGATCTTTGGATGGCTCAGAGGAGTTTCAGCTGTAACTTCTGAGATGACAGAGCACGATGCATTTTGTACTTGGTGACAGGCACACCAAAATCATTCTGTGCAGCACCTATTGCCTCTGACAGAGGTGACAGCAGGGAAACACTGGAACAGGATGGAAGGGAGCTATTGAGGCCTGGAGAGGTGGCTGCAGGCCATGCAAGCATCATCTCTGGCTCTTTTTAAGGGATTATGAGGGTTTAGGCTTGTCCATGGCCTTGGATAGGATCAGGGGTTTGCTGCCTACTGCTAGGGTACCAAATCCATCTGGAGATGAATGCATCTTCAGCTGGTCCTCTTCCTTGTGTCTCTGTGTTCACGTTCTCAGTGGAGAAGAAGCCACCACAACACTCCTGGGCTTTTTCTCCATCTCTTCCATGACCTTGATGCCTTTAGACTGTTTTCTCCATGTGGGTTACTTTTTTTTGCAAGAAGAGAACTACCCATGGCCCCAGATGGTCTTCACTGCTCCCACGGAAACATTCTGGATGGGTTTTCTCTCTGCCTTCCAGACAAATTCAATGAAAGTCCTCAACAGCCATGGCTCCCAGCAGCCCCCAAGGACCATGGGTCCCTGAGCTTGTAGTTTAAATGGAGATTAGCTTCTAAAATTTAATGAGGATCTCAGTGAAAACAGCATCCCAAGGATAAAACAACAACCAAAAAAAAAAAGGAAGCCCATTGAATACCCATCCAATTAAGGCTTCCAACTGATCCTCATTAAACACCCGTTCCTGACATTTGACAGAGCGGTTTAGATTAGAGCAGTGAAAAATCCCCTTGAAAAGGCAGATTGACATTTTGCAGAGGAGTGTTTTCATAGTAATACTAATGGCTTCAAACCCCCAGCTTATAACCTAACGTGGAATAAAAAAAAAACCAAAACCAAAACAACCCATTTGGCTCGGTGAAGGGGTAAGGAACAGCCAGGCTGGCTGGCAGGGAAACTCCTGGTGACCAAACTCCTGGCTGTAATGAATGCAGAAAACCCCTGGCCTTGGCTCTCCATGTGTAGGGTCCTCAAAAGGCAGCATTTAATAAGATACAGAAGCTGGGTTTTTTGGCTGAGCTGAATATGAAATCGCCATGGCAACCTTTCTTCCAAGGTGATCTGAGTCAGGTAGCAACAGCAGGGATGAGTTAAAGGTCATCCCTGCAGAGGAAGATGGGCACTGATAAAGCACTTTAACAAGTCCCAGGGGAGGTGGCATTTAAAAGTCACTCAAAGGATTCAGCCAGATTCGTGAAGGGAGAGAAATCCAAGAGCAGCAGTGATTGGAAAGCTCCTGGCTGAGAAGGCAGCAGCACCAGCAGTGCTCAGAGGTCACTCCCATGAGGGCACTGGACTCATGAAATGTGTGTCCAGCCTCAGGTCTCCAGGACCTGGAGAAGGGCTTGTTTAGCAGCTGGGTAGGAACTGGGGAAAGCCTTTGCAAGAAAAGCTCCTGTTCTGGAGGGAAAGCAATAATTCTGTATAAGGAACGAGACCTCACCCTCCAGCAGAAAAATAATAATTTCAAAAATCATCTAAGACTAATTGCAAACTGATTTTCACCAGGACTTATGCTTCCAAAATGCCTGAGGTTCTTTGAGAAGCATCCCCTCCCACCTCAGACGAAAGGCTCAGTGTGATTTGTGACAATGAGCCAATGCCATTATCCTCACTCCAGAGAGAAGGAAAACAGAGGCATGGAGAGGGGTGCTGTCATCTCCGTAGCCAAATCCAGGCACTTTAAAATGCAGCTTGGAGTCCAGAGATAGCAGCTGCTCTGTACTTTGGCCAAGTGCTGGCACACAACATTTTGGGCATTACAAGGCTGGGGTGGCTTGGTTTGAGTGACCCAACACAGATCAGGCAGCAAGGTAGTGGCAGGGAATGCTTTTAAAGTAATACCTGAGGGAGTCTTCCTGTATGCCATCTATTTTTAATTTGACTATGTTTTTTGTCTGCTTATGAGGGTCTCTTTTCAGGTTTTCCCCCTGTAACCATGAGGGCTAGAAACTCACAGCTTTTGTTGCATTAATGAAAGCTGAGCATCCCAAATAATCTCAGGTTTAACATCTGTGACTTCAAAAACCCCACAAATAGCAGACCCTGCAAAACAAAACTAGTTCAGGCTCACAGCACTCCTTTCCCTCATTCTTAAAAAGCTCAGCTTTTACCTGGAGCTCACTTCCCACTCTCACCCATGTCTTTCTTCCATCTCCTGCACGGCTGCAGCTCCTGGGTCAGGACTTTCCTGGGCCAGGGGGTAAGCCTGATGGCTGGGAGAGAAACCAGAGGTTCAAGAGATCTAAAGAGCTTGTTCTTGCTGCTGGTGGGAGCAGAGACCCTGACAGCCAGAGCCTCCCTCAGCAGTTTTAGGCAAAACCCAAATGGAAACTTCTGCCCCATCCTGCCCTGTGGTCTCTGGGATGGATGCTCACATGGCAAACTCTGCTTCACACATCACACCACTGGATCTGTCCACATCAACGTGGATTTCCTTGCAGGAAAAACATCTCCCGAGCTTTGTTTTGGAAGGAGAAGACAAGGAAAAAGTGAATCTGAAGTGGGGCCCAAAGAAAGGGTACTGTGGACTGTGGCCTGCAGAACACGTGGAAGCCCCAGCCCTGCCCAGATGCCAGGAGTTGGCTGGCTCCTGCTGGAATTTCTGCTTCTCTGCCCAAAGCCACGTGCTGGCTGCTGGCCGCAGCCCCTGGCTGCCCATCTGAACACAGAGTTACACAAGTGCTTTGTGCCCTTCCTCTGCTCATTGAAATTGGGACAGAATGAGCCATTCTGCTCTGCTCACGAGGAGGGTCACTCTGCACCTTGCTCAGCCTCTGGAGTTGCCATTGACTTGTCATCAGAGCTGCTCTGATTTGAGCTAATGACTGGGGAACTCGTTGCTGATTACAGGGCACTGCCAGCCTCTGGCTGCCAGCACACAAAAATCCAACTGCCCCCGCAAATCCTGGTAGGATAATATTTTATAGCATTGCCAAAATGGACTTCAGCGTTTATTTTGACAGCTGTAGTTTTAATTATTTATTATTAGGTTTTACAGTGTGCTGATAAAAGAACCACGAGGCATTTAGTAAAGGAAAAAAGAAAAAAAAGAAAAAAAAAGAAAAAAAAAAAAAAAAAAAAAAAAAAAAAAAAAAAAAGGGAAATAAAAGCCCTGTAGACCTTATCTCAGGGCTGTGATAAACCAAAGGGGGAAAATGGGAAAGGCTGTGCCAAAGTACTAAGGCTGGGAATCTTCTACAGATCACAAGGAAAAGCTATGTCTCTTTGGACACCTCAGTAATTATCATAAAGCTGAATGAGTAGTCAGTTCAAAACTTTGAGACAGGGCACAAATTTGCAATTTTTTAAAGCACAGGCTTGTTGCAGGAGGCAGGGGACCTGTGAGCAGGAAAATCTTTGTGCTCCAACCCTTTGACAATTTAATCCCATCCCACCCACCAGGCAGAAGAGCATTTCCACTGCAGTGTCTCAGCATTTGCCCTTTTGGGGAACAGAGACAAAAGCCACACATTTCAAAGATGAGAAAGTGACACAAATGCACAAAAGGGAGGAGGAATTTGGACTTACTAAAAAGGTTCCAGCCTGTCCAACATCCACCCAGATGTTGAAGAAAAGCCCCACTGGCATCACAGTTTGGCTCAAGCATGCCCTGGGTTCTCCTCTCCTTCTCTGTGGGGCTGTGGGGTCCACAAGACAGCTCACAGATTGGATGAACATGCCTGAAATGTGCAGGTTGGGTCACCCTGATTTTTTTCCCAGTCAAGAACATCTGCAAAAATCATATAATCATGTGCAAAAATTATAAAAAATCTCATGGAAAACTTCAGGCACGCAGAACTGAAAATTTCATCAGAAGTATATTTAACGGGAATTATTTCCCCAGTGGCTCTGGGCAGCCCTTAAAATGTGTGAACTTGAGGACATAATTTAGTATCTGCTGCAGCTCTTGATTTTCCAAAGGGAGAGAGAAACAGTAGCCCACCTTGTTAAAGCTCTTGGAGACAGATTGCTGGAGAACATTAAATAAAAGCTCCCTGTTACCGTTGTACAAGGGAGTATTTGAAGTCCTGCCATTCTCCTGCGAGGCTGAATTTGCACCAAAACTGGTGCTTGATGAATGTGAGCCCGTGGCAAAGGCTGTCCCAGAGACACTGCAATCACTGCTTCAAGTGTTAGTCTGAGGGGACACATCACTTCAGAGGTGATTTTAAAGGGGACCATGAAATGAGCTGAGACTTAACACCTGCACATCAAGAGGAGATAGATGTAAAAAATAAATGGGTTTCTCAGGCAGGGGGTCAGGCTAACCAGCTGCAGGTTCTGTTTGGTTGGGTGTGTTTCAGCAACCGGACTCGGTTTTTTTTTCTTGCCCGTGTCAAAAATAAAAGCAAGTTTAGGATGTCTGGAACTTTGAGATGGGATTCAGGGACATCCTTACTCACGGCCTTCTGCTTTTCCCACACGAAGAGCAGGATGTGGGCTGTGCCATCCCCACACTGAGCACAGCAGCCACTCCACGGCCACCAAACTTCACTAACTGGCTGAGCCACCCCTGACCAGGCATCCCTGCCCTGCTGCCCTCCATCTTCCACGGTCATTCCCATCAGCCTGAAGTCCCACCAGGTCGTTTCCATGGCCATATCAAATTGATACAAATGACTGCAGAATATGCAGGGCAGAAGAGACTCGGCTCGGCTCTTGGCAGAGCGTGCTGCAAAGAGGATTAGCAGCTGTGGGGGATGATTATTATCATTAATGATGTCAGAAGGGAGGCAAGCAGAGAATTCAGTATTTAGTATTTTGACAGAAGCCACAGGGTCCGGATTTGCAGTCAAATTCTACAAAATGTTCCGCACCAAAGGCTTAAAAAACAAGTTAAATGTTTCTTATGCTAATAATTCTTCAGTTAACGTCAAGGCAGGTGAACAGGGGATCTAGCACTTGATCCCCTGCTAAGGCTTTGGCAATTGCAAGTGCTGGAAAGCCTGATGAGACTACACAGGTTGCACAGAAGTAGCAGCTCAAGCTGCTGGGGACTCAGAAAGGGCTGCTAATTGCCCAAATCTGCCAGAACACTGTTTGTGCCCTGGCTCCTGACCTCCACACAGCCTGAAATCCAGCGTGCTCCGGCTCTCCAGCATCAAACACACCCCAGGAGGATGCATTTGGAGCAGACAGGATAGCTCTGGCTCTCATGTGATGCCCTTACAACCTGAACACACCTCTTCAGAAGACTCTGATCCTCCTCTGAGCCTCATATGCCTTCAAAGAGTGTTTTTTTTTTCTGCAGCACCAGCTCCTGAGTATGAGTCCATGCTCATTTTTCACTTCCAAACCCCAAACTGGAAGACCTTGCAGGTGGTAGGGTGTGCAGAGAAGTGTGTAAATAGCTGCCCACTGAGACACTCAAGTTAATTAGGAGACAACATTGCATAAAACAAAATAAAGGACTAATGAATAAACAAAATAAGCCTCATTTGAGATCATTTCAAAGCCTTTCAAGCCAGCGTTTTGACTTTCGGATGCTTGAGGAGTGCCTGAGGAGTGGCAGAAGCAGCAGCAGGGCAGAACATGGGCCTGGAAGAAACAGGTGGGAAGGAAACACAGAGCTGTGATTCAGAGAGAGAAGCAGGACTCAGCATTTCATGCTCCCTGGGGAGAGATCCTGGTTCACTTCTTTGTTGTGATAAAGACAACCAGCTTGGCCTAGGGCAAGACTTTTAACTTTTCCCACAGTAGTGAGCCTTGGTTGTTGCTGAAGGGATGAGATGGGCAACTCCCACCACCACCACCCTGGGTTCACACACAGTGCTGGCTTACAAACTGTGATGCTTTCAAACCAGCCCAGAGCACCTCAGTTTTTCCTAGAACAGCCATCTCCCTCCTGTCCTGGACCTCTGGGGCTGCTTTCCCCCGTGGCAGGGTAGCAGCAGGACACTCTGGGCTTTGATGACTGAGGCGTTCTTTATTCTGCAGTTTCAAACCTGGGAAATGTAGGTGGCTGATCTTCAGCATGACCTACATTCACAGCTCCAAATGAGCCCCTTTTGCCAATGCTGATGCTTTCTAGCCTCAAGTTGAATCTGGAATACACACATGAGTGCCCTGCTTTGCCTGGGTGTCCAAGGAGGGAAGTTCTGACCGTGCCCAAGCAGATGCTGCCCAGCCCATGCATGTCCTGCACACATGGCTGCAGAGAGGCCCTGCCTGAGCCAGCAGCAAACCCAGGTCTCTGGAAAAGCAGCTCCTCACTCAGCACTAGCTGAGAAGGATGAAGGACAAAAGGAATTTTAGCATTCCTTTTGTCTTTCTAGTGTGTTGGATGGGGCTGGCAGGAGCAGAGGAAAGTGCACCCACACACGGCACCCCTGGCAGAGCTGTGGGCAGGCAGCAGCTCCAGCAATGATTGTGGAACCCCAGAATCCCAGGATGGTTTGGGTTGGAAAGCACCTGAAAGATCATCTTGTTCCAACCCCCCTGCCATGGGCAGGGACACATTCCACTAGACCAGGTTGCTCAGAGCCCCATGCAACCTGCCTTGAACACTTTCAGGGATGGGACAACCCTGTGCCAGGGTCTCAGCAGCCTCACAATAAATAATTTGTTCCTAATATCTCATCTATTGCTCTCCTCTTAATGTTTAAAACTGTTCCCCCTTGTCCTATCACTATCTGCTTCTGTAAAAGGTCAGTCTCTCTCTTTTTTTTTTTTTTTTTATAAGCCCTTGTTAGGAATGAAAAGTCACAATGAAGTTTCCATGGAGCCTTCTCTTCTCCAAACTGAACAACCCCAGCTCTCTCAGCCTGTATATCACCTCTGTGCACCCAAAAATGTCCTGCCTTGGTTGCCACTGGCAGCACTCCTACTGTTGTCTTCACTGGAGGCAAGTTCTTCACTCCAGCTTTCTTCTTCCTTCACATAGGTGATGGAAAAAAAAACCTGTCAGGTGCTTTTTGTGCATAAGGGAATTCTTCATATGCTTCATCTGTCTTTTAAGAAAGTGCCACTTTCACTGATCCTTTCAGACCTCGTCACCATCCATCACATCACCTCTACACCTAGGATTCCCAGAAAATATGAGTCATACTGACTGGATTTTGTGCACAGGGAGAAAGGAAAAGATCTCACATGCCTGTTACTTTCTCTAAGTTTGGGAGGATATTTTAAATGGTCCCAGATTATTATTAGCAATTCTCTTTCACGAGCTAAAGATGAAAGACAAATCTGAAGGAGGAGGAATGGCATGAGAAAAGAGGGAAAGAAGAAGAAGAAGCATCATCCTTGTATGCTCTGGAGACAAGGCATGGAAAAAAACCCATAATTCCTGGTGCCTACATGCCCTGGGGAAGGCTTGTGATAGCTCACAGCAGGCACCCAGGTCACCTAGCTGTGCTTGGTGGCCTTTCAGTGACACAAAAATATCCAAAAGGGCAAGGATGTTCACCCAGGGAATGTCTCCAAATCCTGGATCGGTTGGCATCAAGGACACAGCACAGCTTGAATAGCTGTGGGAGCAGAAATAGCCCAAATTATCCCCTGAACTGGTTTGTTTCAAGACTGAGTTGCTTTGGACAAATCACTATCGATGCTCCTCTTCTCTTCCTGCCTCCCACAGCTTTCTGAGCTGCCCAGGGAGAGCCATATCTGGCACTGGTTTCATGCTGTTGTTGGCTGCTGGAGAACAGGTCAGGCACCCAGGCTTGGTTCAAGACCAGCACACTTGGTGCAGCACTGATCCCAAACCTGAGGGTCTGGCACAGCCTCCCAGAGCCTTCCCAGAACCACACACCACTCCTGCCCTTCCCCAGCTCTTCCATCATGTCCTGTGCATGTTTGCATCCCATACATCACGCACCGGTGTAGGTCATTGCTAAGACCATGCCTCAGCAAACTGTGAGAGCTCAGCTTGGCCTCTTGCCTTATGTGCAAGAGGATTTTCTCACCTCCCATGGCTCCAGGCTGCTGCCACATTGAGTTCTTCCTTCTCAGCGAGTCCCCACTCCCCAGCAAATGCCAGGAAATCTCCTGGCAGCAGCAATGGCAAATGCCCTGTGACAGGGTGAACATTGTGGGCTGCAGCCTGCCTCGGGCAGGAGAAGAGGGTGAGGTGTGACAAACTCCAGCATCTCACCTGAATATCTTCAGTGCAACCACCCATCCACCACCCACTGCCACTGAGACCTCTCCTGGGTGTGTCTCCTCTCTGTGCACAGGAGTGAAAGGAAAATCAGTTTGGTTTGTACACACAAGGCACTGAATTCTTGCAAGCACTGGGGGAAGCTCCACATTTGTGTTAGTGGCAGGAGGAGCGGGGTCCATCCTTCTGGCTTTTTACTGCTGGGTGGGCAAAGTCAAAAAACAAGAACAACATGTCCATGTACTGAGAACAAAGCAAGGGCTTGTTGGCTGAGAGCTGGCAGCACAGGAAATCCACCCTTGTGTCATCTCAGCAGAGCCACAGCTGAACCAGCTGCATTTTTGGCAGGAATCCTTCCTCCGTCCTTCACCCATGGTCAGTATGTGCTGCACCAAAGCCTAATGCAGGCTGAATGACACCAAGCTGTGACATCCCCTGTGTGCTTGGAGGTGCCACACCACATTTCCAAACCCCCAGTGATGAGAGGCAGCCAGTGGAGTGTGCTGGGGAGAGAGCTGGAGCTATTGAGGCAGATGATTTAATGTATTGGCTGTGTTACACACACATCACCAGGGGCTGAGCTGACCTCCACAACAGCAGGAACAGATTCTTCCCCCAGTGCTGCAACCCAGCTTGTTTCACCTTCTACCTCTACCCCAACAAGGCTTCTAAGCCAGCAGAATTAGCTCTGCTCAATAAAACGTAGCTCCAAACAAGGGCTCTTGGTCTCTGACCTGGCAGTTCATGGTTTTTTGGGAGGGTCACAGACATGGTGTACAAAAGCTCAGTGTAGCCCGTAAACCAGTGACTAACCCTACACCTCCTGAACACTCAATATTTGTGAGCTCCATAAATGTTTCCTCTGTTTGCACACATTTTTATTAGCCCTTAATAGGCTGAAATGAAGTATTTTCAGGTCCTGCACAAAGACAAAATGCCAAAGGAAGCCTAAAATTGCACGTTCCTCATGTCCTTCCTCAGATTTCACCTTTTTAGACAGCACATCAAAACAGGAACATAACAGAGCTGCTATTACTGCTAATGCTTTTCACATTATTTGAGGTGCAGGGAACAATTAGATGGCATTAATGACATGTTGCTACACTCAGATCTGCCAAACTGCAGCTCCATTCACCTTCTCCCCTCAACTTCTGTTCTTCCCCACCTGCTCCCCATCAGAAGGCGAGGCACAGCCGGTCTGCTCTGCTTCCTCTGAAAATCCTATCAAAGAAAACTCCAATGGCTCCGAGTTCCTTTCAGAAAAATAAAATAAAACGAGCAGAGGAAACATCGCCTTTCCGAGGCTTTTTGCCCCAGAGCAGCAGCAGCACCTTGATGCCTCTGGCATGGAGCAAACTGCACAGAAGCCCCGTGACAGGAGCAGACCCACCTTGTGCCCGGCTGCCTGCTCTGCTGATGGAGAGCCTGGCAGGTCTCCTCAGTTTTCTCCTTCCCAGCTTTTATGAGCCAGACTCATTAATCACCTCTCCCTTACCAAGAGAGACCTCACTGCACGCCCTGCTTGCCAGCTTTGGAGCAAAGAGAGACAGATGCACTTCAGGCTTTTGACCCGAGGCGGTGGGAGCTGTAGGTTCTGCAGCCCTCTGTGCACAGTGCTGATGGCCCAGCCGACTTGTGAAGCCCTGGTTAAGGGATGGAGCTCTGAGAGGTCTTTCCTGTGGCTCAGGCTGCCCAGGTTGGCACAAGCTGCAAGCCCAGCCTGGTGGAAAGCCAGCCAGCCATGCGGCCATTCCAAGCCCAGCCACACGGTTAAACGGCTGAATAACCCTGCCCTGGCACTGGGGAAGGAAGTGTCATTCATTTTATAGCTGGAAGGAGCCAGGAGAAAGCATCTTCTAGGGGTAAGAAAAGCACACAGCACCACTGAAGCTGCTGGAGGATTTTGGATTGTGAAGTTCTGGACACAGGGGTTCCAGAAATCACATGTTTCTCCAGAAGCACAGCCGTGGTGCCACGGGCCAAGCACTGGGACAGCCTCAGCATCCTTGCACTTAAAGGGATGTGATTTGGTGAATCTGAATAACCAGGAAACCTTCAGCCCAATGCTATGCCTTCACACAAGCTGCCAGCTCTGTTTGGATCTGCAGCCTTGTGCCTTTTTCACCAAGCTTCCTCCTCCACCTGGGCCTCATGGATAGTGACTGGGGGGTGAGGACAGCTTCAGAAAGGACAGCACCTGGCAGGTGTTTGGTCACTTGATGGGACTGGAGGGAGGAAGGGTCAGGACCAGAAAAGGACAAAGGGCACAAGTAGAGCAATCACTGCAAGTGGTACAAGGTGGTTGGGAAGTATTTTGTTAGCTACAAGCTCATGGAGACCAGCAGAGCTCCACACCTGACCAGAGAGATCTCCAGGGCCTTCCTAGAGCTTGGAAATTAGGAAAAGTAGCTCAGGGGATTTGTTCTGAGTATACAGAAAGTGTTTTGGTTTTAAGTGAAATAATTCTGGTATCAGAAACTACATTTGTACATGTGCTTCTCTGGTCCTTGCACCCCTCTCTGAGTGGTTTGATATTGCTCAGGGTGGAGAGGGGTACCTGAGACATCCAGATTTGAGACTGGAAATGGGTGAGGGATCTGTGACTTCAGCAGTAGTGAGGTGATTGGTCACCTGTGCCTGATCTTCAGGCTTGAACCCACCAAGGTGGACATCAGGACTCCTCAAAATCCTGAAGCTTAAAGTGCCTGGAGGTGGCATAGCCAAGGCCAGCAACGTCAGCTTGGGCAGGGAGCACTGGGTGTATTGAGCCTGGGCTTTTCCATCACTGAAGGGTTGTGCTGTGTTCTTGTGGGTTTAGAGCAGGAATTGATACATCTTGAGTGCTGTGTTCTGCATTTGACATCTCTGTGTGCGTGTATTCATCCTCGCAGAGGCTCCTGCCTGTTTGCTCTCACACTAATGAGATATTCTCACTCATTTCTTTGTTATGCCAGCTCTAATTTCTAGCTCTTTGACACGAGCAACCATTTTTCTCTAAAAGGCTGAGATCACATGGCAGGATTATAAATTTACTCCTGAAATGCACCATTAATAAATAATAAAGTGTTTATAAATATGCAAAATAGATTATTAGTCAATTCTATAAAATCTTGGCTACAGGAGCATAAAAGTGTGCCCTGCAGCTTGTATATCTATTATAAAAAAAGAGGAAGGAAGTAAAAAGAAATTCAGATTCCCTTTTTAACTTCCAAGCAGTAAATGCTGAATAACTTATTTCTGATAGTGATTATGTTAAAAGCAAATCATTTGTTTCCTTGAACAGCCATGAACAATGCACTGCAAATATGTGATTTTGAAAACATTACATACGAGCAGAGGGACACAGTATGTCCTTCATTTGAACAGCTCATTAAATAGAAGCTCTTCAGGAAGAGCCTTGCCCTGTCTCTGAGCACCCTGAGCAGGACCATTCTTTTATTTAAGCTTAGCAAGGTTCAGGACTGCTAAGAGCACCTAAATATTCCTGCTTCTTAACTACAGGAGCTCAGATTGGAACCTTGACTCATGGAATCACAGAGTGGTTTGGATTGGAAGGAACCTTAAAGATCATCCAATTCTGTGTGTTTGCCCATTGAGTCAGACCTGGGAATTGCAGTTCCTGAGGATCTCAGCATTGCTCTGGATAACCCCTGTCTTTCTAGCAAGACCCATCCTCATCAGCAGGTTGTTGCAGCAATGTTTTGCCTTGTTAGTCCAAAAGAAAGAGATTTATTTCTCCTTTGCCACAGCTTTATCCAGCAGGGTGTTGTTAATCTGTACCGCAGGTAAGGAACAGTGGTTGGAGTCAGGAAATTGGGAATTTGGTGGCAGAGATACCACGGGAAGCTGGATGCCAAAAGGGTCAGGAGAGGAAGAAGGGCAGGGACCACTGCATTCCCTGCTGAGCTCTGACAGCATTGCTGCACCATCAGCAAGAGGAACTGCTCTGACCCAAAAAAAAGTTATACACAGTAAAGGGAATGGGAGACATTGCCTAAACAGACTGGGATTTTTGGGTTTTTTTTTTCTGTTTGCCTAAGAATCATCTCAGTGCCACTGGGATCTGTTCTGTATGAGTCCTTTTGCAAGGAGATGGAGAGAACCAGGTGATCTCAGTGTCCAAAAGGCACTGAGACAACTCTGCTGACAGCCGGGCAAAAATGAAGTGGGGAAATGTCAAACGTTCTTGACCTGAGCTTAAACCTTTATGAATTGAGGGCAGTGGGAGAGAGATGAGTCTTTAAAGAAGAGCTTCTCTTCAGATAAATATGTTTGTATCAAGGCACAGACAGCCTGGAAATCCATGGAGGGGAAACAGCTGGGGGAGGCAAAGGATTTGGAAGTGATGCTTCAAGGAATTGATGACAAAGTGGTTTTTTTTGCTCAGCAGCAGTGCAATGGTTATTCTGGGCTGGCATCAGAGCTGATGAGGACCAGCCACATGAACACAGGCCTTTTCAACAGACTTGTTCCCTGGCAAGAAATGCACATCTGAAACTCACTGAGGATCCACTGTGAGCAGAGCCAGTAAGTCTGGAGGGGAGGCTGGCCTCTGTGATCCCATAGCCCAGAGAGATGGATCTCTTTCCAATCTGGATATAAGAGGGAGTTGTACCGCAGTTATTTCACTGGCATTTAGACTTGGCAGAGGATTCCCCAAGGATGTTCTGTGCTGCTCAGCACAGGTCAGAGAAGATGTTTAAACTGGCTCATCTGGCTTTTGGAATTGGTAAAGGTCCTGGGCAGATATCTGGTGCTAGACTGTTGATAGGACAGAATAACAACATGTACATTGAATTAAATTATCTAGAAAGAGCCACTGCAAGAAGCTCAGAGGAATCAGGATGAGCTTTAAGTAGATGATGTGTTACCCTTCACAGAAAAACCTTAAAATAAATTGCCCTGACTGAGGTAGTGCAGTAGGTCATCTAATCCTTATCCCTCCTCATCCTTCAAACCAGCAGTCCCCCATCTGCACACGACAGAGCTGAAACCCTGCCCAGGGAATCTGAGTCCTTGTTTCACACTCAGTGGGTTTCTCCATCCCTGGGCAGGATGGACTGGGCAGAGACAGGCAGCAACCAGGATGTGTTCTCAAGCCAAGGCTGGCAGCCTTTGAAGGCTGGCAATTAGGATTGTAACATCTTCCAAAGACAGAGATTAAACATGCTGGTTGAAGCTTTGAGGCAGCTCCTCAGGACCTGCCTTCTCCTTCCTTGTCCATATACAGCCTAAGTGGGTTCTCCCCATGGAGCTGGAGGGAGCTGGGCTCCCCTGTGCTGCTGGTCCCCCAAGGTGGAGGCAAGTGAGGGAACAAGGGGGCTGGAGACACCAGCATGAGGGGAGAGCAAAGCCTAGAAACCAGCTTTATGCCTCCCTAGCCATCAAAAACTGCATCCGGATTTGTAACACCCTTTGCTTCTTAGCTTTAAAAGCAATGGCCACGCCTTCCATGCTGCTTCCTTGAGCTGAAGAGTTGTTTTCCATGAATTAGAAGTACTGTTTTGAAATATATTTGGCTCATTTAACATGCTGTGAGTAAACGGCCACAGAAGAAGTGAGCCAACCTGGAGTGGGTGTCTGTTTGAAACCAGAGCTGGAAGAGTTTCTGGCCTCTTCAAAAGTGGTAATTGCCAGCTGATAGGGAGATTAACTATCCTCAATGTTTTTGTGCAGCCTAGTTACAGACTACTCGGTCTTAAGCAATTAGAGCTGTTCCTGTTTCATACTCTTAATAGAGCTTGTTGTCAGGCATGATTCCAATCATCTCAGTGTTCAGCTCCCATCTCTGATAGCATTTGCCACACGTCGCTGACAATTTTGCAGTTATCAGTATCGAGGCATCCAAAGATCACTGACACTGAGACACAAGGAAGACACCACCCCCCTGCCTTTTCCAGAGATATAAATGTGAATTAGCTCTGTTCACTTAACCTCACTCCTGCACACAGACTTGCTAATAAGAGCAGCAGCTTGTACGAGGGTGGTAACAGCCACCCACGGGAGAGGGAAGCTGTGTTGTACTCTGGTCCATGCAGAACTCTTCTAGATACTGCAGAAACATCCCCTTAATGGGATCCGTTTAGGGAAAAGAATGTATTAAGACTTTCTTGAGAAAATCTTTGTTGCAGCTTTGGGCTTCCCCGTGTCAAAATTCAGAAAGGGTTAAGCCAAGCCTTTCCCTTTCCTCACACAGCCTTGGCTGCAATCACCTTCATCAAACTCAGCCCTTCAGCTCTTACTTAGGTAAGGATTTCCACAGGTCATTTGCTCATCTTCCACTCGGGACTCCAGCAGGAAGGTAAGTACACCAGCCACTGCAGCCTGTGCCTTTTGTTCTGTCACATCTCACTCTTGCAGTCTGTGCTAAGAGCAGCCTGTCCTGCTAAGCCAGAGTTAGGCTAGGGTTTACCTTGGGGGGGTCTTACAGCTTCCTACACAAACCAGCTTAGCTGCTGAAACAGCTGGCTCAAGGCTGACAGCATCTTTGGGGGTATTTTGATTGAGCTTCACTTTGCTGCCAGGACATAATTCAAAAGGCAGAGGCGGGACAGCAGCTGCCTCTTGTCTGCAGCACTGAATTACTCCTAGACTGTTCCTGATGAGATGAAGACATCAAGGCAGAGAAATCATGTGGTACATTGCAGAGGAGAGAGGGAGAGCTAATCCATGCACAGGGTGCTGGACCAGTCTGTCCTGTAGCTGCTCCAGAGCCCAGGAGTGTCTGCTCTCCATATCCAGGAGTAAAGATCCTCTGAGAACTGCCAAAAGTGTGAACAAGCAGCCTCAGACTGCCCTGATCCTTATCTCCAGTGCTTTAGCATCTTGTCATGCACTGAAAGCAACCAGGCAAAATTGCTTCAGAGATGGGTTAACTTCATCCAGCAAGTCTGGAGGGGAAGGAAGTCTGCTGAACAGCTGTGGTGTGACCTGGCCACCCCAGGTTGGGGACAGGCCTTGGCAGAGGGGTGCTCAGAGTCTGGGACAATGGGGCATCAGCTTGTGGGCTCTGAGGTACCAAACACAGTCCAAAGGCACTGAGATCCCTTCCCTGTTGCAGAGGGTTTTGCCTTTTGATCCCAGAAGTAAGCCCAGCTTCCTGATAGTTGATGGGGACCTTGTGCAATTAAAAATATTCCTCTACCATGCTGCTAAAACAGTTTTCTCCCTTGTCAGGCTCTGATTCAGAGTCACAGGACAAAGGGACTTGCAACCCTCTAATAATGGAGCACAGAGGTGCTGTGACATCCACCTCACTCCAAAAAGCAACACCCCTTTCCTATTTCTGCCTTAAACATAACGCACAGCACAGGGATTTCAAGAACATGTTTAATGATGGCAGTTTCTACTGAAAAACATGAAGTCCATTCCAACGCAACCGATTTTTCCTGGAAAAGAAGCTTTGGTCACAATGACAAATTCTTTAAACAAAAAACTTCAAAGCAATTGCACAAAACTGAACACATGGTCCTGATACCTCCTCACACACAAACTGCAGCAGCAGAAACTCATCTAACAAGGAAAAATCTTCAACAAAAACCACAGCCCATCACCCTGTAGAGATTATACCATGTACATGGAATTAGAGGGAACAGTTACAAACAAAGTGTTTGAGTTAATTAGTGTCTATGTGTTCAAGCTTCATTAGTGCCTGTAGACTGGTACAAGTAAGTTTGGCCTTAAGATAAACACCAGGGGATCACCAAGTCAGTGTGCTAAACAAGTGTTTGCAGTCATCTCTGCAGCTTCCAGGGAACAAAAGGGGGGGAAAATGCAAATCCGAAGTTATCTGTGTACTTAGTTCTGCAGGTAAGCATGGCACACTGATTTCTGGCTTCTCAAGTGTAATCTCCAGGGACAGGGCTGAGGCTGGAGTAAAGCAGCTGCAATTCTGTGCAGGGTTTTCCCTCCACAAACAGAAAGGGAAAAGCCTCTGACTCACATACTCTGCTTGCCTCAGCCAGGAGTCGGTGGATTCTGCAAGCAGTAACTGAGCTACAGGCAGACAGCTGTAATAACATTTCTGTTTTCATTTTCTGTAACAAAAAAATATGCCTTTTAAAATGCTCTTGAACAAAGCAAGTTTGACTACGCAACACAAAATAGCAGCAGATACTAAGACACATTACAGTATCAATCAGATTAAATCTGCAGTGTAAGATAGACAGAACATTAAAGGTAAAAAACTCATGTAGTGGTTAATGACTATTTCTTCTCTGATAAACTCCTAGAACTACCTGAACCAAACAGTTCAAATTATTAAAGCTATGTTTTAAACTGATTTCTACAATTAAAAAAATACTCATATATATATACTATTAGATGAGTCACGTCAAGTGCTCTTAAAATCTTAACTAAATATAGCTATAGAATATTTAACCAGACATTTTAAATCACATACAGCAAGTTTTGTAGAGGTAAACATTGCCTCACATTTGCAACAGCAACTGAGTATCAGACAGAGCATTCAGACTATTTCCATTATTTTCATGACTGTGAGCAACTGGTCAGGTTGACCTTTTACTTCCATGCAAGCAGCTGTGGCCTCCCTAAAAGTAAGCACTTTTTAGCTTATGGCACACAGTTTGGGACTTCTCCATGGAGCCAGGAAATCCCAGCTGCTGTTGAGCACCTCCATCATCAACATCTTAAATATCTGGTCCCTGTCCACCATTGAGATTTGGCCACGTTGTGAAAATAGTGGGATTTTTTTTTGGTTTTTTTTAAGCTGCAAACAAGGGGAGCAAAAGGCCTTTGCCAGCCTAACTCAGCAAGCGACCTGAAGCTGCAGGGAAAACTGATTTAGGAATTGACTTGCCCTTAGAACGGAGAAGTGCCCTTCATGCATCTTTTCGTCTCATCCCTCTCTTACATAACTTAGTCTTGCCTTTCTTTTGTGAAAAGAGATGGTTTCACTCCCTGTCCCCCACTCTGAGTGCCTGATGCTCAGTTTAATGAGCGTGGCAGAAGAGTGGGCATGAACACGTTGCCATGGTGCCTGCACAGACAGGGCAGCCACCTCATCCTGTCCCCTCCTTCCAGAAAAGCCAACAGAAGCTTTTAACCTCCCTCTCTCCTCTCAGCATTGCCACTTCTCTGACTTCAAAAGACCTTGGTCTGCCCAAGAAGTTTAATTCCCAGTCTTCTAAGTCTTGCAGCCCTGAAGAAATTCAGCATTTCCTTCTGGAGCATCCAGCCTAGAGCCTGAAACCTGTTTTACCGAGCTGGAGAAAGAGCTCCAGACCTCACCTCAACCTGCAGCACTGTTCCACTCTCTGCTCCCTGTGGTTTCTCTCAGCAAGAACATCCTGCCCAGCCCATCCTCACTTCACAGCAGGCATGTCAAATATTGCTTGGTAACAGTGGCACAGAATGACTCAAGCTATTCCATGAATGAAAATAACAGAGCATTTTATATTGCCTTGATGACTAATATTAACACAACAATCTGTTTTGGGATTTTTCCATCCAGGCTGAGTTGGCTGTCTGCAAAGCCTTTGCTGAGTCATGGCTCGGGAAAGCAAGCTGGGGTATGGCAGCTGCTGGGATGAATGCACAAGGCTGCTGGAAAGGAAAAAAAAAATCCCCTTCACCCCCTTTTACTCACTGAAGGGCCAAGGGGAACCACACAGAACTGGCGCAGGTCCTGGTATGACAAAGCAGTTTGGTTTCTCAACAAGCCTCAAATCTCAATAGGGCTTTAAAAAATAAAAGATAACAGTCCCAAAAGTGGCAGCCTGCTGCAAGGCTGGTGTTTTGCCAGAAACTGCAGTCTCCTTGAGGGATTGTAACTGAAAGGCTTGGAGAGGGTCAAGCAAACAGTGGGACAATCCTAAAACAATTGGAAAATATGTGTTCCCCAAGAAAAGCAAGGTTCCAGCCAGCTCAAAAACCCAAAATAGAAGGTGTTAAGGAGTGCAGTAAACAGTAAAGTCTGAACTTCATCTGTGGTTACTCCAAAGGAAAACCACAGAGCAAAGAAACAAACCCAGTTAGGTTTGCCCTTTCTACCGCTGGCCTGGAATGCCTGGATGCCTGTGGTCTCCCCAACCCGACCTTTCCAGATGCAGCAATCTAATTCCCACAGTGTCATCCCACAGCTCTGACCTCTGCAGCACAAAGCACAGCAGGGAACAACGACTAAAAATGTGTCCTTGAGTTAAGTGAGCTTTGTCAAGCAGGTAGTAAGAGAAAACTTCCAGTTTGACAGAGGATAAGATCACTTACATGAAGCTTCCATGAAAAATAAGACATGTTCTCTCTGCAATCCAATCACTCTACATGAGGACTTACTTTGCTTAGAAAAAGGTAATGAATTGTAGACAAGTTACAGTCAGCACAGGACAGTACAAAACACTGGTTTTACTCCCAGTGGAAGGGCAGAAAATTACAAAAATATATCTTCTTTAATCCAAGATTGCTGTAGTTTAGAGCATGCCTGATTCTTTCTATTTCCCTGTGGTCTCACTGAAGTTGATCTGATCAGAGCTCCTTGGGACAATGAGAGTGCCATCATGAAAACTTAGTGCAATTGTTGTTTAAAAAAAAAAATCAGTAGCAAGTAAAGAAATTTTCCTACATGAGTCAACCTCCCAACCCCTTCCCACCCAAAACTCTACACCAAACATAGTGTGGCATTTCAGCATGGCTTACATTTTTACTATCTTAAGCCCTAAGTCACCTCTGTAAGGCCCAAAAATACTTCTTGATTTTTTTTTAAACACATGATCCGTTTAACAATGACCGAAGTTTAACAGTGACTGAAGTGTTGAATTAGGATTTTAGAAAATAAGTCCTTGGGGCAGCTCATTTTAATCTTCCTTGTCTTCCTCCTTCTGCACAACTTATTTAGATGGTAAGGAGCTGCACCTTGTGATGCTTTGGTGACACTGCAGTCCTCCTGAAGTGAGAGAGCCCAGACTGCAAAGAGGAACTCTGGTCATTCCAACGCAGGAGTCGGGACACCAGGGAACCAAATGGTGCTGTTTTAGTCAGAAGATCCACAGCCTGCTGTACAAACAGCACCTCGAGGAGGTGAGGTGAGGCCTGGTTTGGTTGTAACACTGCAGAGATGAAAGCCTCCCCTTTCACAGTTATGGGTTCAGCAGGTCCCTCGACAGCAGAATGACGTCTTGCAGGGCGCCGACGCTCCATGGAGCTGCTTTACCTGGAAAGCAGAAGAATTAGCACAGCTGGAGATCTGCAATTAAAATTACTCATAGGCAGAGATGAGACCCCACGTGTGAAGTGGGAAAAAAAAAATCCCAGTGGCCACAAAGGAAAAGGCAGCATCATTCACTGGGACTACCACTAATTCTAGCAGTTTGTGTATGTGGTGGCAGTGATGGGATGTTAGTGCCATGCCAGGAGAAGAGATACCACGGGAAGACAAAAGCAGAGTTAGATAAGAGAAAGGCCAGATGCTGGAAGATCCTGTGGTCAGTCACTGTGTGGAGCAGAGAAGGGAATGTGCACAGGGAGGCACATGAAACCACATTCTGCACCTCAGAGCTTTTACACACCGGTGCACTCCTCACCCATCAACACAGATGGACCATCCTCCTTGCTATAGGTGCCCCTCCAGACACCCTACTGCTTTAACTGCTTCAGGGTCCAAAAAAAAAATATTAACAGGAATTGTTACACTCCAGGAGAGCAGTGAGAGCCCTCCCATAGGACTGCAAGAGCAGCTGAACACGGTGTGCTCTGCAACAACTGCCACAGTAGCATCAGAAAAGAACTGGCCTTCAAAACCCAGCAAAAATTGCTTTTTTACTATCTCTTTTTCTCCCCTGCTGTGGGCATATGAGAAATCCTTAACAGCAGTGCCAAAGCTTTGGCAATTTGTTGCATTTATAGTGAGCTGCTGCCTATGTTGGTGATTTGCACCCCCTTCAGATGAGAATAAATGATACCCCTCCATGTACACACAACTTGTCACTGCTGCCTGCTGGGGAAAAAAAAAATAAGCTGCTATAAACCCCTACAATTCACCTGGCATCATCCAGAATTGCCTACAGCTTTCACTGGAAAAAAAATCCATTAGAGCTCCCTTGAGAGTGAACACCTCTCAGTAACAAACAGAACAATTCCATGCTCCATTCAGACCTGCACATGCAGTCAGGATCTGGAAAGGATCCCAGAAAAGGCACCAAGAGTGTAACCCATATTTTACAGAGACTCCCAAGACTCGAGTATATCACAGACTGAGCCCTGCAAGTGTGCTGAAGATGGTTCTCTACAGCTCAGTGCTATCAGTGCCTGAAAAAGGGATGAATCCAGAATCCAGCCCTTACATGTGGTGTATCTTTCCTCTGAAACATCCTGCAAGCTCTTGAAAGCCCTTTAGACTCACAACGGTTGAATAAATAATCCTGTCCTCTTCTCTCAGCCTGCCACTGCTCCTTACACATAAATCTTTCTCCTTTCAAGAGCACTTTGGTAGACGCATTCCTGAACTGCTTCTGCGTTGTGCTGGTGCTGCTGCTGTTAGAGGAAAAATGACGATCCACAGGGAAAACAAACTGAGGAATTTCACTCAGCCAACAGGAAGGACAGAGGCTTCCATCTGCCCCAAGAAAAACTTCCTATCAGTGTTTATTTAGGAGCCTGACATCAGGACTAGCATTTAAATTCCAGGTTCTTTGCCCAGCTCTGGGCTGTCACATGGCACATATCGCCCTGGACAGTTGTGAAATTCCCCCAGCTGGACTCAGCAAGTGAAGCAAGAGCAGAACTCACTGCCTCCAACAGCTTAAAGTCAGCAGGGAGAGGAGTCACTGCTGATATCCCAGATTACTGAAGTGCTTTCAAAGCCTTTCATGTGCAAGGCACCACAGAATTTATTCAGAACTTGTTTTCAGTTTCCTATTGAAGCTGACAAGAAATCCCCCAATGAGCCTCGCTGGAGTTAATAAGCTTAACAAGCTAACAATTTTATTTACCTATTCAGAAACTGGTTCTTTTAGCAGCTGTTTTAATCTCTTTTCTCTTATTACACAAAACAAGCAGAGTGCTCTGTGGTGGGGGATGGACACGAGTTTGTTGAGGACATTTGTCTGTAACCTACCTTTATTCACTGCTCTCTACTCAAGTATCCCTGAGTGCCAAATGCCTGATGAATCAATGGCTTAGCTCCATCACAGAGATCACAGAACCCCTGCAAATTCCCCTCGCCTTCCTCAAAGGAAGTGCTAAAAGAGCAAAGAGGAGAGGGAAATCTTCAAATCAAACTCTATTTGTGGGATGAGAAAAAGCACATATGGAAGATGGGATTTAGCTTTCCACTAACTCGTTTTTGAAGACGTGCAGTAAACCCCATCATAAAACTTGAAAAAACATCTGACATCTGGGAAATGACCAATATAGTTCATATGGTCCAGGAATCAACTGGACAAGAATGCTTTTCGACCTTCAGCACAGATTGAATTGGTGATCAAGAAACAAAAACTTCTTCCATTGCTCAGTGTGCTTTCTTTGTGTAGCTCTATAACAATTTCAGAACAATTCCAAAACTTTTTATCCAAATGCCTCCCTCAACACCAGAGCAAATATACATGCAGAAACACACATATTAAAACAGTGGTTTCCATGAAGCTTTTTAAGGAGGTATCAATGTCCAAGTGATCTGGCACTTTTACTCTGTGGCAATCTCTGTTTTATACTTTCTACCTCTTTTCACACAGAAATTGTGCCTGCAGAATTAGAGGCCATTGACAGAACTGCTTCCCTGCTACTGGAATAAGGTTGCAAAATGGAGATGTGATCCAGCACACATTCCACAGAGGCAGCAGTGGGTGGCTTTTACATCCACAGAAAGGACTGTGTTTGGGTAAGATTTTGAAGCGGTCTCATTAGTCTGCCTTACTGGAGGAAGGTGGTTATTTCTTGTTGCTCCACTGCCCAAGGAAATCCAGGGAGGGGAACTACTGAGAGCCAAAAACCTTAAAGCCTCCTGAAAAAAGAATGGAGAAAAATAGCAACGACCTTCATCCAACAGCCCAATTTACACTGTCTGCTGTTCTTTGATGCCTCATGTAAGACTGGAAACAAATCCGCACAAGGACAAAGCTTTAAAGGAAAGAAAATTAACTGCACGAGAACCAATTGGAGAGGTAAATGTCGCTTCTCCCCTGTTGCTGCTCCACACCAACTGCCTTTTAATTAGAGAGCTGTTTGCATTACATGGGGTGAGAGCACAGAATCTCAATTACTCCCCCAAATACAGATGCAAGTGCAAGCACGGATCTTTCAGCAATGGGAGGGATCTCAAGTAAATCAGCTCAGAGCCTTCCACACCATGAACACCAGCTTGGGGAGGAGGGGAGGACTGGGGCAGATACCCCAAGAGAAGATCTGTTAGAAGTTTGTTCCCTGACTCTCTGTTGTCAAGTCTGAGCTGCGCTTTCTGCAGCTCTTTCCCTCTCTTCCCATCTGAACACAAGCACCTATGAAAAAAGTCTTGACTAGTTTAATGGGGCTGTCAGTGGTCAAACCCGGCAAATGCAATTTGCAAAGGAGTCTCTACTGGTGACAGGATTTGTAAACTGCTTGGGATATACTCTCCGAGCTGCAAAAAGGAACCAGAAAGCTTGACACCTTCTACACCAAATATATCCTCAAAGAAGCTTTCCAAAATCAGCGCTGCTAAGGGGCTTGTCTGTAACATGATCTTCCCCTCCAAAGTGAGTAGCTCTGTTTGAGCTAAACAAAAGTATGCCTGCAACACCAAGGACTGCAGAAAATGTGCAATTTAATAGCTGTTGCACTGTGGCAGAAAGGAGGAATTCCCACAGCTGAAAAGAGGACTGGCTGGCCAAGAACAGGGACCCAAGATGAGCTGATACCTTCAGTCACAGTGGCAGAATTCCTGCTCCAGGGAAGTAACGTCAGATAACACGAACACAGCTCTCAAGAGACAAATGGTCTCCAGCAAGCTCTCTTTGTTCATCCACTATTTCACTATTAGACATCTTGTCCTGAAGCACAATGATTGAGATTCTTCTGTTCTCACTCTTTGGGGAAAAACCCCTCAGATCCCATTTCCGAAAGTTCACAGGGAAAGCACGGAACAAGGGTGGGACATGGTGGCTGTTTAAACAGGCCATGGGCACTCAGATCTCTGCACTCTGGCTTTAACAAAGCTCAATCAAAACGTACAAACTGCACAAGCTGAAATTATTAGAGAAAACACAGGGCAGCTACAGGGAACAGCAAAAGTCAGGTAAGGGCTGATAGGAATCTTCTAAACCAAGAACTAATTGTTTACACATAAAGGCTTGACACACACCCTTCATTGTTTCATGGCTCCCAACTATTTCCTGATTTTTACAGAGAACTAATGCAGCAATTTGGGAAACAAGCAGTGGAGCATACAGTGGTGTGTGGTTCAGATGTTGGCACACATGTGCTCAGAGCAGATGTGGTGCTCCCCCTTTTCCAAAGTTAGGAGATGGGCAATGAGAGTAAAGTCTGTAAAATCTCCAGTCAGAAGTTGTCAAGATCTGCGTTTTTATAATTACGAGAGCTTATTTCAGCCAAAGTAGGACAGATTTTAGAGTAGGCCTTATTTGGATTAGAACACAACTCGAATAGTGTGGATGGCTTGATGCAAATAAAAATAAGAGATGCAGATACTCTGATGCCATAAATCAACAAACAGCATCTTTATGCGCTGAGTTGTTGCCATAAATCTTCAGGCCCAGAATAGGCAGCAGAAGTTTTGGGTTGTGACACCACTCCCATCTCAAAAATACAGACATATTTAAGGAAAGTTTGTTGCTAAGGCATAACTTGCTAACAGCATCAGTGAGGGCCCACAGGTCTCGGAATCACAGTCCAACACAGGAGCATTCTGGTACAAATCTTGAGGAGATTCATTCTGATTTCCCTCCCAGGCTCACAGCAAAAGCAGTGCCTGGGAAAACAGCCCTGGATCCACGACCCTTGATTCACAGCCCTCCACCCAGTGTGAGCACACAGGAACAACTGCCAGCAGCTGCCCGAGAGGGGAAGTTCAGTCTGTCAGACCCTGTCAGCTATTTGGGACACGTGTATCCCGTTGTGCTGCTCTGCAGGGGAAAGAGGAGTGCAGACAGCCTGGGGCAGTGACAGGGTTACTGCAGGAGCAGGGGAGGACAGAGCTGTGTGTGCTGGGAATAGGCTCAAGTGTAAAGGAAAGAGATAATGCTTGGGGAAAAGAGGGGGACTGTGACTGCCTCATCCCTGCCAAGTTAGCCCAGCAGAGAAATAAAAGAGCTGTCTGCACCAACAAGAGCTCAATGAGCAAGTCTGAGTGGATAAAGGGCATCAGTACCTGTATTTCACATCAAACACTGTTGAGTCTTCATCTTCGTCATCTTCTTCGTTCAGAGGAGCCATTTCCACCCGCTCGGCCGGGGTGGTGATTATGTCGTACTTCCTGGTCTTCTTAATCCTCTTGCCAGACCTGAAACACAGAGGTGGGAAAGATTGCCTTTACACAGTATTCCTTGGAGAGGCTGAAGCTGTTCCCACTCTGTTGGATTCGGACTCCCCTAACAGGAACGTCGCAGAACCAGCCCCTGTCCCCTCCTGCTGCCTTTCCAAGGCCACTGTTAGTCCCACTGTGTGTGGAGCAGTTTCTCGTCAGCTGCAATCCAGATCAATGTCACTCTTTCCACTGCTGACAAACCAGAGATGCTCTGGCACCCAGGGCAGGCACACGAACGCCACAGCCACCACGTGCTCCTGCTGCCACACTCAATAAGTGAGACACGGGCCTAATCAGCTGAGGTAGCCACTGGTTTAGTGAACACGTTCAGATGAGAAAGCACAGGTTAAGCCCTGCTGAGCCATGGGAATGTTCTAGGCAGGATTAGGAGCAAGGAGTGATGCTGTCTGGGTACAAATTGCCTGCTCGCTTTCCTTGCAGTCAGGCCAAGCTCAGGACTCCCACAGCAATAACCTTTTGAGTCTCATCTGAAGCAGTTTCAGGTTCCATCTGTGTAGAATTTTTATTTTCCATCCAGTGCTATGAAAAACAATCAACTTGTTCAAAACAAACTGTACCTACCACTTCTCCTCCCATAGATGCCAGCCTTACCTTCCTTTGGAAACGGAGATGTTCCCACACCTGCACATCACACAGTTTTGAGAGATCTATTTTCTAACACTTACTTTTAATTAATAAACACTTGGTATTTATTCCTGGATTTTCAACTTATTCTCTGCCTCTAGCTTGAATTGCATGGGTGGGTCCGTGTTTGTTGTTTTTTATTTCACCTACTGTTTTCATGCATACTAGGAAGGTCACACTGCTCATGCATGAATGCATTTTTGTGATTATACATTCAAGAACATGTTGATGTGTACTCGGCCAGCCTTCGGGGAGAAAAGTGGATGGTTTTGGTTAACAAAATGCAGAACTTTCTCCTACACCTTTCAGCAAACAAAACTGCTACCTGCCAAGCATGACAAGGGAAGTGGTGCAGGCACATGCAAGCAGCCCAGCAGATTTTTGGTAGTCACAGCTAGTGTTCTGAGCAGTCAGCACGTCCCAGCTGCACTTTCACCATCAAGAAGCCTTGCTCTGGCATGTCATTCGAGGTGTGCCAGATTCAAAAGCACAGCTTTTGCATCAAGAAATCTTTAAAAGAGTTACACAGCAACAGGAACTGGGGTGTGAGCACTGCAGAGACACTGAGACTCCAGCTGAGGGTGTGCATCTCCACCACAGTGGTCCCTCTGAAGCTTCAAGTTAAGGTAATTTAAATCAGTGACCAGCTCTGATGTGAAAATCTCAGTACTTCTGCCAAGCACTGCTTTTGGGCAGTAGTCCAAGGCTGAACAAACAGGTCCCAGCCCTTGGGATGAAGCAATTTGCATTTCCTCCCTGTTCTGAAGGCTGAGGTTGCATCAGGAGTGAGGAGAAAGTCACCTCCTGGTCTAATCTTTAGAGCTATCTGTGCTGCTGTGTCATGCAGAGCACGGTGTGGTTTGTTCTCTCACTGCTGTTGTTGAAACAAGCAATTTTATATCCAGTGCAGTAGGACTCTTAACCCAAACACTTGAAAATCCTTTTGAAACCACTTCTCTGTTACTCTGCTTCCCTGCTAAAAACTAGCAGCAAATTGATGCATGGAGGTCTCCTCTTGCAAGTAAAACACTTTTTACAAGAAATATTTACTCATGCTGGGAATCCTAAACATAGACCAAGACTAACCTGTCAGAACTAACCAAGCACAGCCTTTCCACTTTGCACTCACATACAGGCTACAGGGGGTTCCCATAGGCTCCATTTAAGATCCTACCCAAATATCAGGCCCACTTCACTGAGACCCCTCCTCCCTCACTCCCTCCGTTAGAAAATGTCACATATTCCACAGAGTTAATCTGAAAACTGTTAATAATGGAGGGGTTGAAGAAATTACTGCAGAACAGATATTTTTAGAAATAGGAAACTAGAATCCTTTTGCCTCCAGCCATTAATTAGTCTATTTAGGCTACACTTTCAAGAGGATCTGGAGCAGAACTCACTGTACAGTGACCTATTAATCCCCACAACCTCACTTAGAGATGGTGCTCATCTAGGATAGGGAGGAAGCTCATTTTGCTGCTGGTTTTTGGCTAAACTGCTAGAACCAGTTGTTCGCTGTTGATAAGGCAAAAAGGTCTTTCCTTGCCACCTCTTTCTCAATCCATTCCACCCCAGATTATCTAGCTAATTTGTCATTAATCTGCTTTCCAGCAGCCCATTTTCTCATTTGCTCATTTGCACAACTCCCCCAGGCTCCATAAATACCAGAAGAATTACCCGAGCTAACTTTGCAGGAAAGCCTTGGGAGTTTCCCTGCATGCACAGTGAATACGGCTGCCTGTCACGAAACTGTTTCACATAAAACTCCTGAACCTCCGTGGGATCCCTGTAACCATCAGCAATGACAGCACAGAAAGGAAAAGCACTTTATTCAGCAGGTGGGACCAGGCAGCAGAGTCAGCAGAGCAGCACAGAGCAGGAATTACAGAATACAAATGTTTCATGAACTTTGGAGACCTCCTGGACAGGATCAGGACATATCAGACCTCATGGGCAAACAGAGCATCTCCTTTCCAGCCACACTCATTCTCTGGGGTTTTTTTTTAAAAGCAAACAAGCAGCATGCTGGATGATGTGGCCAGATTGTGACCCTTGCACAATGACAATGCACCCCCCAAGTGGTCTAGCCAGGGTAGAAGTGGTTCTGGGTAGTTTAGCACAGAAAACCACCTTCCACTTAAAAAAATCTTGTTCCTTCTGCTGATTCAGCCGCCTCTCATAATTAGGAGGTAACACTACAGGTCTTGCCCAGAATTATAAGGAAGAAAGAAAACTCAGGTTAACTGAGGACAGGGACACGACCCTTTCACTGCAGACCCAGTGCTGAGGCACCACACACCAGATCAGGGTCTGCCTGGTTCACCCAAAATCAGACGTGCATCCCTCTCCAGACCCCAGAGAACGACAGCACACAGAGAGCAGAACACTGACTTTGTGTCTGTACTTTGACCAGGGGCTATTTTGATCAAGCACCAGTCATATGCAGCACTTCATCCTCCTTTCTGAGGCATCATGTGGTGGGGTAAGTGCTCGAATCAACTCACTGGCTCATTGTATTATTTACGCCTCTAATCTATTTTAGTCCACAACCCTGACATTCAAAGATTATTCTTTTCCTGACCCAGAGAGAGAGGTCTCCTCCGCATTTCTTACCTCCTGCTAAGAGATGTAGAGGGAGGACACCATCCCCTGGAAAGAAAAAAAAAAACCTTATCCCTTCTAAGAAGAGTGTTTACTGGAAGTCTGATCAAGCCAGTCCCTCCTAGAACTGCAGCAATGTTATATCCAGAATGGAATTAGGACCAGTCTATTTCCTGTTAATGAACTCCCATAGCAGCTAAAAAGAAAAAAAAAATTATGGAACTATAAACCTCAGGAAACTCCAGGCTTCCTACCAGCTGGTGAATTAGATCAGCAATATTTCATTACTGTTGATCTCTCTGGGTATCTCTGCTCTCTGGATGGTGCCGTATACAACACAGTTGAAGCATTAAGCCAAGTCCTCATGTGTTTTCCAGAGATGGGGCATGTAGTGACAGGACAAGGAGGAATGGTTTCCAACTAAAAGACAGCAGGTTTAAATCAGATATTAGGAAGAAATTCTTTACTGTGAAGGTGGTGGTGAGGCCCTGGTACAGGCTGCCAAGAAAATCTGTGGCTGACCCACCCCGGGAGTGTTCCAAGTCAGGCTGGATGGGGCTTGGAGCACCTGGTCCAGTAGAAAGTGTCTCTGTCCATGCAGGGGGGTTGAAATGAGATGATCTTTGAGGTCCCTTTGAACCCTAACCATGATTCCATGATCAATGCTGCCGCCTGCCTATGGCTTTCAACACAGGTCACAGATACATGTTTTGGGGTTGAATGTTTAGGTTGATTTGGGTTTTTTTTCTTCTCCGTTTAACATAATTTAATCTGAGTTTTTCTTTCCTGTTGCTGGCCAAAGCCTTGTCTTTGCTGGAGTACTGTAACTGGTTATAATACAATTAATTTTAAATCAGTAACTCTCTGGGGTTAAGCCTTGGATGGCCTGGAGCAACTGTCCAGCTCATAGAACAAAGGGTCTTGTATCTTATGATCATATGCTTGAACCTTTCTCCTCTATCTCATTTATACCAGTTTTGCTGGAAAACTAAGCTTAAAGTGGTATTTGAGGAAGAAATCAAAATTGAACAAGAAGAAAAATAACAAAGCAATGAGATGCAAAATAAGCAGGTAGCTTTTCTCTAAAAATCTGGATATACAGCACCCTTTCCAGCCTGGATTCTGTTTGTTCAAGGGCAGGTCAAGACACGATGCAAACACTTACAGAGCAGAGTTTTCTGCAACTAAAGCTTTGGGTTGCTCTCAGCTGGCCCACTGGAGCAAAAGTAACTTATCAGGTTTTCCTAGAAGGCACATGGTCTACCAGCACCGTTGGCCACATCTGAAAAACTGTTTCCTGTGAGCTGATCCCAAGAACTGCACTGCAATGGAATGAACTGAGCTGCACCAGGGGAGAGAAACAGGGCAGAACACCGAGGAAAAAAGGCAAAATCCAAAATATAGATCAAAGAGTGAGTTTAGCTACCCACAATCTGTTGCAAGACACTGTGTTTCTTGGTAATGCAAACCACCAAACTATTTGAGAATAAAACGGAATTTGGTTTGTTGTGGAAATGGTTTTGGGTTGGGAGCATGCAGAGCCCACGGGTATAGGAAAGTAAACCTAGAATAGAGCTTGCAAAAAAGAATTAATAAATAAACACTATAGCAAATTAGACCTTGCCACATGCAGACAAATAGCAGTCTTGGCTGGCCCTCACAGACCCCAGCAGACAGAGAGAAAGGAAATTCAGACCACTCTGGGTGATGCCACATTCTCAACCACACGACTATCAGATGAATTCAGAGCATAACATTTCCAAAAGGAATGAAGAGGAATCTCTGAGTGTTGCCTTAAAAACTGAGCTGAAAGCAGAGAAATATATCTATTCCTACTCAAACAAAAAAGGAAAATAATATCAACAGAAAAATATGTACAAGTGAGATGTATATAAAAAATCAAATGTATAAAATATTAATCTGATGCCTGTGACGAGTATCTGGCCAGTCACTGGTGTATTTCATCTCTACAACCCATATAAAAGGATAATTTACTTCCAGCAACACAGAACAATTTCACAGTGAAAGTTTAATCAAAGATTGGATTTCAGCAAAATCTCTTTAATAGGAATCCATGACTCTTCAGGAAAAAAAATCGTAATGTTTTTTGACTAGGTGTGAACAAAGCTTGTATTCTGATGGAGAAAAGCTTTACGTTTATTGAGGGTAAATCCCTTATCTCTCCTGCAACAGAATCTCCACTGATCTGTGTTGTCAGCTACAAGTGTGATGCTTTACAAACATACCTGTTGGTATTCTTGTCTCGTTTGCAACTGGGATAACTGTTTACAAACAAGTGCTCTGTCAGATAAAGAAACATACTCAGAAGCAAATAGCTTCATTTTCCACTTCCCCAGCAGGTTCTACCAAAGATATATGCAAGACATCTCAGAGGGTGTTTATTTAAATACATCTTTAATGCTGCATTAACTCTGATCAGTTGTATAATGATGACTTTGGCGTGGAAGAATAAATCCATCTTTCCCAAGGTGACTTTCACTAGGATTTGGTTTTGCTGATAATGGTGTAGGGAAGGCCCTTAAAGGTTATCAGTTTGCCTTCTGTGGCTACCAATACTCAGCGAGGTCTCCTTGACACAAGGTATTGCTTTATACTCAGAAGAAACTGTGGCAAAGAAAATAAACTCTCCAAGATCACACAGAACTAGGAGTAGAAACTTAGTGCAGAATGAAAAGTTTTAGTTATAGACTTCCTAATTCTAGCTCATATAACCTCTACCAATTCTGCTGTTTGTCCGTGACAACTTTATACAGCTGCAAAGCAGACATATTGATTAAAAAAAAACCCTCTTCAACACTTTATTGGGCTCTCGGAAACCACATCACTTTATGAGCACATTTATTTGCATTGCCTTTGCCAGCTGCTGCACATACTTAAGCAGAATACAGTTAAATGTCAATTTCTTCAGAAAGTATCAGCCCTGATCATTTCGGTTTATAGACCACACTTTGGAATACTACCATCGTGAACGCTGCCCTTCCCACGTGGAATTAGTTCAAAGCAGGAGAGGCAGAGCATTTCAGCCGTGCACAAAGGAGCTGCCTGAAGACAGAACAAGGAAGAATACGCCGACTCCACTTGTTTAACCGCTTCTGTCACCTGAGCCCCGGCTCGGCCTCCTCCCGCCGCCGAGCGCCAGCTGTTCCCGACCCTTTCCGGCTGTCCCTGCCCAGCAGCCGGACACCGAGCTGTGACACTTCGCCATCTGGGCCTGGGTCTCCGGCTGGGCTTTGTCCCCACGGCCAGGCGGCCCCAGGCTCCTCGGGCGCCCATCGCAGTGACCCACCACCGCCAACAGCCCTACGAGCTCCCAGATGTTCCAAGGGGTTCTCCCGCGTTTCGCTCCGTGCCCGCGGGTGTACCCAGGCTGGAAACCCGCCCTGGGAGGCCAGCTGTGCCCCGAGTTCCTGCAGGAGCGGAGGAAGGCGCGCTCGCCAGGCCGGCAGCCCCACACGGCTCCCCGGGGATGCCGGGCCAGCCACACCGCCGCGCCTGAGGCCGGGCTTTGATCACATCGTTAGCAGGTTATATAATACATGTACTGTACGTATTATAGACATCAATGATAAAATGATAAAACAATAAAACGGGAGGGCCTTCCCCCCCTCCGGCCCCTGGGCCGGTGCCCCGATCGCGGGTGTCCCCCTGCCCCGCCGGGTCCCGGGCTGCCGCGGGCGGTCCCCACCTGAAGACGCGGAGCAGGAGGCAGGCGATGAGCGCGGCCGTGAGCGCGCAGGCCCCGATGACGGCGGCTTTGAGCGCGGAGAGGTCGCGGAGCACGGCGGGCACGGGGCTGAGGCGGGCCCCGCTGTGGTTGCCGGGGCCCGGAGCGGCGGGCGGGCGGCTGCCGTTGCCCGCCGGCGGTTCCAGGCTGCCGCGGGCGGCGGGCGCGGCGGGCAGGAGCAGCGGCAGCAGCAGCGAAGCCGCCAGCAGCGGCAGCGGGGCGGCGGCGGGGCGCATCCTGCCCGCTCCGGTGCCCCGGTTCCAGCCGCACGGCGCCGAGCCCCGGAAGGCAGCGCCGGCCGGCCCGGCTCGGCCCCCGCCCCCCCGAGAGGCGCCGCCTCCCGCCGCCGGGGCCCCGCGGCCGGGCACGGCCGGGCCCGGGGCCTCCTCCGCCGCCTCCGCCCCCGGAGCTGCCCGCGGCCTCGCCGCCGCCCCGGGGCCCGCCGCTGCCTCAGCCGGCGCTGCTCCCTCGCTCAGCACCAGCAGCTCTTGGTAGAGAGGATCCGAGGGGCCTGCGATGGTGGGGAAGGGTCTGGAGGGGCCACACGAGGAGCGGCCGAGGGCACTCGGTTGTTCAGCCTGGAGAAGAGCAGGGCGAGGGCAGAGCTGACCGCGGGCTGCGGCTCCGCCAGGAGAGGCACCTCCGATCTCTGCTCGGTGTCACCAGCGACAGCCCCCGAGGGACCCGCTGGAGCCGGGTCAGGGGGGGCTTAGGATGGAGATCGGGGAAAAGGTTCTTCACCCACAGCTGGTGGGCGCTGGAAGAGCTGCCCGGAGAAGCGGGCACAGAGCCGAGCCTGACAGAGCTCAAAGCAGCGTTTGGACAAGTCTCAGGCACAGGGTGGGATGGCTGGGATCTCCTGTGCAGGACCGAGTGCTGGACTTCGATGATCATAGTGGGTCCCCTCCACAACATTCTCTGTTTCTGTGATTCTGTGGCTACTCTTTTAATTACAACACACGACATCAGCCCAGCTGCAAAACAATCACAGGGTTCACACTGCCATCAAACAGGGCACAGACCTCCCGAGCTGCTGGGTCAGCATGGCCCAGCTGCTACATCAACAATTCCTACATCAGATTTATGTTCTTTTTGCCTTTTTGCTGATCACCAGGGCTCTGCTTCCAGGGTAATATATTTACAGATCTTTCCCATCTTTAAAAATGTAAGATGTGAGAAAATCAGAGTCATGTTTCTGCAGACCATCCTGGAGCACTGAGCATGTGAGTGGTGCCATCAGCCAAGTCAGACAGGAAGCATAAATCACAGAATTATAGGAGTCAGAGAATATCCTGGGTTGGAAGGCAATCACAAGGATCATCCAACTCCCGGCTCTGCAGAGGACAGCCCCCAAAATCCCACCAAGTGCCTGAGAACCTTGCCCAAATGCTTCTTGAACTCTGACAGACTCACTGCTGTGATTGCTGCCCTGTTCCAGTGACCAGCCACCCTTCTCTAGATCCTCCACCATCTTCATAACCCTCCTTTGAACACTATCTAATGGCTTTATATTCTTCTTATCTTGTAGCACCCAAAACCACACAGTGTTTGAGGTGAAGAGTAAATGAAGGAGTAAAGCGCCTGTGCCACAATACTGCCAAACACAAACTACTTTTGCTTTCAGTGATCAGTATTAGCAAGAGCTCCATCACTGCTAGATAATTGTACATGGGGAGAGGGGCACGTTGGCACTGAAATGATGTGAGACAATGGGGAAAGATGAAAGATGTGATTTCTGTCCTGTTAAACTCTGCACTTCACAGCTGGCATGGCAGGGTATGATCTGTATTATATGTGTGACTAAGCTGTGCAGGAGATGACAGAGGTGTATTCCTGCAGGCAGTGTCCCTGTGGAGAGGTGGCAGTGAAATAATGCCTGGTTCATTGGCCTCCCTGGCCAATTGGGATGCTGTATCAAATGCCACCCACTTGGTAATAAAAGCATCCTGTGTGTTTTGCAGGGAGTTCTTCGAGATGAGGAAATTTTGACGTGGACACTGTACAGAAGGCCCCCCAGACCGTCTGAATCGGGCATTGTTCCAGCTTTATTTCATTGCTGACTTTTGTGCAGTTTCCCAGTTTCCACCATGGGGCCTTGGTTTATTTCTGTTCTGTGGAAAAAAAAAAAAAAAATCAGTAAAAATTCCATCTGGGCAGGAGGTCAGATTGGTGGTGCAGGCTATTTCCCAAACACTGGTATGAGCTCTGCTCACATGAGTTATCATTTGTAAACACTGACCCTGTTGCTGGCCCTGCCTGTTCTGAGATGTTTGCCAGCTGCTGCCCGGCCTCTGGCAGATCCCTCTGGCAGAGCAGTGCTTCTCCATAGGATGAGGGAAGGTGTGTAAAGGACTTCCAAAACAAGAACCACCTCCTGCAGTTGGAGTGAATATATTGGAGGTGAAGAGCCATTAAAACGACAGTTTTGGAGAGCGTAATTTGTTTCAAGTGCCTTCAGGATTTCTTGTTTTGGTTTGGCTTTTTTGTAGGTTTATTTTTTTTTTCTCCTCAGATGCTTTACTGATATTTCACATGTCATTTGCCTAATTTGGGAATCATTCCTGGGTCCTGGTCTGGAATGCGGGATTTCGCAACTCTGTTCTTCAATGACATCATGTGGTTTGTTCTGAACACAGCAGTAATAAACGAGAGCAAGGGGAGTTTACCAGCCCTTCTATAATAAACATTTTATCTGAACAGTCATCTTTTGGGGATCTGAACTAATTTGTGGGGTTTAAATTTTACCTAGTAAGTCATGTTTTCCATGTATGTAGGACAAAGAGTCTCACTTGGATAACAAGGAAGCAACATCTTGGTTTCATCTCCCCTTTAGCAGTGCCGGCTGTGAACGCCAGCGCTCCCGAGAGCTTTGGTAGAAGAACATGACTTTGAGAAATCAAGAAGAAATTCAGACAGTGAAAAATGCAGAAAGTATTTGGTTTCCCCTCTGATGAAGCTTGTGTTTCATTCCTGACACACACAAACTCCGGAGGAGAAGGCTCTGCAGGTTGCAGTGCTGGGAGTTGGTGTAGTTTTTCTCCCTGCTGAGTTTTCTTCCCATTTACACCTGTTTGGTATCATTACAAGTTGGAGCTCTCAGTAGCAATTGCACTTTCTGTAGGAGAGTCTGTGCTGGCTCAATAGAAGGAACGAGTGTGTTTCTGTATGCAATTGCTTCTGGGAATGGCAGATTTCTGTATTTATGGATGCCTGATACAGGAGCAACCTTGTTTGTGGGGAAGGCTCTTCATGCACTGCTTAGCAATGCATATGAAGCTCAGGCTGCCCCTTCCTTTGTGCTCTCAGATGGCCTCCAGGCAGCACCCAGATGTATTTTTAGCTCTCAGAATAGGGGAAGAATTGGAAGAAATTGTGCAGAGAAGAAATAAGCAAAGGAGTTGAAGCTGGCTCTGTCGTCAGATTTAGGCAGGCTGGATTTGCAGGAATAAATAAGTGTTTCTGTGAGAGAAATGAAATGTGTACAAAATGAGGCAAACTACATTCCCAAGGTCTTGCTGCAGAAGAAATACACCGTTGGAAAAGACCAGGGTCCAGTAAGGAAGGAAATAAAATGGAGCTGGTAAGATATCTGTGCTCCATGAGTCCATCTCTGACATCTCAAAACCAAAAAGCCAGGCTACTAGCAAAGATAGAAATTCAAGGAGCAATCACCTCTCCATCAGAGGCTGTTTGGGCTTGGATGTCAGACAAGAGAGCACAGGGTAATTGCAAGATTTAATCATTCTTCCAGTGACTATTGCTAGATAACCTCAACCAGCAGTGCAGTAAAACTGCAATGCCTCATCTATCACAAGTGGGCCAAGAGCTGCAAAGATGTCCTATTGCTAATTAAAGACCAGTGGTGTAGAGCAAGCAGGAGCTTCAGATATACTTGGACAAGTCTTTGCACATTCCTAGTTAGCACATTACATTAGCCTGTTATTTCTATAACCCTCTAAAACATTTATGGCTTTTTGCAGACATTAAAAGCCAGTGTTACTGCTGCAAAAGGCCTGTAATTTAAGTCTGTGATAAGCAGCAGATTCCTCTTAAGCGAGGTTGGTGCAGTCATTAAGCTGGGGTGCAGAGATTATCTCTTGAGCAGGTTCTACAATATTGCTAATACACACAACGTTGCAGTGCAGCAGTTAATCTAAAGAAAACAGGGAAAGGAAGGACAGCAGTAAACCACAAATCTTTGTTTAGTTTGGATAACAATAATCAAAGAACACAAAAGCCGATTATGACTTTGCCTCCTACTGCTTCACTGGTTAGTCATGCAGTCTGTCCTGGCTGGCCCGCTGAAGTGTAGCCTGAAAGAAACTGACAAATAATTCAAGCCCTTTTTTTTTTTTTTTTTTTCTTTTTAAGATAATTTGCAAATGGTTGCTTAGACTGGTTTTCTTCATTTCAGCTGCATGAAATAAACTTGACAGGGTGGTAGTGGCTAATCTTGCAGCCTCAGATGGGCTTAGAGGTTCATTGATGATGGTAAAGTGATTGCCAAGTAGCAGCACTCCATCCAGAATTGCAAGTGACCAGGATATGGAATAAACAGAATTAGATTTAACCTCTACACTACATCATAGTGCAGCTGAACCATTGTCAGACATAGTACTTATTTTGTCATTGCAGGAAAATAAGTCAGACCTGCTCAAAGGGAAAATATCTGTGCTGTGATAGTGCTTCTTATCCATCAGTATCTAGTTACCCATGTCTTAGAAGTCCTGCACAGGCAGAAGAAGCAGGCAATCCACCTTGCCCTTTGCAGGATGCTGCTGTAACACATCGTGGTCATTGCTGCTGTGAGAGCAGCTCGGGATGTCTGTGGAGCCCTCACCAGCAGACATCCCTCTGGAGCGTGCAGCTGCCCTCCAGAACGGCTGAAGGGCACTGAGGTGCTGTGTCATTCCCATGTCCATCCCAGTGGAGCACCTCACCCTGGCAGTGCCTCTGGAGAGGTGATGCACTCTCCCTGTCCCACACCGTGCCTGTGATTTGGAGCTGCTGCTCCTGGGTGCTCTTCTGTAAATCATGAACCACCCCAAAGGGCTGCAGAAGAGGGAGTTGTTGGGAGTCATACACCTGGCCAAACATCTGTTTGCACGGCCCAGGAATCTCAACACCCAGCAGAGCAGGGAGCAGGGATGAGGCACACTGCCCCTGGCTCTCCAACACATCTCCCTTTCAGCAGCAGCAGACTGTAATCCTGGTTTAACTGAGCCTGTAACTGTCATCCCAGCACCGGCCTTCCCCCTGGAATGACAGTGATCTTGAGTTGCCTGGAATAATTCTCTGTGTGAAGCAGCTCCCCTGGAAGCTGTGAGATTAAATCCTTGTGGCATCTTGTTACAGGGATCAGCTCATCGGGGATTATGGATGTGCAAGTGGCACCCACTCTCTGGGGAAAGCAGGGAAACATCTGTTAACATCTGCAGCCAGGCTTCCAAATCCCCAGTGTGAACCAGACTTAAGGCTGTCTCGTGGCAAGATGGATATCAGGAGGAGAGTGTGCTGACCAAAAGGTGTGCTGACAGCAGGAAATCCCTGAGCTCTCACTGCAGTTTGTTGCTTTCTAAAATGTTGTTTGTTAGTGGAGTTTTTGTTTTGTTGTTTTTGTTGTGATTTCCAGAGAAGGATTTTTCTGGTTTTACTTTAGCATCATTGATGTGACCAGGGGAAATCCAGCTCCTCTCCTCACCTCAATAAATTAAAGAGGGGGGACAGATACTCCGTGGTGAGCCCCAGCCAGGGCCTGACCCAGTTTAAGAACCTGCACAGTTGTTGAAAATTCCTCAAAGTCCTAGGCCTGTCACTGGTTGCCAACTTCTGAGGTGTTAGGGTCTGGTTGGCAATCTCAAGCCCTAGCTTTTTGGTTTTGTTTTGTTTATCAGAGTATGAATGTTTTATATTCAACTAGTTCTAGCTCTGGTTCTAGTTCTAGCTCTGGTTCTAGTTCTAGCTCTAGTTCTGGCTCTAGGTCTGGGTATTTCTTGTCCTAAACTGTTGTGTGAGTCCACAAACCTGACACACCACCACACATCGTGCAGCCTTATCTCTGTGTGGCTGGAGGGTCTCTATGGATGACTGAAAAAATAGTAGGATTATGACCTTACTAGATCCAAAAATAAAAGATAAGCAATCGGGAAAGGAAGGATTATTTCTTAAGCTGCCAAAAATTCGCTGTTGCTTGTTATCATCTACTTAATTCAAATATCAGAAAGACACCTGGGGTAGGAATCGTGCTGCTCAGAAGATTCAGGTATCTTATCACTGTGAGAAAACCTCATACCTGCTTTCCACTCCCTTTAAAAAGCAACGCAGAAAGAGAAAATGTCTTGATTGTTCTTCAGCAGCAAACCTGTTTTTTTTTCAACTAAATTTTGACACAAGGAGTGGGTGTAAAATATATTTGTTTCCCTTCAAACCAACTAAATAAGTGTCGCTTCCTACCACACAAATTGTCACTTAAGCCAGCCTTTGCGAGCTGCAATTTCTACCCATCTCTTGTTTTTGCTTCCTGAAACACCTTTTAAAATATTTTCAGCATCACTCCAAATACAGCTGATGATTTTTGGAAACAGCACTTCAAATGAGGTTGGCTGTGAAGAATTTGCCTGGCACTAAACATCTGCTGTCAGTGCTGTTATCAGCAGAGTGCCACAAACCCTTCCTCACCTGTGGGATGCTAATGGGTTTACTGCAGTTCAGATGAAAGATGTCTAGTCCATAAACCTATCCTGTTTCTCCCAATTTTCTTTCCCCAACCCAAACACCTGTGAAAGAATGTGGTGTTTAAGAAGTTGGAGTCTGATAGCACTATTTGGAGCCAAACATAACATACAACCCTCCCTAAGGATGCACTGGGATTCTAGCAACAAAGATTTGCTAATTTAGTCCCTACTCCAACTCCTGTCCCTGCCAGATCTGCCATGCCTTTAAATCCTGAGCACCAAAAACCCTATGAGCCCTTCTTCTGAGCCAGATGTACTTACTGTCTTCCAGTGTACCATAAACTTAATTTCAAATCAAACCCCTTAAAACTTCAGTCCAAAATTCAAATCCTTACTGGTAGAGTGAACCTTGCTAGAGCATGAAGCCTCATCCAGTGCAGGGAACAGCATACCCATTCTCTAGGAGAAGGGCTGATAGAAAAATCAACTCATTTGAATTCAGCTCAGAAAAATTTTCCACTTTATGTCATGCTTCCTGCCAGCAGAATGCAAAGCCTTTTTAATCAGACTAAACATTCTCCAAATCCCTGGGCAGTGAGTAATAATGTCTACTTCTATAGTGCACTTCAAAGCCTCTCTTCAAAGCCTTCACTACCTGCACAACACCAAAATGACCTTTATTTCACAGAGAGATAAAGCCACACTGGGCAGCAGTGCCAGCCAGGGGAGAGATGATGCTCTGCACATGGATTCGTATCAGCTTCAGTCAGAGGCAAGGTGGGACAGGCCTGTAGGTCAGAGAACAGTGAAATCATGCAGACGGTGTTTCCACAGGCAAGAGGGCTTTAGCTAATGCCAGGCAGGGTGGTGTGAACCTCCAGGCAAACATCATCCCCTCTGCTCCCACTTGCTCCAAATCCTTTAGCACTGGGTGCTCTGGAGCCATCTAAAGCAATCTGGGCTCAGATTCCCTTCTCTCAGTTCCCTGGCTGCACTGCTCCATCCTACCTCTCCTCCACAATGTCCTTCCCTGGCTGCTGGCATAGTGTCCAGAAGGGAAGGGTGCCACAGCATGGCAGGGACACTTGCACAGAGGAGCTGCTCCAACTGGCTAAATTCACCCAGTTTCCCCAGGGCTTACAGATCAATGATTCATTTACAGTTGAGAGTGTCCCTAGGAGCCTTCTCCCTGCCCTAGCCCACTTCTCTTCCAACTAAGAGGTGCTGGGAGATGGCTTAAGGAACTCAAGGCTGTCTGCACACCGTGGAGATTCCAAGGCCTAAACCTTGTTTGGTATCTCGAGAATCCCTCCTTAAATCCAACTCCAAATCACTAAACCAAAGGAAACACAGCAGACTTTTTCACTTCTCAATTTTCATCTGCCAGCGGAGGAGCCGAGTGTCGATTTCAGGGAAATAAGAGAGAGTTAGTTACGCTTCCCTGAATAACCCACTCTTGTCAACAGAGGTGGCTAATAGAGGCTCTGCCTGGGCATTTGGGTGGAAATTAATGCATGGAGGAGACAAAGCCGTGTGCAGTTTGCAGACATGACACCAGCTCGGTGAATGGAAATGATACATCGAGTTTTATTAGAGAAGATTCTTGGTAGACATGTTTATTAAATGACCTGCCTGCCAGAAATGCTAGAGGACTCTCTGTTGTTTCCCTTCTGGCTCGCTGTATCACATCTCTAGGGCTTCACACAAAACATCTCCCCACACATTGCACTTTTTAGGCTTTTCACCCCATGGCATGATCCTAATGAGTATCACCTTTAAAGCCTATAAGGCATCTGCAGAGATGAAACTTTCAATCTGCCCAGATTCACTGCACTGGGGTATTTTTGCCCCAGACTTCTGGTCTATCCAGATTCTGTTGCATTATCTTTCAGCTTACCCTGGTGTGTGTGTGATCCCTTTCAACTTTACGTCACTGTGTGAATGCCTGTCATCCTTTTGTTTAATCTTTCCTTAGAGTCATCAATGAAAATGTCAGTAAAGACCAAAGACCTGATCTCTGATGCTCTAATAAACATAATTCTGTAGCAGAATCATTCCTTTTTTAGTATTCTTCTTTGCAGCCTCTCAGCTGTGATGTGGTCCATGGATTATTGTATTCAGATCATCCCAAGAGCTAAATTCTGTGATACGTTATCAAGTGCTTTACCAAATCCAAAAAGGCTCACTGATATTTAAGATCAGAAAGAAGGATGAGAACATCAAATCTGCTCCTTTCAATCCTCAAGTGAACTTGCTAAGGTACCACTAAAGCATTTCTTCCAGAATGTCCAGAGTTGAAGACACCATGAGATGAAAAAAGCAAACATTTTGCTTCATTAATCACACATATTGCTTTTTTTCATTTGTTTTAAAATAATTATTGTTAAATTTAATCATGCTTTGCTTTCTAGGCATTTGGTTTGTGTCTTTTTTTTCTCAGATTAAAGATTGCGTGGTATCCTGTTGTTTCTCACTGTGCTTATTGAAGTTTCATGCAGTGATCTTTGGGGTTTTTTTGTGTTTGGTTTTTTTTTTTTTTACTAACGCTGCTCTTGATTCTACAAACTCTTCTTTTCACATGTGCCTGTGTGGAGAATTCAGTCTCTCTGATGAGGAGGCCCTGCTTTCATGGGGCAATTTGCAGACTTTGAACTAGAGCTTCTAATTCTCCCCATAAACAAATAGCTCTGGCAAGGCTCCCCATCCTGCACATCTTGCTATTGCCTGTCGGTTCCCTGATGTACTTTAATTTTCATATTTCTATGCATAAATCATTTTCAATCATTTCAAAGCTTAGGTAAGTTTCAAGACTATCTTTAAACAATGGTCCAGCTTCTCAACTTGTTCAAATGTGGGCAAATGCAGAGCAACTACTTTGAAGTCAGCATTGGAAAACAGGTATAAATGCCAGGGGAGACAGCCACAATCTCTTTTGATATCTCTGGAGCAGGTCATGCAGAAATAGAATCCCAAACAATATCTGTGACCAGCTGTTCCGTTCATCCTGGCCTCCAGTCATTCTCCACATACATCAGATCTCATCTCCCAGCTGACAAGAAAACCAACTAATCCAAAAAATGGAATTACCTAATTTTCTTCCCCATTATCTGAGGCTCATAATAGAAATGTGAAACGACCTGCTCTCTTTCAGCAGCAAAAGCAAAGATGCCAGTTGACTCTCAGCTCTCAATTCTCACTACATCATATTTCCATTTGCAAAGGTCAGGGTCAAGCCTGGTGGGGATTTTTGTTCAGGGAAAGCTCCCTACAGATTAAATGGGATTCTTTCAGATTTAAAGAAGCAAGGGGAGAAAAAGAAAGAAAGAGCTGCAGGATTTATTTAATGGAAAAACCTTACTTCTCAGGTGGAGGCAGTTCTGACTTAACACCAGCTGAAGATTGGGAGCATCCTGTGCCTGTGCTCCACGGTCTCATCCCATAAACTGTGGCCAGAATGACTGAGGCTTCCCTCTGCCCCTTCAGCCAGCTAGGGCTGTGCCCTGCCTTTCTCCAGGGGAAGGACAGTGACTCACCCACTGTGATGTGGATTCAGGGATTCCCCAGAGCCATCAGTGAAGGAGAGACAGGCAGCTCCATCCTCACACTCGTGCCTGTGATGGATAGTCATCCCACAGGCAGGGAATCAAGAGGAGGGAGAGATATTTAAATATTTTCTTTACTTGCTCAACCTCTGAGCACAAATATACGGGTGTGTAGGTCTGAGCTTCATCTTGTGAGCTGTAAATAAGGACCTGTAAGCCATCTTAAGCTTGCAAATCTCCCTGTCAGCCTGAGAAATCAAGTGACGTTGCCAGCCAGAGCCGGCAGAACCCATTTCATAACACCCATTGCTCAGGGCTGAGAGCAAACCAGCACTGCCTGCAGAGCTGGGGCATCACAGAGCACATGGAACAGGGAGAGCACAGACCCATGCAGAGCTGCTGTCACCACCAAGGCCACCAGCAGAGCTGGCTGCTTCCTCTCCAGGGCTGGAGCACTGGATGAACATGGCCAGATGCTGTACAGAGCCTGTAGCATGTTCAGGCTCCTGGCATTGAGGTTGCCAAGGAAGCAAAGTCGCAGAATCTCCTCCATGACATCTGCATTGTCTCATAAGGCATCAAATGTGTCAAGGAGATTCCTCCCTTGGGCCATCATCTAGATTGGTGGCATGTTTGACTTGCATGGTAGTGAAGGTGAGAGGCTCTGTGCTGTGAGCTCAGTGCCACCAGCAGTAAGGAATGATTTTGCTCTCGGGTTTGAGTTTCACAGTGTCAGAAAGGCCCACACTTTATGCCTGAGCACAGAGCTCTATATCCTCATTCATGTGCCTAAAGGAAAGTCAGCCTCAGGCTGTGAATTCAGGCCAGGTGGTTTGGCAGAACCCTGCAGCAGTTTTTTGTAACGTGTTGCTCTCAGACCAGCTTCCTCGGCTGCACGGCTCCAGGGAGGTGATGGAGGGCCCAGTACCTGCCTGCAGCATGGTGCCAACAGTGCTGAAGTTATCCTTTTTTTCCTGACTATCTTCTCTTCCTTCCTGGCCACCTTTCCACAGCAGAGGCTGCAGTGGGACTGTGGAGGCACAGGTTTATCCAGGGACTGGGAAGCCAGAGGGATGAAAGGGAGCAGCTCCCACGGCTCCCAAGATGTGAGGAAAGGGGCAATGAGTCAGGCAGGAGCACTGATCCACGTTCTGCACGGTGAAGCTGCTCTACAGCACATCAGGGGCTTTTTGGAGAGAGAGGCCAAGCCCTGGCTGGCAGAGTTACATCCAGACAGTAGCAGTGATGAATGGGATGTGATTCGTGTAGCAAATGGGCTCCCGTGATGGAAATCACTTTGCTGGAGGATTGATGATGCTCGGCATGGGTCAGTTCATCGCTCCCAGCTCCCTGTCCTAGATCCTGCCAGACACAGAGAGCACAGCTCACCCTCCACCAGCCCTGAGCATCTCTCACACTGTAGGAGTGACTCAAGGCATCTGCAGGGGATTAGCTTTTTGGATGGAAGATTTTCTGGATCCATTTGTTGGGAGCTTGGGCAGCACCACTGAAAACAGCTTTGCAGCCCAACTGAAAGCTGCCCAGGGCTGCAGGGAGGCTGCAGAGCCTATGGCACAGGCTATGCAGTCTGGGGGAGACAAGCAGATTTTGAGGGATCAAAGTGGTGTAAAAGAGGGTGTTTCTCACTTCGGCCTCAAATAATAGGGCAAATCATTGCTGGGAAGCAGTAGGAGGAGTGAAAGCTGGAAACTTCTGTGCTACCAAGTGAAAAGGTGTTTGGGACCCCAGGGATCAAATGTTCCTTTTACACTCCTGCTTGATCCTGCATGAGGGACTGCACTCAAGAAATGGTATGAGAACAGTGATATCACCTGGGGATGGGACTCCAGTTCCCCATGAGTAAATGGTTAAACTCAAGCAATTTTGTAACTTTCTTTTCCCAAGTCAGGACCATCTTGCAGAACCTCTGGGGATAACAGAAGGAATTTTCCCTGCTCCTTGGAAGCACCATTGCCACGTGATGCAGGCCAGCTGGGGAGAACTGTGGAGCAGCGTGTGGTGCAAGAACAATGCCAGCCTGCCTCTGGGATTGAGGCTGCTGCAGCTTTCTCTCCTGCTTTATTTCAAGAGGGTTTTAGTAACTCTTGGGACCTCTTAAAACAGATTGTCTGATTCTTGGCAGTATATTTTGAGCGCCAAATTTGTTTCATGGCACAGAAGCATTTGTGGACCATGATGTTTCTATGTCAACACGTGCTTGAGAAGGGTTTTTTTTCACCAGAAGTGGCAGGTGTTAGAATCCAGATCAGCTCTCTCCCCACATCATTATTTTTAGAAAGGGATTTTTTATAATAAGACATGTTGATATGTTTTCTCTATGTGGGATTAAAAGCACTTCAGGCTCATGCACAGAATTTTGCTTTATAAGTCTGTGGGAGTGCAGATTTCCTCCACTCTTGTCCACTCATGTTATATTGCCTTTGTGAAATGGGAATAATAAACCTTGTCTGCCTCCTGAAGGGGCAGAGAATTAACTCTTTGAAGTTTGAAAGACCATATAAATGCCTTCCTATTATTGAACTTACTGCTGCTCGGGGCTTTTAAACAGCTGCCACATTTCACTTCAGAGGAGGGCGCCTTGAACTAGGTGAAGTGAACACAGTATATCAGGGTGTTATGCTGAAAAAAAAACTTTGGGATCTGTTAGATTGAAAGGCCCTATATAGATATGAATTATGTGTAGAAATAGATTTTATAACCCTATCATTCTCCTCTGGTGTACCTCTTAATCTACGGGTTTCACTATCTTTTATGAACACTTAACAAGACCTATATTAAGCTTCAAGCCTCTTCAGAGCACATATTTTACACGGAGTCAATGCAGAGGGGACAGACCCATTTTTTTTCCCAGCTTACACAGCAGGTCAGTGACAGACCCACCTGGCCTACTCTGGTAATTAGTAATTCATAATGACCTGCTGCACAGAAAACACTGAGAGAAATGGAGGAGCTTCAGGAAAAGATGGCCTCTAATGCTGTCATGGTTTGAAAGATTCACTGTCTTTTCCTCTCCTTTCAGCTTTTCTAGGAATAGCTGAAGACTGATGGTCTTGTTTAACAAATGTAGGCTGCTGTTAAGTGGTTTTGGATTACAGGCTCAAGGGCCAGTCTCTGAGCCTGGTGTCCCTGTGTTGGATCTGCATACACCCATTCTCATACTGTTCAGGAATGCTGGAACAAAATAGTAAGTAAAAGCTTGTGATTGTTCCAATTAATGCTGTTCTGGAGACACAATGGGGAAACTGAGGCAATTCCAGACCATTCTATATTGAGAGTGCCAGAATTTGGATTGATAGAAGATGTAGGAGAATGGCATATAAACATTTATTGAAGAAAGATTTGTGAGGATTTCACTGCTCTTATTTATTTTATAATACGCATTTCTTGCTTAATGTCCTCAAAGTACTCAATGAGCATTAGCTAATTAATCTTTCTAGTGTGGCCTGTAAAATTGGTAAATATTATTCTTGCTCTAGAGCCAAAGAAGTGGAAAAAAGAAGACACAGTGGCTCCACTGAGCTCACCCAGAAAATTGGTGTTAAGGGCAGAAGTAAAGGCTCCTGACTGTTGAGGGCTGTTGTCATCTGTGCTGCCATGGGTGTGCCTGTGTGGTACCTTTTCTAGAGGAATTAACAGCACAGGCCTCATTTGTCAGCATCGAGATGTGCTGAGGTGCAGCATGAATTCTGATTTCCAGCCCTGTCAGCCACTCACGCTTCACCAAGCATGGGGTTGCTAGAAGGAACAAAGCAGAACGTGGTCCCACTGTGCATTAGATGCTCAGCACCCTGTGCTCAGTCGCATTTACAGGTGCCATGCGAGTTAGCAGTTAAATACTGGGAGACAGCCCCTTCTTTTACAGCCACTTCATTTACAGCTGCCAAGTAAATCGGTTTTAGAAAAGGCATCTGAATTTAGGACATTTCTTTCCACCAAACCAATGGAAGTCCAACGCAAGTGAAGCATGAGGGTACCCTGGATGTGAAACATAAACCAGTTTCCTATACCTGTTCTCAGCTGGAGCTAAAGTTTCCCTATTAAAAATGAGCAGCCAGCACTATGGATGGAAATGATTTGCCTTTTTTGGATAACATAAGTCTTACAATAAATAAATAAATAAATAAATAGAAGCCTAAGAGCTTCACACCATTTCTCCCAGTTTGATGATCAAAGGTGCTTTTTGTTCTTCCTGCTGCCCCTGTTGTTTGACATGGAGAAGATGCAGTAAACAGGGAGCACGGCTGCCCAGGCAGCAGCAGGAAAAGAGGATTAAACTCCAGGAGCGAGGCACAGACGGTACCTGGAGGTGACACATTTTGCACTGAACATTTCATTAGCTCCCACAAGGCTGACGCCTGTTCATTAGCCACAGACATCCCAGCCCAATTGCCCATGTAGCTCTGCAAGGGATCCCATCGCTTTATCCCAACGGTGCCGCATACAAAGCAGGAAGGCTCCAGATTTCCAGCCAGCTCCTCAGTAGGAGATGTAATTAGGGACCCTGGTCCATCAATATTTCACCACATCTGCTCCTGATCTTGCTGTGGGATGTTTCTCTGTAGCTCATGTGCTGCTTAAACTTATCTCCTTGACAACTCTTTAGTTTAAACAAAGATTATTTTAGAACAGGAGCTGTCAAAAAAAAAAAAACCTAGCAGCTCCAGGAAGTTTTCTTGTTAAAATATGTTGGCTCGGCAGCACCATCTTCTGTCCTGCCCTTCAAACAGCCTGAGATGTCACTTGGCGAACGGGAGCGTGTGCCTTGGCCAGCTCGAGGCGAAAGAATAGTTTGACTAAGACTGAGTTAATGTTTTCCGTGCTGGGAGTCGAAGCCATAAAGCAGCGATAGCACAGCAGATGGGAACCCCGAGTCCAGCTCTGCAGGGACCGGCCAGCCCTGGAATCCACCGGCAAATCGCTCCCAGTCAAGCGCTTTCCCGGTGAAGCACCTCGGCTCTGGTGGCTGTACTCCTGCTCAGAGGATTTATCAAGGGCTGTGTGTGACCCCCGTGGCTCGGAGGGAGCAGGAGCTCAGCGCTGCTCGGCACAATCCATCTCACACACGCTCGCTGAGCCACGCTTCCCGTGGATTTCTGCCGCTGCGTTCGCTCGGCTTTGAGGTCATAACATTGCTTCTGGCCAGAGAAGTGGCTTGATGGTTGCCCATTGCTTCTGCCAGGTCCCACTCAGCAAAGCCCAGGGAGATCCAGGGACAGGAGAGGAGGAAGGACTCAAAGGAGACAAGGCAGACAGTGAAAAATCAACAACGGTGAGAAATCAGGAATTACAGAAAGAGCTGCTCCTTGTCCCATTCCTCCACAGCGCATTGGGATTCAGGCAGAGATTTGTGGCATGAAGGTTAAATTAGGAGGGCAGCTACAGTCATTCCTCATATGTTCCAGCTGGCTGCTGTCTCCTCTCAGCATCCTGCACACATCCTCTGGGCTGGCAGCTCACTTTTCCTCCAAAACCAGCTCCTCTTCATCCCACCACTCAGGCAACACCCATGTATATCTCTATAGTGTGTACAGGAGAAGGAGAGGCAATATCTGTATTTACCTTTTACTTTAGTGTATTGTTGCAGGCCCTAAGTAATTAATATCCGAGTAGCTCAGATCCTCGTGTGACAATCATCACACAAGAGAAAAGCATTCTTATGAAAAATACAACAAAGCCCTTAAATCTAAACAACAGCAGCTTCCTTGTAAGAGACACTCTGTGGCAGGATTGTGCAGCACAGCAATCAGTCTCGCTTTAATATACAGATCAGGGGAATGTAAGAAATACTTGGAGAGCAGCCACAGCTTTCACAGCAGCTGCTGCTACGTTTTTGTCAGGATTAAGTTCATTTCAATTATAGAAAGGCTTGTGATCACCTGCTAGGGGGAGGGTTTCAGCCGTTCAGGAGGCTGAGGGTGTGTATACAGCTATATTTAAATGGCAAATGTGCAGCACACTGTGGTACCATCCCATTTGCAGAGCACTCTGCACACATCCCCTCATTAAGTGTTTAACTATAGATTCCTTCTTCCTTTATAGTGTGATATAAGGGGATTTTTAAAGTGAATGTAAAGGAAGGGAAGAGAGGAACTAATATGGACACCATGCTTTGCATCCCTCTGTGCTGCTGCATTGCTCAGGCTATGTCAGGAGAGGGCTAACCACCATCCCTTTTAGTGCTGCTGCAACCCTTCACTTCTTACAAGGCAGCCATGGAATGTTCTGTCCCAGTGTAAGCACATGACCCACAGCAAACACACAAAATGACGAAATTTTGCACAGACGTTGATGGGCAAGATGCTGAGAAACCCATATGGAAGCCTGGAGGGAGAAGGGGACTGGAAGCTGGGACAGAAAACAGATATCCAAGAAGTTGTTTCTGGTGAGAAGATATGCAGTTTGACACGGCCCTTCTGCCAACCACTGACCCCAAAGGGCTCTTCCATGATGTAACTGGGCCCAAGCAGCCAGAGCCTCATGGGTGCAGTGTGAAAGAGAAGAAGCTTACAGGGATTGGTCCAGGTTAAAGTGTGTTTTGCACAGTACTTCCAGCCTGTACCATTTCCTTCCTTCGCTCTAAACTAGGTGCAGCCACAGACCTCTGCAGCTCCTGAAGTTTAATCATATTAAGACTTTGCCCTTCTGGGGCCTTATGTGTAGGAGGTTTGCAGAATTAGCAGCAGATGGTCCCACAAGAAATTCTGGTATCCCTGTGTGACTTCAGGAGAAGGCAAAGAGGGAGGGGGGCCATTCACCTCCCACTCCCCATCGGGTGGCCCTAAGGAATGTCACCTTGCAGAGCTGGCCAGCTAGGTCACCACTGATGCTCCCCCTTCCTGTCTTGTCATCATCAGACCCCACAGTCACTGTGAAAGTGCCAAAAAAGGACAGGAAGAAAGAGGCCAAAGGACTTCATCACTCAGACAGAAGGGAAACCTTTCAGGGTGACAACAGCTGTGGGAAGTGATTTCTGGTGAGGAGGTTTGGCACCTCATGTTCCCATAGCACTGCTGGCAGGCAGGTCACAGCACCCAATTGACCTGGGAAGCAATGTGGCTTGATTGTCCTTTCAAAAATAAATTAGGAAATGGCTAATGCCAATTATAAACAAGTGTCAGAACAACAGAATCTTCCTAGCACTTTCCAAAATGATGCCAGAAGGTTGCTCTCAAAGGAATTAATTTTGTCTAATTAAATATCTTCACAGAGCTCTCCAAGTATCAAACCACAACATCAACATACAGCACTCTGCAGACTAATCGGAGTCACACTGGAATTGGCATGGTGTGCTGAAGTGTCAACAGATGGAGCGAGTGGTCATGATGGAGGAGGAGTGGGATAACAAACCTCCCTTTCCACTTCTGCCCCAAATGACACACTTCACCCCCCCATCTGCTAAATCCATGGAAATACTTCCTACAGCACGGATTTACCCAGAGGGCAAGCTAGCTATGGTCATGGAGCAGGGCAGCAGAGGCCTTGAGGGAGCTGAGAGCTTTGCATATTTTGGATGAGGTTCAGATGAGCAGGGGTAGAAGCCCTGGTGGGATCTGGGAGATTGCACTACAGCAATGGAACTCTCTCTGTTTGCACCCCCTGAACATTCAGGCCTGCTCAAGGACTCCCAAATCTCCGTGTTTTGTTGTACACTGCAGCAGAGACAGCCTGGAGGGTTGAGCTGCACCCTGGAGGCAGAGGGCTGCTGCCAGCTCTGCCCTGGAGCATCCTCTTCTTGGATTGCTGATTCACACCAAAAATCAACCAATTTTCCTTCCAGCCTGATTCAGTTACTGTCACTGTCTCCTTTTCCTTATTAATGTCCCTAGGAAGTGAAAACCTTGTGTTACAATAAGCTCTGTTGCTACCGCCAAGTTGCTGTTCTGAACTCCTTCTCTATCAAGGAGGATTTACACCCATGGCCATGTTTTGGCAAAGCTGGAGGGGTTTCTGACACTTGAAAAAGGGAGCTTTTTAAAGTGTTCCATATGTCAACACCTCCTGTTTTATAAACCCAGGGTTATTAATTACAAATCAGGTCAAATGAAAAGGAAAAAAGTGGGAAATAGCAAAGTCTTCAGAGGAGTATACAAAATTGCCAGTGCAGCCTGTTATAACACAGCCATTCCATGCAGGCTCAGTTATTTCTCCAGCTGCTTTGAAATCCCACTCTTGTTGTTACCTATTACGAGCATTTACCCTATTTATAGGAGACATTTGTACACAGTGCAAACTCTGGATGAGACTGGACGTGGATGCTCCTGGAAAATCCTCTCTGCATCAGCTCAGTTTGCAGCAAACCCAGTGCTTCAGCACTGCACGGGGTCACCTGCCTACAGACAGGAGCCTCTCACCTGCTTAAAACTGACAGATTACTGATCCCTTGCAGCAGACAATGTGATTATTCCAGGGTGTTTTGGCTTTTTAGTGAAGTGACAGGCTTTCAGTTGAATTTTTGCACGCAGGATGATTCCTGTTGACAGGGATAGTCCTTGCTGCAGTAGGAAAAAAGACATCACAAAAAGACCTTTTTTCTCTTGCAAATAATACAGGAGGTGAACAAAATTATCAGTGCTGTGTGTCTGTGTCCAGTTAAATGTTTCTGTTAATGGCATCTCCATTGCCACGGGCCTGATCCCTGTAAATGCTGGGTCTCCCACAGGTGGCTGGGCTAAACAGAAGTTTCAGCAGGAGAGGGAGCTCTCTCTGCACCGACTGCTGGGGAACCAACGCTTGCTGCAGGCATTAAAAATGCCAGGGAGAGGCTGGGCTCACCATTTTGTCCTCATGTGTTCTCTCATATGCTTGCAGGAATTTCACAGGCTGTTTAACTGCAGTGATTTGGGGTTATATATCTAGTGACACTCTATAAATCTAATAGTAAAACGAGCTTCCATGTGGAGTGTGCGTTCATTTGGTCCAAGAAGAAATAACACACCCGCTTAAACAACAGCTTTTGGAGGAGCTTGGCATCCTTTGAGGGAGAGCACACTTGTCACATCCTTTACAGAGCTGCAGGTGGGAAAATTTCCCTTATTTCAACAAGTTTACAGAATGCTAAAAGCTGTGCAAGACAGAGCCACAGTGATACCGAATTTCCTATTAAAAAATTAAAAATTAGATCAGATGAAAAGGGAAGGGAAGGGAAGGGAAGGGAAGGGAAGGGAAGGGAAGGGAAGGGAAGGGAAGGGAAGGGAAGGGAAGGGAAGGGAAGGGAAGGGAAGGGAAGGGAAGGGAAGGGAAGGGAAGGGAAGGGAAGGGAAGGGAAGGGAAGGGAAGGGAAGGGAAGGGAAGGGAAGGGAAGGGAAAGGGAAGGGAAGGAAGGGAAGGGAAGACCCGTGCCGCCTGGCATCCCACTCTGGTGATCAGGGAAGTAGGAAATAGATACTGGATAGCTAGGTGGATGCTCACGCCCTTGAGCTCTCTGAAGCCGAGTTTACAGATACAGCCTTCAGGAGGGCTCGGGCGGTCCCGGAGGGAGCGGGGATGTTGGGCTCGGCTCTCCCGGGCCGGTCCCGCCGCGCGGGGGCAGCAGCGGCCGGTTCCAGCGGGACCGGAGACAGAGGGCGGCGCCGCATCCCGGGAATGCCGCGGCTCCCGCCGAGCTGCCCCTGCTCTGAACTACACAGTCACGGATGGTTTGCGTTGGAAGGAACCTTTCATGGCCTGGGATACCTTCCACTACACCAAAACCCCACCCAACCTGGCCTGTAATGTTTTCAGGGATGGGGCATGCACCACCTTTACGGGCAACCTGTGCCAGTTTCTCCACCCTCGTTATAAAAAACCCCTTCCTTATAGCTAATGTAAATCGACCTTCCTGCAGTTGAAAACCATTCCCCCTTGTCCTTTCCCGACAGGACCTGCTAAAAGGTTGGTTCCCATCTTTCTGGATGCAGCACAGGGTATTTTGGGTCTGTGGGCTGCCAGCCTCTCATGTCCTGTCTCACACTCAGCAGCACCCCCAAACCCTTCTCGATAAGCTGCTCTCCATAAATTCTAGAGAGGAGCCTTTTTATCACTCCCCGCAGTGTGCTCCCTTGGCTGTGCTTTGCTGGGAATGGGTGTGGGTGGGATTTAGCCCCAGTCACTGATAAGGGCAATGCCACGCAACTGGCAGAGTGTTAAATCGGATTAGGGTTTCATTTAGGGTCATTAGAGTGGATCAGGGTTGATCTAGGTTAAAATTGATTAGGGTTTGACGTAGCAGGCCCCAGATTTAAGGACTTCACGCTGCTCCTGCTGGGTGGTAAAATAGGGCTCTCCTACCTTTGTCCTCTGGTCCTCCGGGATCTCCAAATGGATCCGTGGGAGCTTAGTTGTATTTTCTCTCATATTTTTTCCTTTATTCATCCTGAATATTTAATTTTAATATCTGATGTAGTTCAATTCTCCTGGCTGTTAACACACTGAATAAGGCAGATTTTAGCAGCCCATTCGTTACTTTATTTTTCTTGCCGGTTTTTTGTTTTTTTTTTTTTCTTGGCAATAGTAAAGTCTCATTTCCATTTACTGCTGTGGACAAAGCAGTACATGTCAAAGATGTATTTCCTTTTCACACTCTGTGTTGGTTTTGGCTGGTTTCAGGTCTGACCTCTCCCAATATACCAGATGTTTGTGTCCTGTTGTGGTTGGTGCTGGACAGAAAACAATGCCAGACAAGCAGTTCTTCTTTTTTCTCCTTTTTAAGGAGAAAATCCTTGAAAAAAAATCCTTATCCTTGGCTCAGAACAGGAGGGATTTACATCTACTGGTATTGATTTGATTAAGAAAACAACATTTTCATTTTCTGTTGTTTCTTCTCTGTTGGGATATTGTCAAACACTAGGAAATTTCACAATTCAAATGACTGCTTAACTCACAACTGCAACAACCTGCAATTGCAACAGACTTTGGAGTGAGCTCATGCCTGACTGCTGAAACAGAATATTCACTGATAAAATATTATGTGTTTAAGGAAGAAAGCCTACAATACATACCTTAAAGCCATGACTTACATTTCAATCTCATAAAAGATGGGGGAAACCATAGGGTTTGTTTTGTTTCTCAGCACAGCAGAGCCATATTCACCTCTCAGCTTTGGGCACAAAGTTCATGGCAGAGAAATGATATTTCAGGACCGATTTAATCTTTCTGTATTTCATAGTTACTCCCATGAGGCACACAGGGGGCCTCAGCATTTCACAGTGACAACAGGACTGAATTGTGGACCTGCCTGTGCAAATCTCCCCAGCCAGCAGCAGGTAAAGGTTTAGGGGCTGGAGCAGTCCCAGACCCAGTCAGAAGAAGGACATGGGACCAGTGGGGCACATATTAACCAGCTCTTTAGTGGAAGCTCTAACTGAAGCTGGAACAGCTAGGATGAAAACTGATGCAGCTCTCCCAGGAGGTCACTGGTCTCATTAGGTACATATTTAACCGGAAAAAAAATTCCAGTGCTGGGCCAAACCACAGTATCAGAGGTGAAATCAAAGTCCCCAGGGAAATCCAGTGTCCTCTGAGCACTACTTTAATCTCTCACCCGCCTTGGTATTGGCATTCATTTCTCTGTGAAAGGGTTTTTGTTTATTTGGGATAATGTGTCATTCTTCCCTGGGGAGCTGGAATTTTAGCTAGGTGCAAGTCATAGCAAAGTTTTGCCAAATGCCCCATGCACTGCAGCGGATGGCACAGGGAAAACTGCAGCTCCTGGGTGGAAAAGGACAAACCATGGTGCTGGCATTCACCAGCACAGCCATGCTCACAGCAGGGTAAGACTGGGGTACCAATGTTTGACCCAACCTTGCTGGGGGCGTGAGGTGGAGTACAGCAGCCAAAATACCAGTTTCCCCTTTCAAGTGGTCTCAGGGGTGCTATTTTGGCATTATGTGTGTCCTGCAGTGGAATGTGCACCCGTTAACATACTCCTCCAGAATTACTCAGACAAATGGGACGTGATTCTCCATGAGCAGGAAGTAAAGCCTCATTTCCTGTAAATCTATGTCCTGTATTACTAGACTCCACTGCGAAAAAGAATCCCTCCCCACAGCAAGCAGAGAGTGTGTGGTGTGATGACATGCACACTAATGAACGGGCTGAAAGGCAGCTGCCTCCGAGCAGGATGGCAGACGGCCACGCTCACAGGCTTCCCACCCCGGCTGTCTGGGGGTCAAGTGGGAAGAAGGAGTTTTCAGGAGACACACAGAAACTTCTCTTCAGTTCTAAAACATGTCTTTCAGGGACAGTTGGATGTGGCATTGGAGCATTAAGTGTTTTAGCAGGCACTGCCAGAACATGCAGCGCAGTGTTCCCTTCCCAGGAAAGCAGGATGGCAGGGCTGCGTTGGACTGGCTGCTGTCTTGCCTGACTCCACAGAGCCTCTACCATCTGCATCTCCCAAACATCCTCAGCAAGTCTGGAGCTGCAGACGTCGTCACACCACAACAAGCTCCTGTTGGTTGGAGCCTGACTTGTTTCCAGGCTTTGCCTTTTCTGGGGTAACACAGGAATACATGCTGAGCTTAGGAAATGTGTAAATACTGAAACCAGAATGGGGTAACTTCTTTGTAAGAGTGAAAGAGTTGATAGGCTTCCTCTTACAGGTTGTCTTCCTGCAGTTCCTCTAATATCTGGGGTGGCATTGCAGAGAAGGCCATGGGATCTTTTCACCTGCTGATTTCATGGTGCACACACTGTGTGCTGTGTGCTGGATTCAGAGAGACAAACTTCCCCAAATCCTTGCCTCTGCTGGCTGCAGGCATCTTGCACTCCTCTGTCCCAGTCCCCTATCTCCACTGTGTGTGTGTCGGCTCTTGTGCTCATGGAACTAATCCAGCTGAAAAGTCAAGAAAAAAGGAAAAAGATGGAGTTTGAGCCTGGATGAATCCATCAGTCTGGCTGACAGCGTGGCCACTCGATAGCAAGAAAAGAGAGTACTTTGTCCTTGAGCAGCAGCTGATCTAGAAGCCAGCTATTGAAAAGCATGTTCCATGAGCACTCCTGCTTTCCCCTCCAGCCCCATCTGCTGTGTCCCAACCCAGCAGTGCCCCTGCTCTGCTGTCGGGTGGTTTCAGCCAGGGCTGAGCTGGCTGCAAGCTCCTGGTGAGGTCGTCAGCTAACTTAATTCCTGCCCCGGCACCCTGGGTGGCTGTGTGTCCACCAAGGGTGGTGAGAAGGACATCCGTCTCTTCCCTTAACACTGCAATGGATTTGTGCCCAATTAAAATTACTATTAACTGTGGCCTTCATTAGTAGCACTGACAATGGAAACTTTTAATCAAGTGCTTGGCTTTCAAAGAGGCGGTGGAGGGAAAGGATCACTTCTCCATTTACAACGGGTAAATTAAAAAAAAAAAAAAAAGCCAACCTAAAAAAATTTCCCCATGAGTAATTTGAGTGCAATACAGCTGGATTTTAAATTCATGATTTAGGCATGGGAGGGAGAAAATAAATTTTACATCCCTGCTTTCTCCACTCAGCCAGATAAGTTTAGCAAGGATCAGGTTAAGACGGTGAGTATTTCCTTGTTGGCTCGAGTGTTTCTGCCAGAACTGGATTTTTATGTCGCACTTAGAACGGGGCTGGAGCAGGGGAAAGGTGCTGTAATGGAAGTGCTGACATCACTTCAGCACAGGGCAGCCCTGCTCATGGTACCCACAGAGCTGGAGGAGCTCACTTGGCAGCTCATACACAGCTAAGCCTGACAGAAAACCTCTTTGAAAACAACTCACTGCTTCAAAAATAAACGCAAAAAGCCCAACCTTCTTCACACTGAACGGGTGGCAAAACTGCTCTCAGCTTTATGAGAGTCCCAGGACATGGTCCGGGGCTTCCCCAGCCAGTGCTGCCATGGGATAGGGTTAATTGCTTGAGGTGTGGTGGGAATTGTTGGGTGTGATTTAATAACAGTCTACATCTAAAATCGGAGGCAGGAAAAACCAGCTAAGGTGGAACCGCCCTGGCCTTGCTGAGGGCGGATGCCAAGTAGGGTGCAAGGGTAAAGGTGTCTTATCTGTTCTGTGTCCTTCTGTCCCCAAGGAGAGCTGCTGGCCATCAGATGTCCTCCCAGCCCCACAGCCCACCCATCCAGGACTGTCCCAGGCTGCTGTGGTTCCACTCTTGGCTTCTTCACGTATTTTTCATGATCCCTTTTGTTTGTGTAGAGTGGAAATCTGTTCCAAGAGAGGAGGAACAAAGGCTGGGTGCTTTAAGCCACCAGGCTGTGGGCTTGGGGAGTTTCTGGTGATGTTTTTGGAGGAGCTGCCTTTCTCTTTCCTCCATTGGAATGCATGTTGTGCCACAAACCACAGGGCAGGGCAAACCCACTGCAGGTGTGGGCAGCAACCACCCTGCTCCACACAGCACAGAACCAGGAGAGCTGGGCTGCAGAAAAAAAGCTGCTGTTTAACACCACGTGAAAATGCTTCAGCTGAGGACACCACCGTTTATCTGATTTTTCAGGAAAGCAAGTCCAAAACTGAGTTTAAAGCAGTCAGCTGTTTGCAGAGGGGAGAACTGTGCAGAAATCAGGAAGTCCTCAGAGTTGCTGTAGCAGAAACACTTATTAAAACCACAGAATCTGAAGGGAAGTTTAAGGGAGCATGGGCCTTTCAACAAAAAAATTGCTCTTTCTACATAATGAGTGTTTCAGCAGGGAGGTGACACTTCACCAGCAGCACTGGGAATCCAAGTGATGCTCAGGAGGTGGGAGAGCAGTGGGGCTACCACAAGAGCTGGGAAAATGAATTGAAAATGTGTATTTCAAGCGAACTGCTATAGTTGGAAAAGTGATGGGGTTACTGGAAAAGCAGGCTGTGAAGAGATGTTTTAAACTCAAACCACGTTAAGGTGAAGAGCCCCAAGGCAGGGTTGTGCTCAGTGAGGCCCAGGCACAGTGCAGCACATCGTTCACTGCCTTGCCCTCCCTTTCTATGGAAAATATGTTTATTTAGTGGTGGCCAGTGCTGTGTTTATCCACTATGCTGTGACAACAGTGTCCACCGTGTGGAAAACCAGTTGCATTAGCAAACTTAAAAAAAGCTGGGGCATCTTTGCATTCCCTCCCTTGTCTGCGTTGACTGAGATGAAACCCCTTTTGCTTTCTTTGTTTCAGAGCACAGCCTTGGAAATGCAGTAGAAAATTCCCTCAATTCCCTCCAGCCAAGTAGAGGCTGCCACACAGGCAGGTCCATGGACTGACCACGGGTCCTCTGTGCCTGTATGCAAGATGTCTTTATGTAACCCCAGCCTCCGACCAAGATTAACTTTCACCGAAATGCGGGTTTGCAGCTATTCCAGGGAGGCTCTGCAGGAAGCCCTGTGTGTTGCTGGAGGGTTTTATTTCACTTCTCTGTACAGCTTGTAAAAAGCTTCTTGGAAACCAGATCTTTGCATTTTACTTTGAGTTCACTTATCTGCCAAAAGCTGTTTCAAGTTACTCTTTCCAAACGATATTAAATTAATCCTTAGGTAAGAAGGAAACAGCAACAAGTACTGTGTATCTTTGTTGAGAACTCAGCGCTTCTAATTACGTTTCCCTCTTATAAGGTTTACTATCGAGGACTACAAAATGAGGTCAACCTCTATTAAATATAATGACTTTCCCTGTAGAGCCTGCAATGAAAACAGCTTCACAACAAAGGTTTCTATTTAAGAGAGAGGAAGTTCTATTACAAAGTAGTCTCCTAACTTGGTGCAGGGGCTTTGTTTTCATTTGCTGGCTACAACAGAGTGAAAAAAGATTTGGGTTGAGACTTTAACCAGTGCTTATCTGAGAAAAAACAGGCGAGTTAATGCATGAAGATAGAGAAGAACAAAAGTGCTGTTGCTGCAGGAGCTGACCTAGCACCAGTCTGGCATGCAACATCGGTGATCCTGAGCCACACCAGGGCCACCAGGAGCTGCATGCAGTGAGCAAAAAGGTAAAAGCAAGAGCGACAGGTCTGTGTTTCTCTTTTGCTACAGGCTGGACACAGTTCCCAATAGGTATCCCAAGAACAGGCAGTGTGGTCTGCTCCTGCAGGAGACAAAATGAAACTTGTAAAGGATACAGGGGCTACCTTTGAAGGCTGGGAAGAGCACCCTTTGGTGCTGTGCTGTCATGCCCCCTGTGTGCTCTAGGGCAGATCCTGCCATGCCCAACCAGTATGTCTGCATAGCTCTCATTTTCAGAGGTGCAGTGGCTCGAACTGGCTGTTTGGTGCTCCTGTAGCTATTTGCGTGGCTTTTTGGCTTGGTATTAAAGGCTAGGTAAGCACAATGCTGTCTTTTTAACTAAATTCTCTTTTATACCAGAAACGGAGGTAAACATGACCCTATTTTTTTTTTTAATTGCTGTTGTCCTGATAGCAGCCTAACCACTTCCAAAGTTTGCTATTTATTTAAGGATATTTTATTTTCTCCCTGGAGGCTTGCAGCAGGAATGTGCCGGGCAGTTGTTAGAGCACTGCCCCTGCCAAGCGCAGGAGGGTCATTTGGCATCAGCCCGCAGCCCGCACGAACTGCGCCGCGCTAAGGTTACCACGTTCGAGCCGTGCCGAGAGCTGCCGATCCGCTCCCCCCCTTCCCTCGCAGCTCAGCTCGCTGCTTCACCCTCCTGATCCCCCGCAGCCGGTTGAATAGAATGCAAATGATATTTCATTGTATTAATGCCCCGGCGCGGTGACGCACTGCAGGAAACACAGGCTGACCCTGCGGCGCGCTGGGAAGTGGGATGCGGAGCAGCCTTCCCCGCCAGCGGCGGTGCTCGCCCTTTAAGAAAAGCCTGCAGTAATTTTCCATTACCCTGCACGGTCCTGTCTACGTGGCAAGAATTGTTTGTGCAGGCTGGAGCATCGCGGGTGAGGCGCAAGCCCCAATCCGGCTGCCGTTGCCTGGCTACGCGCTCGGCATGCCGGCGGCACGCCAGGCTCCTGGAAGCACCTTTGTTCCCGAGAAGGGATTTGAGTTGTTTTTTCATGCCGAAAGCTGCGGACAAATGCTGCTTTTCTCAAGCAGCCTGGCAGAGCTGGGCTTTCCAAACAGCACAAGCCGGCCAAAACGCTCAGTAGTAATAAATAATAACAATAAAAACACGCGTGAAGTCCATCTCTTGCGGCGGTTTCTCCTTCCTTTGCGCAAGGAAATATCTTGTAATGAGCTTGTGATGTTTGTTTGCTGTTGCTCTGATCACAAAAGTCACTTAATCAAGGTAGAAGTACTGTCAGCAAAATCCTCCCCTGCTCTTGTTCTTTCCATCTAATAAACCAGATGGATCACTATTGTTCTACAACTTGATAAGCAGGTTATTTTACTTTTTTCAATGTAAGCTCTGGAGTCGTGACAGGAGGAGTAGTCTGAAATGCCTAAAATATTTCAAATGCCGCCAGCAGAATCTGCAGCAGCAGGAGCAGGTCTGTGTGCTGTCCCTGCTTGCTGGGGCTTAGCTTTAAGTATGGCAGCAGTGTCAGTGCAACAGGCGTTTGTTTCCAGGATGTCTCGAGCAGGGCTTCAGCTCCAGGATAGCTTCTTTTATCTGTTTGAGGCTTGATAGTTGCAGTTAACAGAGTTCTGTGTTCCCGCTAGCAGCCCATGCTGCCAAGGTCTCTCCCAGCATCAACAAACAAACTACGCCGGTAGTTGTCACACAAACAAGTGTGGCACCCCACAAGGCCCCCTCACTTACGTAATGCTGCCACTTCCTTCTGCAGCAGCTCCACGAACCCTCAGAGTTGCTCCCCAGGAGGAATGAAAATGACTTTGGTGTGAGAATTAAAATACTTGGTATAAAGTGGAACGCGCTGAGCATCGGCCTTAATTCTGCTTCATGGAGTTTGCAGCCAGAGGGGAATTTTGTGCTGCGTTTTGGCATCCTGCATTGCACAGATGAACAAAGCTCACCCAACAGAGCCCTGGCACAGCTACACAGGGGACCACCTACCTGGCCCCACGTCTTGGGGAGCTTCACTTGGCTCATGGCTTTGAGGCATCTCTCCTGGGCATAGGCAGGCCCTGCAGCGCTGTCACCCTGCCACCTGTGTCTCCTAACCACAACCCCTCGGAGGTTTACAGTTAAGAGATGTTGGTTTCCTGCAGTTTCTCTCTCAAATCAGCAACGTTCTCTGCTTTCTGGGCTCCTTTTTGGTTCTGTTTCCTCACACCCAGCCTTTCCACCACCTCCTCCTCATCCCTGCTGCTGAGGGCTCTGTTGCTACCACCCAGCAGCTCGGTGGATGCCCCAGCCATCTGGGGACCTGCACAGTGTTCCCCACCTCCGGGACAGCCATGCAGGAAGGGTGGAGCAGGCATCTTTAGCAGCTTGGCTACATGCCATCCATCACCTGGAATATTCTTGTCCTCCATCATGAAGTGTGCCTTGTCTGATGGGAACGACTGAACAGACGTTTGGGAGGGTGAGTTTTCCACATCCCTAGGTCAAATTTTACCATATGGTTCACTTGATGGTTAGAAACAGCACCTTATCCACGTGACACACTGTTTGACTCTCTGCTCAGTAAACTTTTGGACTTGTTTTATGTGTCCTTGGATTGGTTTTGGTTGTTTGTTTGGATTTTTTAAGTAAACTACTGCCTCTAAGTATTGAAAAAATGTATCTAAGAAAAGATGGGTTTGGCTTTTAAAAACCGGTTGTTAGGAGTAGCCCTTTTCCTTTTCAGTGTTTTCAGAAGTGACAAGCAGTACTCGGGAATTCTTTATTTTTTTTAAGAAGGCATATAAACACAGAGGTGTGCAAAGAAGGTGCCTTTCCAAAATACATCTGCCCTGTCTGCTATAACACACCACCACAACCGCCTTTGCTTGGGATTTGCTCCACACAGGAAAATGTGGAGGATCCTAACTGCAGAGGAGGGTTTGCCTCCCTTGTTTGTGCAGTTAGGAATGTGGGTGAGTCACTGCCTTTGAGGAATGAAACCTTCCATTCCAACCTTATGCCTTGTTTGCTTTTGAACCTGCAGTGCTGTTGAAGGTAACTCACCCTCCTGTGGCTAGTCTGGGGCTCAGGTTTAACATCTGGGTTCACGTTTTTCATTCCCTTCTTAAAAGCACAGAGGTGGGACTACATCTTCCCACGTGTGGTCCAAAATCCAGAGGATCCTGAAGACCTTAGGAGATCAGAGCAGGCAAACTCCCAGCTGGTCCCAGTGAGTGAGGCTGGTTTCCAGCACCACAGTGCAGTGGAATGTGGTGGCTCTTGAAACAGCAACGTCCCTAATTAAAAGAGGCATTTTCAACTACAAAATTAGAACAGTCTTTGAGGTCATTTTGTTTCAGGAAGGCAAGAAATGTGGAGAAAGAAAAAATGTGCTAGAAAGACACAAAACCCAGAGGCACAATTTTCTAACTTTTCTAGCTTTCAGCGATTTAAGCGTAGGGGACCTGGGGCCATTTTGCGATGAATTATCTGATTTCAAGGTTTTTACGTGCCTTAATTATATTCCTACTTCAGAAAATGAAGTCTTTAATTTTATGGAAATGCTTTAAGTATCAGTTTCATTCTTTCTTTTATATTCTGAAGATTGAAAAAAATATAAAAAAGACTTTCATACATAATTGTGCCATTTTCCTTTACTTGCAATTTGACATCTAAACATGATCTTTTTTCCATATATAATAGATGGTTTCATTCTTGGGCTGTTGTGTTTTTGGGGGGTTTTTTTGCACTGTAAGTCTGCAAGTTATTCCCAAAAGCCCAGTATTTATATTTATTCCACAGCAAGCATGGACTAGTGTGACTGCATAATTATATAAAAATGAATTTGAATTCCTTTGTTGCAAAATGTTCCGGGGCTACAGATATGTTTGAAATGCGTAATAAGCTCTGGGTATTGAGATTACAAGAGAAACTATCTGCAAAATCCTGCGGATTAAGGTCATGCATGAGATATTTAATTCTCCCTCCTGTGAGGTTTGATTGCAAGATAGTATGCTCCCACCGACTTCTTAAAATGAGACAGCTTGAAAAATTGACTAGATTCTGTCAAATTTGCTTCGCTGCTAGTGGAACTGGAGGTGTTGAAGAAATGGGGAACTGTGAGGAAAGGAAGAAGTAGAGACCAGGAGGGTCAAAATCCTGCTGGTTCACAGCTTGGAAGTGAGGAAAGACACCAAGATGACTCTTTTTTTCTGCCACAATTTGATCTACTACAGAATTCGCTGTATGAGAAGGGGAAGCTCTTTTCTCTGTTGCTGTGACTGCAGCAGTGTCTCAAGGCTGCAATTGGGACCAAGGTTCTGTTTTGTCGGGCCAAAGGATGTGTCCTTGAGGGTAAAGAATGCAAAGTGCGGCTGGGAGAAATGCAAGGAGCAGAGTGATGGTCATGGGGGGAGCACATCGCCCTCTGGAAATTCCGTCATATCTTTTCCCCCCTGCCCCAAATGCACATATGTTCAGTCCATATACCACAGAGACTTGATGGAAGGTAAAACTGGGTAAAACTCTCTGGGGGACAGCCAGTCCCCAAGGCCACTGCTCTCCTCCAGATTTGCCAGGAGGCGGATTCAGTGAATTCTTTTTTTACAGAGGTGGCTATTCTTCTGTTGTTTGGGTTTGTTTTGTTTTGTTTTTTTCTCCCCATAAACTATTGAAAATCATCTGATGGGAATAACTTCCACTAACTGATTATGTCATACAAATAGTGAGTATACTTATAGAGAACAAAGCACCATGGATTTAAGGTTAAATATGGATCAGCTGCATGGACTCCCTCTCCAAAAAGGTGTGGGTGGATATAACAATTTCACCCTGTTGCAGACATGATTAGTCACTTGTGCCCTTCATGCCGCCTGTAACTAGGGCAGTGCTGCTGCCTTACTGCCAGTCCCAAGGGGCCTGGGTGGTGGTTGTGCAAACGCGATTGGGCTGAGGAAGGGGTGGAGAAATGCAGCTCTCAGCCCGGGATATATTTAGTGAACGCAGCTGTGGGAGGCAGCACGAACAAGCGAGCTTTTGTATTGCCTGTCCTCTGACAGCTCACATGCCTAAATAATCTGCTAGTTTCTTACCCAGATGTTTCCTCCTCTGGTCCCTAATGTTTTTAATTTGAATGTAAAGTTATACTTCGGTTAGAATCCTTCCTATAGCTTAAAGTGAGATGTTTTACAATATCAGCCTTGGTACAGCACTTCAGACAGGGCAACCTGCAACTTCACAGGCACTGGACTTCTCCATGGCGGCTAGGGAAATTTGACTTCATCTTTTAGGGAAGGTAGTGATGTTTGACTATGCTTTCATGTGAACTGCAGAGCTTACTTGGGGTGGGAGCAGACCTGCAGTGCTGCTGCGGCCCCTCCCAAGCAAGTAAATCTGCTTCTTGCCAGGGCTGCTGAACCGGGGTGCAGAGCCTGCTTTTGGCACCCTGGGCACTTCACTGAGCTGTACAAACGCTGCCGGTCCTCCTGGCATCCCTGGGAGTCTGATCCAATATTTGCTGGTACGTCATGGGGAAAAAAAAAAAAAAAGAAAAGGAGGACAAAAATAGGTTTACTGACCCGCTGAGTCAAGCGGCAGCAGGTTACTGTTGCTGTGCATTAGGACTAATGGCCTGTGCTCTGGCAATGCTCAGACTTGCCCAGAGAAAAGAACGAGGGCTGAGGATTCCCTGTGCGTCTTCCTCCCTGTCAGTCGCACACAACAAGCCACGAGCTGGCCTGCCTCAGGCTTTAAAGGTTTATAACACATTGTACATGCAGAATATAAAAAGAACATTTTGTTTGGTCCTATTCTGATGTGGTTAAGGGGTTGGTAAAAATGAGACTGGTGCAGGGTAGTGCTGTCTGGATGTTGGAGACATCACATTTAGAGGGAGACAGGCTGTGCCATTGCTTTCCTAGAGCTTGTCCCACCTGACGGTGTTTTTCCACCCACAGCAGCATCGCTGGGAGATGTCGCAGTGACACAGTCCATTCTTTGGCAGAGCAGCACTCTGACCCTTCCCAGCCCGCCGTGGACAGCCCGGATTGCTGTTCCCGTGGCAGAGGACCCGATATCCGTATCGGAAATGCACCTCCTGTGGGTGGCTTTTAATCGCTCCACCACAGGCCAGCACTGATCCTGACACACATCCAGCTTCTCTTAAAACTGTGCAGGACACAGCCGTCCCACCTTTGCATGCTGTGATCTAAGGGAGTTTCAGCGGTCAGTTGTCTATCGAAAGTATTATTATTAAAGTATACGGGAAAAAAATGCATCTATGAAAAAAAACTGTACGAGCAACCAATGCCCTGGGAGCCCACAGCGTCTTTTCTGTCTGGAATCCCGCGGACCGCGCGGCCGGGGCTGCCTTTGTTTCCGCAGTGAAAGGGTTAAGCGGAGCACTAATTGGCTCTGAGCGCTGCAGCCCTTTGCAACAGATTATTGGCATGCTGGTAGGAGCAGCTCCCTTCCTTCCCTTCCCCCTTCATTATAAAAACATGTACTGTAGAGAAACCAAATACCACATGGCGCCCTGCGCCGAGCCCGTCGCCCGCTCCCCGCTCCGTGTTCAGCACAAAAAGTCCTTTTATATTTGGGAAGCGGAGGGAGAAAATTCTGGAAAGGCAAGATCGTGGCGATAGCGGCTGAATGGGCACATTTATTTACAATGTTCGGGGGCCGGAGCGCACAGCCCCCCACACCGCGTGGGGAGCGGTCCCGGCGGGGCCGCTTTAATGAAGGACAACTCTCCCCTTCGGCTTTCGGCTTTGCCGAGGGCTCTCGGGAGGGACCGAGGGGCTGAATGTGAAGAGAGAAAATATAAAAGCTTTGCGGGGGAAAAAAACTAACCAACCAACCAAACAAAAAAGAAGTTGCATTTCTGTTTTGCCGAGGAGCCGTGGGCGTTCGAGGCAGCTCTCTGCAGAGGCAGGCGCCATTTCGTGAGGCGGCATTAATGCAGCGGGAGGAGACATGTTGTGTGTCGTGCAGCTTGGGTTTGAAGGTTTTTCTCCTTGGTTTGAAGCAAGAGGCTTATTCATTCCGCCTTCACTCTCGTTCAGTCCAAAGGCTTTCGTTGTTTGTTTTTTTTTTTTTTTTTTTTTTTTTTTTTTTTTTTTTTTTTTTTTTTTTGTTTTTTTTTTTTAACTTGAAGGGAAAAAAAAATAATGACAAGCGGGGAAAACCAGGGAAAAGGGGGAAAGTTCTCCTGAGGGTATCACAGTGTGCAAGCAAACATCAGGTTTCTCTCCGAGAGGCAAAAACAATCTTAGGGGTGTACATGGTTCCAAAAATGCCATAAGGCTGTAGGAAGGATAAGCGGGATGACAGGCTGTACACCCAACCCAGGTGTGCAGGGGAAAATGTGGTACATCAGGCGTGTTTTAAAATAGAGAGTGTTTTTTTCTGCTACAAAAAAAAAAGGTCTGGCTGGTCCTGTGCCCACAGCAAAACTGGCCTTTTTGTGGTTTACACGAGCTGACTTGACTTTCAGGTATTGAGATACTAGTTTGATCTGAAAGCCCAGAGTACTGCTAGTGCTGCAGAGTGCTCTTTTGATCAAAGGAGAAAACAGGAATCGTGGCAGGAGTGAGCTCAGGCTGATGCCCTTCAGTGCAGAACTGGAGTAAGCTGCAGCATTTTCATTAAGGGCCTTTGGTATGGGAGTTGACTTTTTACCACTCTGGGACCTTTCACTTGCAAAATGCATTAAGGCTCATTTGTTTAACAAGTCTCTTGGAGCTGAAGAGAGAGAATTAATGCTGGCATTTGGGAATACAACTGATAGTGCTGCATTTGATTTTGGTTTCATGTCATTATTTTCTGGTTTCAGAGTCAGGAAAAGCTTGCTCATTTATTTTTCATGTAGCTGTAGTTTTTTCCCCTGGCTTCTTAAGGAGGCAGAACTCATGAAATTGTGCCATTAAAGGCCTGGAGCCTTTTGATCTGATGTTCAGTTTCAACAAATTTCTGTTCTAGAGGTTCTGCACTTGAGGGAAGGCTGCACGGTATAGAGATGAATCAGTGCATCTGCTAAAGGAAGAGCTACAAAATGAGTGCAGGTCTCTGTTCACTTTCCTTGCTGACCCATCAAGGAGCATCTCGTTGCCAGCTGACCAGTCCGTAATGTGTAGCTGGGAAATGTTGCAGCCTCTGCGGGAATATGATGGGGGATTGGGAATGCTGCAGCAGTGCAGCACACTTGGGTGTGGGGCTGCTGACTCCCAGAAAAACAGCCGTTGTTATTTCAGCTGCTCACTAAAGATTTGAAAACTTCCAGCCACAGTATTCAAATCCCAACGAGGTTTGTGAGCAGTGTTAGTCATAATTAAGACTCCTCCATGTTACGTGCAGCTGAATTTTGCAAGGTCTTTTGATCTCCTCGCTCTGAGTCTGTAAGTTCCTTTCCAAGCTTGTCACCTGCAAAGGTTTCTTTGAGACAGTGATTCCTTTATTACAGAAAAGCCTCTTTGCCACCTCACGACCATACCATTATTTTCTTGATTGCCCTTTTTTACTCTGCTAAGGTTACATTCCATCTGCAGTTCAAACATAACCTGGGTGCAGTGCACTGATCACCAGCAATAAATTTAGTGAAGAGCTCTAAGTGTGCCATTTGTGCATATCTTGATTTGTTTGTCCAAGACTGTGCATTATAATGATAATATAAAGCATAAAATAGTTTCCATATATAAAAATCACTTTTCCGGCATATACTTACATGCTTTTTGGAACCTCTCAATTAGGTTATATTTTCTAAACTTAATTCCACATTATTACAGCACTTGAGTAGACTTCAACATTCCAATTTTCAATTTCATTCTGTTCAGTGTGTGTGTTATATATGTATATGTATATACATATTTATATGCAAGAAGATAATCCTTTATTAATCTTTTGAGCAGAACAGTTTTCGTTTGTGCAGCAAAACTCCTGTGCCTGAATGTTCATTATCAGCACCTGATATTCTAGCCTGGAGCACAATAGCCTAATAACTGGAGTTTAAGCAGGGAAAAAAAGCTAGTTATTAAAGTCACAATGTTTCATTTTCATGCATGTTACAATTGTAAATTATTCAAGCATTTGCCTTTAGCTCCTACACATACTAACTTATTCTCCCCACACATTTTTTCCCCGAAGTGCTCTATGGTTTCCTTTGTCTTACATCCTAGGTTAGAGTATTCAAATGTACTGTTTAACACCAGTAAGATGTGTGGCTCGTTACAAGAAAATCTTAGATAGTTTTCAATTAAAAGCATTTGTTTCTACTTCTGTCTAACATTGGGTCTCTTCATAGTCGATAGTCTGCTTTATTGAGAGGTTTTTCAGGTGTACTAAAGGAGAGGAATAAGAAGTCAAATACCTAGCACAATTTATGTACTTGCTTTTGCCATTATTAATAAAAATGTGAAAGAAAAAGAAGTGTTGGGGAAAATTAAAGGAATGGTGATGCAATTATATCTGTATGTGCAAAGCTATAACGTGCTTGCTCTTACTCTTGAAATTTAGACTTCTGCTTCAGGTTTTCTTTCCCTTCTACAGACTGGATTAGTTCATTTCAGTTGCATTTTCCAAGTACTGCCATACATGTTCATCCCTAAATTCACTTCATGTGCTTCCAAATCCTTAGGACAACATTCAGTTTAGACACCAAGAAAAAACTGGATTGGTTCCACGGGCCTAAATGTAATCACTCAGCCCTGAATTAAAGGCACAGACACACAACTTAAGTCCCATGTGTTTGGAGTAACAAGATGGGGTCAAAATCTCAGCTTTTGCCATTGAAGTAAATGTTTACACTTAAGACACCTTTGTAGAGAGAGGTGATAGATCCTGGTTAGATGCATAGTTAAATCTTGAAGAAAATAAATTTCATTTTGGGGACATAGAACCTTGTTGGGATCTTTGTCTGGGTGAAATGGCAATAAAGGTGGCAGTGAGATTTTTCAGGTGGTGATCAAGCACTGTGCATGTCTCAGCCAAGATGTCTTGTGTTTGCTCTGCTGCTTTAATTGCACAAAAAGCCACTGACCTAATTTTGTGACAGTTTTGTACCAACAGCGTTTTCTAGGGCTGCTGATGTTTTGTCACAGCTTACCACCCAATACAAAACTTTGACTGTTAAAAAAAAAAAGTGCACTGTGAATGGTTTTAAGCTGAGACAAGATCGTCACCCTTAACGGCTTGGTCAGAAAGGGCGAGTATTTTTTCAGTGTGAAAATTTCTTGTCTGCAGCAGTTAAGGCTGGTAATTCCAGGGTTTATGTGCCTGACATGCCCAGAACTGCTCTAGTCCCTGGGCTGATGAGCTCTCTGAGTTGGGTAAAGCTCTGGCAGGAACCAGTTTATAATGAGTTGACTACAGGAAGAACATATAAAAGCTCATGGGAAACATCAGCCTGACATAGGAGCTGTTTCTGTTCAGGTGACATTCTAATCAAGTGTGTCTGTGCATCACTACAGCAAAAATTGATTGGACTCCATATCTAGCAAGTATTGACAAATATGAAGAAGTTTGTTTTGAGCTACTACATAAAGTGTCTTTTTATATATATGGTGCATTACAACAGGGTGATTCAATACTTTGTCACACTGTCTGTGAAATAAAAAAAAGAATATGCTTGTAAGATTTCAGAAAAAAAGGTACCATTTTTTTCCCTGCATGTGGCAATTTGCTGAATAATGCATCATTTTGTCAACTTTTATATAGCAATCAATAAATGCCCTACAGTGCTACCTGCACACTGGAGACAAGAATGAAGATCATTATGGAAACAGGCTTGAAACTTGCTTGAAATAAAAATCCTAGTTCTATACTTGCGGTTTTGGAGGCCGGCGCTGTTTTTCTTTTCATTCTAGAGTAGCTGTAATTTATCTTGTTCAATCTGAGTGAAATTCCTCATGTTTGCAAGGCCGGTATGAAACCCTTTGCCTCCAAAACTCCAAGGAGATTTACCAAGAAAATATAGTTTTTGTTATAATCACCATCATAACTTTCCAAAGTCTCCACTAGAACTCAAATGGAGCGTGAGTAAAAAAAAATTAGAGCTTATAGTTGGAAATTTTTTTTTGTCTTCAGTTTTGACGTGTAAACACATATTTTGCTAAGCCTGTTTTCCCTTTTTTGATCGTATTCCTCAAACACTAAAGCAATCAATCTTTACTTGCTTTTGTTTGCAGGAAATAAGTTTCAAGGATGGTCAGGTAAATGCCTTTGGAAAATGAGCTTTAAATGTGCATAAGGAAGTAATCATGCTAAAATTTCAAATGATCTGAACTTACAAAAAAAAATGTCATTGGCTGTATCCTCTAAAAATATAATTTTACAGTTACATTTAAAATCGAGATATTCTAAAGATTTGTCTTAAAATTTACAAAATGTTCTGACTCTTCATGTAACAATTCCATTAGATATTGGAAAATGGGAGAACAGTATCTATTTTGAAATGTAAGATGGAATTAGGCTCCTTTAATTGTGCTGATGTTTTTGTGTCTTCTTTTGGTTTGTTTTTTGGTTTGGTTTTTTTTTTTTTTAACAAACTCTTGATAAAACAATGACCAAAAACCACTCCAGTAATTCTGCAGACTATTTCCAGCCAAAATAGTGAGATAAAGAACACTGCTTGCAGCTTCTACTTTTTAAAGTGATTTTAAACCTTATCACCATGTCTAATCCTTCTATGGTTCCAGTCCTGCAAGTTTCTAGGCAGGGAACTTGATCAGTGCAGAGCAGTTCAAGTGTGGAGGCAAGGTCACAGCACCTGCCTTGGTGTACTCTACCTGTGGCATTACAGCCCCTGGGAAAGGTGCACATTAGTTTCTTATTTGTTTTCAAAGGTGATGTCAGCAGTAAGCAAAGTTGCATCATCATTTTTTCTTGTAAGGAGACATGTAAGACCTTGTTAACACTTTTATAAATTCCAGTGTCTAAGTGGAGACAGGTAAAATGGTCAGTATTTTTCTACCATGTCCCAGTCCTCTTATAAAGTTTTCCAAGCCAAGCAGAAGTTTGTTACCTAAAGGGTGACCTCGAGAAACAGTACATTGCATAGAAGAAGCAGGGGCTAAAAAGGGGGTTAAATAAACAGATTTGTTGTTCCAAGCTCAATGGTTTACTTTAAGAAGCAATTAAATATATTATTATCCAGTCACCCATATTATTTAAGTTTGAAGCAGTCTAGAGTTTTAAAGTGTCGTAACATTTCACCAAAATAAGGACTACTGTATCTTTCTGTCTTTTCTTAACACTTCTAAGGCTGCCATTTAAGGCAATAGCTGTGTGTTAGACATTGACCAAATACAGCATAAATACCTTAACTGAGATGGTCTCTATTTCTTACATCTAGTTCAGATGACAACAAGGGTTAGTTTGAAGATTATCTGTGATAAAAATGAAAAGCTTCAAGTCTCAAACCTCCTTAAGAAGAGTGGATTTGATTTCCCAAGAAAATGTGTGTATATTCCCTAGTGGAGTTAATATAAAGCATAATAATTAATCCTCTCAGTAGACAATAGTTGCTGGTCTGTTATTTGCTTTATTGTACACAGGAACTCATGCAAAACTGAAACAGTGAGGTGTGTCGGTTGTTAGGGAGCTCTTAGATCTAAAATTTGAGCTCAGGCCACAAGATCACGTGTACAGTAACAGTACTGACTCTTTCACGCATTGTGACCAACAAGTTAAAAATTGCTTGGGAGAGACCATTAAATCCCACTAAATATGTTGATTCCATTTCTGACTTCTATTGTGTCTTTATACTTTTTTATTAATAACTTTCTTTCCTTTGAAAGCAAGAATAGAAAAGGCTGAATCTTGGTTAAAACTGCTTCATTTTGAATAAACTGTAAAACACTGGGGTTTGGCTTAGACTGAAAGATTTTTTTCTTTACCGTATGTTTATAACACTGATAAGAATTTGTTTCTAATTATTCATGGTAATAAATCCTTTTCTTGCTGCTCACGAGGTTCATCATTCTGTATATGAGCCTCATAAAAGTGCCAGCAAACCCCCCTATTAACATAATCTCAGTTTTCAGTGTTAAAGCCTAGGAACAAAAAGGGCATAGGTAAAAGTTCTCTTTATGTGTGTCGATGTGTTTGCAATTATTCATTACTGGCTGGAGTAAAAGTCTGGATTTCAGTTCCAGTTCCAGACTTGGAGCAAAATGAACTGCACGAGTTCATTGCTAGAACTGAGTTTTATCCTTGCTGCTGTTGGGTTTATTGCTTGTCTTGTGACAATAGCAAAAAGCTTTAGCTGTGATCAATACACAGTAATCATCTTCACCAGTCTCAAAGGGAATGTGGTTCCATGCTTAGAAGGTGAATTTGGATCTACCTGAGCAATTACTGTGATTTAATAGAGAATTACTGAGGAAGGAAACAGAAGAGGGGAGTGGGGGAGAAGCAGATTGATTGTTTGACCAGCATGTTACAGGTTACATACAAAACCTGAAAATAGAGCCCCTGCTTGATTCAGGACAAAGTGACAATTTCTATAAACACCCAGTTCACAGGACGTTAAATGCCTCCCACAAACAGCTCGCTGTGTTCAAAGGGCATTCCATATCCAGTCTGCGTAGTCTCTGTCCAAGTATTCCAAATTATTCTGTTTGGCCCAGTGCCTAGAAAATTGGCATTGATTTCTTCTGAAAAGTGAGAGTTTTAGCTGAAGAAAAGTTTGGTGACATCTCTCAGTCTTGTTCAGACTCCTGTTTTCTACTTCAAAAGACGGATACAATACTCAACCATTTTGCCCAATATTTGCCTTTCCATTATATTTGTGTTTCCAAAGAACTGTGGGCTGTATAACAAAGAGTAAACTGCTTCACCAGTCTTTTGGTGTCCTCTGGTACAGAGTGCAGGTTGAGACAGGTGAGGAAGAGACACTGCCCTGGGGGATCACAGTGTGCCTTTGTATGTTGTCCCTAAGGGATAATAACATGGGAAGGAAGAAAGGTTCAAGAAAATAAGAGCACCAGAAAGTCAGGTTCTGTGCCTCCATCTGGAATTCCAGCCATAGACACAATCTCAGAAAATAGTTCCCAAATTAGTAATGGAAACATTAACTTGTATCGTCATATTTGGATGTGTGGTTCATAAAATATGGCTGAAGTGTTTGGTCTAATGATACATAAAGGAAGAGAGTGTGTCATCTAAAAGAGAAGGAATAACTTTATAGAAGAAATTGCAGTGCAGAAATGCTGAATTTAGGAGGAAAATAACTCCTAAATTGGGGTAACTGTAGAGGAAGTAGGAATGAGAATTTTTTTCCACTGTTCCATTAGGAAGAAGAATGCAAAGAGTCTGTTCCTGGTACGGGGAGCCATGGCTCTGCACGCAGTGACTGTACTTGTGTTCACCTCCATACAACTTGCTCAGGGCCAAGGACACGTGTGTAGGGTTTTTTGGAGCTGCTTCAGGTCTTGGTACCTAGAAAAAGAGCAGTGCTGCACATATTTAATGAAGATATTAGACTTTGAGTAATTTTTTGGTTACATGTAGCAGCAATAGTGTGAGGGATTTCCAAAACCATTTGTCTATAAATCTACATAGGAGGTTTTTTTTTTTTTTTTTTTTTTGTTTTTTTTTTTTTTTTTTTTGTGTGGTTTTTTTTTTTTTTTTTTTTTTAAGAGGAACAGTCTATTACACTTGACAGGCTGGTATAGTTAAAGAAAATCAGATAAAAGTCTGAGCACACAGGTTAGGTCTTGTTCAGGTACTATCATAAACTCTCCTGGCTGGAAGCACACTACTCTAACAAGGCACAATTATGTCTAGAATCCCTGATCTTTTTTCTCTCTTTCATATGGTTATTGCAAGTGATCACACATATATTCTTCTGGTAACGTACTTGTTTTTTGGGAAGAAACAAGAGAAAGCTGGAAATTGTACATGGAATTTCTAATCTTGGCCCTTGCTGTGAAGTTTCACCACACAGGATCAGCTGAAAATGCTGACATAAGGAGAAGTGCTGTTGGCTGCACCATGCTTTCATCTGGATCCTGCCTCATCCATCCCCCTTTTTTCACTGCTGGTGGTTTTCCAGGGAGGATAGCGTCTGGGTTCTGTACATGGAAGCACCTTTAGAGACAGTTACATGTGAGCAGTTCCACTGACAGCAAGAGGATTGACCTTCGCAGGAATCTAAATGGGAATGAAGTTGCAGAACAGGCTTTCTGTTATCCATAGTGTCTGTAGACCAGAACTTCAATAATTCTTCTTGTGAGAAGGGAAAAAAAGGTGACTTTCCAGTGAGAAGTTGAATGAGCTCTTTCGTACCACCACTGATTCCCTGACTGGAGGTTCCTGTGCTGTGGTACCTTTATGTGGGTCACCACCATCCCTTCTCCGAAGATGGTAACACCTTATCCCACTGTCTACAACTAGTAGATATCCCCTGCTGTCCTATACATGAGGTCAGCTTTTCTCTGTATTTTGAAAAGAAATAGATCTCTCAGCTCAAAATCATAGGGATTGATTCTTTTCAGGTGGCCACTTCCTTGTGGTTTTTCCAGGACTCAGCTCAGGATAGAGCTGCCAAAATCCAACTGTGTGATCTCAAGTGCCAGAGTGGATCATGAGGCCTTCTATAATCATTTGAAGTATTGTTAGTTTAATTCTGTCATAATTACCCAGGTTCATTAATATGAAAAAGGAAGATCTAGACCATTTCTTTCTACTTTTATGGAGTCACCTGGGCAAATGAAAGAAGGTGAAAGGTGCACATATCATTCAAAGTGACTGCTGAAGTGTATAAATATCAGTTCTGTCATGTTTTCCTGTGTGTGCTTCTTGCAGAGTAGCAGCATAACTGGGGCTGGGACGGGATTCATGGCAGTGACCAGGAATGTGAGGGATGCCTTTCCATCTTGCTGATATCTGAAGTGGTTTCCATGGCTGTAGTCAAAATAGCAGACAGTGTCCTGGTGAGGCTGGCACAGCAGACAGTTTCTGGGGTGTTGGCTAAAAAAAGCAGGATACCTAGTTTTTATTGTGCGTCTGTGCTGTTTCCGAGCAGCAGTAACGGGGGATTGATGTGGCAGACAGGCAGGTGATTGGGTTGTGCTGGCTCTCTGCTCCAGTCGGGCTCGGGAGCTGAGGGTTCACAACAGCGGGGTGTATCACATCAGAATAGAGGGGCTCGTGGCCGAACTCCTCCGTGGAGACCCTGCTTGTCCCTGGGCTCACGTCAAGGGCTGATAACAGAGGTGGTGTTTGTGGAATGGCGGCAAACGGGGCCGTGAGATGCGGGGCGCCAGCAGCCAGCTCAGGGGGCTTGAACCCCGCTGTGTGTCAGTGCAGGCAGGCGGAGGCGTGAGGAGATCTCTGCAGTGGGTCTGGCAGGGCCCGGCCCGAGCGGGGTCACAGCCACACTGGGGCAGGACAGGTGGGACGGCCCGGCCAGGTGGGGCTGGAAGGGGGCGGCGGCCGCTCCTGCTCCCGCTCCCGCCTCCCCCTGAGGGGCGGCTGCTGCGGCCGGCGCGCGAGGAGGCGGCGGCAGCCAATGGGGGGCGGCTGAGGCGGGGAGCGCGGGCCAATGGGAGGCGGCGACGGCGGAGCGCGCGGGGCCCGGGCGGGGGGGCCAATGGGGAGCGGCGCGCGGCGCGCGCGCAGCCGAGGGCGGGGAGGGGCGGGGCGCGCGCGCGGTGCCGCCCCTTCCCCGCCGCAGTGAGGAGCGACCGGGCGGCCATGTTGCGCGGGGGGAGGGGAGCAAGGAGTTGAGAGGAGACGGCGGAGGCTCCCTCACACACGGCACAAGATGGCCGGGGAGCAGCCGCGGCTCCCGCCCGTCTCCCGGCGCTGTCCCCGCCGCTCGCACCGGGGACGCCCGGCGAGCGCCCTCGGTTCCGCTCCCGGGCGCCAAATGGGGCCCGGCGCTCTGTGGGCTCCGGGGCTACGCAGGGCGGCGAGCCGGGCTGCCGAGCGGGGCTGCCGACGGTCGGGCAGCAATGGCGCCGGGCTGCGGAGCGCTGCCCGCGCCGCTCCCTCGCCGGGCGGGCGCGGGGCCGCCCTTCACCGCGGGCAGGGAGAGCCGGGAGCAGCGCCCCGTCCTCGGGGCCCCGGGTGTCTGCCAGCGGGCTGCTTTTCGCCGGGTAAGTGCCGGAGTCTCCGGGCTCCTCATTGTCCTTTGTCCTTGGGAGGAAAAACAAAATGTCCTTGGAGCCGGGAGGGGGAGGGGGCGCTGCCTTCCCCCTGCTCCCCGCTTCCCCCCCCGCCGGTCGCTGAGGGGACCTGCGGGGACCCTCGGGGACCCCCGCCCGTGCCCGAGACCGGGCTGTGCCGAGGGGCAGCGGGGGACAGGGGGAGCCCCGGTGACCCTCGGCGGCTGCGGGCGCTCCCTTCCCTCTCCTGCGGCACCCGGCGGGCTCCGCACGCCCCGTCCCCGATGCAGCCCCGGGGGCAGCAGTGGCGGGTTTGGCTCCCCTGAGCAGCACCGAGCACAGGGGCGGCTGCAGAGCGGTTCCCCCCAGCGCAGCGGGCGAAGGGGGTATCTGCAAACCAGCCTGGAACTCCAATGCAGCAGTGCAGGGAGGGGGGAGGGTGAAGGCTGTACGACAGCATCACTGAAATGTTTAGCCCCGTGTTTGTGTAAAGAGCGTTTCTTGCCCGTCGCTGGTCGGATGGGGAGATGTTTTCGTAGGTCTTAAGAACAAAGACGCCATGTCCTTTTCTCTTAAAAATAAAACTTGGAGTGGTTTTTTGGTGGGGTGTTGGCTTTTAACTCTTTGTAAACCAGTAAGAGAGAAAGAGGCTGCGGATGAGACAGATAGGTACTTTCTGAAACAATAGAGAGAAATGGACTTCACTCGAGAAACAGCAATTCAGGTGCAGAAGTTTAAAAGAAACTCTTAGTAATTACGTGCAAATTTGATTTTGCAATTACAACGGCAACGTAGAAACTTAAAAGCTTCAGAAAAACAAAGCTCGGTCATGCCAAGTCTACAGTTTAAAGTTGGCAAAATACTACAGTTGTGATTTAGACGATACTACAAAAAGAGAGTTACTTAAATACGGATTACGATAAGGAAACGGATGAGTTTGTGTCTGACATGGAAAGCCTTTAAAAAGCATTTAACGGGTATCAGGTTTATTTTTTTATTATTCAGTTTATGGATTTTCCAGAGACCTCACTGTTACTTCTCTTTATGAAACATTTTAATCGTCGTTTCGGTGTTCCGATAATTTAGAAGTTGTACAACACCTATTGCAGGACTTGCTAACGATGCAAGTTTAAATGTAATGGCTGACGTTTGTTTTGGGCTGGCTCGCGTTCAGCAATTACCAATTTAAGGGTGAAATTGTAATTCTAAATGTATAAAATGTCTCTGTAGCAGAGCAAGAGGTAAATAAGAAAAACTTTAGTTATAATTGGAGGTTGTGTATAGTCGTATTAGTTGGATTTTGGTGGTGTACGCCTGTGCAAGGTTATAAAACTCTGTGCAGATTTTAAATACTGCAGTTGGAGGTAAATCCACATTTTTCGGTACTTGCTCTGCAAATAATTTATCATTGCACCAATCGAAGGTAGCTCTTTTTGTGGAAATAGAAATACAAGTTTCAGCAACCATTGGACTTCTGTCACCTTTATGCAAAGTGTTCGGTGTCTTTATTTTAGATTTGGATTATGGTGGTTTTATAACCCCAGCAACAGTTCTGCAGCGTAGAACAGGTTCTGGCATACACACTTTGCCCTAAAGAAAGTTCTAGCTTTAGGTGGGTGTCTGCTGGATTTGTCTTGAGTATATTAGAGGACAATTTTTAAATAGTTTTGACTGGCTTTTTTTTTTTTTCAACAGCTGAAAATAAAATAGCAGATAATTGTCCAGTAAATAAATTACCTGCAACTCATAATGTGCTTTATTTAATAGTTCTGCGGTGGGTTTTTTATATTTAAGGTGCAGAGGTTTGAATTTGTAAATTTTTTAATCCAGCATTAAAATATTTTTTCAAATTGTATATTTACAGAATGATTCTACACTTCTAAAGTATGAAGTAGTGCTGGTGATAAATATAATTGCTGTAAAAAAATGTTACGGCTTTGGTTTGTTAAAGGCAAGAAAAGTTGGCTAGAGGTAGTGCAAATATGGTGTTCCTTGTGTTAAAAGAGTATAGTTTGAGATCTTATTAAAGGTTAAAGAAGCTGAAGGCTTTCAAACTGTATTCTGAAGGGCAAAAGAGATTTTTTTTTTTGGCAGATGAAGTAACTTAGGACTTAAAATTCAGAGAAGCTGATGACAGAAGCCATTTTAAAATAACCTTGCTATCAGTAGAGGTTTTATTTAATTTTGCATAGCCTATTCTAAAGGCTTTAATGTGGAACAAAAAGTAAAAGGGCTGAGAGATACTGTGTGATAAATTACTCAGTTAAAAACTTAAAATTGGCATTTTAGCTTTGAGACTTTCAAAATTAAAGAAATGGGAGACAGAAGAGCAGACTGCAGTTATTAATGAAAACACAGATCATGCATGTTGTATGTCAGTCCCTCATCTCCAGTGGGTTTTTCTTGAGCCAGGAATGTGCAGCCACTCATACTTTTATTTTTAGAGTTCAGTTTGAAAGATAGTTACTGCAATCATAAGTTTTTCCCGACTTAATAATTATCTGAAGACTGCTGAATTTCAGACAAATGACTTGCGCTGCTTTTCTAAAGCCAAATACTGAAAATTTCCATACTTTGTTTTTTCAGGTAGAATTTCCTGAACAGAACCTTATTTCCTGACTGACGTCCAGAGGATTCATTCATGCCTTATTTTTCTTAGGTAAGAATGGTTATACGTTGTGTTAATATGTTCATTTTTGAAAATGGAATTTGCCTTTTGCTACTGTGCAGATGTGATTAAAAATATCATTTTTATGCTGGAGGGACACATTTTATAAATGGTCTGGACTTCTAGAAAGCTTTCTTTGCAGTTACATGCGGACTGCCTGCAGATAATGTCATGTTTATGTGCTGCTTGAGGATAAATTTCGGTTCTCTAACACTGTTAAATAAAGTGGATTGTTTATTTTTATAACATATGGATATGTATTTTGTATTTGTGTTGGAAAAGGACAGTGTTTGCATATAAACTGAAGTTCTCTATGTCCCATTTTACCAGTGAAAACCTGCATTAAACTTTGAAAATTATTTAGGTTTTTACTTAATGCATTTGTAGCATTAATGTTTGAGGGAAATTTTAGAATTTGTATATGAAAGTAGTAACCCAGGACTTCAGGGATTCATAGAGAAGGAGATTTGGGGGCCTGTTTCTTGTTTTTGGGGACCTGGAGGGTAATGCTGAACGATAGAATATTGGTTTTTACTGTTGGTAAAACTTCCATTTATTCAAAGACATTTCCTGTATATGTTTTCAGAGTTTGTCAGTCAGAATGTTAGGACTTACAGAGCTTGTCTGTACCTTGTTTTCAGACAAACCTGGTTTTGTTGTTTTTTTTCCTTTAAGGGCTATTGCTGGATATTGTTCTTCCCAAGATTCAGATGACTGGTTGGGCAAAACCTTGAGCAAAATTCTGTACTGTGCGTGCCAGGTATGTTACACTGTGCTGTGGGGTTTTGTTTGTTTTGTGGTTTTTATTCTTTAATTATCCTGAAAACTTTTTTTTTTTAAATAAACATTCAAAATTCAAGTTCCAGTGTTTTACCTTGTGGATTTTTTTGAGTAGTGCATTTGGAAATTGTTAGTACATACATACTACAGTAATGTTAATGTCTCCTATATCTTTGAAGACTCTTACGGTCACTCTCAAGTACAACTTTAACATTCTGCAGTGACCGTGGTGACATGTGGTGAAGGACTGTCATCTCCTAAGGATATTGTCTAATCAAACTTCAGGAATGCTTTTCCTTAATTCAAGGTATCGGTTCGTTAGCAAGGGACACTCCTAAGCTTTTCCTTTTGAAGAAATTGTATCTACAATAAACTGAAAAAATCTGGGTTTTGGTGTAAATTTTATTCTAAAAGCCTAAAGTGGTACCCAGTTGTTACGCTCTCTTCCTTGCAGTGTAAACAAAGCAGCTTTTTAATGTTTTATTTTTTTATTTTACACTTCAGATTCTGCATTTAGGATCTGAGTAACATGTTGCCTTTGAGTCAGGCTTTCACCACTCTGTAATTAAAAGTGGGGGATCCTGTTTGTCTTAACTGGTTCCTTTTCACAGCTTCCCATGCTCATGTACTTCGGTGCATACTCAGGACCTCAGAGCGTAAGGCATCTTCATGAGGACACGTGTATCAGGATTCCCAAAAATACTTTTGATGATTGGCTTTCTAAAGTTACGTAATTCATCATGATAACCAAAGAATACAGTTGTGAACCCCCACCTGAGCGCAGCTGAGGTTTTTTTTAGCTTAGATGAAGCCTTCAGTCTATTCACAGAAAAGAGATTGTACACAGTTTTCCATAAGCTCTACAAAATGTCTCTTCAGGTTGTAATAAACTTCTGTCTGCAGTGAGTCACTGCTGATGTGCAAGGTAGAGCTCAAATTATATTTAGAGATATGGACATGTGCCACCATCATGGATGTCCTGCAGCAAACACAGCTAACGAGCAAGGTGACATGACTGTGTTCCTGCAACTTCATCGTGCGACTGTCTGATGGGAAGTGTGAGAACTAGAACCTCGTGTCAGGAATGATCTTGTATCTTGAGAACGACAGGGCGTATCTAAAATCCCACATAAATTTTCAATTCAGAGGTCAAAAATCACAGATACTGTACAGTCTATTACGATGAGGGCGAGGCCAGCCTGGGTCACACAAGTCTGATAATAGTGATGGGATTGAACTTGTCAGACTCAACTTAAATTCCTGATACTAAATTCTGAAATGTCTGAATCCGTAATCTCTAAATGACTTGCTCTTAAATAAAAAGTAGAAAAGTAAAAATTAAAAAACGCAGGGCTCAAGAGCAGATCTTGGCTGAGCCCTGAGCATTTTATAACTATGAAATTGAGCAGTTCACTCTGAATGGTCTTGCATCTTTCCAGTATTGTCCTGATGCTGATTGTGCAGAATAGACATTAAAATAAAAACAGCTTTAACTGTCCCTTTTGTGAGCTCATTGGAGCTCCTTGTAAGAACAACTTGTTTTCATCTAACAGTGGCTTCACCTCTAGGTTAAGTAGACCTCAGTGGGTTAGATCACACTACTGGGACTTGAGGGAAGTTCCAGTTCATGGCTACACTACAGCGTGCTCCTGAGATTGAGGGGGGTCAGGAGGATCTCCCATTTTATGTCCAGACCTTTTCAGTTGAGGAAATGGTTCTTCTCTGGGGATTCAGCCTCTATTAAGTGTTCTCATAGAATAGATTTTGGTAGCATTGACAGCATACATGGAAGAATGTTGGTGCAGTAATACACATCGTCTTTGCCAAAATACTTTGTTAATTAAATAACAAATACAAGGGAAAACGTGATATCAGGTGATAGCTTTGGCATGTCCCACCTCACCTCTTGCTGGAAGAGGAGATGCACTGTGTGATGGTTAGTGCCAGTCTTTGGGGGAAGGAGCCATGGACCTGTGAGGCCGGGCATGTTCTGTGTGGTGTAGGCTGGACTGCACTTCAGATGTCTGTAATTTAAAACAAAAATAAGCCATAACTCTTAGATTACCTAGAATAAATAAATTCATGTTTATTTTTAAGTAGGGGATGAATTTTTTTCATCACCCAGGCTACAACAATTACAGCAAGTAGTCTGATTAAAAGATTTTGACATTAGATACAGGAAGTACAGCTGTTAACATGAAAGGTTAAAGTTTTTTAGCCAAGACTTGTATTTCCAAGCTCTGATTTCTGGCTTGTGGCATAAACCTGCAGCTTTGGTGATTTATTCTCTAGTTTGAGAGAATGTGTTTTGGTTGTTAAAATTAAAAACTCAAAATACAGGACTGTATTCTATAATAGTGAAAAAATAACTCATGTGAAATGTAATATATTATCAACATCCTCATGCTGTTTTACAAAATTGTTTGGTTCATCCACTCACTTCCAAGAAGAGAAGTGTCACTACTACTGCGTGATACCACTCTGACAAACAAAAGATTCCTACTGCACAAGTGTGCTGGGGTCAGAAGAACAAAACTCGGGGGGAATCTTATAACACTGTCATTAGAAGAAGGTGCTCTGTGCTAATAAACATATTAAATACCCTCATTAAAGTTTCTGTCAAGCTACCCTAGCTGTGCTTGCTCTAGAACTAAAGAAAACCAGCTGAAAGCAATGGTACATGTGTAGCTGTGCCATGAATTATTAAAAATGCCTGAGAGCTGTAAACTGAGTCTCCCAGTCATTAACTTTACCTGGCTTCATGTATTAGTTTTTAATTTCTAAGTGGCCTTTTAAAAATGAATTGATTCAGAGGGCCTGAGTAACTCTGTTTCCTGGGTTCATATTTCATGCCTTGGATGACTGGTGGATGCCTCATGGCTGATCAGAGTCCAGCAGCCATGTTGTGTTTCTTCTGAAATGGTGGACGGGCACTTCACGGAAGTTCTGTACTTCTGTTTAATTGCAGCTGCTTGTACATGTTCAAATACATTTTAAAATATATTGATACGTTTTTAAACCTCTAAATTTCACACGCATTGGGATATTCTACATACTTCTGCCAGTCTACTGCTATATTTTTTTTTTTTTCCCTTTTAAAGGCTTTTTCCGTAATAAGAGTTTCAAGTAAATTACATCAACAAATTACAATCCTGTTCATCCCATCTTTCTTTCTACACATCTGAGTAGCTGTCAAATGGAAGGGTAGGATTTAGAGGATTGCACATTACGCTGTCACTGGATAGGTTCATTAATTTTTATGTATTTGAAGCAATATTTCAATATAAGTAGATTCTGAGAGATTACAAGATAAGTCGTTTGCTTATGTGTCAGGAGGATAAACTGGAATGGCTTATTTCAGGTAGTTAAAATTTACAGTAAAAAGGGGGTTCATGAGTTTTCTTAGAGCTTTAGGTCTGTAATCTTGCTACAGGTGCTTAAGGTAACTGTGAATAAGAATTGATTGATACAGCATTTTCAAAGTCATATTTCCACATTTGGACCTTGCCCATACTTGAGTAACTTTGAGATAGAGAAGATAATTTGTTCCACATAAATGTCTTACATAATCGCCCTGCATCCAGCTGATACCTCATCTCAGTAAAAGGGGCTTTTTATTTTCTATTGTGAAGGGCAAGTCAATTTGCTTGCACATGCTTCCACTTGATGCCTGATTAATCTTTTTGAAAAACTTAAAAGTCTATATTTTTTGTTGGTTTTTCTCAATGAATTTGTGGACTGGGTCTGAATTTCTGGGGTTGTTTGCAGGTTCTTTAATAACAGGTTCCTTAGTGATACTTTATTTTTTAAATAAAAATAACTTATGTAGCACATGCTGTGAGGTGGGAGTGCTTGAGTGCTTTGTTTGTTTTTGTGTGTTTTGTAATAAACTAATGCTTGGTTTTGCAGACCTTAAAGTCTATATCTATTTTATTTTTAATATATTTTAATTCAAGTGTTTTAATATCCCATTTTCCCTACAGATTTGTTGAGGAATTGATTTACTCACTGTAAGCAAAATAGCTGCCCTTGGTTGAAGCACTGGTAAGTTGTTATTCCTAAAAACATTTACTTTCTAGCATTAAAAAAAAAACCAGCAAGCACACATGGCGGTAATGTTTAAGTAGCTGAAGGCTTTGGCTGAATACATTCTGGAGGTCCTCAGTGTGTGGCCACATGTGGTAGAGGAAAGGTCAGTTAAAGGGAGCCCAGGATGATCCTGCTGGGCTCTGGGGAAGGAGCAGTCCTTGGGCAGGGCTCTCTCCCTGCCTGGCTGCCCAGCAGCTCTCAGATCTGATTGTGTGCTGGCAGCTTCCGTGATTTGACTCCAGATTTCACTGAGAACTTTTATATCCTCGTTTTGCTTGTTCAGAAGGGTTTTGCTATGTAGATGTCTGTCTCTAGAGAGGTACTACACACAATTTGGATAACAAATGGTATGGAAAGTACAGCAGAAAGAACTTGGCATACAAGCATCTCGTGTTGTCCTTATGCTTCTCAGAATCGTTGGGAGCCTTTGAGCAGACAGTTACTGCCTCCTATTCTACAATTTTCTGTTTCTGTTCTTCATTCATAAAGCTCCAACTTTGCACGAAATGATAAATGCCAGTACAGTTTCCTGTATTTTTTTAATTAAACTGCTAACTGATAGACTTGAAATCGTTCCTCATATAGTCAAAACATAAAATTGGCAGGCTTGAGTAGGTAAATTAATTCAGTTTGATACTGGATGAATATAGGGAGAGAATTCTTTCCTTTCCTTAACTAAAAGAAATTTGGTCTTGACCTTTTTTGTGTCTCTGGCACATTTTATGACTTTCTTGGGAGTTGCCGGTGGAAAAACTCAAGTCCTTTTGTCTTCCTCTCTGCTTAAAATTAAGATCTTGATTCTGCATGTTCAGTTAGGGCATCCATTGCAATTTGTGTACACAGATTAACTTTTTTCCTGGAGCACTGTGCTTTGGAATACATGCTTTTCTTTAAGGGACAGTTTCTTTTAGTCTGACATGCTTACCTGAATGAGCAAGGCCTTCTTAGGCTTCAGATAGGTTGGGAAGATGTTCCAAAATGCAAATCCACTCATTTTAGTGGCTAGATGACAGTGAATTTACTGTCCTGTGGCTGTGTTTGTTAGCAGAACCATCCAGCAGCCACTGCCTTCTGCACTGCCTCAGGTGCTGGGAGAGAAGCTGGTTTTGTACTTGAAAGTCCTGTGCTTCTCTTCCACTCCATGGTTGGACACTAATGTCGAGCCCTTCTGAAAAGGGACATGTGGGGTAAGGTGCAAACCTTGCCAGGATCTGTTAGTCTGGCCTGCTGCTTCTGGTCCATTTTTTTGGACCAATTTTATCGCTTGAGTTTTCAGTCCTGAAGCAAAAGAAGTAGAAAAAGATTACCAGAGACTTCATGGACTTTGAGGAATTGAGTTTTTAATGTGTGTACACAAACTCAGTTTTGATAAGTATTTAATCTCTTCAACTACTTTGGTCTGTAAGTTTCCTTACTTTGTTCTTTCAGAAGTCTTAAGCTATTTTTCCCACTGCAGGTGTGTCGAACAGCATATTTCTTGGTATGTTCTTCTCCAGCTATTCCTCAACACTCTTCCTACTGCTATCCACTGATGCCTTCCTAGCCCCAGTCACCTACTAGAATCTCTCAACCATTTTAATATTAATCTTCATGAGATTCCTAATCTTTCTGTGTGCATTTTTGTTTTTTCGTTGGGTTGTGGTATTACCTATTGTCAGATCTGCCTTTTTTGAGCTTAGAAACTTTGGCTTTTAGTTACCACTGAGTAATTCTTTCATCCTTTCCTAGTTTACACTCCTTACCTAAAGAAGAGGTGAATATGAAACCTTTAAATTACTTAATTGAAATAATTGTCCTACAAAAGAAGTTGCTTCAAAAGCAGTTGTTGAAGCATTCAAATGGGTGGATCTATAAAGATCTGGTGTGTTGCATTCTCTGGTTAACATGGGTTTAGTTGAAGCACTGATTTTTTTTAACTCTTCTTTTTTAAGAGAAGAGGGAAAATACTCAAAACCACCAAGAGCTTTATTAAGTGTGCATACTTTGCTTAATGCAATAAGATTTATTATTTAAAAATAATACCCACAAAAGAGTGTATTTGTCAATAAAGCTACATCTTATCTGGAATTGACCTTGAAACTGACAAACAGCCTTTCTTACCTAAAAATACCCAACCCTACATGAGCTGTGCTTTACTGCTCTGCTTAAAGAATGTCTAGTGGTGGTAAAAGCAGATTTAGGGCTGTCCAGAGCACTTAGTTCCTGCTGAAGATGGTACCCAATAAATAACATAATGGACTTAGCTGCCAATAAAGGAGACTTTCCACTGGTGTAAAGTTACCAGGGATGTCATGAGAATAAAACCTTGCTTTAAATGAACTTTGAGGTGTAAAACTGAGGTTTGGGCTGCTCAGAACTCATGCTGTCCATTCAGCTCCCTCTGTTGGAGTGAATTCCCTTTCCCAAGTAGGTCACCCTTGTTTAAAAGTTTTAAGCCTCAGATTTCATTCTGGAATAGTTTGTAAATGATTGGTGTCTTATGCCGGAGTGTTGTACGTGTTGGGCTTCAGTTTCACACTTGAAGGAATGCAGGGTTACAGTGGCCTGAAATGGCTGAAGCCATGGGTTTGGCCATAAGGGATGTCTCTTACTGCTGTGATCTTTTAATACAGCAACAAATATTGCTAAAACTGAAGAGAAAAACTTTGTCAACTCAGATGTTTTCTAGTTGTTGCCTTGAAACCTTTAGGCAGGTTGGGAATGGATGGCATAGAGTGTCAACATGTTACCATTGGTTTGAAGGAAACTTTGTCGGTATTACAGGACTGCCAGGTCCTCATTTATCTGACCAAAATACAGTGTTTGGAAACCAAACCAGTAATTAGTAGATAACAGAAGCTTGAAAAATGGGTGGATGCCTAATTAATTTTACCGAAGGAATGGTAAACTCATGTAATCTAGGATAAAAAAACGGGAATTTTCAGTATCTACCTCAAGTGTAGGATCACTGCATATGTCCTCATGGAGGAATGTATTTTTGTAACATTATTGAAATTCCTTAGTAAATGTGCCTTAATCACAAGTAACAAATGCTGTGAAAATCTTTAAAGCAAATGTAAATTTCACGAGCGTAGAGGCTGCTATTAATATTTGGCCATTCCTGTGGCATCTTTTGATGTATAATAACTTGGAGAATAAGAATGTGTTCTTAATTATAATACCTCATCAGTTCTGTTTACTGCTAATTATTTTACAAGATTTAGAGAAGAGTTTAAGATGAATGTCATGGAGTTACTTGCAAAGTTCTGGTCCAACACAACGTAGGTGAACCTAGCAGGGAAATAGCTCTGAAATTGCTTTGGCAGGTCCCGTCAGTGGTCTGAGGCAGAGGGCTGACCCAGCTGGAAAGAGCCTTATAAGGGTGACTAATGCATAACTTAATTACCTTTTTAGAGGTGGGGAAAGTTGATATCAGAGATTGGATTTCTGTATGTTAAGCTTATTAAAAATAACTAAAAAATATTTTAATGGTCTTATTTATGAGGTTTCCACTGTATGCATTGTTAGTACTTCTGAGTGTTTGATTGTGACAATAGTGGACAACTTTGTGGTGGCTTTTTTTCATGTTTTGATACTTTGGGCCAGGCTTTACCAGGAAAAATATTCAAAATTTTAATTCATCTTCAAAAGCCCAAATAGATCTGAAATTAGTTTTGTGAGAGCTGGTATAAAAAGCAAACCAAACCCAAAGCGACCTCAAAACCAGCCTAGCATGAGGAAAAAACACCTTTTCAAAATATTCAATACATTGTCTTAACTGAGGATGAGTTAAATGTTGGAAACAGAGCATTTCTTTAAACTTGAAAGTTCTGTTTCTGAAAACATGAATGTTCTGGGGTTGAATACTCCTGCAACTCTGCACGTTTCACAGTGCAAAGTGAAAGTACCAGATCCTATATTTCCAGTTCTATGTGTAGTACTTTCCTATTGTATTTTAAACAAGGATTCTATAGAACAGCGTAAAAACAGGACACATTGGTACTTGAGAAAGGTCCAACTGGGGCTTGTTGCAGTGCTTCCAGTGCTCTTTGCTGTGCTATAACTGGTGATTTCGAGATGAGACTGGGGAAGCTGGGATGCTGAGGCAGAGACCACTAGATGGCCCCACTGGTTTTTGCTGGGCTGTGGGTAATTTCAGCATCCTTTGTCAGAATCTGCCCAGGGTTATCAGGGAGCAGAGTGGTGGTGAACTTTGCTTTCAGACTAAATGAGATTAAACCTGGTACATATTCAAAAAAACATAAATTGACGTTGGAGTGCAGATACTCAAAATCATGAAGACCTTTAAAATCCTTTTTGCATGTCAGCCCTAGAGTCAGCATTGGTTTCAACTGATGTTCTTAGCACTTAGTAACTTCCTGTACTTAAGTTTTGCACGTGGGGAGGAAGTAAGGTTTTACTTGAAGTAAATTGAGCTTGTATTTCTTGGAAGAAGATAGGAAGATGGGACATTGGGTTTGTATTATGCATGTGGATATTGTTGCTCTCTTGGTTTGTCAGTCACCTGTGGGCTTGATTGCTGTTCCATGATGAGTGCAGGTTGGAATATGGCTCAGGAGCCTTGCTTAAGGCAGCTAGTGTGACTTGTCACCATTTTCCATCTGATTTCTGATGTGTCCATTCCCACTAATAACTAAAGCAGTCATTCCATTTGCTTGTGTTTTTTGCTGTTGCAGTGTACATCTTCGTGAGCTTGGAAAACTGGGTTAATGTTGGTTTTCTTATCCAGAATCCAACAGGTTAAGATGGTGGAATGTCTTGTGTCCAGTCACCAATCTGTCTATCAGAAACCAGTTTCATTGGTTTTGATGACCTGTGTCTTCAAAGAAAGGAGCTTGAAACAGCACTTGAAATTTTGGCTTGTTCTAAGAACCTAAGCAATGAAAATGGTTGCAAGAGCAAATTTCTTAGATTTCCCACCACTATTCTCTTGTGGTTTAATACTCTGAAGAAATCCAAATGGAATTCAATGGTCCTGAAGGATTCTTGGACTTGTAATAATTTCTTCCAATTTTTATATAGTTTTGATTAACTTTTATTTTTGATTCTTGAATTGATTATTTGACATTGTTTCTGATAAAGTAGATATTGTGGATGGTGTAGCATGGAATGAAGCATCAGTTACATATTTAAATTATCTTCAAGGTACGTAGTGAATGTCTGAGTTTAAAAGCAATGATGTGTATTCCAACAGCATTTTTCTTCTAATTTTTCATAAGAATCCATTCAGATGAAGAGTGTCAAAGAAGTCTACGAATGAGACACCAAGATGGCAGTTCCCTGGGGATTGAGAGGTTGAGGAAATGGACTAATGCATGAGTGCTGGGATGTCTGTCCAAGAAAAGGATATTAAACGTGGACTCTCATGTTGTTAAACCAGAGAAGATTTGGGTTGTGATCATCCTACCAGAAGGACTTTGCATTTGAATTAATCAGTGACTATCCAATGATGGATCTGTTTGAGACTGGGTGGCTAATTTTCTTTTTGGGTTGTGTTTGCCATGACAAGCAAGTTAATTTGGTAAAAGATCTCTTGCTACTCCTTTAGAGAAAATGTAATTTATAAAGTGACTTTAAATAAAAGGTTTTGGTTTATTTCACATTTTGTGTTTGTCCTTTCGGCTGAATATTTTTATTGCGTTGATACTGAAGTGGGGTTACATTTTCTTTGCTATTAAACTGAGAAATACTTCAGCTAAGTACTAAAGGCAAGGTAAAATTTTCTGGTATACTTGATATTAAATGTGGTTTTCATTTGCAAATTACGTTCACTTTGCCATGACTTCCAATGAATTTTTATTTGCTGGCTTGTTCATTCAGGTGCTTAATAGTGGTTTTCAGTACTTGGCCTATTGTCAGGCACTGCTGCTGAACTTGGTGAAGTTATTTTAAGATGGAATTGATACCAATTGAAGGCTGAAAAAAATGACAATAAAGGAGTACTTGAATGTTTTGTGTAACTTTTTTAGGTATGTTCTTGGGTTGTGTGGGGGTACAGAAACTTCTCAGCAGATTTCTTGGACTACAGACTTCCTGAACCGTCTCTTGGTCTTAAAATTGTTCCATTGAAGTGTCCAATCTGCTTCACTGCTCTTGAATATAGCCTAGTGTCATGATACTGTGCCATGTGTTTGATGAGAAAAAACTATTTTTGATGTTGCTACAGATGTCATACTAACTTTGCAAATGAATTTTAAAATGGTTCTAATATTCAAAGTCATGATTTCCTTACAGGTTTCTAGTAGATCTGATAATTTAAGTGTAATAATTTCTTTCCTACATGTTTCACCTGAAACTCAGAATTGTCTTTGTTTGGTGGTGGTGGGCCGTGATGATAAATCTGGTGCTGAGATAACCTTGAAATTATCTTGGAAACCCCAACAAAATCCTGTTCATTGTCTGTTTTTAACCATTTGCCTTGCTCAGACCTATTTGGAAATACCCATTTTTGCCATGATGAATTGCTCATCTTGTTGCATCCAGCCATTTTGGTGGTGCACACTTGCCCTAGTTTGGTTTTGCCATGTGTTTTTATGGTGGAGTTGGATACTGGGACCAACCTGAAGCGTTTCTCATTCAAATGAGTGGATTTCCTTTTTGTTTCCAAGAAATGCTTGGAATGGTCTTGTATTGTGGTCTTTTAGTTCTTGAAAGTTGAGGTGCAAGGAGTCTTCTGTGAATAATTGGTAAAGTGGAACTTTTTAAAATGGCTTGTGGCATTGGAGAGTTCCAAATGAAACCTCTTGTGGAAAGAGGATAGATGGTTGTAGGAGATAAATGGCAGGTCTGTGGAGGAATTAAAGGGGATGGTGTCGATTCTAGTGGTCGAAGCCAATGGTTTTGGGCTGTTTGGATGCTGTACCATGGATGTTCCCATAGACCCCCAAACTAGCCATTGCCCCTTTGTCCCCCAGTGGTCCCCCAGTGGCTGATGGCTCTGTATTGTAGTGATGCTTATGAATGTGCAGGATGTCCTTGTGCTTTAAGGGGTTGGTTTTGGTCGTGGAAGACAACTGATGGTCATAATCAAGTGGTCAGGGGATCACCTAGATCACCTCCATTCCTTTGTTGATACATCCTCTCAATTCCAGGATGTTGTGTTGGAGATGTCCAGTGATTGATTTGCAGTTCTGCAGCTTGGCTATTGTGCAGCTTTAAAATTAATTTGTTGTGTTAAAATCTGTTCGTGACCATGAATGGGTTAAGAAAGTGCGTTAGAAACGAGCGGTTTGATGGTGTTGGACTGACTGGACCGTAGTGCCTTGGCGTAGTGGTGGAAATGGTGTGGCTGTTGGATTGGAGCTGTTGGGGAAACCACCAGGGAGGCGCTCTTGAGCTGGAGGGCAATCTCAGCTCTGTGGGCTTGGCTTGGGAGCGGGTGATGCTCCTGTGCCCCCCTGCCAATGCCAGCACTGGGGGGCAAAAGGGAGAGCCCTTGTCTGGGGATTCTGCCACCAAACTGGGGGGAAGCTGCCCCTTGGGTGGGGTGACCCCCAGGGTGGGCTCTTGCTGCCTGCATGGCTGTGAGCTCCACTTCCATGCCTTCAAAATGGCTTGTAACAGCACCACTTCCTGTCCAGGGAGGAAGTAATTTTAGCCCAGGCACTGAAATATTTAGCAAATCTTTAAAACAAAAGGCACAAATTCCATTTCTTTCTGGCTTCCAAAGGGTGCCTGAGCCACATGGGGTTAAGGTGCCCCTTGAGCTGGGGTAGTTGGAAGGAGCCAGGGCTGGTGGGGTAGCAGGCACCCTTTAGGTGGAGGCTCTCTCTTTTTTGGTAGAAATGAAGGGGTGGGTCTATGGTACATCACCTGAGTTGTGGGGTAAATGTAGAGAGTGTCAATCAAAGGCAGAGCTCAGAGCTGGGAAGGAGCTCTAGATGGCGGCTGTGCCTTAGAGAGAGCGCGCTCAGCTCCGTGCCTTCCCCAACACTTTACGCAACTTTCCCTAACTTTCAGGCAGCCTCAGGGGGCCCCCACAGCCCCTTGCCTCTCCTAGGCACTAATCGGGGGCCGAGCGGACCTTTTCGGGCAGAAAAGCAGCTTTTGAGGGCTCCTTTTCGTGCCTTGCTGGAAAGAAGAAGCCGTGGAGAGAGCCCAGGTCGTTGTTTTTCCAGCTTAGAAGCCATGGCGTACCTCCATTTTTGTGCGCTCTCCTAATGAGCTTTTTCCCCCGGACATTTTTGTACTAATTACTGCTTCTTTTGCTTTATCGGCGGCATATTTTTGGGATTAGAATATATACTTTTTTTTCATTTTCTGAAATTTGTATTTTATCGGTATAATTCTAAATATTTTGGATCTAATGTTTTTCCACTACCCGAAACTAATATCGACTTGGTCCTGGCGGCGGTGCATGGATCAGGTAGGTGAGCAATTAATAATAATAATTTTTAGATTTCTGCCGGTTTTAGTACTTTGATTTTCGACCGATTTGTGCTGTATTGGGATGACGCAATAAGATACAGAGATTATTTGCATCCAGTGTTACTTTGGGAAAGTTTGCAGGATGCTCCTCTCCTGTGTTTATTCTCGGATTTTTCTTGTAAAAATGATTATTTGTTTTAAATCTCCGGTTTGCCGTGTTGATCAGTGCTGTGTATTGTTATAACAATATCATTGCAGCGTCAGGACTTTGTTCCTGATAATGAAAGCCAGTGAAACGAACTGGGACCTTACCTTTCTTTCAACTTTTGACAGTAAATACCTGGGCACAGGACTTCAAAGCAAACAGACACCCCTGACCCCCTTTTAATATTTAAGAATAAAAAGATGATGAGAAATAAGGACAAAAGCCAAGGAGAGGAGGGTTCAGTCCACAGCAATGCATCGAGGTATGACCTATCAACTTTCTTTTTTTTTTTTTTTTGTAAAACCTGTGAATACCCTGTTTACTTTGACAGCCTGGGTTACTGTCAGTGCTTAATAGAAAACATTTTACTGATTTTGCTTCCTTTTTAAGGAATGACCTTGAGATTGTTAGCATGCCACACCCTAATTTTTTTTGGTAGCAATTTCTGAAACTTGTGTTGTGACTTAAGGGCCCATGTCCTAGGCAAAAGGTACTGTACCTTTATTCAGGGAAGCCCTTGCCCCTGTATGATGTTTTTCTAGCTTTTGAATTTCAGTTTTTAGGTTTTTTGTGCTGTGAAAAATGACCTTGTCGGTTTAGCCATTGCTGCATTGCACCATTTTACATACAAGGCAAATTTTTCTTTGAAGAATCTCAGAAGTCTAAACTTTAACTGAGGGCCATACAGAAGCCTGGTGTAGTAGTAAATTATAGTAAATAGGCACAAGAAAAAGTTACATGAATGAAAAAAAGCTTGTTTTAAAATATAAACTGAAAAGTGCCTGTTCGTCGGATACCTCTTACTTCAAATTTTATTTGAGCTTGTAGAACTTTGATTCTGTGGAGGTATTTTAGAGTATTTTTATACAATTTAAACAGACTATGTCCTGCTGGGGATGGCATTTTGTATCAAAAAATATACACTTGGCACTATGTTAACAAGAGGCACCAAATGATTTGCTTGTTTTGTTCAACGTATTTTTGCTCAGAGTGTATTTATTTACTTTTGTCAAGTAATGAGATTCTTTACAGATTTTTAGAAACTTAACCTTGATGTGGGAAAAGTGTGAAATACTGAAAATGTTTGTTTACTGGGGATGCAGAAGTACAATTACCAAATCGCTCATTTTGTATTTAAAAGGTCGGCTCTTCCAAAAACTGGGAATTAAACAGTGTGCATTTTTGTTTGTTAGTTTGTAAATATTACTGAGTTTTGCATTTTGTTAATTTCAGTTGAATTTCAGCCTGTTTCTTTTTCTCTGGTGTTGTCTTCCTGCATTTTTAACCAACATTAATAAAAAAGAACTCTGAACTGTCTGTTGTATCACATGTGCTCTATGTGATGTTCAGGTGTTGGAATAGTATTCTTGATGTCCAGTATTTAACCTTCCTTAAGAACACAAACTTGAATTAGTGTGGGAATATATATATTCTCAAATTACTGTAACCTTTTAGTATAAACTCGGATGGTGTTCTGGGTGTATTAAAAATGCAGTCAGATTTTAAATTCTAAAGTAAATATGGGTAAGATTGTTTAATTTGAAATTATTAATAACTAAATTAGCCTCAGGGGTTGTTGAAGCACTTAAACAGAGCTTTTCTAATAATGTCGTTTAAAAGCACATCAGATTTTCATACTGTGCTTTCTTTAAATGCTGCACACAAATATTATGTAAAAAAGTCACTGTTTATAAAAATTATTTCTCAATTTACATAAATTTTTATGCTTTTTTGAAGTGGAGATTATCAACAAGAGCAGCAATAGACATAATTTGTTGAGGAAACTGAAATTATTTTTATCAGTGTTGGAAAGAAATAGGAGCTAAATCTGAGCTGTGTAGCAGGAGTCCCACAGGGGGTTTTGTCCTTAGGGGTATGAGATTTGCATAGTGTCTCATGTGCTTTTGGGGTTTTCATTGAAAGGTTATTTATCATAATTGATCCATTTACATTTAACACCTGTTGTGTGAGGTTACCCTTCTCCCCCTTCATGTTTTTTTTTTCTCAAACCTGCTGTGTGTGACACCAACATACCTGAAGTGTGGGAACAGTCGAGCACAGGATATTTGCAAGTGAACCCTGTTGAGCTTATTTGCGAGCTGTGAGTCAGCTCAATGTCATAAAATGGGCTTTACTTCCTGAGGTTGACCTGAAGTAGGGGAAATGATTTCTAGGAAGTAAAGCCACCCCTTTGCTGTATTGTAACCCAGAAATGCACCGGTGTCTGCACTTCACACGCTGCTGAGACCAGCTTGGCATTTGTGGAAGTACCTGAATGTGGAAGTTGCACAGTCCTGGTGGGAGCCCTGGGTGGTGGAGGAGGTGGATGTGGCCAGTGCCATTCACCTGGGCTGGAGAAGGGTGTTGGAGTGGAAGAGAATACAGTCACTGCACACCACTGTGGTGCCCTAACTGAGGAATTGACTCTCACCTTTCCAGTTCTAAGGAATAGAAAGGCCTGTGTGGAATAAACAAAAATGCCTGAGAATTGTCCCAAAGCAGATGATTATTCTTGGAGAGAGATGGTGTTAACTCTTTGTAGTTCATAAGCTGAGGGTCCTACTCCTTCCTTTCCAGGTGCCCAGCAACACCTGTCCTTTGTGCTTTGACAGTAAATCGAACTTGGAGCTGTGTGATTTTGTGCAACTTCGCCCAACAGGGTAAAAGTTGCTCTGGGTCTGCTGCAGTTCCTGCTGACCCCCACCTGTGTGCCTGGGATTTGCATAATTGAACACAACCTGCTGTATTTTCTAGCATCTTCTGTGCTGCATGCCTGAAAGGCAGATGGTGTGAAGGTCCATCCATGGTCGGCCCTCATGGGAAGGGCAGAGGCCGGAGGCAGGCTCTGGGTCCCCCCTGAAGCCCAGGAGTGAATTTTGCAGGGATAGCGAGTAACAGGCATGGGATATAGAGTTTCCCTTTCCTTTGCCTCTATCTGTTACAGTTGCTCTCCCACCTTTGAAATACCCGGTGTGGGAATGATTTGAGCTGCAGAGCCTTGCTGCCCTGCGACTCTAGACAAGCCCTTGTGTCTGTGTCCAGCTCTGGGCTGCTTTAGTATTAAAACATCCTTTTTTCGGGGAAAAAATAGGTTGCGGTGGGTGAGCTCCCGGGCCGTTTTCTGTGCAGAGCTGGAGCTCTGAGGTCTGAAATGGCGTGTTCTTGCTCAGCAGCCACCTCCCAGCGCAGGGCTTTGCGCAGCACAACACCCTCGCCTGACGTGGCAGCCATTTTATGGAGATGTCGGTACACACGAACTAGCGTTTGGCGGAGGGGGGGGAGAGGAGGAAACGATCACGTTAATCCGCGCAAACCGCCCTCGGTGCGCGGTGCTGGGAGCAGGGGGCAGCCCGTCGTCGGTGGGGCAGCGGCGGGGCCGGCTGGGGCGGGCGGCGGCGGCCGGCGCCGTCACAAAATGGCTGTTCTTTGTGCCGCACTGCTCGGGCGCCGCGGGAAGCGGCCGCGGGGTTCAAAGGCCGCCCTGAGCCGGCCGCGCCGCCATTGGCTGCGCGCGCCGCGCGGGCCCCCGGGAGCGGCAGCGGCAGCAGCGGGCGGCGGCCGCGGCCTCCCCCCGCTTCCGCTCATCTGCCGGGCGTGGGCTCGCACCGCTTTCATTTTCAGGGGTTTGCATTTTAATACTGCCAGCTATTTTGAGAAGTCACTTGAAAAGAAGCGAGGCTATTTTTTGCTGCGCATTTTTTAGTTTTTTTTTTTTTTTTTTTTTTTTTTTTTTTTTTTTTTTTTTTTTAAACTTCAAAGGAATTGTAGAATTGCCATAGTATTCCCGGAACATCTGTCCCTTTCTCTTTTTTCTTTCTTTCTTTTTCTTATGAGGAGAGGTACAGCTTTCAGTATCCTTTAAATCACCAAAATGCACTGTTCGCTTTCAGTGTGCGTTTTGCAACTGATTTTCTTTCAGCTCAGTAAAAATATTGAGCCCATTTTTTAAAATGCCTCAAACGGTGGGTTTCAAGTTTTTATCCAGGTGATGAGTTCTTTTTTAGCTTTTGTGGCCATGTGCATGGGCCGTGGCTTTCAGTTTCGTTTGCACCGCTGCATTCTTCAACAAGGAGATTTTTTTTTCTCCCTCCCTTTTTAAGTTTTAACCCTTGTGAAACTGTCCGGAGCCTTTTTTGCAAAGGAAAAAATGCTTGATCAGTTCGGCACACAAAAGGGATAATGTGCAAGGAATTCAGATGAATCGTGGTGTAATCTGTGTGCCGCACAAAGGAGATTGTTCTTGTTTTGCTTTGTTACTTCTGTTTCACATTACCCTTGTGAAGGAAGTGTCTCATCTAATTACGCATGCACAGTCCTGAGGCTTTCAACTCCTCTGTTCCCTGTTTTGTGATTGCTGCCAGAGATGGATACAGTATATACAGTGCTATAAAAAGGACTCGCCAACTGCAAGAAACTACATTTAGCTGTAATTCATTGTCTTCTGGATTGTTCTTTTTTTAGTTAAACATCTTAAGCGAATTAATCAAATTTATAGATCTTCTAAAATGCATGAGTTTTGCTGAAGAAGAATTGGAGAATGGGAATGACCTGGGTAATTCTGTAACCCGGTTTCTGTGGCACAGCCTGTGCTGGGGCAGGGGCGTTGCCATGGCTGAGTGCACGTGTGTGCAGACGTGTTCCCAACCCCGTGAGTGCCTTCAGCCAAGGGAAAGTGACGTGGCTCAGCTCGCACATTGGAGCCTGTTCCCCTTTCTGTCCGATTGATGTTTCACCTGCCACACTCTGAGGGCAACAGTTGCCCTTATCTGCACCTTCCCCCACTTCCTCCAGCGCTGGAGCCGAGCTGTGGCTCGGTGGTGGCATTTCCGAGAACGCGGATCCTGGCTGTGTCTCGGGACTGCCATAACCACATTTCTGCCTTCAAACAAACACTTCCACTGGTAGCTTCGACAGGGCTCAGAAGGAGGGCCAGGAAGGCACCGATGTTTCATTTTAATCTCTCCAGCTCGGTATAGGGATAAACCAATTCCTGGCTTTGTTTTCTTGTTTCACCCCTCAGAAAGTTGCTCATAGCATTAGCGGGTTACTGACCTGCCAGACTTGTCTCTGAGGAATTTTTATACTGGGACATCTCTTAATTCAGGTTTATCAGTGCTGGTTTTGAGGAGCAGGTGAGGGTACCAGTGGCAGATGCAGACTGGCCATGAAGTGAAGTACCTGAGACAGTGAGCAGGAGTCTAGGCAATGAACTGGATCTTCTGATGCCATGGACTCGCTGCTTTTGAACTCAGGACAGCCCAAGCAAACCAGCTTTGGATGGGTTTGGCATTTTGTGCTGTATTTGCATCTCCTGATATGTAACCTGGAGGTGTGTGTGTCCACTGTATCTTGTTTCGTGTTGCACACAACGGTCCCAGCAGGAACTGCAATGTTAAATTAAGCTGGTAAATTCTGGAGATGGAAAAGGCTTCTAAATCTCTCCTTGCCCCTAGCTGAAATCCAGCTCAGGAAGGAGGTGATAATGGCTGGAGAAAGCTGTTCTGCTTTATCTCTCCTCCAAGGAAAATAAATACAAACAGCACAGCACTGGGGGAGGGGATGGCCTGGATTACCATTATTAGATAGAAGCAGCCTTCTAGCAAAGGATGTGCTGTTCTACTGACATGGTGTCTCACATCAATCTTTCCGGTGTGCTTTTATTAAAAGACGTGTGTCGAAGTGCCATGTGAAGATGCTCTTTCAGTAGGTGCTGGTGTGTATGTAAAGCCCACCCTCATATCCCATAGAGGAGCCTTGAAATGAAAGAAAAAAGGCCCAGAGGAAAAGTTTACCCCTGGTGACTTGCAGTGAACCTTTTATAAGTCTGTCACACTGTTAATGCCTCATTTTCTTAGAGCAGGGAGTATCTTTTGGATGTAACGAGCCAAATGTTGCTGAGTCTTTCCAAATGTGCAGCAGCCCATTTTACAGCTTGTGTAACACTGCTGCGAAATTATAATTTTCAATTCTACCTTCCTTTTTATTTACCTGTGGGCTGAGATAACCTACTCTGTACTACATGTGCTTTTCTGACCTTGACTAACAAGGGTTAAAGATTAAAAAGTTTTTACCAGTGATCTCAGATTCCTTTCTGGTATTGTGCTGGAAGTGCTGGCATGGCCGTTTGATCTTGGCAGGACTCAGTGCAGTGTGTCTGCCAAGCTCCACAGACGGGATGTGATGGGATGCTTAACACTTCATTGCTCACCAACCTTTACCCCAGCTATGAACAAGGGTGGTGCAATGTCAAGAATCCACTGACTCCAGAACACCCAACTTCTTAGGAAAAAGCTGTGTTGCAACTGTCTTCCTTGCAAGTGTTATTGTTAGGTATAGATGACTTAATAGAATTACTAATACGTTAATTATAGGAGTTGTTTGCATCTCTCACATGCGGAGGAATCTCTGTGCTTCACTACAGAGTTGTCACCAGTTGAGATTTGAGTGCCATGTGCTGTCTGTAAAATTTAGGCTTTGTGATGCGCCTTAAATCTCTTGGTAAAAAACAGCTTTTAAAGAGTCACTTGGAATAACCTCCTCAGGCCAGATCAGGCTCCCTTTTCTGAACTGCAGGTCACCTGGAACCGTAAAGGAATTTCTGCACCATCATGTTCCTGTTAATGGGGTTTAGGTCCTAAATTTCCATATACACTGCATGTCTTTAATCTGAGAGGTGTTAAAGGAAGTTTACAAATGTTAAGGGAGAAGAAGCACCCGCTTTTTCTGTACTAATTGTGTGTGCACACTCCAGCCCCCCTCATGCACCCACATGGCCTTTGCCAACGGGATCCACGTGTGTGCAGAGTCCCCTTTGTGCTGCCACTGAGCTTCAGCCTGGCTGTCCCTGGAGGGGACAGGCACTGCAGGGCTGGAACCGGAACGGCGGCGGGCACAGGGACAGCCCTGCCCGCTGTCTGAGGAGGGTGTGCACCCCCGGGCTCCAGCTACTCTCCTTGGCTGGGGGTGAGAAGGAGCTGGGAGCTGCCAGCAGCCAGCCGAGGTCCTCCCGCTGATGGGGGATGTGGGGCCCGGAAATGCATCGCTGCCTCCAGAGGAGGGAGAGACGGGCCCTTTCAGACCCTGAGAACTGCAATTGTTCTTCCCTTTCTGTGCAGGGAAGGGGAAGGGGAAGGATGCTGCCTTGGAGATTATCAATGGCACTCCTTAATCAACCAGACAGGTTTTCACTCCTTTTGTCCCTCTGCTGGTTTTTGTTGTTATTGTTGTTTCGGGGTGGGTTTTTTTCCTCTTTTCCCACTAAACATCCTAAGCATTTTCAGCCTCTGACTTAAAGATCAGAGCCAGCTCTCCCCATCATGAATGAATTGCTCCTTTTGTATGCTTATGCAAGCACGACATAGTGTCTTTGTAGTGGAGGAAAAAAGCCCACCAGCTTTTGGAAAGTATGTATCATTCAGGATAGCCCCATGTGCTTTGCTGAGCTGCAGTAGAGCACTGAGGGATATACTTAGCTCTGCCTTTGGCATTTGGGAATCCTGCGCTGGGGTAAGTAGCAGTGGCCAGGATAGGCTGGAAAGCCTCACAGCCTAGTTCAGGTGGGTATTTTGGACAGATACCTCTTGGATGCTTAATCCCTCAGCTGGCACAGCAGCACCATGGCTCAGCTGTGCCTAGTGCTGTGTAAATGTAACTAATACCCAACCCTGCAAGCCAAGTTTGCAGGCACAGGTGGGAGAAGTGTGGGTTGTCCATGAGAACTTCTCACATGCCTGTTTAAGGGGAAGGAAAAAAAAAAGTTGCTGATCATAAAGTGAGATTAGGGAAGTATTTCTATGCTTCTTTGAAGAACATGTTGGTAATGCGGAAGGGGCAGCCCTGTCACGATGGGAGTTTGCTGTGCCCCTTTAAAGCTGGCCTGGATTTGGACAAATCTCAAAAAATATTTTGAGTATTCAGAGTTGTTTGAGACTCACATCTCAACAGTATGAGGAGCCTGATTGTATTTAGGATATTACAGTTTAAGTTCATGCTAGGAGACAGATCAATGTAAAAGTACCATGCTTAAGAATGGAGAGTAGAGGAGTAGGAGTATTTTTCTTCCTTCCTCTCCCCCACTTCTACTTTTCCCTGCAGGAAATAGACTGGGAAAAGCTCTTTCACCCAAAGACCCTTCTCAAGGCTTCTCACTCAGAAAATCTTTGCCTTGGGAGACAGGCAAGCCCAAATCACTCTGGTAGACTTTCAGAATAAAATCAAGGGAACTGAAAAAGCTAGGAATGTGTTTATTTATCCTCAGTGTCACATTCTGTCCTTCACTTAGCTCTCCATGTGCTGTGTCTGTATGGCCTTGTCTATGATTACTGTGGTATTCTCTCAGTATAAAAAATTTAGTTTAATTTTAAAGGTTAAATTTAGTTTAGTGCCTTTTTACAGCTACTCTGTGACTTGAGTGTGCATATCAACATTGACAGTGCTTGTTTGTATTTGCAATATATGTAATCATTTAATATATATTTATATAGAAACAGAATGGTTTGGGTTGGATGGGACCTCAAAGATCATCTCATTCCAACCTCCCTGCCATAGGCAGGGACATCTTTCCCTAGACCAGGTTGCTCAGAGCCTCATCCAACCTGCCTCAGAGCTTCCAGGGAATGGGGCATTTGCAACTTGCTCCAGTGCCTCAGCAAGCTCACAGTAAGGAATTTTTTTCCTAATATTTAACCTAAACATACTTCCTTTCCGTGTGAAGCCACTCCCCTGTGTCCTGTCACTACATGTTCTTGTAAATAGTTTCTCTTCGTAATAGGGAATATCACGTTTATAGATCAGATATTCAAAGGAAATGTTTAACAGCAGCACAGTCCTCATCTCAGTTGGTATGCTTGCCTTTTCTGTGGTTTGTCACCGTGCTTCTGTGTCCCACAGTTTGTGCAGGTCACTTTAGGAAGACAGATGTGTTTAAATAGTTTTAAGTTGGTGGCCTGCACTGGCTTTGCTGCTCTGTGCTTTGGAGTAAATCTCAGGTTGGTTCTGCTGGTGGATGGGAGTGGCTTGGAGCAGCTGGCAGCCTGAATTGCTGTGGGGGCCCAGGAACTCCTCTGAGGTAGGGTTGGCTCTGCCAGACACCCCTGGTCTGGACCCTGCTGAGGTCCTGCTGAGGCCAGTGGGGCTGTGGGGACAGGGCATGGAATTGGGCTGCTCACTCCCTTCCCAGGATCTATTAGTTTGAAAAAGACCCCTGAGATCATTGAATCCAAGCTACTGTTGCCTTGTCCCCTCTGCAACTCGCCTGCACTGCCAAGTGCAGTTTATTTTCATTGTTCCTGCTTGCTGTTTAGGCTTGGTCTGGGCTGAGCTTAAGCCAGCAGTGACCTGCTGTTTCTCTGGGCTATCCAAATGTGTTACCAGGAAGCCCGGCTGGTCCAGCCAGTGCTGGGAACGTGCAGGGTGAGGAGGGATGAGAGCAGGGAGGGGCTGAGTCCCAGCCACCTGCCTGGGGCATTTTGGTGTCACTGAGCCAGGATGTGCACCTGGGTGTCAGTTACCCACAGCACTTGTGACGCTGCAGTCAGCAATGCACAGGAGTTAAACAATAACGGTTCCTGCTGTCATCCAGCCCCTGATGTTACCCAGCCCTGGGATAATCTGCCAAGGTCATTCTCCAGCCTTCACAGGGTGGTTTTGCTGGTGCCAAATCCCTGCCGAGCTTGCGAAGCCCAGTGGAATGTTGCTGGATTCAAACTTGTTTAGATTCAAAACATTCACAACTGTTCGTAAAGCTGGGAGGAGCTTTGCTTGTGGGAGGATCTTAGGTTATTAATCCTCCTTTATTCCCCTGTTTGAATTCAAGTTCTGTCCCTCAAAAGCCACATTTTAAACGCTGGGGCAGAATGGTCCCAGTTAGAGCCATTCCCCAGTGAGTTCTCGGTTTCACAAATGCATATTGGGGTCATTTTTTCAGCTGTCTCATACCTTCTGGAAGCATATCTACTGTTTGTTCTTACTGAGAGCTTATAAAATTATTTGCTGTTTGCAAAGATAATCCCCTATAAAATGAAGTCATGTGAAATATTAAATGCAAAGTCTAGAGGCTTCAGGCACATGGTAATTGCCTTTTAAACTCAGATGCCTCACTGTAAAGGGTCTTATCGCTGCCTTTCAGCTACTTATTTCTTGGAAGGAACATGTCCTTCTTGGTAAGGAATGATTTCGTTTTGCTCCCCCTCAAGTCAGGAGCAGGCTCTTAATTAAAATAGACTTACAGCTTGAAGTATTTCTTAGAAACCAGAGGAATGTATTTGGCTGAGTCTTTGCAGCTCTCAACTTTCTTTAGGTGTTTCTCACTTCAAGAAGTTACCAATGGCCCATCTGTTGCTTTCTTTTGATATTCATGGGTGTTTTTGGAGGATGGTGGTCTGGCCGAATTGTGATTTTTGTGACAATAGTTATATCTTATCCCTCACTTATAGATTAATTGAAAGCAGGTCTTATTTGGATGTTTACTCAGGGGCATTAAACCAGGACAAATTCCAAAAATAACTTCTGAAAGGAGGACTTAAGTCTCCAGATATATACGGTGTTAGGCCTTATTTGACATCTAATGTTGCTAATACATTATATTCTGTTGGCAGGTAGAAATGCTTCCTGATTGTCCCAGTGACAGTTAGAAAGGATTATTTTATGAAAATAGGCCCTTCAGTTATTTTTTTTTATCTGATCAACATAGAAAAGAAGACAAACACATATTTTGCCTTGATAACAGGTTGTTCTTTAAAAATAAGAATTATTTGCAACGGCCTTCAAAAGGACATAACCACTTGTCATCTGTGTTTCTTTCCTTAGTAGGGAAAGCAGGTGTGCAGACAAATACCTGCACATACAGATGTATATGTCACCAGAGAAGTCTCCCTCTTTTCAGATGACACAGTTCAAAGCCTGGAAAAAAGAATTACAGTGTTCAGACAATGTTGTGGATAAAGCACATGAATTACAGCTATTAATGTGCAGAGAGCCTGTGTCCCTGTGTCCTTGAAATAAAGCTTAGGGCTTTGAGGAACAAAGAACTCCAGAGCAGGACGAGGACGCTAATTACTGTTCTGCCTCTAAACAAATACTGTCAGGTCTTTCTCGCCTCTGTCTTGCCTGGGCTGTTAAAATTCCTTCCAGCTATTGCTCAGAAATCCAATCGAAGGAAAGACTGTCTTCCTCTTCCATGCGCTCCTGTGGGACATGGGACACCAACATGCCTCAAGGAGACCCTGCTGTTGCCACTTCGTGTTGTGACAGCAGAGGTTTGGATGCCTCCAGATCTTGTTCCTTTGTCGGGGCCCGGCGGGATGGTGCCCTGCCTATGGACACATCTGTCCGCAGGGCTGCTGGGGTGCCATTCCCAGGAGCAGTGTGGCACCACCACAGGTCACGCCTGTGGCACCACCGTGGGTTCTGGCCATGGCACCACCACAGGTCACGCCTGTGGCACCTCTGTGGGTTCTGGCCATGGCACCACCACAGGTCACGCCTGTGGCACCTCCGTGGGTTCTGGCCATGGCACCACCACAGGTCATGTGTGGGGCACCACCGTGGGTTCTGGCTGTGGCAGTGGAGGGCTGTGGTGGACAAGGGGGAGACTTGTATAGCCCAGAGAACAAGGGCTGTAGTGGGACACTGTGCACGGGGCTGCTCTTTGGGTTTTCATGGATATCCTTCAACCATGGACAGGGACAGGCACGAGGGACTGGGCAGCCTGGAATGGCCGTGGTTCAACCTGAATTTCCAGTCCTACCTGCAGGACACAATGTGATAACCCTGTTCCCCTCTAACCCAGGCTGGGACAGTGAAACAGCAGCCACGGCTGATGGCTGCCCCCGCTCCTTGCGGAAGGGAGGAAACGGGCTCCGTTTGTGTCCCCTCAGGCTCGGAGGGCCACGCTCCCCGCGATTCCCCTTCCCCGGGGCAGTGCCCGGGCTCCATCCCAGGGCTCCTCCATCCCAGGGCTCCTCCATCCCAGGGCTCCCCCATGCCAGGGCTCCCCCATCCCAGGGCTGCTCCATGCCAGGGCTCCCCCATCCCAGGGCTCCCCCATCCCAGGGCTCCTCCATCCCAGGGCTCCCCCATGCCAGGGCTCCCCCATGCCAGGGCTCCCCCATGCCAGGGCTCCCCCATGCCAGGGCTCCTCCATCCCAGGGCTCCTCCATCCCAGGGCTCCTCCATCCCAGGGCTCCCCCATCCCAGGGCTCTATCCCAGGGCTCTATCCCAGGGCTCTATCCCAGGGCTCCCCCATCCCAGCGCTCCCTCCCAGGGCTCGGGCACAGCCCCGCGGTCACAAGATGGCGGCGCAGGGGCGGCCGCGAAATGGCGGCGGCGGCGCCTGAGGGCGGGCGGGTGCTGCCCCCTGCCCGCTCCGGGCCCATCCCCGGATCCTGGGATTGTCCCGGCCGGGAGCGGGCCGGGCCGCGGCTCCGTCGGCATCCCCAGCTGGGGATCCCTCTGCCGGCGGATGGAAATGTACATGTACACGTGCTTCGGTGTTTTCTTTTTTGGGTTATTGTGTGTTGGGTTGGTTTGTTTGTGGTTTTTTGGTTTGTTGTTTTTTTTTTTTTTTTTTTTTTTTTTTTTTTTCCTTTCTGTTATTTCTTCCTTGAATCATAAAATCTGAGCAAAGCCTTTGATGTCCTTTGTTACTTTTGTACCAAAGTAGGAAAAAAAAAATAAAAATCTGTTAATCCCTCTGTGAAGTTTTCCTGACTCTTCTTCCGTAGTGTTCTACCTAAGTGAATCCTTAAATATCACCAATACATCCAGCTGCCAGTGGAAAGCTGGCTGGGAAAGGGGTGCTCCTTGTTCCAAAGGTTTGTAGCATCATTGTCAGCGTGTTTTTATTTGTGGCAGTGGGGTTTGAATGCTGCCTTGCCAGCGTGTGTGTGATAAGGTGTACTGAGATTTCAGTCTGGTTTTTGGATCTTAAAATTAAAAATATATATATGTTGGGAGTGATTGGGCAAAGGTTTTTGAATATTTTGGCCACCTAAAATAGTTTGGCCTCTCATTGTTTTGTTGAGGAGCCTTTATTTAAGGGGATACTCTGTGAGTTAACCCATTTTTATATAAAGATGCTAAAAAAACAAGGAACTACACTCACTTAGTGTTCTGCTCTCCCATTATTGGTTTGAGAAATGCAGTCTGTACAGCACTGGTGTAATCCTTTAAAGAGAAGCTGCCCCAGCCAAAAGCCATATAAGCTTCTTTCTTCTGCCCCATTGCTGAATTCATTATTTTTGCAAAAGACATATTTAACATCATTCATGATGTTATGGGTATGGTGTTTGATACTGTCCTCGTCCAGAAAGTGGATATTATTTTGAATCACTGGCCGCACCGAGATGCAGTGGAGAGCCGTCCTGCAGCGACTGCTTATATTTAATACAGCAGGATGGTTGGTTTCTGGATGCTGCAGCTCCCACTGTACCTTACTCTTCCTCGCTCCAAGACAGCCAGATCCTCCCAGTAGCACCTGGTACTGATCATGCTTCTCTTCACCTACCAGCACTGCTTTTGTTCTGGATGAGCAGGAGATCCTGGACAGGGATTTTTGGGGCTGCACTCTCACCTGTGTTTGTTGCCAGTCCTGGGAAGGAACCGACTCTGCTGCAGAATGCTCATGTGGAGTTTTGGGGCCAGCAGGGTCCACACTTTTGTTCAGGCTTTTCCAAGCCTGTTGTTGTGGCTCAGATATGTCTCAGGTTTGCTCGCTTCATATTTCACAGCTGTGCCAGTGCAGTTAAAATGTAACCTCTTCTTTCTCTACCATTAGTCACTCGGCATCTGAAGAAGCCTCTGGCTCTGACTCTGCAAGCCAGTCTGAAAGTGAGCAGGGCAGCGAGTCAAACAGCAGCTCCGAGTCCTCTGAGAGTCAGTCTGAATCCGAAAGTGAATCAACGGGTTCCAAATCCCAGCAGACCCCTCCTGAAACCAAAGAAAAACCAGCCTCTAAGAAGGAAAGGATAGCAGATGTTAAAAAGGTATTACCCCTGCTGCTCTGCACAGACACGTTATTCCTGTACCCACCGTGGAAGGTCAGACAGCAGGACCTCAGTGAAGCTGTGCCCAGGTTCCTGGCCACTTGGCACATGGACCAAACAGCCTCTGACCTCCAGTGTCCCCAGAGGCTGGTCTGTGTGCTGGAGCCCTGCTGGTGTCAGCTGTGAGAGCAGGAGCCGCTGTGTTTGTGGAACAACCCCTGTGGCACCAACTAGATAGTTATGGGGCTGACTGGTGCAAATGAGGGACAGCTGCCTGTCATCAGCACATGATCCTGTCATTTCATCCTCTCCGTCTTTGCACTCCTCTCTCCTGTCTCCCTCAGAAGCAGTAAAGTCTCCCCATGTGATAAATAATCAGGAAAGTTTGTTTAGAGTTTGAAGTTTGAACCACTTTGAGTTTTTTTACATCACTCTTCCTCTCAAAAAAAAAAAAAATAGGGAAAGAAAAAAGAATGAAAAAGCTATTTAATCTTCATTATTTATAAAGTCCAGAACAGTGCTTCTTTGTTGTGGTTTTTTTTTTTTCTCCCTTGCAGCTTCTCAGCTCCTCCTTAGCAGTACCCCTCAGATAGCCGGGTTTTCCCTCCACTTGCTGTCCTGCAGGAAAGGGGATTTTGTGTGTTGCTGCATATGAACCCTCTGCACCCCTCAGGGCAGAAGCTTTACCTCTGGTACCTGCTTTACCTGAGGGATAGAGGCACCTGAGTAACACAGGGCAGTGTGAGGTGAGAAAGAGCAACCCAAATACCTTTTGGAGACAGGAACTCAGTGAACTGGGTTCTCTTACAAGGAGAAAATTCTGGTTAGGTCAGCTTGTTTGTTTGTGGTGTGTAACCGTCCTGTTGTTCTTAGCCGTGGGTTGCATTGGGCACAGCTTGCTCCTGAGAGTGGGTTTTATGGAGAAAGGTGTTATGTGTGTAAAGATTAAGGAGGAAGGAGAGTGCTTCCAGCCTGTGCTTCCCACAGACCTGCCAGGGAGAACAGGAGGATTTTTTTACCAGTTTCTCCCTTCCACAGAGCTCCAGACTGCTGGCTCAGGTCATGGCTAAATCCTCCAGTGTTCGGACTGGCAAGGGAGGATGAGTTTATTAGGCAGTTGTGGTAACACCATATTAAAATTTGAGGTTTATTGTTGATAAGTGGGCACCAAAGGAAGTCTTCTCTTGCTCTGAAGGATTCTAAGAGCATGCCCCTAACAATAAATCTTAACATTATCCTGTGAGGAAGCACATCCATACACAGGGTGATAATTAGCATGGATGAAACATGAAAAGGTCAGGACACCCTCTAATAAGAAAGCCTCTCCCTTCCTTAATTTCTCTGTTAATGGGTGTCTTCCTTAGCTAGGTGTTACCTAGGCATGTTGATACCTCTTCCCCTTGAATAACCAATGCAATTAATTATATTATTGTTTATTTGGTATTTGTTTAGATACACCCATGAAGGCGAGGTTAATCTGTTTCAGGTGCTATTAAGATTTGTCATGGAAGTTGCTCCCACATTCAAAACCCATGCCATATAATAGATGAAAAGACAAGTTCTTCAAGTGGTTTGGGGAGCATTAAATTTGAGGGTTTACTCTTTCATGAGAATGTACCTCAGTACTTTCATGCCCAACAGATACACACTGTCACAGTCTGTCCCTTATCCCATTACTCCTTTAACAGAGGCAGAGAAATTGCTGGGCTGCAGCCTTGTATCCATCACACTCTCAATCCCACTCACTGCTGCATCTGGCAGCATATTTTGATTTCCTTTTCCTGCCGGTGGCTTGCAGAGATATTTGAGGATTGGAGGGAGAGAGAATTGGAAGGAAACAAATAGATGTAGAGAACTAAGAGCTCTGCTGAGGGAGAGAGGAATTGCTTGTGTAGGAATTTGAGAGGTCTGGTGGTTTGTGTCTGCCCTGTAAATCTTGTCCTGTGTCACCAACACAACTCTGCATTCATCCCCCTCAGGGCATTCACTTTTGTGTCCCTTTCTCCTGCCCATCCACAAGAACAATTGCATGCTCCTATACACAGTGTATTGAACTGGTGAGGGCCTCGTTTTACAGCAAAGAGCACAACCATTCCCAGCAGTCACTTCTGCACTTCCATGTCCTGTGCTGCCAAGCCACATTCCCATCAGTGCATTCAGGAGAGGAATCAGCAGCCACTGCCTTGCCTTGCCAAAGGACAGGGTATCTTGCTCCATTTGCCATCCAGACTGGGCCATAGAATTCACCTTTGAAGCTGCAGCTGGCAATGTCTCCAGGCAGCTGGTGAGGCATTCCACCAGGAAAGGAATTGTGCTGGAAGCTGTTAGTAACAGAGAATTGCCCTGTTGAGTCTGTTCATTCCATGTCCAAGGTGTTGCCTCCATTCCTTTGGCTCATTATCTCAACACTGTCCTTCAGCCTGAGTGAGCTGGAGAGTGATTTCTTCCTCGGTGAAAAGATGGACCACTGTTAAGATAAGACTGAGAAGAACACATGCTGCTTTAGAGAGGTGCCAAATATCCCAAAATAATAATAATATTTTTCAGCCAGTTTTTTAAACTGTCCATCTACTGGTTGCTAATTCCCTGTGTTTCTTCACTGATTTTTTTTAAGACATCATCAAACTTCTCTAGAATGTCAAAAATAATTGGGGTGAAGCAGGCCTTCTGATGGTCTGTTTATTTTGCAGATGTGGGAAGAATATCCTGATGTTTATGGGGTTAGGAGGTCAAACCGAAGCAGACAAGAACCGTCACGATTTAATATAAAAGATGAGGTAAGGAAAAAAAAGGATGAGGGATTACTGAACATATAAAACCAACCAAACCCAAAGAGGAAAGGGAGGTTTCAACTGCATTGCCTTATAAACACTGAGTCCCAGCTTGGTTCATGGATGTTGGAGCTCACAGTTGAGGTCTCAGCCCTGCAGCTGGATCCTTGGCCTGAGACCTCTGGAGTGAGCAGGACACAGTGTGAGCTGAGATCTGCATGCACTGATCTGATTGCTGGAATGGGGTGTAGTGCAAGTCATGCTCTGCTGTAGGAACATCCTGAAGAGGAGTCTATGTAATTAAAAAAAAACACAGAACAAAACCAAAATGCAACACAAATCCAACCAGGAATAAAGGAAAGTTCCCAGAAACACCTCATAGTGACAAAAATATCATTGTTGCCCATCCTGGAATAGATCCCACTAATAAATGCATTTGTATGTGTGCAGCTTTATGACATATCACTTTTCTTTGGTTGAATATTGGGGAGTCTTTTATGCTTCAGCTGAAGATGACAGTGGTCAGAGCCTGGCAGCCAAACCTTCTAATTTTTCCTGTTTCAGAACACTGTTGTGGTTTTTTTTCTCTGAAGATGTAGAAATTAGGTGTGGCCTTCTTTTGCATCTGACAGGTTTTAGTTTTCTGCATGGAGCGTTTCATCTGCAGGTCTTTAGGAATATCGAGTAGCTATAGCAGAGGGGAAGGAGAACCAGAGAGAGGCATTTTTGGAGAGCTTGGGGCTTGGGGCTGGGATTCTGAAGATAAGCAGCAGACTTTGAGCAGAGCAGGAGCCCAGTGGTGCTCTCTGACTTGGGCTGTGCCTCACCACCACGGTGTGTGTTTGGATGCTCTAGGAGTCACACGCAGGTTCCCAGCTCCTTGCTCTGGTGTGTTACTGCTGAGCCTTGGTGGCACCCCAGTGCCACCAGCTGCCCTCCAGACTCCTGTGCTGGCTGTCCCGCAGAGCAGAGGTCAGGAAGGGGCTCGGGGTGCATCATTGACGTAGCTTTTGTTTTCCTTTTCAAGTTGGCAGAGGCTGGGCTGGCCGGCCGCCCCTCTGTGCGATGCCCCGGCATGCACTGTGCCAGCAACCTCACACCCACCCCAGAGCTCCGCTGCACACCCCCCTGCCCTCTTAGGGGCCCAGGTAAGTCCCTTCTTTTTTTGTTTTACAATATTACGTGGTTTTGCAAATGTTGTTTTCTTTTTCAATATCTTTATTTCCTACTACTTAAGGTAAAAATAAAAAAAAATTAAAAATCTGAGATGCAAAAACTTTGCTATACCACAAAATATTGTAAAAAACAAAAAACCTCCAAATGACCCCCACTGCAACTTCTGTGAAACAGCTGAAATTAAAAAAATTGGAGCACGCCCTCACCCCTTTCTCCCCAAAGCAACACTGACTGGTCCCTACAGGGCAACTCCCATCTGCAGCAGAGTCCGATGGAAGGTGTGGCCTGTCAGGAGCACAATGCCGGCACCTCGAAGAGAGCAGGAGATGGAAAGTCATGCTCTTGGAAGATGCCAAGAGAGAGAGGAAATAGCATAGATCAAGCCTGCGTGGTGCTGAGCACGCTTTGCTGCTGCTGGAGGGGACAGAAACCCAAGGCACATCTGAAAACGATTTTTTGCCTTTGGAGGGTTAATCCTGTCACCAGTGACCTGCATCTCTCGCTTGCTGCTTGGGACTTCCAGCACAGTGTCTGAGCGGCTCGTAATTGCCTTCTTCCCTAATGCTGCTTTGCAGATTAGCAAAGAGCATTGTGCAGGCAGTGTGGCAGGCTCAGAGACCAGAGCAAGGATGAGCCACCCCAGCTCCCTGCGCTGCCCCGTGACTCACCTGCACGGGGGAGATGGCGCAGAGGTGGAGGTGATTCGGGTTTTGGGGCCCTGCTCAATCACTGTGTCCTCTGAGAGCTGCACTCTGGGTAGGGTTGTTTGTGTGTTAGAAATGGTTACCTTCTGGGGATTTCTGGGCTCGTTGTGTAGGTGTCCGAGGTGCAATCAGGGAGGGTGATAACTCATGATCAATACCCAGGCGTGGGCTGAGCCTTCGGGGAAGCGAAAATGTAGCTTTGCATAGGAGCACAGATCTGCTCAGAGGCCCAGAGCTGTCTCCAGGAACAAGAGAATGTGTGAGTTTTTTAGTAAAAACACTACTTCCCCAGGCATTTTCTTTGCAGTTAATAAATCAGCTTCAGGTTTCAGCAAGGGGATGTGAGACGTGCAGAACCAGGTGCCTTTCAGAGTCTTTAAATTGAAAGAAGGGAGATTTAGGTTAGATATTTAAAGGAAATTCTTCCCTGTGAGGGTGGTGAGACCCTAGCACAAGGTGCCCAGAGAAGCTGTGGCTGCCCCATCCCTGGAAATGTTCAAGGGCAGGTTGGATGGGGCTCTGAGCAGCCTGGTCTAGGGGAATATGTCCCTGCCCATGGCATGGGGTTGGAACTGAATGATCTTCAAGGTCCCTTCCAACCCAAACCATTTCATCGTTTCATCATTCTGTGATTCCGGGGCAGTTGCGAAATAAATGTGCCCCAGCCAGACACAATCTTTTTACTATAAAAAGAATAGTTTCAGATTGAAATTGGTGACAAATGTCAGTGTATTTTTTCTGTCAGAGAGAGGCCAGAAGTCACGCACCAGTGTGTTCTAAAAATACAGCTGGTTTTCTTACTGTAAAAAAAAACCCTGCTCATTTGCATTCTGGTCAATGCTTTGCCTCATGTATTTGCTGAAAATTCAAACACTGCTCGTCTCACTGTGAAAGAGAAGTTCAGCAGACATAAGACTAACCTGGTGAGCTGAGATTCTCCAGCTTTTCTGGAGCACTAGAGTTTAGTCTCTGGCTGTCCTCTGTGCTTCCTTAAACAAGGAATTTACCACCAGGAGACATGAGGGAGCAGGGAGGAGAGGCTGAGGACCTGCGGCATGGTGCTTCCCAGCACTCCATACTGGGATGGGGAGGATGTGGCAGCACAAGGCAGGCAGATGACTCAGGCTGGGGACTGCCTGTGTCAGAGGAGATGGGGCTGGGCTTGACACCATCCAAAAGAGACAATGCTGTCTTTGAAAACTGTAAGAGAAGGTGGCTGAGCTGCAGTCACAAGTTAAATTTTTCAAGGTGGAAGAGCAGAGTAAAAGTTGAGTCATTTAGAGATTATCATCAACTTCGTGGAGACAGTGACAGAGCAGGGGGAGAGTACAGGCATTAGGAAAATGGACACTAGAAACTTGGAAAATGGGATTTTGGCACAAAAGTGGAGTGAATTTCAAAGAGCTAAAGGTTGTATTTGGTGTTCTCCCAATGTGATCTCTGACGTAGAGCAGAAGAGAAATCCACCCCTCTTTACTTGTGGCTTGCCAAAAGACAGCAAAAGTAAACGTGCAGTGAGGGGCAACTGTTAAAATCATGCCAAATTGGAATGGAAAAGCTTCAGAAAGTGGAAAAGAGATTAAAATAGAGAAAAGGAAAACTGATGACTTTTAAATTTTGTGTGTCAAAACTGAAATCTGTGGAATGTTTGGGTTGTGTTGCAAGGGTAGGTAGGGCTCTCCAGGGTGTTTGCCAGGCACTTGCTTCATGGTTGGTAAATGAGACAGGGATTTCATGCAGGGCCATGAAACAGGTGGATGAACATGTTTGTAGTGAGATATGGTGCAAAAGGTGTTATTGTGCCACATGCAAATCTGACACCAAATCCAGGAAAGCTCATGGTCAGACATGGCATCCAGTATTTTAGTGTATTTGGTGGATACACTGATGTGAGGCAGAAGTTTCTATTGATGGAAGGAAAGCTGGAAAATGGGAATGAAGAATGCATGTTGCAGCTCACACCATTTCACAAGGTCCTTGTGTGCACAGCTGTGTGAGCTCTGTCCAGGAGGGCAGTGGGGATGTCACAGCATGAAAACTGTGGTACCCATGGTGATGGACAGACAGTTCCTGAAGCCAAGGCTGAATACTGTGGCAAAAAGCAGCTGGGAGTGAATGATTTCCAGTAAGTGTGTGGAGCAAGCAATCTTGGAGTCTACTTCTGTCATTTTAAAACTTTAGAAATCTCACATGGGTTTCTTCAGTTTTGTCCCAGCCTATTTGTGTGTTCTGGGGGAGGCTAAGGAGAAGTCATGTTATCTCTGTGGTGATCTGTTTTCATGGTTGACTAGTTTTTATGAAAATGGAGTTGTGTACAACCAGCATAAAGAGATTATTTTAGCTATCTTGGTCTGTGGGAATTCATGACGCCCACTTTTAAAATGACACAGCAAGTAGTTAGAATAGCTCTAGATATATTTAGCCAGAGAGACTTCACTGATGGAGACTGTAGGACTAGGAGGAAGGAAAGCAGCAGGACACAGCTCTGACCGAGTATGGTCCTTGGTGACTTTTGCTGTGGGAGAAAAAACCCAACAGCAAGACAGGGACACTTTTGATGAGAATATTGCCTTTTTATGACAATATTTTTATTTCATTCCTTGTAGGAGGTTTTTGCAATGAAGGCAGAGCTCATAATGCATTTGTTGGGATGAATTCACCCGTGGGTTTGCAATCCCTGAGGTGTTGCACACACTGCAGGTCTGCCTGGCCACTACTACCATGGTGTTCGTTGGGCACTGAGGGTTGGTGCTGATGGGTGCTGAGCTCAGGGACTTCAAGATAGGTGATGTTGTAGAGCTTCAGGCTTCCTGCAGAGCTTTCTTCCTCACACTGAGAGCAGAGCAGCAGGACTGAGCAGCTGAGGTGGCTGTGCTGGGAGGAGGCTGCTCTGCACCAAGGTGTCCTTCAGGCTGCAGGGAAAGGACCCTGGCTTAGACCACAAGCACGTGTTTCACTTGCACCCTTCAGGAGCCAGTCCACAGTGAAGCCTACAACTTGATTTTCTTTCTTTTCAATTAAAGGCAAGTAGTGAATCTGAAAATGAGAGCCCAAAAAGAAGACGCCAGAAGCAGTTGAAAAGAAAGTAAGTTTCTAAGAAAAAGGTTTCGAGTGGTGATGCTTTGGTTTATTTCTCAGAACAGTAGTGTATTGGATTGTTTGCGAGGAGTTGTCAACACGGTGAGCTTGTAAAATAAGTACTTTAAAAATACTTTTGTTTACTACTGAAATATGAATATGAATCTATAGATGGATGCAATTTCCCAGCTTTTGTTTGTATTTTCCTGCTGTGCCTGTGACAGAATCTGAATGAGTCAGGTTCACTTTGTGTTGTGAAAGTCTTTCACTTTTCTATCAGGTTACTGATTCCCCTTCAGAGATACTTAAAACAGTTTAATCCCTTCTCCTCCCACCTTTTTGATTAACTGAGAATAAAATGCCAAATTATTATCCTCTTTTATCTTTTATAACCCTCTGTTAAAACTAAAGCACTCCCATAAAGAATGCTTTGGATGTCTAAGCACCATAACTTGAGTTCAATTACTGCCTTTTCCCATCTAAGAAGTACCTTCTAGTTTTCCCAAATACTAAATTGAAGTGGGGAACTATAAGCTGCCTGATGGAGAACATCTCTGAACAGAGCTACATGATCCTGGTTGCTTTCTTGTCTTTCAACTCTTCATTTAGTTGTACCCATCAGTGCAGGAGGGAAGGTGATAAAGCACAGGGAGGACTGTGGTAGTATGGACCTCTCCTGGGCAAGTACAATGATCCTTGTACTCTATCTCCTCTTGGAGAGAAGAGGGGCTCCTCCAAAAGGCATTTTGGAGCTGCAGCTTTATTCCTAGTTGCCCCCAGAGAATGTGCTTCCTTCCACTAATGGTAAAATGTGGCTTCACACTTGGACACTTGAATTGGCAGGAGAGTTTTGATGGCAGGAGACTTGTTCCATTTTCTGGGCTCCAAGGAGCTCATGTAACTGTGCATGTTATGGCTCCTGCTCTGTGACAGTGAGCACTTCTCTTCAGATCCTTCTAGCCCATCTCAAAAATGGAGAAGTAGAAAAAATGTCATCAATCAAAGCCTTGCCCACCTGGGTTTGAGCAGTACAGCTCTGCCACCAGCATGTAGTAAGAGCTGCTCTCACTCAAGGCAAACCTACCAGTGTGTGAGCAAGTGAATGAGACCCACCTCCTGAAAACAGAGAATCACCACACAACATCCCCCCTGCATTGCACTGAACAGCCAAGGATACAGTTTTGGACTTTTTTCCTCTAATTGTGGCCCTGATGGTTTGTTTCACCAAGTATTTGTGTAGAAATATCATTGCCCTTCATGACCTACATTTCTGACTGCAGAATTAAATGGAAAAGAGAGGTCTCTGCTGGAGAAGAGGATGAAGATGGAGGGGAGCAAGGCACCAGTGGAGAGAGTGAGCCTGAACCGAAGAAAATTAAAGCAAGAAGACCTGTCCAAAGGAGGTAAGGAATGGCTGGTTCAGTATCTTTTCCTGCCTATGCTGTGTGGAGAGGAAATCCCTATTTGTCACTTATGAATGTGTATTTTTCCTGCAATATTACCTTTGTTTATGACCTAGTAAACCTAGGGCCTAGTTACTCCTTCATCTCCCCATCTCATGCTTTAGTGAGCACTAGACTGGTTTCCATGATAATTAGAGCAGATTAAATCCCTTAGGAGTCTAATATTTGAGATTTGTGCTTCCTTAAAGACTTACTAAAGTGGATATTTACATAAACCATGCTGTATTATGGCTTTATTAACTCTTATTTTAGAACAGTGGCCAAAACTGGTGTTAAAAAGCCCCACAAAATCCAGCGTGGGAAGAGGAAGAAACCAGACTCATCTGAAGATGACGATGATGATGAAGATGACGAGACTCCCAAGAGACAAACTCGGCGAAGAGCAGCCAAAAATGTCAGGTGTGAAGAAGAGTGGGGATTGCTTGGGAGGGAGAGCTGGCTGGGGAAGGGGAGCACTGGGGGCCCTGACTCCTTGTGTGGTCCTGCAGAGACCCTGCTCTGCCCTACAGAGAGCTGTGGCTGAGGTGTGGCTCTTTTGACAGGTTCCTGCTGGGCCCATTTCGGGTTTTCCTCATTTTGCCATCTGTGTAGGAGGGAATGTTTACCAGTCCCTCTTAGAGGAACGTGAGCAGGTTTGGTTAATATTTCTAAAGCACTCTCAGATGAGATTAATAATTGCAAATAATAGATGAAAATGAGCAAAAGGGAGCAGCTGTGCTGGACTGGACCAATTGTCTGAGAGTGGCTGATAGGTAGTGCCCTGGGGACAGTGTGTTGAGACAGGGTGGAGGTATCCATTCCCCAGTGTACTTTCTCACCTTTGGGGAGTCCCAATAAGGGGCTTGCAAAGAGCCATCCAAATGATATTTTCTAGTGGTTAAACATTCATTAAAGACCAGAAGTGCAGTTCCTAGGGCAGTGTAGGCACCCATGTAGCCTTTTTCATGCTCTGCAACCTTCATAGAATAATGTTTCCCTCAGTAGTGGAGATTTTCTCTTATGGCCTTGCTTCTGCTGCAGGGATTGTTCCACCTTGTGAATCATTTGATATTGGCCATCGTCAGCAAAACTATATGGGCAAGATAGAGGGTTAGTCTGAAAGTGTAGCTTTAAGTGTCTTGGGAAAAAATACTGAATGGATGACTTTAAGACATGTGTGTGCTGAATGTGCACTAAACCACAGGATAAATGCTGCAGAAGGTGCTCCAGTCTGAGCCATTCTCTGTGGTGGTGTGCTGGGAAGAGTCAAGGGTTTTATTTATATCAGTTTGGTTTTGATCTTACTCAGCTACAAAGAGGATGATGATTTTGAGACGGATTCTGATGACCTGATAGAGATGACTGGGGAAGGAGCTGATGAACAGCAAGACAACAGTGAAACTATTGAGAAAGTCTTGGACATCAGGCTTGGAAAAAAGGGAGGTGCGTGGCTCTGGAAGAAGCCTTTATTTCTGATGGCAATTGCGCGCGCTCACGGTTTCTCTTCAGCTGCTGCAATGTTTTCGCAACTTTAAAGTGGGGCCAAGGGTTGTTTCAGTGCTTTTCATCTTTTCCTCTATGCCTCTTATTTACGTCTTGTAATATGCAATAGCTTTTGTAACATATGATATTGAAAAGCCTAACATCTCTGTAGTTGATGTTCTCTGCAGCTTTCATTTAGCCTGCACGCATTTTAAAGACGCAGCCATTGTTCTGCAATTCCTGCTTTTCCCTGCTTTGAAATATAAAACAGATCTAGGAGAGTCAGTTTTCATAGCCCCATTGACAAAGCCATAATGAAAATAAAGCCAATGTTTTGTTCTCAAAGCCTTACAAAAGTGTTTTTGTGAAACTGAATGGTTGTGAACACTTTCAAGAGGCCTTTGAATTATACTTAAAGAAAAGCTACTTATGACAGATTTTAAAAGATTCTGTTGTATGGAAAACTTTTGTGTGCCTGCCTTATAGTGTTGCAGAATCTTCTGGACGTTCTTTGTGCTCCCACAAAAGATGTGTTAGGAGAGGAAGGTCCTGCTCTAATGCAGTTGATGTCCAAATGAGAGTACCAAATGCAGGCTGGTTTCTCTTGCAGCCATTGGAGCTTCCACCACAGTGTACGTGACCGAGGCCAACGGCAACCCCAGCGCCGACTTCGACCCCGAGAAGGATGAGGGGGAGGTCCAGTACCTGATCAAATGGAAAGGCTGGTCATACATCCACAGCACGTGGGAGAGCGAGGAGTCCTTGCAGCAGCAGAAAGTGAAGGGCCTGAAAAAGCTGGAAAATTTCAAGAAAAAAGAGGAGGAGATCAAGCAATGGTAGGCTTCACTTAAAGCAGTGATTTGGCCTTGGGCAAATTGTTTTTAGCCAGAGGTTTGAGGAGTCATGAGTGGAAATGCTTGATTTCTTCAAATAAAGTGCATTTCATGTGCACTCTGGTCTCCCTCTGCCTGCTGAGGAGCATCACCCCACACAGAAATAATATCTGTGGTGTGGATGGTTGGAAAATGGAGAGGACAAGGCATAAAATCCGCGCTATTGCCACTTCTTAGGCTTAAGAGTTGGGAAGGCTAATGACAAATAAATGGTGCACAGACTCCCCTGGCCCAGGAGGTGCTGTGGGGACTTGCAGTTTTATTAACCATTATGGCCTTCTCTGTGTGCAACTTTTCGCATCAGTTTATGTCAAACTTCCCCAGGAACTATAAGGGGAGCTACAGTGTCTTTCCAAAGTGCTGAGGCTGGAGTAGCAGCTTCCATCTCTATTTGGTTCCTGTTTTGAGACTGATTCTTGCATCAGAATAAGGCAGCATTTAACAGGGGGACAATCTGAACATCTATGACATTTGCTTCTCAGCAATAATTTATAATTTTAGGAAATTTAAGAAACATGTCATGTAATAGTAGTTTGCCCCTGTCACTTGTCTGACAGAAAGTAGATTTTTGTCTATGCAACATCCATGAGCACTATGACAGAAGCGTTACAGTCTTTTCTTGGTTTTTGTTTTGAATTATTTTGCATCTAGGCTGGGCAAAGTATCACCTGAAGATGTAGAATATTTCAACTGCCAACAAGAACTGGCTTCAGAGCTGAACAAACAGTATCAAATAGTGGAGAGGGTAATTGGTAAGTGGAACCAAGACTTTGGTAAAGGGGTAAAGTAGGAATGGGAATTTTATTCCGTGTGACAGCAGAATGAGTGTACAGTTCTCTCGTCTTCCCTGTCCTCCAGTATCCCTGAAGAAAACCTCATGGTGTTTACTGTATTTCATTGTGTGAAATTTAGGAATTTGGACAGTAGAAATCCAGTTTTGCAGGTTTGTATTTACAAGGAATACAAATCAGTGACTCTCCTTGTCTGGAGTATGGGATTACACACTAGTTTCCAACGGGTTGCTAAAATTGTTGCTACTGAATTTCTTTGTCTTCAGCCCTTTGGATGTAAGATGTTTGTTTCCAAAGCAGCAGCATGGGCCTGGCTTTTGTTAGGTCCACTTTCCGTGGTGTGGTTGAGGATGTGGTTAGGCTGCAGGCAGCTCAGGGGTGAGATTTTCATGATTAATTAATAAAAATAAAAGCAGAACTTACTGAGCACTTTGATAATATCACAGTCATGTCAGTCACAGGTGCCAGTTGCTTTGAGAATTGGCCTGGAGAGCGGTTTAACCTATTTCCAATTCCTGTGAAAACGTGGGTGCGAGGCAGCGATCGCCTGCCCTGCTCCCTCTGCTGGCTGCCAGCATTCCAACCCTCCCTTCCCTTCTCTCTCCAAACACAGCTGTGAAGACCAGCAAGTCTGCCACGGGACACTCAGATTTCCCAGGTAAAGCAACATTCTTTTGGTCTCTCTACACTTTTCCTATGAGCCAAGACCTGTCTTGTGGCTGCCCAGGCAGTTTCAACCTGTGAACCGTGTTTGTGGTTCAGCTGCTCAACCACAGGTGCTGAGGTTTGGGCTTTTTTTGCATGTTTTTCAGCAAACAGTCGAAAAACATCCTCAAATGACCCCGAATACCTGTGTAAGTGGATGGGGCTGCCCTATGCTGAGTGCAGCTGGGAAGATGAGGCTCTGATCAGCAAGAAATTTCAGCACTGCATTGACAGCTTCAACAGCCGTAACAACTCCAAGACGATTCCCACCCGGGACTGCAAGGTCTGCTGGTTTCTCTCCTCTCCTTTGCTGGGTTCCTCCAGGCTGGGGGAAGATGCAGGCAGTGGGAACATGAAATTTTGTCAGGATAAATGTCAGAGAACATTTTCCCATCCTCCCACTTGCGTTTAAAGGGTTGTTTGCTGCTCTCATATTGTACTTCAAGCAGAGACGTGAACCCCTTTGAGTTTCATTTACTCTGTGCACAGTGAGAACGTTATGTCCCCCTGGGGAGTGGGAGGCTTAATTAATCCTTGCAAAGTGCTTCCTCCTCAGAAGGAGCTGCAGCAGTTTTAATATCACTTGGATGAAAAAACAGCACACCTGGGGAAAGAGGAAGCCTGCAAGATGCTGATACAGTGAAGGAGAGGGTCAGAAATAATGGGAGAAAAACCAAAAGAGCACAAAGAAGCAAGTGGAGCTTGTTCCAACTCCTATGTATTTTGTGCAGCTTACTACACTCCTGGGGGACTCAGAGCCCTGATCATAAACCACAGGGCAGCAGGCAAATCACAAGAAATGCAGACACAAGCACTGGCTAGGAAAACATGGACAGACTTGAACCAGTGAAGAGATATACGCTCTTTTGCTGAATTCATAGATTTCATTCCTGAATTTTCAGCTTTTCAGCCACTGAGAGTTCTGTCTTTCTCTTCAGTGGGCTTATGGCAGCATCTCTTTCAGGTGTTGAAGCAGAGGCCGAGGTTTGTTGCCTTGAAGAAGCAGCCCTCGTACATTGGTGGGGAGAACCTGGAGCTGAGGGATTACCAACTGGAGGGCCTCAACTGGCTCGCTCACTCCTGGTGCAAGTATGTACAGAGGCTGTGATGTTCATTCTGTGGCTTTTTTGTTCCAGAAGGATTTGGCACTCCTCCTTTTCAAGTGAGGTCTTTACCCGCCCTCCTTTTGCAGCTTGAAGGATTTCAAATGTTATCATTGCAGACACTGCAAGCAGGAACTACCTAAAGCGTGAACTTAAAAAACCTTGTGTGAAAACAAAAAGCATTTTCCCTGTCTGGGCCTGTTCACATGATGAATTTGGCTGTTTTGTGAGCCTGGTACATATCAGCCCTAGATTTCCATTGACTTAATGGGAAAAAATGGTTTCTGGCTCAGTGTGCTTATATACTCATTGAAGTCTTTGAGACATGTCCTTCTAAAATTAGGCCACTGGTTCCCCTCTGCCTTTGCCTGTTTTCCTCCAGTTTGGAGTCATCATAGTTAATTTTTGCACTCTTTTAAGCCATGTTCAGTCTGGCTATCCCTGGGATCCACTTGGAAGTGTTCCAATAACTGTTTTTGTACTGCCCCTCTCTGTCCTTGTCGTGGATTGCTGTTCATGTGGAGCACAGTAAATCAGCAGTGGCAGAAACACGCACTCAGACAGCATTTTTGTTTGTTCTCCTCTTTCTCAGGAACAACAGCGTGATCCTGGCTGATGAAATGGGACTGGGCAAGACCATTCAGACCATATCATTCCTGTCATACCTGTTCCATCAGCACCAGCTGTATGGCCCTTTCCTGGTGGTCGTGCCCCTGTCCACCCTCACCTCCTGGCAGAGGGAGTTTGAAGTGTGGGCGCCCGAGATAAACGTGGTGGTTTACATTGGAGACCTCATGAGCAGGAACATGGTGTGTAATCAGAGAGCAAAGGGTGAGGGCTCAGGGAGAAGCACTGGGTGCAAAGCAGCAGCTTGTGCATGATGTGTGTGACACACAGTCAGCTGGAGAGGCTGGTGGATAGTGCTGGCAGCACTGCAGGCAGCTGGAGCTGGTGTAGCTGAGTGTGTGGGTGTAAATCCCTGCTGCAGGGAATTTTTTGCTTTATTTTGCCTCTTGGAGCGAGTGCAGGAGTACTGGCTTCTCTGAGTCTGGAAGCCAGTACTGATCTGGACTGAAACATGCAGTGAGAAGTCCAGCAGAGTAAAAAGTGCTTGTCTTCAGTGTTTGGAACTATTCAGACAATGGACACACGAGTGTTGGGACTCTAGTGGTGTCCACAGTGAAGTGATGTGTTCATTAATGTCATAACAGCAAGTTAACCTTATTTTGTTACTTCTGTAAGGGCAGTTGAACCATGTGTGCTCTAAAACAAATTTAGAGGCATTTTGAGCTCATCAAATGGCACCTTGGAACAACAGGAGTTTTGGCTTGGTTGGAGTCTCTGGTTTACAGCTACACTGAAATAACAATTGTTAACTCTTTCCTTTTGATAACGTGTTCAAGTTAACTTTTGTCTCCCCTCACAGATACGTGAATATGAGTGGATCCATTCTCAGTCTAAAAGATTGAAATTCAATGCCCTTATCACAACGTATGAGATCCTCCTGAAGGATAAAGTGAGTAATGGTCCAAGAATGTTTTTACTTAGTCTTTCTTTCATTTTTCAAAGGGGAAAGCCAGTTCTCAGCTAGTGGGTTTTACCTCTTCCCTCTCTGGTGATGGAGAATTACAGCCACTATTTGCTTTTCTTTCCCAGTTATTGAAAGCAAATGTGGGAATGTGGGATACATTTTACAGTGTCTTCACTTTTGTACTGCACAGCTGTGCTATTCTTTTTACATATAAGATATCTGTCAGGTCCAGCAACCTGGATTTTTACCTGGTTTAATTTAGGCTTGTTATGAGGACAAAACATTACACTGTTAAAAGTATTTGCATTTTTACATCTACAAGAGATCTGTCTGCTTAGGAAATACTATCAGCTCTGTCAGTGTATTACTGAGTCCTAGCAGAAAACAAAAAACGTAAAAAAAGGGAAAAAAAAAAAAGATAATAAAAGCTCTCTCTGAACTTTTTAGGCTTGTTCATCTGCTCTCCTGTTCTTGCTCCACTGGGACCCAGGGCCCCAAGGGCATGGAAAAAGGGGGGAATAAAAAGCTAGGGAAAGACTGTGCTTTCTGAATAAGGGAGGAGTAGGATAAGTGTACTTGCTGCAGGATTATTGAGATACAGCAGGAGTGTTGTACAGCATGGCTGATTTTCACCTTTTCCTTTCTGGGAAGGCACTCTACTCCCCAAATTTTGTTAGCAAGAAGATCCTGTGAGGGTCCAGCCTCAGGGCTGGGTCAGGACACCCTGGGCAGCAGACTCTGCTGGGCTTCCTGGCCTTGGAGAGAGACACATCTGCAAGGTGGTGGGGCCTGTCTGACCCAGTGTCTCCTCAGTGCCTGTGTTTTTTCCTTCTCTTCCTGCAGACTGTTTTGGGAAGCATTAACTGGGCCTTTCTGGGCGTGGATGAAGCCCATCGGTTGAAAAATGACGACTCCTTGCTGTACAAAACGTTGATTGATTTCAAGTCCAACCACAGGCTGCTGATCACGGGCACCCCACTTCAAAACTCACTCAAGGAGCTCTGGTCCCTGCTGCACTTCATCATGCCAGAGAAGTGAGTCTCCTTTCAAGCCTTCCAAGAAATGTCTCTGTTTATTCTTGTCTGTTAAATAGGCTCAACGGACTGCAGAATGGCAGAAATCCCTGAATTAAATCCCTGAATTAAACTCAGTGGTGTGACAGCAATGACAGGAGAACAGACATTAGTGGGGAAAATCAAAGGTTAAATAACTAACACAAGGAGTATTTCTGGCAGCAAACTGAATGGGGAAACCTGATACATGCCTTTCAAATCTGCCTGCTGTCTTCCAGCCATCTCTAAAAAGCTAAACTTGTTTTAAGCAATCATTTCAGCCATTTCTGAGGTTTCCAGTACACTGTGGTTCAGGCACCTCTGCCAACCATTCCGTGGCAGCTCTAGGAGTGCTGTCTGACTGATTGTGTGTCCACAGGGTAACAAATGTTTTGTTTCCTTTAAAATAAAATGAGCTGTGAGTATCTCTAAGGCTAAGGCAGGCATGCCCCAAATTTCACTGAAACTATGTTTGACTGCATGAAGAGCTGTCCCCCAAATTCTTTTTGTTGGATCACAGAAAGAGTGAAGGAGAGGCTTGAGGTCTCCCAAGTGGAGGAGAGCGGATCTCCACATTTCAAAGGAGCTGTCAGAGGAAGCAACAATCCCAAAAGAGTCTTCAGAGCAGGGTAAAACAGTCCAGTTGTCAGAGCCGTGCCTGGGGGAGGCACCAAGGAAAGTTCAGAAACTGCTGCCAGGTAAATGCCAACAGAGTAAAATAGTGGGAGACTTGGGATTTTGGGTCCTGGGAGTCAGTATGGAGCTTAACTATAAGATGTTAGGAAGATGTCTAAGCCCAGAGATCTTCTAGCTTTGCCACCAATCTGTTCAGTTAACCAGAGAAAAGGGAATCTGTTATCTTCCACTGTGTTTCCATTAAACTGCTGGTCTCCTGCCTTGTGGTGCAGCAGGAGTGTATCCAGTAGATGCTGTTTGCTGCCATAAGAAAAGAGCTATTCTGACTCTTCCTCTTCTTCTCCTTTCTGTTGGCAGGTTTGAGTTCTGGGAGGATTTTGAGGAGGATCATGGGAAAGGTAGAGAGAATGGCTACCAAAGCCTTCACAAAGTCCTGGAGCCGTTTCTCCTGCGCAGAGTGAAGAAGGATGTGGAGAAATCTTTGCCAGCCAAAGTGGAGCAGATCCTCCGGGTGGAAATGTCTGCTCTGCAGAAGCAGTATTACAAGTGAGTCACTGAATAAGTTACTCAGAGTGCCAGTAGAAATGGGCACATCTTTCTGTGGGCCTTTGGCAATGTGTTCCAGTATTCTGTACATACTGTGGCCCTCAGAGTGCAGTGTGACACCATCACCTGTAGTACTGGCAGCTTCCCAGTGGGAATATGAGGTAGGGTAGTTGATATCTTTCCTTCTGGAAGATGTTTTTGTAGAGTGATACAGTTCAACTGGCCAGTTTTGCAAGACAGGTTATATTCTTCTTGGAGGAATGACAATATGCACCAAGTTGGGATTCTGTACAATGTTCAACTGTGATAATACCAATAGGCAAGTCAGGTCAGGGTTTTTAGAGAGCAAATAGCATCGTGTAAGAGAAGTGAGGAGAGATGGAGGGAGGAAAGTAGATTGATGCCTGAATGAGCTGTTCCTGAAGGTTTTGTTCCTCCAGGACTCTGCTCTGCACTGAGTAATGATCTGGACTTTAATTTTCCTGCCTGCAGGTGGATTTTGACAAGAAACTACAAAGCTCTTTCAAAGGGAACAAGGGGAAGCACATCTGGTTTCCTGAATATTGTGATGGAATTGAAAAAGTGCTGCAACCATTGCTACCTTATCAAACCTCCCGAGGAAAACGAGAGAGAGAATGGCATTGAGACCCTGCAGGTGAGTTGTGTCCTTGATCACCCCCTTTTTTCCTTAAATTTCATTATTTCGTCCTCCCAACAAAATAATTTCTAGTGAAGCTTTAGCTTCTGTGGCTTCTTCTTTAAAAATACTTCTCACAGCTAAGCCATTTGAACTTCTAGCCCTCCACTTCCTCTGTAGGTAACATTTCATGGCCTTCTAGAGCAGGAGCTGTGGGCAGTGTAAGATCTATCTTGTGTGATTCCTTGTGTGTGTGGGCTCTGCTGTGTAAATCCAGATGATTAGATTAGAGATGTACAAGATATGAATGATCCCAAAAGGAGCATGTCTGTGGGATGTACATAAGGGTAAGATTGGAAATGATGGTTATTTCTTCAGTCTTTGATTAGGAGCAGCGGAAAGCTGATTCTCTTGGACAAGCTGCTGACCAGACTGCGGGAGAGAGGCAACAGAGTGCTGATCTTCTCCCAGATGGTGAGGATGCTGGACATCTTGGCAGAGTACCTGACTATCAAACACTACCCTTTTCAGGTGAGAAACATCAGCATGGAAAACAGCGGGGTCCCTTCAAAAGTGTGGCAAAAACTGGAGGGAGCTTGAGCAATGGGAGTCATTGAGTTCCCAAGAGGTTGGGGATTACAGGTGCTGGGATTACAGGTTGCACTTACTGGAGAGAACTGGGATGTCCCTTCATTTCAGTGTGGCCCCATCTCTGCAAAACTCCTCTGACAGGCCCCTGCTTTGGGCTGTGTCATGTGATAAACCCTGAGGACAGTGAGCACAGAGAGCCTGGCTGGGAGGCTGTAACGGGAGCTGTGGTGTCACCCGCTGTGTGCCTGTTCCCTGAGCATCCCCCAGCCCTTGTGACACAGCTGAGGCAGTGCAGTTATTTTTAATTGGTGGCTATTTTTAACAATTAAACGCTGCAGGCAGCAAAGGGGGCTGTAGGGCTGACAGCACTCGGGTGCAGCAGTCCCTCAGGGCTCCTTTACCTTCTTTCTTTTATCACTGTTGTTGGTTTTTGCAGCGCTTGGACGGCTCGATCAAGGGGGAGATCCGAAAGCAGGCGCTGGATCACTTCAACGCCGACGGCTCCGAGGTACTGCAGTCCTGGGCACAGAGGGTTTGTGGCTGAGCCACAGGTTGTGACTGACCACAGGGGATTAATTCAGTTCAGTCTTTTTAACAGGACCCCAGGTACTTTTAAAGACACGGATATGGCAGGTTTTGCAACCCAGCCGTATTGCTTATTTTAAATCTCTCACATCCAAGGAGCAGGGCTGCAAGTCACATTTCCAGAAAGTCCTGAAGAGGCTGGGAAGAGCCAAAATTTAGCAATTCTCTCCCTATTGGTCTGGAGAATGAGGTGGTTGCTGAGTGATTCCAGTCTGAAGCTGGTTTTGAATATGAAATGAGAGAGACAAAAGAAGGATTTTAAGTGTTGGCAGGCAGTGGAGTCTGCTGCTGGAGGTGAAACTCTCCAGTGTAATAGGAGAGGGCATCTGAAACCTCTCATCTGGGCTTGCTGACTCACAGTGACTGTTGCAAGACACTTGTTTTTGTGTCAGTCAGCCCAGCTGTGAGAAATACTTTTCTTCACTGCAGAAGCCTGGGCTGGAGCAGAATTCTTGGCTCACACAGGAATTGTGAGAGGTGGTGGTTGTAGGAGAGTTAACAAAAGGAAGTGTGAGGGGGGAAGGAGCAAGAATGCCCATAGAACATGCCCTTTTTCCTGTCCTGAGGACATCCATGGGGGCTCAGGCATCTTGGCTCTAACTTGACACAATCTGTTCATTGTTAATCTCACTCCTAACAGCATTCAGGCAACAAAAAGCAGGTGTTTTCCTGCTGTCTTTGTAGGAGTCTGGTGGGCAATGTAGTCTGACCTTCAGAAGTAACTCCAAGGTGTTTTTGCCTTGTGTTGCTCTCCCATGTCGATTCATACCTGGAGTAGCACAGCCTTCACCTGGGCCAGCACTGCCTCACCCTGGGTCTGGGCTTTAAGACTGGTGCTTTTAAGCCTGCATAAACAGGGGGTTGGGAAGGAAATAATTTTTCTGCTTTAAGAAGCATGAGTGCAACAGAGCCTTCCCTCCATTTCCTTTTACAGCTTTCGAGTCACCATTGCTATTTTATGCCCACAGTTACAAGCTGGTTAACTCATGGATGCTTTTTTATTTTCTCCTTCCCAGGACTTCTGTTTCTTGTTGTCAACACGAGCCGGAGGGCTGGGAATTAATTTGGCCTCTGCTGATACTGTTGTTATCTTTGACTCGGACTGGAACCCCCAAAATGATCTCCAGGCTCAGGCCCGAGCCCACCGGATTGGACAAAAGAAGCAGGTCAGAAGAGCTGCCTGGGTTGTTTTCACTGTGCCTTCAGTGTGTGCATCTAAACATCCTCTCACTTCACCAAAGCTTCTGAAAACATGGGCTTTTTGTCCCAGCCCTTGCTCCAGAGAGTGCTGCCCGAGGGACTCTCATTTTAAAAGTAGGAGACAAAAAACCAGCCCAGATTTGCCAGGTGCCAAGTGTTTCTGTTGGTTTTAAGCATACCCAGAACCCAACCTCATGGCATTGCACTTCTCAGCCTAGTCCACTAGGACTCTGTTCTTTCTTGCCCTGAAAAATGTAAAAAGTAGAACATCTACCCTTACTAGGAGTTATTAGATATGTGAAAAGCTGGTTTGGTGCTGGTTTGAATTTAGAGCGATTGTTTCAGAAGACTTTTACTCTGTGCTTGGGCCCACTACAGGATCTGTGTCCACCATCCTGATTTTAACTGGTTCTCCTGAGATACACAGAGAATGTGCTTGTTTTCCTTCTGAAAAAGCACATGAAGAGACAATGTCAGCAGCCCAGTGAAAACAGCTGAGGGATGCATTGCTGTGTCAGCAGAGGCTGTCCAGGAAATAGCTGTGTTCTCTTTTTGCCTCTCAGGTGAATATTTACCGCCTGGTCACCAAGGGCACAGTGGAGGAGGAGATCATTGAGAGAGCCAAGAAGAAAATGGTGCTGGATCATTTGGTTATCCAGCGTATGGACACCACGGGCCGGACTGTTCTGGACAACAACTCTGGGAGATCCAAGTACGTGACAGTCAGGAGGCAGAAGTGTCTGGAACATGTGGCATAACCTGCTTCACCTGCTGGCATTTCCCAGTATTTATTTGATAGGGTACAGGGCAGAAGGCTAATAAATAATGGCAGCTTCCACTGCTGACTGATTTGGCTTCTTCATTTGGACACGTAGGATCAAGACAATCAGAAATTTAAACCCAGTTTTAGGCCATTATTTGATTTTGTTTCTGTCTTCCACCCAGAGATCATCTTGGTCTGAGGGAACCTGGCTGTGGAACAGCTGCATTTTGGCAGTGACCTCAGATTCTCTTAATTTCCCCCAGTAGATGGAGGTGGTTCCCATTACAGTCTTTGTCTGTGCTAGAGCAGGAAAGAGATTAATAACAAAGCTTTTTATAGTGCTGGGTAGAAAACTTACTCCTTGCTTCAACTAGGAAAAACACTGGTATGGTTCTGTGCTGTAGCAGTTCTGACTGAACAGCTCAAAACACTTTTCCTTCTCTTGTTCTTGCAGCTCAAACCCCTTCAACAAAGAGGAGCTGACAGCTATTTTGAAGTTTGGAGCTGAAGATCTTTTCAAGGAACTTGAAGGGGAAGAGTCAGAGCCTCAGGTAGTTTGAAATTGAAATCACACGGCAGTTTGTATTGCATTACAGGTCTGCAAAAGGGACTGTTTGTGGTTGCTCCTGCTTTGTTCTTGCCTTGTGAGAGCATGAGAGCAGATTGGTGAATAGGACATGTGGGAGTCTGGAGAAGCTGAAAGCAGAGTCTGGGATTGGGGGATCAGGGGCTGAGGAGAGCCTTGTTGTTGGGGATTAAATAGTAATGGTCACCAAGGAAGTCGCTTGCCTCCTGAGGATTATTTGCTAGTGACAGCACAGCCTACTGAAGGCTCCTCTCCCTGCCTCTTCTGAGCACTTGCTCAGCATCCTTTTTTGGTGGTTCTGAACGAGGCAGGAGTCAGCACAGTGCAGTGAACAGGTCTCTCTCTCCTGCCTCAGTGCAACAGTGCTTGACAGTTTAGCATTGAATGATTTGACCAATTCTCTTAATGGCCCAAGCAGCAGAGCTTCGCCCCAGGGAACACAGCTTACACTTCAGACATCTCACTGCCTGGAAATTTTCTCCACTGTTCAGCCTTGATGGTCCTTTCCTTCTGTCCTGTCACCTTATTTGTACTTCCTTGTACCACTTGAGACAGTTCATCCCTGCCCTCTGGGATGACACCTTGCAGATATTTGCACTTTATTTAGCTCATATCAGCACACGAGTCTGTCCTCAAAGCCTCTTACTCCCCGCTGTGCCTGGCACCCTTCACTTTATCCCTCCTTCTCCCTGGCTGGCAGGAGATGGACATCGATGAGATTCTGCGTCTGGCTGAAACACGGGAGAATGAGGTGTCCACCAGTGCCACCGACGAGCTGCTCTCACAGTTCAAGGTATGGGACCCCCCAGGCTCTGCAGTGGGCTGTGGGAATGTGGCTCCCCACACTCTGCCCTGGTGGTGAGGTCAGGAACAGGCAGGAGCACCTCAGGGACACGAATCACAGAATGGTTTGGGTTGGAAGGGAACTTAAAGATCATCCAGTTCCAACCCCCCTGATGGAGGTATTAATTTAATTTCAGGAAAGTGGTTTTCAAGGCTGGGAATAAAAAGGCAGAATTTACCAAATTTGGAAACAAACCCAGTAATTTACAAATATTCAGCAGTACTTCTTAAACTGCACGTACTTCCTCAAAAGCTGTTAGTCCAAAGACATGGCAAGGAGCCAGGAATGTAGTGACATAGGGATCAATTATAAAGTACTTAGGAAAGTGTTGGCAGAATTCCTATGGAGAAGAAGTAGAGGCTTAGCAGACAGCTCTGGGGTGTTCCTGCCAGGGGAGGGAGTTGCTAAAAGTTCTCCTTTGCTTGTAAAAGGTTGCCAACTTTGCAACCATGGAGGAGGAAGAGACAGAGCTGGATGAGCGGTCCCAGAAGGACTGGGATGATATCATTCCAGAAGAGCAGAGGAAAAAGGTGGAGGAGGAAGAAAGGCAGAAAGAATTGGAGGAAATCTACATGCTGCCTCGAATCCGGAGCTCAACTAAAAAGGTACAGCCCATCTTGAGGGGATGAGAGGCTGGAGGAGAGAGCTGGCAAAGAGAATGCTCAGGGGAAATCTCCTCGCCATCTAAGCATCTTTCCCTCCTCCAGAGTTGGTTGTGAATAAAGCACAGAGGTAGCACAGTGACCTCTTGTTGGCACTGTGCATTGGACCAATGGTTTGGAATGCAGCATGAGGGCCCTGACTGGACTTGGTGAAACTCATCTCACCAGGCAGGCAAAATAAAAGGAATCTATAGTGACCACAAAGCAAAGTATCCAATTGTATTGGATTTTGCTGCAGATTTTGCCATTTTTTGGCTGTCTCTTTTCCTTGGGTTCTATAGCTCCCTGGGTGACTATTGCCTAAATCTGGATCCTGAGGAGCAAAAGAGATGGTGACTTCCCAAGTTCTTCTGTAGGTAATGGGATCTACCCCAATCCAAAAGAAAGCTGAGTGTGCAAGGATGCTCTGCTTGGACATGGGACTTTAAGGAGTTAGAACTATTCTCTGGGGTGAGCTGGGGAAAAACATTGACATGAAAAACACAGAGAAGGATAATTCCTGTTGGATGAATCCAGATTAATATCCGAGGTGTCCTGGTTTTCAAAATAGTCTAGAGGGACTGTGCCACAAACCCATGGAAATCAATATTTTAACATCTCTTAATAGATCAAAATGCAATTGTTAAACTGGTGGCTGTAAAAGGAGGATGACCACCACAGCCTCAGCCAGCTGGGAGCTGCAAGGGTGTGCAGCCTCTCTGGGCTGGTCACACAGGCTCCTACATCTCCAGGAATGGATGCTCAGGTGTTTTACAGTCCATGAAATAGTGCCAATGCACGGAGGGACAGAAAAAGTTGTTAGCTGATTAGATTAGCAGTTGTTAACTGTACTGCTGTTCCTCTGGTACGTGCAGGCTCAGACAAATGACAGTGAATCTGATGCAGAGACCAAGAGAAGGCTCCAGAGATCATCTGGATCAGAAAGCGAGACTGACGATACCGACGACGAGAAGAGACCGAAGCGCAGGGGACGCCCTCGGAGTGTCAGAAAAGACACTGTGGAAGGATTTACTGATGCTGAAATCAGGAGGTCAGTGCTGGGCATAAGAGACAGTTCAGAAAACAAATATAGAAATCCCATGCAGGTGGAGAAAATCCCAGATTAATCCAGGATGTGTTCACCTGTAAGCACATCAGTGGCTAGGCAGAGCTGGTTCACTGGCACAGCTTCTGCACCTTTATGTAATTCACTTTGATCCCAGCTGATGACATTAACATTCAGGTCAGTGCAAAATGGACTTAGATTGTCTTTCATCAGGCTACAGTGTAGCTGGTACCTTCCTAAAATTAATCTGTGCTGTAACTGCCCTTTGTGGGCCAAGTGGATTGAGCTAATGCCCTGTAACATGTGAGGTCTTTGGTGCCATGAGCTGCAGAGCTGGACAAGCCAAGGGCTCTGGCCTTCCTGACATTTTTTTGGCAGTCATCCTGCTGATTTAAGCACTCAGTGAAAGGCAGGCTCTGGCAAAATGACCTCATGAGAAGCACTGGTCGTGTGATCCGAGTGGTTGTGTGTCAGTCTCTGATGTCAAATGGGGACTGAATTTTAGAGCATTGTTTTCCTCTCCTGTCTTCTAGTTCTTGAGTCTTTCCCAGAGATCTTTGTCATACAGCTCTACCCAGATGTTCAGCCAAAGATGGAAGAGGAGGTGTTATGAGTTTTCCTTAACTCTTTCTATCTCTGAGCTGGTGTATTTTTAAGCAGGAGATATCAGAGTTTTTTGGCTGTGACAGTTCCCCCTCAACCATCTTGAAACCACAGAGCAGGAAGGACATGTTACAGTATGCAATGTAACAGCCATTTAGGTTATTGTGATGTAGCAGAAAGAGGCTGAAAGAATACAAAATGAAAAAAAGAAGGCAAAAAATGAATTAATTTTTAAAATAACCTGTAGTTATAGCCATTGTGTCTACTCCCAGCTCAAGGCAATGTTTGATTGCAGCAACTCTTGCCCTAAAGTTGTGTTAGCCACAGCAGGGATTTTCACAATAAAAATAAGACATGAAAATAAATAGCAAACCTCGTCTGCAAACCTCTGTGATGGATTGAACCACATTTGGCTCTTCTGTGATGGGTTGCCTGAGCTTTAAAATTACTAATGACATTGATTTAATGCCTCTTTTCTTCCTGGAAAAATGAACTTAATAATTACCAACATGGTGTAAGCCAATGCTTTTTTTTTTTTTTTTTTCTGCCCTACAGTTACCACTCTCCTCTTTTTTTTTTGTTTCCTCATCTGTCAAACACTCAACATTCATAATAATGTTATGTTCTTCTTCAGCCAAGGTCACAAAACTCTTTTGTGGGGGCTAATGGATGAGGCTTCCCAGTGCTGAGGGATGCTGAGCTGATCAGTGGGGAATGCAAGGGTGATAATGTGACAGGCTGTAATTAATATATTCAAGCGTATTTGTGATATTGGACCTACTTTTTATGGCAGTTATTTTAGGGAGTTTTTTATTTTTGGTTTTTTCTCCTTAGGTTTATCAAGGCTTACAAGAAGTTTGGATTACCTCTTGAACGGTGAGTCCCAAGTTGGCCCTGCCCCAGAGGGGAATCATTGGAGGCACATTGTACTTCTCAGCACAGCCAGGCACACACTGCTCTGGGTGTTTGACACAACTTCCACAGACAGCACAAGCCTTTCTGTCCTGCCATCAGACCCCAAGCTCTGCTGTACAGTCCCTGGTGTCTTTGTTGATGGGCATTGATGGATGCTGGCTAAAAACCAGCTGGAGCAGTCGTGGCGCCAGGCTGTGACACAGCAGTGTCCTGCTGGCACAGTCCAGCCCTTGGGGCATTCCCACTCTGCCCAGAAAGGAGTGGGAGCAGCTGTCAGAACAGCAAATGCTACCCAAAACACTGGCCAAGCTTTCTATGCACATTAGCCTCAGGACTGAATTTGGAGCATCTTTCCATTCTCTGTCCCTCCTGAAGGGAAACAAAGAGAGGCGCTATTCTTGAACATGGATCTGCAGAACCTCAGCCCTGTGCTGGCTCTGGAAAGGTGTCAGGGCTGAGGCAGAGTTCCCTGAATGTATTGTAGGAGAAATTCAGTGCTTTTTCAGCTGGTTCTGCTCTTCTGGCATGAAACACAAGGCTTACGTGTGAGTCTTGGTGTTTCTGACTTCAGGCAGGCAAAAGGGACAGCAGATGGCAGCTTTGGACCATCAAATGGAATTACTGTGGCACTGAAAAAGCCTGAGGGAATACGGGACAGTCACAGAGGGTCCTTGTTTTCCCCAAGATAGACAGTTCTCACCTTTGCTTTCATAAAAAAAATCCAGAGGATTGGATCAGTTTTTCTACATCTGCACTGCAGCTGTTAGACCAAAAACAAGGACAAAAACTGGGTTGTTTCCTTCACAAACTCAACTCGTGCATGTTTTATATGTTCATATTTGTACAGCACTGAGCTGTGAAACAATTGACTAGGAAGTGATTGAGAGGAGATATGCTGTATCAAACACAAAACTGTCCCTGTTTCCCAGGCTGGAGTGCATTGCCCGGGATGCTGAGCTGGTGGATAAGTCTGTGGCTGACCTGAAGAGGTTAGGAGAGCTCATCCACAACAGCTGTGTGTCAGCAATGCAGGAATATGAGGAGCAGCTGAAGGAAAACCCAGCAGAAGGTAGGCAGAGGGGTTGTGTGCTGCTGTTAGGATGGTTTTGGGAGTGTTCCATGGAGCTTGCGAGGAAACCATTCCCACGCTGGACAGGAAGGCCACATTGTGACTTAGAATAAATGAACAAGAACACACTTAAACCACCCCATCTCTGCCAGGCAGCTCTCACTCACAGAGAGGAGTCCCTGAGCTTTCTGCTCAGACTGGACAGTGCCACCTGGGTCTGTCAGCTTCTGCTGGACATGAGTTTTTGTGGGGAGAAGCTGAAGTGACCAGCTTATTGAATGCTGGGCCACAAAGCAAAGCAGATCTTATTTTAGCTCCTCCTGGGGCTGGAAATCAAACTGGTGCTGGGTATTCCTCAATAAAGCTGGATCCACAGTTAGCAGTTCCTGGAGCTGGAATCACCACCCACACTCTGTCTGGCTGTTCTTTGCTGTTTGTTTGGACAAACAGAGTCAGGGATGGATTTCCTGCTGGGTCTCTGCCTGTTGCAGCAGACAAGGACTGCAGAATCAACAGCTCCAGCATACTTAGAAGTATTTTTAAGAAAATGATACTGGGAGACGTTTAAATTGCAGATCTAAGTGAGATAGTGGAAGAAATCTTATCTTTTGGGCCTTATGTTTAAATAAGAGGTTGGAGGCAAGGTCTTGATCACTGTCTGTGAAGCTATTTTACAGAGACAATTCCTTCTGTAAGGGTTCTCTTAATTGCTGTGTTTTATTGCTGAGCAGGGAAAGGACCTGGAAAGAGACGAGGTCCTACCATCAAGATTTCTGGTGTCCAAGTCAATGTGAAATCCATCATCCAGCACGAAGAGGAGTTTGAAATGCTGCACAAATCCATTCCCTCGGACCCAGAGGAAAGGAAGAAGTGAGTTTGGCTAAGTAGGCAACGCAGAAAGAGGCTCAGGGAATTTGGATTTTGTAGTGGAAAGAGAATAGCCTGGGTGTGTGGATTTGCTTTACCCTCCACAGCATTAAAAGTAGCTCGTGTTTGAAATGCCTTTAGGTACCGCCTGACGTGCCGTGTCAAAGCTGCTCATTTTGATGTAGACTGGGGAGTGGAGGAGGATTCTCGCTTGTTAGTGGGAATTTACGAGCATGGTTATGGAAACTGGGAGCTAATTAAAACAGATCCGGAGTTGAAGTTATCTGATAAGGTAGGTTGCTTTGCTTGGTGCTTCCATTGGGACCATTTGCAGTGCTCATAGCAAACATGCCTCATTTACTCCAGAAACAGATGTTTGTGTTTGTAACTACTCCAAAAAATCATGGTAAATAATAAATGAGGGAAACAATGACCTTCATGGAATGTTGCATGCTGTATGGAAAGCAGAGTTGTTTGGTGAGCAGTACCAGGTGAACCACACTGAAATGATGCAGGCAGAAAACAGCAGTGCTGACATGTGTGGTTTCATGCATAGGATAGGAGAGGCTGTGACTTGATGTTTCCTCGAGCATCTCACAAGCAGCTGAGTGTGAATTTCTGAGTGGAAATAATTTTTCACAGATTTGACACTGCTCATGTCAAGGCTGGTCTGTGTTAGCTTTGAGGGTATGGTTACAGGACTGGGAATGGCAGCACAGCCAGCTGGAAAGCCTCCACCTAGCTCCTCTGTTCCTCAGTCATCCCCACAAGAACAGTTTACAGGCACCATGTTGAAATGATCTGGGTTAAAAATAATCCACCATCCGTTGTGTCAGTGTGGTAGAAAGAGTGTGGAAAGTGCAGCAGAGGGCTGAGGAGCACTGGGAATCTCCACAGCAGCTTTGCTGCCAGCATGCAGCATTCCTGTGACATCCCTGCTGGTGCTTCTAAGCAGAGATCAGGCTCTGCCTGAGAGCCCTCCATGTGTGGAGCCCAGAAAGGCATTTTGCAATGGAAACAGCTGCCTGAGACACGCCACCCATTTTCCAGTGAAGGATGAAGCAAACCTAGCTGGCAACCTGAGATATTTCCTCCACAAAGTGTCACCTTTCAGCCTTGTTTTCCACTAAAATCTGTTCATCTGTTCCCCTGCTGTAGCAATGTCTCAGGTTACCGGAGTGACTGGGCTGTTGTGACCAAGCTGTCACAAACAAATCTGATGTGTGAAGGCCAGTGGACTCAGTTTTGCAACTAGAGGCCCCAAATATAACTTGTAAAGGATTTTTTTTTCCTTCAACAGAACTTAGCAAGCCTTGGGATCCTTTAACTTCTGCAGGATTCCAAGAGGAGGGATGCTTGCTTGCTAGGAGCTTTGCCTTTGGCCAGACAGGGACAATCTGAGAGGGAAAGAAGGCTTGAATCTTTTTGTTTCCCCAGAAAGTGCAGTATCTGCTGCCCTTTGCTGGGTCTGGAAGAGCTGCTGCTAATGTGTAAATCTTTTGTCAAGCTTTGTGCATATGGGTATTTTTTTTCTGCTTTTATCAAAGATACTACCTGTTGAGACAGATAAGAAACCTCAGGGAAAACAGCTCCAGACCCGAGTTGATTATCTACTGAAACTGCTGAAAAAAGATCTGGACAAGAAAGAAAACATGAAAGATGGAGAAGAGGTGAGATGTGGCTGCTTGATTTTGGGAGTGTTTGGCTGATGGCAGGAGATACCCTGTGTTCCCAGGTCACCAGACATCATTTATGTGAAGGAATATGGACTTGTCTATTGTCTGATTGCACTGTGATATTACTCATTTAAATTATAATAAGGGGAAGGTTATTACTCCACTTACTGAAGGATTTAGGCTCATCAGGCTTCAGGCTTCCTGCCAGCCTGCAGGACCTGCAGCTGTTTGCACAACATTCAGGAGATGGGAATTGTCCTCAGGAAGAAGCTGTATCTCTTTGCTTTCCTTGACTTGTTCTATGTTTTTACCAGGGCAAGCTAAAGAAGAGGAAACCACGAGTAAAGAAAGAGAACAAGGCTCCCAAAGTCAAAGACGAGCACGGAAATGAACTCTCCTCTCCTCGGCACTCAGACAACCAGTCAGAAGAAGGTGAAGTCAAGGTGAGTCAGCCTTGGTGAATTGTGACTTTTCCAGATTTCCTTGGGCTGAGCTGTTAGTGCCCAAAGTCACCTTGGGAAGCATTCCCAGCAAAGCCCCTAGGAACCAGAGGCACTAAGAGCAAATTCCCACAGGACTGGCAAAGTCACAAAACCACCCAAACAGCTGTTGGTGTGAAAGAATGACCTTTCCCACCTATTCTTTTAGATTAGTGCTTTAAGGGATTTGGGGCATCCCAGAATGGCCACAAACATCCACATATTGACTTAGGGGAAAGGTTGCCTCAGGACAAAGCCTGTTGCCCTTATAAAGGAGAGAAAGAAGAATTGTTTCCCTCTCCTTTTGGGCAAGTCAGCCCGTGGTGGAGCTGGAGTTTACCAAGGTCATCCTGTTGCTTAGAAAACGTTCAGTCTTTGAGTGGTTTGGCTTGTAGTGTGAGGCTTTTTGTTCATGTGCTGATCAGTATCTACCTCAGGGGCTGAGCTTTTTGGAGCGCAGCTGGCACAGGAGAGCAGGGCTGCTCTGCAGCTTGCCAGCTTGTCACAGAGTGGGGCTGGTCTGGTTTTCATACCCTTTTGTCACATTTGGGGGGATGGCAGCTGCTTGAGCAGGGCTTGCTGTCTGCTTAAAGAGGTGTGAGGGTAAATCTGGATGGACCTCAAAAGTTGCCTGTGTTTTAAGGATGTTTTATGGAAGAAAATGTACATGAGGTGAGGGACTCCAACTTTGTGCTGTGACTGATGTTCTAGGAGGATGGCTTGGACAAGAGCCCAGTGAAAAAGAAACAGAAGAAGAAAGAGAACAAAGAGAACAAGGAAAAGCAGACGTCCTCTAAGAAAGAAAAGGAAAGCGATAAAGAGAAAAAGAAGACAAAAGACAAGAAAGAGAAGGTATGTGGTACTTTCAGGGGCAGCTTATAGGGCAGTCCCTGAGCAGGACAAACTGTAAGATTTAGGATTCATTAAAGGCCCTGTGTGAAGAGATATCGGTGAGGTGAAGGGGTATCCCTTTTTCAGCCCTTCTGAATTGCCACAGAAAGTAGAAAAAGGCAGAATGTCCTAAAGCTTCATGGAATGTGACCAAAACAGAAGATATTTTGTCAGGCTGCCTTTAAAGTACAGCTGTCCCTGGGACATGGATATGGCCACAGAGCTGATGTTAAGGAAGACCAGGGAAAGAGCCTGGAGCACTCAGATCAAAGTTCTGTCCAGCTGTGATTTATCACAGGGATGGCAGCTCCTTGTCTGTATTCCCCTTTAATTTAAACTCACCCAAATGACCCAACTGTCCACATCATCAAGACTGTAAGTTGTCATTGTCACTGTTCAGGACTCAACAGAATGAGTGTTTCAACATCACTGGTATGCTGGAGACTCAAATGTCTCTTGAATTTTGGGTACAACTGCCCTGAGGCTGGGTGTAAATTGGAAGGGGTGGTAAAAGCTTCCATAATAATGACCTGAAGTACCTGTCCAAGGAACAGGTATGTACTGCATGCCCAGTGTGTTTTGACACTGAGGTCATAAGTGCAAACTTAGAAGTTTTGTCGCCTGTGTAGGGGAAAGTTTGCTTTCTAGTGATTTTTGGTACAGCTTTGACTGCAAGTAAGTCATATAGGTAAAAATGTACATGAACAGGCCATGATTTGAGAACTATTGATATCACATAAAGTTGAAGATCTGTGTAGACATGAGGTTACCCTGAACACTGTCCTTTGCAAGGGAGAGACACTCTTTATTTTAACCTCTCTTCTAAGTCTTCAACATTGGTTTCTCCCCATGAGTGTGAATATCATATTCGTGTCCAAACTGTTGGCTCTGATTTTCCCCTGCTCCCTCAGGGATGATGTAAAGCTAAACAGAGCCATTGCAGCTCAACAGTTGGAGATTTTGAGAGGAAAGCTGTAGGAACTGTGCCCAGGTTTAGCAACTGCCAGTAACAATAGTGTGGAGGTTGTTAGTTGGGTCACTTGGGATCCTCCATTCTGGCTCATCGTGTGATGTGTGTAATTTGTCCTTGTGAAGCCTAAAGGTGGCGAGGCCAAATCTGGAAGCAAAGGGAAGAGATCGCAAGGTCCCGTCCACATCACAGCAGGGAGTGAGCCAATCCCCATTGGTGAAGATGAGGATGATGATCTGGACCAAGAAACATTCAGCATAGTGAGTATTTTTCTCAGCAAACGGGAGGGCAGTGCCAAGAGCCCAGCGAGGCGGCCAAGGTTTGCTCAGATGTCATCCAAGGACGTGTCTTAGTTGTTGGGGTGTGAGCCCCCTCCTTGTGCCCCACAGGGGTTTCCTCTGGCTGATCTGAGAGCAGGACAGGACAGCCCTGGACAAGAGCTGCCCACCAGTGCTGCCAGCTGATAGCCTGTCAGCAGAGCATGCACAAGGGCTCTCTGCTTCAGCTGGTGACTTCCCACTGCTCAGCTGGCAGCCCTGAGTTACAGAAGACCCTGCAGCCTTACATTCCCTGTCCTGTAGAAGCTAAGGAGCCACTGAAGCTCTTTCAGGCAAGGAAATGCAGGAGAGTTTTGAGGGTGACCTTGTAGGAAGTGCAGAGCTGTGTAAATGCTCTCACAGCAAACATGCCCACAAGGCTCATTGTAAAAATTGCTTTCTAGTAAAAGTTGTCATGGCAGATTCTCCTTGGCTGAAAACCCACTTCTTTAAAGCAGTTCTCTCAATGCAAATCTCTGTATTTGCTGCAGGTCCTGTGGGATTTTTTTGTCTTTAACTTTCCTTCTGTGATGCTGAAAAGATCCAGGCAGGCAGTCAAAAAACCTGTCTGATTTCTTATCTGTGCAAAGTGTTGATGTGCCCAGGCCAAAAAAAACATGGTGCTTTCATCTCATATCTGCCAGTTTTGATAAAAGCAAGCATTAAAGTGACCAGAGATGGGATTGGACAGGATTGAGTTGAGCAGTCTTTCAGCTGGGGTGGCTGGTTCAGTATGTGGAGGCTTGGATACACTTCCCTGCCTGCCCCAGGATCCATGCAGGGGCAGACCATGAGTGGCTACTGCTTTCAAAGCAAATTGTTCCCTCCTAAAAGGCAGGGGCAGTGGAGAGTGGGGAGACTCTTTTACTGATTATTGTCTGCAGCTTGTCTAACCATTTGCTATTTTATAGCTGATTTCTCCTTGCCTAATGGCCAGATAAAGCTAAACAAACTTCTTTTCGATTCACAGGGCAATGATGTAGAACTCTCTGCCAAATTAATCACTTTCTCCTCTCTATTGCTCTTTCAAGTGCAAGGAAAGGATGAGACCAGTCAAAAAAGCATTGAAGCAACTTGATAAGCCTGATAAGGGATTGACAGTTCAAGAACAGCTGGAGCACACACGCAACTGCCTCCTAAAAATCGGTGATCGCATCTCTGAGTGCCTTAAAGCCTACACTGACCAGGATCACATCAAGCTATGGAGAAGGTGAAGGGTTGTTTTGTTTTCCTTAGCTGGCCTAGGATATTTTGAGATGGTAGTTCAGAGACTGCTGGTTTTTTTTGTGGGTGGATGTGCCATTTGGCTCTTACCTAACCCATGAAATTTTGTGTTTTCTGGTCCACTCAGTCTACAGAATCACAGAATCATGGAATGCTTTGGGTTGGGAGGGACCTTAAAAATCACCCAGTTCCAACCCCCTGCCATAGGCAGGGACACAGTTCACTAGACCAGGTTGCCCAGAGTTCCATTCAGCCTGAACTTTGAACATTTCCAGGGATGGTCTTCCATGACCAGCCCCAGGCAAGTGTTTTGTCTTTAAGCTGTCCTGATTTCATTGATTGGTAAAATTGATTTCAAAGCTAAATCACATAAACCACTGCAAACCTCTTTATTTTACTTTGAAGAACGTGGTTCCAGCCCTCCTGGTCATCCTGTTCTTAGCTGAGACTCTTTTCCAGAGAGGATAGAATGAATTTGATGTTGGTTTGGAAGCCGTTGGCAATTAAACTGCTGCTGTAACGCTTAACAGAAAATGTTAATGTCCTTCTAGGAACCTATGGATATTTGTGTCAAAATTCACAGAATTTGATGCCAGAAAACTACACAAACTCTACAAGATGGCTCATAAGAAAAGATCACAGGAAGAGGAGGTAAGAGCTGAAGTGCTTTCCCTTTGATTTCTGTCCTTAAAAGTTGCTGCACTGGAAGTGCCAATTCTTTCTGCCTCTAACTGTGGGTGTTCTTTGTTGTTGTTGTTGGCAGTGTGTGATTTTCTCAACATCTAAACAGTCTGATTGCATTTGCCTTCTTTGTCATGTGGCATTTCTGGTCACTTTGTCCTGGCTGTTCTGACCGAGCAAAAGCACTGTTTGGTGTGGCATGTGATGTTCCATTGCCCTGTGGAGTGAAAAGCCTGGGCATGCTGCCCTGTAGAGATCAGGTGTAGAAAGCAGAGCTGCTAAACTGTGCCTGTCCTCCACCACGTTTGTGCCATTCTTGAGCGCAGAGTTGGCTCACCAAGTCCTCAAAGAGGCAGGAAAATCCAGAGCCTGGCAGACAAGGCCATTGCTCACAGTCCTGATCTTTTGGTGGGAGAGCAGCTGAGCTGTATCCCTCTGTTCCACCTTGCAGGAGCAGAAGAAGAAGGAGGACATGTCCAGTATGAAGAAGCCGTTCCGTCCGGAGCCCTCAGGCTCCAGCCGTGATTCCGTGATGTCCCAGTCCCACGTGCCTCACAATCCTCATTCCCAGAAGATCCACATGCCCCCTTCCCACACCCAGCAGCAGATGCATGGGCACCCACGGGACAACTACGGCCACCCAAACAAGAGACATTTCAGCAACACAGGTGAGCCAGGAGAAACCTTCCCTTCTGACCCAAATGCTCCTGGACACAAATCCTTCTTGGATTTGTGACTGCTCAGGTTTAAAGATGATGGGATAGAACATACATTACCACTGCACTTACTGCTGGGCTAGAAAACACGGTGATGTAGTGAGGAAAAGAATGTGAGAATGGGACAGGATAAGATTTGCGAGGGTGATAAAAAAATAGTGATAAAGAAATTCAAAGAATAAAATATCGTTATGATTCAGGATGGCTCATGTAACAACATGTAGAACTCCCAATTTCTTCAGAGGGCTTATTGCAAACGTTATTGAAAGACAGATTCTTTTTAATACAGTGTTTCGATACAATAAATAGAATTGGTCCTTTAGGGCACCACCTTTTTGTAAACATCTCTAGCAGTAAACAAGCTGGAAAAACACAAGGTGTCAGGAGGACGGTATCTACGAGACTGTTTTGGGTTCCTCCTTATGATTTCCCAGGCCAGACTGAGCCAGTTTTGTCCTTGGCTTTCCCACAGGCTTCAAGGCACTGCCTGGAGCCTAAAAATCCATGTTCTGACCACTGTCAGTTCCCACAGTAAAATGGGGCCCACATAGTTCAGGGAGGAGAAAGTTAAAGGGGCATCAATAGCTATTATTTCTTGGAGAATTCAGGGAAATAAATGCGCTTAAAGCATGAAAGACACTCAGAGGTGCCCTTTGCTCACGGCAGACCGAGGAGACTGGCAGAGGGATCGAAAGTTCAACTACGGTGGCAACAGCAACCAGATGTGGGGCGGGGAGCGGCACCACCAGTACGAGCAGCACTGGTACAAGGACCACCACTACGGGGACCGGCGGTCACGGGGAGATCCCCACCGGAGCTCCGGGAACTACAGACCAAACAACCTGTCCCGCAAGAGGCCCTACGAGCAGTACAACAGCGACCGAGACCACAGAGGCCACCGGGACTACTACGACAGGTAAGTGATTGATTGATTGATTCCCCCACCTCGGCAGGTCTGGGCAGGGCTGGGCAGGGCTGGGCTGGGCTGGGCTGGGGGGTGTTTGTCAGGATGGCTGACCACAGAAGCCAGGCTGAGGGAGCTGATCTCCGTCCGCTTTTCTCTCCACAGGCACCACCACGATTCCAAACGTCGACGGTCCGACGACTTCAGGCCTCAGAACTACCACCAGCAGGATTTCCGGAGGATGTCTGACCACAGGCCGCCCATGGGCTACCATGGCCAAGGACCTTCGGACCACTACCGGTCCTTCCACACAGACAAACTGGGAGATTACAAACAGCCCCTCCCTCCATCTCACCCTACGGTGTCGGACCCTCGCTCACCCCCCTCTCAGAAATCCCCTCACGATTCCAAGTCGCCTCTGGATCACAGGTCACCTCTGGATAGGTCATTGGAACAGAAAAACAATCCAGATTATAACTGGAACATTCGGAAAGCGTAAAGTGACTGAGAGGGGGAAGCGCACGTCTGAAATTCTGGGATTGGTGCGACGGTGGCTTTCTCCAAGCCAGCAACGAGAAACTCTGAACATGCTGCTATCATCTGGCTGGGTCAAGGAGGATTTTGGGGGAGTGGGTGGAGGAAGATTTTCCCTAGTTCTTGATTCTGGTTTAGATTCCCATTTCCTTTCCCCATTTTTTACCATTGAACTGTTCTGTCATGGAACCATCCTTGCTGCCTCGTTGTTTTGGTTTTGTTTTCCTCAGTCCAATGAACCCAAGGGAATTTTCTCCAGCCAATGTTTCCTCAGAAGAAGGCGGCAGATTGATGCTGCTTAGGATGGTGCAGAAGGCCGTGTGCCTGCTCTGACTTGATCTTATGTGACAGATGCTGCTTTGGGGTTGGGGATAAACTGGTTGGGCTGGGATTTGTGTGTCACCAGCATGGGGCAATGGGAGGATATATTCAAGGAGGGACAGGAAAGTCCCTCAGCAGCCAAACTTGGTTGAAAGAGGGACTTGATGTCCCTGCAGAATGACTCCAAAGGAGCTGGAGCCATGCTGGTGACCATCCATCATTTTCCTGGCCATGTTATCATTTCCATGTCTTTATCCATTTCAAGAAACTGGCTCTGCTTTGATTGCTCTTGTGTCCTCTGCAACAGAAGAGGTGGGGGGGATCTTCCTCCCATCTCCAGAGCTGGAACTGGCAAATCTTGACTCTGGGGGTAAGCAGGAGCTGGGATATGGGAAAAAAAGGTCAACTTCCTTAGCAAAGGCTTAGTTCACTTCTGACCAGCAGGAAAGAAACTGGAGTGAGAACAGTATTTTCCAGTGGACAGGCCTCAGGAATTCATAACAAAGCTCTTCTCTTCTGGCACGGGCAGCTTGGGTGGTCCAGGATCTAACAGATGCTGGCTGGGAGGTGCAAGATCAAAAGATGGCTCTGGGGATCCTGGAACTCCTAATCTTCCTGCCACTAAAGTCTCTGGTCTTTGGGCAAATCACTTCTCTCTGTGCTTCACAAAGCAGTGATCACAAACCTTTACTGTAACTGAAGCATAACGGATGGTAGAACAAAGTGATACAGGAATCTAGTGGAGAGATCACTGTTCAGGGAATGGTCACCTTCCTGCCACCTCTCCAACAGTCAGCAGTGACTCTGAATAGCTGAAAGTACCTGCACTTACAGACCTTTTGTTTGTCTAAATTGGAAATGAACCTGAGGACTTAGTACCTCAGTGAGCAGGGAGAGAATGAGGAATTCAGGACTGATCCATAAATATCCTTGGAGCAAATGTCTTAAGAGCCCAGCATGGCAGAAAGGAAAGAGCAATGTGCAGCCCAGCTCAGTGGACTTCAGGGCAAACACTCCAAGTATTCAAACCACAGCATTTGGTGCAAACAAGCATTAGGCCTGGACATTGGTGTGGTGAGAGGGGCTGGTTGTGCACATGCTGCTGGCCAGAAGCACCTTGGGTGATTATTTTTTTCAGGATGGAGTTCCCTAGAGACCACAATGCTCTCCCAAGATCCAGGCTGCCCCAAGCGTGGTGTCTGGGGCTGCTCAGTATTAAAGACCAGGCTGTTCCAGACTACTTTTTGGTGGGGCACAGAAGCTGGGCCTCCTGTTAAGATGCCAGTATTTGACCCTAATAAGCTGTGATGTCCCTTCCCCAAAAGACTGAGGGCAGATGGGTGTTCAGGGCTGGTTTCCTGACTCCAGCCAGTGCCTTGGAAGGCGCATGCAAACTGACACTAATACTCCTCCATGCAGTGTACCCCTGGAAATCTGCTGCCGTCACTCCTCCCCATCCCGCTGCTCTAACGGGACACACAGGAAGTGTTTTGTTCCCCTTTTGGTTTTATGTTGCAAGATTTCCACCAAATTCAGGGCAGTTTTGTTTCCTTAGGGGCACTTGCTGCCCTGATAAAGTGTTACACTTGTGTTTACCTGTGCAGGGTGAGGTGAAGGCAAGTCTTCCACAGTCCCCCTCGGAGGGGTGGGAGGTGTGGAGGGAGCACCTTTCCGTGGCATTCCCCACTAAGCTGTGATTGCAGGCTGTGGTATTCAACAGAGGTCCTTTCTTTTCAGAGGTATTAGCTTTTAATGTGAAAATGGGGGCAACCTTGGAGGGGCAAAGAGAATTGCTCTTTTTGTCACGGTGCGGTGCTGTCGTGGTGGGATGTTTGTGCCATACTTGTGTAGCAAAGGCAATACTGGCCAGCCAGTGTTAGGGTTGGTGCAGGAAAACTTTGGATCCCAGCAAGAGGCATTTTCTGTACTGAGATGTGGGGATTTCTGCTCATCCCAGGTTCCAGGCACGAGGTTGGTTGGGATTTCCTTCTTGTGCAACAGCAAAAGCTTCACCCATATCCACTGGAGAGCTGTCCCCATTGTCACTTTAGCCTGATGTTGAAGTCACATCATGTCCACTCATGGTGGGTGGGTCTTTGCTGGGTTTGGCTTTGGTGAAAAGGAGGAGATGTGGGAGAAGGTCTTCCCTGAGCACACACACACTTACACATTTTATGTCCCCTCAGCATAGGGACCATAACCAAACACAATCACGGGGACATGAGTGGGATCAGAGGGACACATCCACAGCCATAAACTTCCCTGTGGTGTTTGTGTCAGCATCTGGTACAGCTCTTCCTTCTGAACCAGCTGCAGAATTCCCTCCAGCCTCTTGGCAGGAAAAAGCAGTAACTTGCTGGGATTCAATAAAAAAAAAAAAAAAACCCAAAGTTTTTCAGCCTGACCTCTCGGGAAATGGTGTAAAGTTATGAGTTCACATGGTGGAAATCGTGCAGACCAAAACCTGCTGTGGGGACAGGCGATATGGTCCCAGCCAAAATGGACACGGAACCGAGTGCTGAAGCCCTTTGTGTGAATGGTTTGTGATCCACACAAAACTATTATTCTGCTTTCACCCGTTTCCTCCCCACCTCTGCCTCCTCTCTGGGGGGAGAAGGACTCTTACTGTAAAAATACGGACTTTTAAACCTCTTGACTAAAAACAGTAATTAATATTAATTTATATTTGTGAAAGAAATGCCACTGTCCTAGTGATTTCTGATGTAAATATGTTGTTTATATAGTATGTATGAAATTTTCCTACATTGTAAAACTGCTGTACTTTTGATTCTTGTATATTAAAAAGTGTTACTGAGATTTTCAGAAGGGCCCCAGCGTGGTGTCTCTGGGGGGTTCCCGTGGCAGGTCTGGGGGCTGGTTTGGGATGACAGGGCCCTTTCCTGCCAGCCACACCGTGGATGTTTTTGCTGTGCAGGAATAAGCATGTTCTGCTTGCCTGTTTTGACATAGTTTCACAGTCTGTGGTGATAGAGACTTGGAAGCCTCTTCAGATGGGAATTTCCAGCTGATGAGAAGGAGCTGTACATTCTCTAACCCAGCTCCACCAGGATTTCACTGAGATGATACTGATGATTACACATTTATCCCACCTCCATGTTTTATGGATCTCTGAGCATGTGTACATTTCTTTTTCTGTCCTTTCTGAGGAGAATTCCCCCTTCTTTAGACGTATTGCTCCTGTTGCATGGCTGAGTTCTCCTCTCTGTGCCCAGCCCCTCCTGGGCAGGATGTGCCTCTCCCCAGGTGGGATGTGATGGCATCCAGGGGCTGCTTTGGGTTGGTCTTTACCCTCCACTGCTCACACTGAGGCCCACACGGCAAGACACGGAGCAGGGATTGGAGCCATTTCTCCCAAGTTATAAAAGCTCATTGTAAAAAGCACTTTTCACACCTGCAGCCACTGGGTCCAGCCCTTCCCCAGTCTCTCTGCTGCTGAGCCAAGTTTCAGCCAAGAGTGAAATTTCACAGCTGAGTTATATGCTCCTGAAAAATGGATTTCCTAATGGAAAGAATGACTGGCTGTTAGCCATGGGGCTCAGCAGGGAGAGGGGCTCAGCTGCAGGGAGGCACAGGGGCTGCAGGGAGCTGGGTGTTACGTGCCTGGGTGAATTTACCTGAGACCGGTGACTATTTCTTTTAAATTATTATTTAAGCAGGCAGGTAAGGACGTGGGCACCCTGATGCCAGGTGTCTCCTCAGCACAGCTCAGCCCAGCATCTCCCTGCACACCCATATCCACAGCACCACACTGAGAACAGTTCAGTCCTAAAGCCTCAAAACTGATGAAGAAAGGACTCCTTCCCACCTGTCCATGGTGGGCAGGGGTGGTCAGTCCCACAGGACGCTATCCTCCGTAAGGACATGGTCCATGCAAAGCCGTGTGTGGCACAGGGAGCAGGATCCCCAGTGAGGGACAGGGCTGTGCTTTACAGTGGGGCAGAGCCTCTAGAGGGCAGCCGGTTCCCAGCAAAAAGCCAATTTTTGGTGAACAACATCCTGCAGTTGTGGCTGCTCCCGGACAGCCGGTCCTGGCTCACCCCGAGCACTCAGATGTGAAGCTCAGAGCCCAAGGCAGGGACCAAAGGCCAGGGGATGGGCAGGCACAGCCAAAGTGGGGCTGGAAACCCACCCCAGGCCCCAGGTGGTGGCACTTGAGCTGCTGCCCATCACAGAGTGATGGGATGGGACCCTGCATGCCCCCTCACCAGCCCTGAACGTGGTCTGGAGAGCAATGTGAACCTCCCACAGGTGCCACAGGGCCACCACTGCCACCACCAACGCCCCTGCACAGCCTGTTCCTTTCCCACCTTTCTCCTGGGGATGCTTTGCTGCCTTGTGTTAATGGGGACAGGGCACCCTTGTGCCTCGGGGGTCACCATTCCCTCACATCAGCACTTTGTCCCACTGGAACATGCAGGTGCTGCCTGCTCACTGTCCCAGGAGGGACAGCAGGGGACCATTGGTGACCTCCTGGCAGAAGAGTCAGCGAGGGACACCCCTGGCCCCTGCACTCTGGACACTCTGTAGGTGAGTTTTCAGGTTTAGCCATTTCAGGTGTAACCATTTCATTTGGCTAAACCTGAGCTCTGGTGAAAGGAGGGACAGAGGGAGTGGATTTGGCTCTTTACAAACACTGCTAGTTCTCTGGGCTTTGAAGGACGATGTCAATCATCTCTGGTGCTGGGCATCACTGCATGGATTCACCCAAATGATGTGTGTTTTGAGTTGGTGTGGTGTCCCACACCTGTCCCCAGCTGCTGTGACAATGAGTCCCTACAGATTTCAAAAGCTGAAAATTCAACAGAAAAAAAAAAAGCAGTTTTGTTTTTCCTCATTAGAGGGCAGCAACAAACCCAGCTGGGACAGGAACGCTGCCCAGCAAAAGGGAAGATCGTGGAAAGGAGGAATTACCAATACCGGGATGTACACCCCAATCTGCTGGGCTGAGCAGGGGAAGGGTTGCGGTACCCACTTGGACTCCATCGCTGCACATCTCCTTTCCCAGTGAGGCAAAGCTCCAATGGTTTATTATCTATATTACCCTCCCCATCCCCTTTTTAATTTTCCCATTTGGCTGTAAATAAATCCAACTCCAGAGTGAAATTCTCAGGAGAATTCAGGACAGAAATGAGCTGTCAGAGGGTCCCCTTCAGGTGGAAGAAAGCTGCTTTGGACTGAGTGCAGAAACGGGGCAACACTTGCATTCTGCGTGGGGAACAGCACCAGGTAACACATGGGGAACAAACTGAGACCCACTCATTTATTGTCAAAAAAACCCTCAAACTTTACTTGCGTTTCTTTCAATAAATAATTTACAGTATTTACACGCGGTGACACTCCCGTGGGTCTCAGCGCAGGGAGGAGCTGGGGGGGCCTTTTCACAGTGCCCCCCTTTGCCTATGTTTTGTTTTTTTTTTGTTTTGTTTGTTTCCAAGTATCGGGTCCTTCTTGGCCACACTTCACCTTTAACCAGAACTGGGTCAAACACAACCAAAATAAAGTGCTTCACTGTTTGCTTCTAAAATAGGGATACCCCGACCACCCTGCACCATCAGCCACCACTGGAGCGCCCACCTGGACAGAACTACACCATAACCAGACTTTCCTTGGATGGAAACTGTCCCTCAGCCACAGCGTGTCCTGCCGTGGGGTGACTGTTTTATAGGAAGGGGAAGTCTTAAGGGAATTATTGACCTGTTGACACGCTGTGGCTGGGCCAGCTCAGGCAGCTTTCTAGCAGCGCTGCGTGCTCAGAGGGAGGTTGTGCACAGCTGCATTTAGCTGTGGGGTAAACCTCCTCTTTGCCCAAAGATGGATTTTGGCTTTTAAAAGGTGTATTTTGAAGTTGTAGGGAAGATTAAATTTTTGTTTTCTCTAGAACAAAGGAAACAGAAAGTTCCAATCAGCCTGGCTGAGCATTAGTGCATTGGGAAATGAATCTGTCAGGTGCCGTGGTCCAGTGGCTGCTCCCCTCAGCATCTCCAGACTGTGATATCCTTATTTCAAAATCTCCCTCAACAGAGTATCTGGGGCATCAGCAAACAAAGCAAGGAGCAAAGTAGTAAACACATCTTTTTGTTTCTTTTCTTTCCTTAAACATTTAAAAACCAATTACATCTTTTCATCTGTACAGTCACACGAGATCAATGCCAGGGCTCTATATATTAAAGAGACAATATAAATTACATCAATTGACACAAGTTTGCATTTCTCTGCTGCTTTACAAATGGAGCTCTAGAGCTGTAAGGACACAATGAATAGTCATGTTCAGTATTTACACCAGGCTGCCTCTTGGCACCAGTTCAGACACCAAACCAAGCCTGTTCCCACCTCTTTTGGTGCTAGCTTGTCTCATCACGCCCAGAGACCTCCCTTTTGAGAGCAGGAGGTGCCCCCAAGTGTGACATGTTTTGGGGCTTGTTTCTGGGAACCTCCCCCTGAGGAAAGGTGGGGGAAACCCACCAGGAGGTCTTGAAGGCGCAGACCAAAGGTGGTCTTGATGTTTGTTCAGTGAGCGATGGGGTGAACCAGAGAGCAACACGGAGTGGAGGAGATGGGCAGCACTATGTGGTGGGGGAAGGAGATTTTTGATAGTTTTGAGGCAGGGAACAGACATCTGGAGGCAGCTGGGGGGGGGGGTCCTCTGCTGCATCCCATCTCCTGGCTGAATTCTGACATTGCCCCATTTCTGATTCAAGCCCAACAGGGCTTAAGGTGCAACTGGTCTGCAATGGGGTTGCAAGTCGCGGCCCCAGGATGGGGAGCAGAGCAGAGACCTAGCAGCAAAAAAAAAAGAGCACCATGCTCCTGCTCCATCCCAGGGCTGGGCCACAGGCAGGGACGGGCTGGAGGGAGGTGCAGGTGGGGTCTCCCACTGAGCAGCCACCCTGCTGCCAGTTTTAGGGGACCAGAGAGCGAATGGTGTGAGGAACTCATCCAATGCTGGGCAAAAGTTGCAGAAACTGCTTGAATACTGGCCAGGTTTCTCCTGTTGCCATCAAGAGTCTATGGTGGGTCCAGGCAGAGACAAGGGAAACAGGAGTAAAACTACTGAGTGAATCAGCCAGCTGAACCGGCTGAAATAAGGGATGCCTTTGAACCACAAAAAATGCAGGCCAAGGCTTGAGGAACGTGTCCTCCTTCCACCCAGAAGGTGCCTGGCACCAGCAGCCAAGCGAGTGTGGGATCATTGCCCACCATTTCAGCCTCTTGCACCATCTTCTACAACAACAGGACTGTGGGCACAGCAGGACGTGCCGAAAAGCAGAGCCCAGCCCTGGTGAGCAGGACATCCTGCCCTGCTGTGCTGGCCAGGCTTGGTCCTGTCTCACTGCTCTGTGCCCTCCTCGTGGGCTCTGCTCTCTGAAGACAAAGCCACGTTCACACACGCCAGTGTCACAGTCACCACGTGCACGGCTGGGACCAGGGGAGTGCTACAAGGAGAGTAGCTACAAGGGTTCCCCAAAACCCACTCGACTGGGAGCAGGAGGATGGGGACATGAGGAAGGTCCAGACAAGGTACAGTCCAGCAAAAACTCCTGACTGGTCCCACTGGCAGCACATTCCTCCCAGGCAAGAGCTGGGAAGGTGGAGGACTTGCACCAAGAGAGAGACTGAGGTCTGAGGACAACCCATATGGCTCTGATGTCCAACCTCTTGTTTTCCAACACCTGCATCTCATCCCTGGTTGCCTCCTGCTCCCCCTTTCCCTTCTCTCCAGGGTGTGAAGGAGCAAACCTCTATAACAAGCACAACCAACACAAACACAGCAGTGCTACCCAGAGGGTGGGATGTGTTCCTGCGGGAGCCGTGCTGCCCGGGCTCAGCACCCGTGTCCTTTCATAGAGGTGCAGCTTGTCTTTGTTGGAGTGAAGCATCTTCACGTCCTCAAAGGCATAGTAAGCAGCCAGCATGAAGTTGACATCCCCCGTGGTGAGGAGGTCAAAGACACAGGACTGGAAGTAGAGGTCCTCCACGGGCAGCTTCTCCCTGCACTTGGCCGTGGCCGTTTCGTAGGTGAAGGCCTCGGGGGGCGCCGGCAGGCTGGGCCCCTTCCTCCGGGCACGGCCCTCCGTGGCCTGGGCCGAGCGGATGGCCTGGAAGTCAATCTGCTGGTTGAGGGGACAACCACGCAGGCACAGGTAGAGGCCCTGACTGTCCCGGTCCTCCACGGCGTTGACCACCTCCTCCGGCATGCGCACGGCGAAGGTGAGGTAGCGGCCCACCTGCCGCACCACGATGGTGGTGCCGATGTACTTGGCCTGGATCTCGATGTGCTGCCCCGACACCTTCTCCGTGATCTTCAGGCTGTTGGCCCCGTGCTTGTCCCCTCCGTTCCTGGAGCCGTCCACAAAGGCAGCGGGGAGCTCGTCCATCTCCGCCTGGTACACTTTCTGGTCCACGCACTCCTGGAAGCTCTTGAAGATGATGGTGAGCTGTGGGGGAGGAAAGGAGCACGGTTACAGCCAGTGGTGGCCACCTGAGAGCACACAGTCGCCACCAGCAGTGGGGTGGGAGGTGGAAGGGCTGGATGCTCTGTCCAGACAGGAGCGTGACCTTCAGCTCCTTCATCCTAAGAAGTGGCCCCAACTTTTAGCCCCTCAGCCGTGGTCATCCTGCTCCAGCAAACGGGTGAGGACACTGTGTAGGTATCTGACACCCAGAGGCTTGACTGAATGCACCACCTGGATCTGCCTGTTATCTCCAGGCCCAACACAGGAGCCTCCTTGCAGCTGGAGCTGGGTGGAGTATCCCTACTCACAGGCCTGTGGCAGCATGCCCCTGCACGCAGCACTGCCTCGCCTCCAGGGCTGGCAGATGGCAGCAGGGATGAGCCCTGACTCCCCTGGAGGCGGTGCAGCTTCTCCTCTGACTTCCATGACATTTACATCCCAAGGGCTGGACCAATTTGTTTCCCTAACCAGCTGCAGACCAACAGGATTTCTCCCATGGGTCCTCAAACATGTCCTGCTCCATCTCAGGCACACACATGTTCAGCCTGTTCCAGTGGGATGGCCCTTCTAGGGGTGACTTCGTGGTGGCCTTGGCAGTGCCGATTAATGGCTGGACTTGATCTTAAGAGGTTTTTTCCAACCTTAATGATTCTGATTCAAACACAGCCCAACAAGCCTCCTCACCCCGGCTGGGCCCAAACACAGGCGCCTTGCCAGAGGAAGGACCTCACAGCGCTCTTCCCTTGCTGGCCTGGGTTTTGGAGGGAAGACCTGGGGAGGAAAATGGGTAGAATTTGCATGTACAAACAGTACAAACTACGCTTCCTCTTTCAACTCCTGCAGAGTTGCTCTTGCACCTTTCTGCCCATAAGGGAGAAGTGCCAAAGGGGACCTCCTGCCACATGGGCCCCATGAAGGGGGAGACTGAGACCTGAGCAGAGTGCGGCAGGGCTGGAGAAGAGAGCAGAGAACATAAAGTGCCCCAAGGATCATCCTGTCCTTTGCAGTAGCACAGTGCCCACAGCAGTGCTTCCCACAGCTCACACTGCAGATCTCATGACTAATCCCTCTTCACCACAAGCCTGTGAGGCAGATAAGGAGAGAAAAGGCTCAATTAAGATGCTGATCCTGCGATCCCAGCAGGTCCTGGGATCCTTAAGGACCGTTTTCCTCAAACCAGGTTTCCTTGCAAGCTTCAGCACTTTCTGCTGTCTTTAAGTGGGTAAGGATTTCAGAGCATCATCAAGTATTTTTTAGGAGGTTTATCAGGACAGGTCAGAACCTCACTGTCAGTTCCAGCTCAGAATAAATGGGTGCTCAGGATCCAGAGCAGAGAAGCAGCCCCTGTCCTACACATGCTTCTCTCCTCTCCCCACACACAGGAAGCAGAACTCCCAGACATGGTGGGACAAAAGCCAAGTGGATGCCTCCTGCTGAGGTTACCTTTTTCTTTGGACCAAAAAGCACCCTGTTAGCTTTAGAGCTTGTGCACCAGGGGCAGCACACCAGTTCCTCAGCTCCAGGTCCCTCCTGAAGCTGAGGCTGTGACACACAAGTCCTGCTGTATCACAGCAGCACATTTTCACTTGGACTTTCTGTGTTTGCCTTGTACCTTCAGGATGTTTATTTAGTTTGTCAAAGCACCTCCAGAACAGACTGTTCCCCACAAAATGTCTTGACTTGGCTGCAAACCACAGAGACAATTAGAAGCTTAGGTAGAGGGGAAGGCAGTGTGAGGAGCTCAGCTCTCTCCAGGCTTTTCCTGCAAGCTGGAGCCTCCCTGGAGGCAGTTCTGGGTTTGCTTGAGCCTTGGGGGTCTCCTAAGAGGTGCCAGCATCATCCCTGATCTGGCTGTTCACAGCAGTCTGGAGTCCCAAGGTGGGAGCCCTCTTAACTTGCAGCATCCAGCTTGGCCATGAAGGCCCCTTGGGGTGCAGCACCTCACTCTGCTTGCCGTGATGGGGCTGGGGATGTGCTCAACAAGAAACCACATTTCAGTGAAGGCTGGGGACAAAACAAGGATGGACACCTGATACCAAGGGCCAAACATCCAAATATGAAGTAGCTCACACTCTGTATTACCCTCCCCAAGGAGATGTGGAAATGGGGGAAGACATAGAGGAAAGAAATGCTGTTGTGAAGCCTCTCTGCCCTTGCCCATCTCTGTCCAGGGAGACAAGGCTCACCTTGCTGGTGGCGGTGGCCGAGGAGCCGGGCAGCACCGGCGTGTTGGTGACCTGCACGTTCAGGTAGTTATTGTCTATGAGCGGCCAAGCCCCTTGCACCTTGCAGGTCTGGAAAGTGTCCGTGAAAGTCCTGAGGTGGGGGTCCCCAAAAAGCCCGCAGTGGGTGTAGTTGGGGGCGGCCGAGTGCTTGTGAAAGCTCTTCTCGTAGTGGCAGATCTCGGGGCTGTCGGAGCGCTCCTGGCTGTCCCCGGGGGGCAATGTCCGGAGGCGGGGCTGGGACGTGGGGCCATCCTTGGAGCAGTTGTGCTGCACCATGAGATCGTCTATGCCATGCACGGCCGAGTGGTAGGCCAGGTCTCCCCTGCAGGTGCGGGCGGTGCGGCGGGTGCAGTGCGCGTACGCCCGCAGCGCCGTGCAGAACTCGGGCGCCTCCTCCGCGCCCACGTGGTGCGAGCCCGACGTGGCCGCCCAGAACTCAGAGTTGCACTTGAGGATCTTGCATGGAGATGTCACTGCGGGAGCAGGGGAGAACACAGAGGGGTCAGTGCTGGCTTGCCCGAGGGTGGGGTGCCCAACTCTACCCCCAAACTCATGACACCGGCCCGGCCGCGTGACGGGGCCTCGCTCACCAGACGTGACCCTCTCACATGACCCAGCCCTCATGCATCAAAGTCAAAGAAACCACCAGCATTTGCCCCAGCTGAAGCCAAAAAGGGAAAGAGCATCCAGCCTTTAGATGAACGATCATGGGGGGAAACCATGGTGTGGAAGAATGGGACATATTCATTACCAGTGATGAGGGAGGATTATTAATGTGGAGGGGAGATGCAATGGGGTTTTTAATGCCCTTTTAGGGTTTGACATTCTAAGCACTGTGCTGCCTGAGTTACTGGAACTGTGTCCAGACTTAGCTCTACCAGCACAAAGCTCTCTTCCTTTTCCTCCTTTATGGGCTTGGGAAAACCAAGCAGCATCACAACCACTGTGCCCAGGTTAGAGCAGGACCAGTGCCATGACCCACCCTGCAGCACAGCCAGAGGCCATCCACCACCCCACGCAGTGACAGGGTGCAGCACTTGTTCCTGTCCCTCCAGCAAGAAGCAGGAACCAAAAAACCTCTTTCCTGACGTCTGTGCGACTCTGCCCAGCCCTGGGAGCCCGTTCCCCACCACAGCCCGCTGAGAGAGAACAAGAGGTGGAGGAAAAAAACCGGCACAGCGGGTGCAGGGATGCCAGCGAGCTGAGCTCCCCATCCCCTTCCCAGCCGCCGTGTGTTGCCCGGGCGGAGGCGAAGCCAGAGGCTGCAGGGCCTTTGCCCGGCTCAGCCGCAGCCCCGGTGCTTCCTGGCAAGGCGGGGAAAGGCAAAGAAAATTCAGATCCTGTTTCTTCCCCCCACACACAACGTCTGCTCCCTGGGGCAGTGTGGCTTCCCCGGAGCAGACTTGAAAGCAGCTGTGCGAAAAGCACATGGCCATTGCTGAATGTCACAGACACTGCTCTGCCCCTGCCAATTTGGAGTCTTGCTGGGTGAACCCAGGCTCACACTACTTAAAATTCATGGCATTTTCCTTCCTCTCCTCTTAATCGACCCCCTCGGAGCGCTTGGAAACAGGATGGGTTCAGGCAGAAAAGGCAACAGCAGGAGGAGAAGACAAGCCCCACCATTTCCAGATGCTTTCATGGTGCCTTTTGCAGGCGTACCCATATATTCCTGTCTCGGGACTTGTTTAGAAGGAGCCTGGCAGGGCATCTGTGCCAAAAGTATCTCAGATTTGTTTAGAAAGTTACAAAACCCAGTATTGTTTCAGGGAAAACAGTATGTTTGAGTTTTAAACATCACAGTGCTGGAAACCTAAACAGAGTTGGTGCTGGAAAATCAGAAAGGGAGACTTAGACTATAAAACACTTAAACAGTTCGGCTGTGAGAAACAAGCCTGTCTCCTCTCTGCTTCCAAGAAGACTGAAGTGCAAATAGGAAATGGTGACAGGTTCCTCACAGTTTTAAAATTCATGTTTAACAAACTCACATGCTAGCAACAGCACCGAAAACCTGGGAGCTGTTTGGTCTTGGCAGCATCCCACTTAAACCTGCAAGACGCTCTGTGGAAATCCTTTAACTCATCATTGACCAGAGGTGACTCAACAACAAGGTTCTGACCTGGGACATGGCTCATGTTTCTGCATGTACGGGTCAAATTCAAAGATGTTTATTATTCCACATCCCTCTCTTGTTCATCCCAGGAGTGTGGTTTTCCGGGACTGTCATAATGGAAGGCAGGAGTGTGACCAGTGCCACCACCGCTGGTTATCCCAAACCCTTGTGGCATCAGGCAATTAAAGTCATTGCTCTCCTAGTTGTTATGCTAATGTACAGCTTGAGGACGCCTTGGGGTTTGTGTGGCAGAAGGCGCTGTCACTGCAGCCCGACTTGCCCGCACAGCCCCAGGAGAAGCTGGAGGACACATCCCTGGACACGCAGGAGCCACACACCCCACAGCTCAGTAAAGCATCGGGATGCACTAACACAAAGCATCCCATCCAGTGAGCAGATTGCACAGTCCTGCCTGCAGCACTTCGCCTGCTCCAGCTTTTCAGCTGCTGCTTAGAGGGGATGTTTTCAGTAGGAATAAACCCACAGCCTCTTGCTCTTTAAGGACTCACTCGGATGAGGAGATGAACGTGAGTTGTGGCTGACTAGGGACAGAGAGGGCCCTGCTAAACAGCCCCCCAACACCCAGTGCTGGACACATCCCGATGCTGAGCATCCCCCAGTGCTGCCCTGCCCGGGGTCACACATGACTTTATAAGGTACTGAAATTAAAAAAATCCCATCCGAAGGGAGGGCAGGGAAGCCCATCTCCTTCCTCCGTGCGCCTGAAGGGGGAGCGTTGTGCTCTAAGATGTTATCACTCGGGTTTTGGCACCGATCCCCTTCTCGCCGTTTCGCTCAGGGCCCCATATAAGGCCAGATCTCCAAAGGCAGGTGCCCCGGCGCTGGGCGGTGTGTGAGCCGGGCCCTCCCCGGCCTTTCCCATGGACATTTCCCCAGCCACCCCCTGGCAAATCCACATGCTGCTGCCGAGGGACGACAGCTGACAAAGGCCGTGGAGGAGAGCAAACACGACCCTTACCCCTCCCTCTCGAGCAGCCTTGCCTCGTCCCCTCTGGCAGAAGCTTTGGCACAGTGGTGCAGGCTCATTTGTACCCTGGCCAAGAAACGATGTTTATTCAATTTCGCATAATCTATTTTCCATCGACTCACAATGGTTCTGTTTTTCAACCGCAGATGACTTAGCATGGAAACAAATCCCTCTCCAGCAGGAACCCAGCATGGCTCTCCTGGGATCTGTGAGACATCCCCAGGTCTGGGTGATTTCTCGTCCATGGCCAAGCAGCCTTCATCTCACAGACAGGTGACTTCAACCCCTCCAAGCCACTTCCCAACCCTCCCCAAGATCTTCTTTCAAGGCCTCGGTGCCACTCAAACCAGAGAACAAAATTGCCTTTGTTATCTTGAAACCAACTGTTTCAGAAAGTTAAAGCCAGAAAAAAACCCCCAGAAAACCACCTGGACTAGGACAGCCCCCTCCCATATCCCCCATTTGTTCAGGGACACTTCCCGTGAGGACTCCTGAGGTCTGTGCCGACTGAAAAGCCCCGATCCCGGGGCAGGCTGTTTCAGGAGTTTATCGCCTTTACAAAACACGGGTCTTGGTTCTAAGTGGATTTTATCTGACTTCATTGTAAGGACATAAAAAAGAACCAGCGATTTTCTCCAAAGCAGTAAAAGGTCCGTTAGTAACGAGTGTGTTTCCCACAAAGATATTTACACACTGCAATCAAGCCCCTTGTCAATCCTCCAGATAAGCTAAACGGGTTGCACTTTAAAGTTCTCGCTGGAAGGTGTTTGCCCAGCCCCACCATCAGATCTCCCTCCAGCACCCTCGTTTCCTGCACAACCTACCACCCCGACTGGACACAGGGAATAAAGGACACACTCACAACTCTGCCGAGGTCAGCCCTTTAACCAGGACATTGCATTGAGCAGGCAAGGAATTGTGACCTTTTCCTGGGCTCCTGGTTTGGAAAGCCCTGTGGTCCTCCATTCAACAACATCCCATGGACCACCAAACACACACTCAGGGTTCTGGGGTACCACACGACCCCAGTCCCACTGCTCTGCCCTCGTCATCGGTACACTGCATTACTTGATGCCAAATTAAGTGTTCAAACATATGCACACACATAACTTTAGCAGCATTTAATTATCAGTGCCCCCCTATTCTCCCTTTCAGCTGGTGTCAAGTAACCTGGATTTCATTTACTCAAATCAGGCTCTCTCAGAAAACTAGCACAAAACCAACATTTCATCTATTCTCCTGTAATTCCTGTAACAAATAGAACTACTGGAAATTAATTTCTGTAAGCAAAAGCCAATTCTTTCAAGACTCTTGAATGCATGTTCACCAGACCTGTTAATTTTAAAGTGTTCACTGCTAAGCAATGTTTTTTAATATCCTCTTGGTTCCTAACGGGCTGGAAAGTATTTCATCACCCACATGTGATGCAAATACATCATCCCGCGTTTTTCCAAATACATGGATTGAAGTGTAGATGTGCAAGCCTCACACATGCAGTAAAGGGCCTTTTTGGAGAACACAGTCAAACCTAATTACCTTTGGCCTCAGATCTGAGCACCCAGACTTGGGCTCCTAAACACATATTTATTTAAGTAATCTAAATAAACATATTTATGCTGACACCTCAATAGGAAAGGCACGATTCTCCAAGGTGCTAAATACCAGCAACATCTGCCAGCTTTAAGGAGATGTGGGCCGCTGTGCTCACAGGCAGACAGCAGCCACCACCAGCATGAAAATGACCCCGAAAGAATTTAAAATATATATAAAAAAATCACATTGCTCCTTAAAAACACGGCGCAAGGGATTGCTTCCAGTAAGGTTACAGGAGTCCCAATCAAAAACTGAGGGAATGAACAGTGTGGTTTGCATCCAGCCCCTCGTGCTGCTCCTGTCCCAGGGTGTGTCCCCATGAGCCATCCCTCATGGTGACCATGCTGGACCCACACCATGACACCCATGAGGGTCGTGAGGTCAAGATATAAAGAAGGAATTTTTTTTACAATCAGAGTGCTGAGACACCGGCACAGGTTACCCAGAGAGGTGGTGGGTACCCCCATCCCCGGAGATGCCCAAGAGATGGAAGCAGAGGGGTTGGACGGGGTGACCTTTACAGGCCCCTCCCCAAGCCAAATCATTCTGTGATTCTCTTTTATGACACGGATCAGCTGGCGCCTTGTCACACCAGGGAGAGAAAGGAGCGCTTCGGTGCAGCCGTGATGGATGGGATGTCACGGGCAGGGACAGCTCTCCGCAGCCCCACGGCACCGTGGGGCCAGCAAGACCCAAGGGCCACCTGACCCAGGCTTGCTGAAAGGATTTGTGCGGGAAGGCAGCGCCGGGCTCTTCCAGCGACCTCCTTTGAACTGTTAATCAAGCACAATCTTGCAGAATAATAGCCTGGTTATTATTGCCTTGTTTGCATAACAAAGAGGCCCAATAAAACTGATTTGACTGTGCTCAGAGGGGGTGTGAAAGATCAGCCCTGAGAAAAGAGCTGCAGGAATGCAGCAAACTGCTCCAAAGCCTCAACCCAGGAAGAAAGACAATGCAATTTGCCATCAAGAAAAGCCCAATAGACCAATAAATTACCCATGTGCAAAGGGATTAGATCAGGTTTCAGTTGCACTGAAGTGGGGGGAGGACGGGGAGGAGGGAACCGAAGGAGAAAAATAAACCTGACTCTCTTAAAGAGCTGGGGCTCATATTTTGCAAGGGTGTGCGTGGGGAGGTTGGCTCAGAGGGGCCACCTTCCACGCTGGGGCCGGGGTTACGTGCTCATTTCCACCGACAAAAGCCGCAGATGCGTTAAATCCAGGCAAAGGCTCTACTTTGTGTACGATAAAGTGATTCTAGATGTACCCCAGAGCACACCTCAAACCATGCAGCTTGCTTTAACCCAGTCCTTGTCCTACTCAAGAGGATGCTGGGGGAAGGAAAAACCAGTTCCTTGAAGTCAGAAGAGGGACACAGAAGGGTTTTTCTCCTTTCAGCCCGTGTCCATCGCTAAAGCATCCAGACGACCTGCCACGGCCAACTCCTTTCTGTCCTCAGCGCCGAGTTCACGGCCCCCCATCTCTCCTCTGCAGGCATTGCAGAGACACGGGGCAAGTACAGGCAGGAAAGCAGCAGAGTCAGTGTCTTCACCAGCTACAGCACAAAGTGCTGCACTGCACGCTGCCGAAGGAGCCCTTGATCGCTGCTGTCACTTAGTCAGCTCTTTTGGCTCCGGCTGACCCGGCATGCTCCGCGCCAGCCAAGGCGGCTCTCACAGCCCCCCGCCAGCACTGCTCCTCCAGCCTCACCTCGGCATCCTCTGCGGGGAGAAGGGCGAGCAAACACCATCGGACAGGGCACCAGCCATGGGGCTGCTCTGAGAGCTACCAGCAAACCGTGCGGAGTTCAGTGGGCACGGTGGGCTGAAAGGGGGAACCAACGAAACAGACAACGCAGCAACGGAGTCACAGACTGCTCTTGAATTTTCCTCCTGGGATTCGGGCCTTAGCGCTGCCTTTGGCGCAGCTGTTGGGCTTTTGCCTGCTCAGAGGAAGTGGTGCCAGTGGGTGGTTCAGAAGAGGCAGGTTTTACTCCTCCATGAGCTGGTGGATGGAGGATAAGAGAGAGGGAAGCAACGGGGCAGTGATGTCCCTCTGACTCTTCATCTGCAGAAGGGCACTAACAAAGCTGGCTCTCCAGCACAGTGCGCTGCAGGCTGGGAAGCCATTCTGGAGCTGCACACCTGACTTTTCCCATCGTGAGTGCACTCGGATACTTTCACCAACAGTTCCCAAGAGCTGGTAAATCTCCTCAGGCAAATGGTCCAGTTTAGAGATGAGGACACTGAAGCCTCGTAAAGGCTTTCACCCAAGAAGAGAGAGGTGAATTTGCACTCTCATGCTCTGCATGAAACATCACCCTCACCTTCCTCCTCAGCCGCCACCACCCCTGTCGCCATCCCTCTGGAGCAGCGGTCCTCGGATTAGGTCACCTCTGCCAGCCACCCCCACCGCCGAGTGTTTCAGGTTTCCAGCAGACATCACTCTCCCCACGCCAAGGCTGTTTTCCCAGGGTGCCTTTGAAGGCAGCGCTGCCACCCACCAGTGCCCGGGGGCCCCCCAGGTGTGGCAGCGGGTCCCTCGCCCTCCTCCCCCTCGCCCGGGCCGCGGCAGGGCTGGCAGGGAAACGCTTTCTGCTCACAGGTGTGGATTCCCTCTAGGAATAATCATCCCCGCTGTGCTCTTGTGAAATTTCAGCCCTTCAAACGCAGAGGTAAATGAGATACAAAACGAGGAGATGGAGAAAAGCCCGGAGCACATAAATCTGGATGAGGCAAATTTATACAATTAGATGTCTGCCAAAAAATTGCGGCATCTCAATCGGAGGCGTTGGCTTGTGCAGGGTGTGGGATGGCAGCTGCCCCGGCTGGAAGGCAGCAGCCCCACAAGCCCATCAAGACACCTGACTGATGCTGGAGCCCCACCTGGCATTGAAAAGGGACCTTGTGGATCCTTTCCTGCAGGCTGGGCTCCCACCCAGCACCAGACTCCCTCCCCATCGCTCATACCCCATGGAAGCCTGCTCATCTTTCACAGCCACAGACCTTCAGAGGCTTATTTATTTTTAAATGCTGCCTCTCCTGGGACTTAGGTTTTAATTTTAAGAGGAAAAAGTAATTTTCTAACTGGAACCTACTCCCCCAGTCCCACTTGTATCCCAGCACAGTGATGCTTTCTCATCGCTGTGGGCTGGCAAAGTTCGGAGTCATGTCCTGCCACATGTCCTTGTCATCTCAGAAAGGGCCAGCTGGAGTGTGTCACACAGCAAGAGAAAAAGGTAGCTTGTCCAAAACCCAAAATGCCATAGATCATTACTAAGGCTTTGGGGACCAAAATCAACAGCTGTCCAGGAAGGAGAGGAAACCAAGGGAGGAAAAAATTCTTTGGCCTCAAGTGAAGCTTGCTCTCTGCCTGACCCATAAAACCTGTATGTCAGGGACAGCTCTGCTTGCTGGGAACTGAATGGCCAAACACTTCTGGATGCTCATGCACTGCAAAGTGGTACTCAACACCCTTCTGAAGGACCTGCTGTCCCTGCAGCTGTGGGGACATGAGACCCTGGCCACCCGACAGACCACGGCCAGGCCGTCAGACAGAGCGGCTCAGTCTGCGCCTACCAGGGCTGCGTGTGTGCTGGAGCCAGCTTGTTCTCCGCAGTGAGAGCCCGATGACTTCATCAAGGGGATGGCATCTGGTTTTGCAGTTGGCTATAATTCAATTCTCCCCCTTGCTGCAGGAATTTCAGCTGGTGGAGCAGTGATTTACTCAGCCGGGCTGTACTTGAGTGCAAAGCAATCTTGAGGCTACAATCGAACGTACTGTTATTTTGAGAGCTCACGGACAAGGGAATAAATATCCTCTCTTCTTTTTATCCCGGTAGCTGCCAAGTGCAGGCTACAGAGCTTTTTAAAGGCATTTAGGAGCTCTCCTCTAACAAGTGCACTCAGGATGCTGTGCATGATCAGGCAGGACCCTGCCTCCACAGCTAACACTTGATCTGTGGCATCAGGAAGGGATTTGCCAGGACAGCCAGAAAGATGCCAGGGCACCCCCTCACCTGCCCCACCACAGATGAATCTCCACGCAACTCCCATCTTCTCCAAAAACCCTCCCTCATCACCTCAGGACATATCATTCCTGGATTCCAGCAGCCCTGAGCTCACTACAGCTCCCTTCAAGCCACCTGGGACCCTGAGGCTCTTCTGGTCCTGGGTTCCTGCACTAACTCTTACTCCAAGTTTGGTATCTGCTCCAACAGGAAAAGCAAATCAAACCAATCAAACTCAACCAGATGGATCAAAACCCTTCATCTTTGACCTTTTTTGCTGTCTCACCAACACTTATCCCTTGGGAGCAGTAGGGCTTGGCTGTGGGATCTCCTGACGGGCTGAGGAGGGGCTTGCCTGGGCCACACACTGCCATGCCAGAGCCTACGGATGCTTTATGGGATGTGCCCATCAGGGAGCCAGAAGAGAGACCACAAAACTCATTGTCACTGGGGCCGCAGCCTGGCTCTCCAGGGACAGCAGGTCAGTGCAGAGCCCGAGAACAGCCCCCAGGTCAGGAAGTTTTTATGGCTGCCCAGCCCTGTGAGCACTTTCATGTGCACATCCGACTCAGCACAGCTGTCCAGGCCACAGAGAAAGAAACCTCAGCTGTTCCCATGATAAACCCAAAGTCACTCCTAACACTGCCTTGTCCTCAGTAACCAAGGGCCAGGAATTCCACGATTTTCTGTGGAAAAAAGCAACATATCTACCCCATTTATATTAAAAACAAGGCGCCTCCTTCCAGCCCTGCAACGTGCCTTGCTGGCAGTGGCAGACAACTGTTCCAAGTACGAGACCAGCTCCAAGCTTTCAACAAAACAGGGAAGCCAGAAAAATTTCCAGGTTTACGTTTGAATCCCTCCCTTCTTCTCTGCCCTGACAACATCCCGCACAGGCGTGTTCCTCCCCAGCCTCCACCTTCACCAGGATGAGCTCCCTGTTCACAGCACTGCAGGGGTTATTTTAGCCTCTAAGACCCCATCTCAATTTTGGCTCAATGCTGCCATCACCTCCCTGCTGCTGAGACAAAAGGCATTTATTGACTACTCTGATACACCTCTGATAGGGGTGGATCCTTATCTGGGATCCACTGCACTGCACGGATGGACCAAGAGCAGGAAACTCCAAATTTTTATGGAGGCAGGAGTGTATTACAGCCAAAACAGCCAAGCTGGAAACAAACAGGGAAAGCCAAAGCAAACCTGAGCCTGCCACACCTGGGGCAAAAACATCCAGGGCCAGATTTTGGAAGGACAAAAGGATTTGCAAGAAAACTAAGCACAGCTTGTACTGGGAGGTAGAGGTTCGGTTCACCCAGGAGATCAGGGTCTCAGCATCCATGAGCATCCAAGCACTGGGACTTGGCACAAGCTCCAAGGAGAATTTCTGCCAAGGAAACTGTGAGCAGTGGCCTGCTCTGCCCAGACCTCCTTCCCCACGGTCACCGTGACCCACGGCCAGAGGACCCAGCCCAAGGGCACTGGACGGTGAGGGCTGCCCAGGAGGCAGCAGGGCGAAGCCACCAGCGTGAGAGCAGCACAAGCAGGAATCCAGCCCGGGCTGTGAGCGTAGGGGGGGTTAAGCAAATAAATAAATAGGGCAGGACTCGGCGAGGCACTGATCTGACACGCCGAGCGCCCGCTTGGGCAGCCTCCAGCGGCCCTGCTCACCTGGGGCTCCCAGGAGGGCTGCGAAGCCTCCTTGGTGCTGGGGAACCTGCTGGGAACCCACAAATCCCCCAGGAAAAAGGGGCAAAAGGATAAGGCAGGGAATAAATCCCCCCTTTTTTCCTACCTTCCCACCCACAAAGCTTTCAAAAAAGCCCCCAGCCTGCTCCCAGCCCAGGGCACGGGGAGCCCCGTCTCCGCCTGCGCCCCGCTCCCGCGGGCTCTGGATCGCCTCGTTCTGCCAGTTCTTTGCACCTTATTTGACTGCTGAAGGGAGAATCAAACAAAGCAGCCAGCCAGATCTCCTATCAAGTTCTTTCTTGCACCGTAAATCTCACAGCCTCGACGCTTTGCAACTCGACCGCTCCGAAAAGGGCGTTAAGCAACACATATGGGAGCAGCTCCAGAGTTTCCAGAAAAAAACCCAGGGGGGGTTCAGCTTCCAGCCTGCTGGGAATTTTCATGGCAAAAGTAGGGTCCAGAGAGACACCTCGGTGCTAAGGGCAGCGCAGAAAAGGTTTTCCTGGAAGAGGGCGAAGAGGGCAAGGATGGGAGGAAGGGCGTAAAGCAGTTATTTATTTATTTCCTGCATGTGTGTGCAAGACTACTTCACCTACGGTTATGCAAAAGAAAGGCAGAGGCGATTTAAAAATTAATACATTAAAATAAAAAAAAAAGGCCAAGTTTTACTAAACTGAAAAGAGAGATAGGGGGATTTAAGCCTTAGAGCTTTTCTTTCTCCCTCCTGCTTTCTTTCCATTTTTTCCCCCCTTGCAAGTGAAAAAAAAAAAAAAAAAAAAAAAAAAAAAAAAAAAAAAAAAAGGAGGTAAAGAAACTGGAGAGTTTTGGAAGGAACAAATCCGCCTCTGTGGACTGGGTTTCCCCTCCCCCAACAAAAACAAGCACTCAGGGCTTGAAGGAATTTGCAGGCAGAGATCTGCCAAAAACATTGTGAAAAACTATGGGGGATTCATTGGAAACAGATGGCGTTTTCAGCTGTAATTCTGAAATTCTCCCCTTTTCTGACACAATACAAACATCGGGGCCGGGGGCGGCGGGGGGGCCGAGCCCCGCGGCGGCTGCGAGCGGCCGGCCCGGGGGTGCCGATGCCGGCGGGGACCATTTGGTCGCCATCCCGCCCTCGGACAGCACAACAGCTCCGGGCCCAGCCAGGGCAAGGTTTCCAAGCGAACGCGGGTGCTGAGCCCCCGGAGCCGTGGGGCGGCGAGGGAGAAGGGGCGGCCGCCCGGAGCGCCCGCGCATCCCCCGCCCAGGTGCGCCCCGCGGCCGCGCTCTGCCCGCCGGGGCCGTGCGACCCCCGGGCCCCCCACCGACCCCAAACCGCACCGAGCCCCGCAGCTCCCTGCCTCTGCCCTCCGCGGGGGCTCCAGCGCGGAGCCCACCGCTCTCACGGCACAAATTTCCGATGGGGGTGTTCGTGAGTGGGTTCCCCCCACCGGGGTCACCCTTTCCTTTCACGGCGCCCGGGAAGGGGAGAACAAGGTAACCTGGCGCTGTCAGGAACACCTCCCCGCTGCCTTCGCCGCTTTGATTTCCACCATCTCCTTCCTTGTGGGATGAGGAGCGGGGAGACAAAGAAGACGAGGTCGAGGAAAAACACCCAGCGCGACTGCTTGGGGATCGGGGAATTGGGGGTGCACGCAACAAAACTGAGCCCCACTTGCTTATTTTAAACATGTGGCAAACTGCTGCGAGGAGAGGGAGAGGGAAAGAGGCCCAGGGACAGGGGAACGGGGGCGGCGATCCAAGGGCTGCCAGAAACACAAGGAAAAAGTCTGCAAAATAAAGAGGCTGTTCCTTACCTGAAGGGAAGATGCAGAGAAAGACAGGGAGGATTTGGAAAAGTCCCAGGGCTGTGGATCCTGCCCCTCTCCCCATACCCATCCATCCAGCTCGAGCTTTAACCACTATCCTCTCCCTGGAAGAAGAGTTTAAAAAGGGGAAGAAAAAAAAAAAAAAAGGAGAAGGGAAGAGAGGAAGAGGGGGGAAAAAAGGGAAAAAAACAAATCAGTCGAAAGAACTTGGGGGAAAAAAAAAAATGAAATCAAAAGCCCCACATGGCTCCGCGGAGCGCGGCAGGCACGGGCGGCCCAAGCTCCGGGCTCTACACTGAAAGATTACACAGACTTTTTCTCCTTCTTCTCCTCCTCCTCCTCTCCCGTCCCCTCCCATTACAACCCAGCCCCAGCCATCAATCATCCCGCTGCCTCCCAATGCCGGCATCCTCCTCTGCACCTCCTCCTCGGAGCGCGCCCGCCTCCCCGGCCATGCTGCGGGAAGGGGCGGGAGCGGCCGCGGCCATGGGAGCCGGCCGGGGAGGCGGCGGGGAAAAGGAGCCGAGGAGAGCCAGGCCAGGGGGGTGTAGCTGTGGACAGAGCCGCCAAGCTCTCCCGTGACCCGGGGGAAGGAGGTGGCGGTGGTCCCCCGCAGGATGGGCAGCGGGAAGGGCTCTGGATGTGTGCCCGCCGTCGCTCATGGAAGCTCGGTGGTAGTTTGGGAGAGGAGCTTCCTCGCACCCCATCGGGTCTCAGCGCCTACTCTGCCTTCCCTGCCCCTCTCCCATGGGCCTACCAAGAGCGCTTTGGGTCGCCCAAAAATTAAGCGTTTGGGGTAAAGGGACTGTTGTACAGCAAAGGAGGGAAACTGAGGCAGGGAGGGTTTAAGCAGCTAGTGCGGGGTAGAGGTTGTGACAGTGACACTGAGGTCCCCAGCCTGCTGGGGAGTGGCGTCCCCTCCAGCACATGGAGCTCCTCCGTGTCTTTCCAGCCCTGGCACCATGGTAGGTGAGAGTTTCACAACAGTTCCAGGTCATTCACCTGCACCTGCACTGGCACTGGCAGCGGTGAAGTAACCCCAGGTGACTCAGAAACAGCAAATCTCAGAGATCCTTATCACTAGACTGGCACTCCTTCCGAGCAGGGACAGCTCTCAGGTACCCCAAATCCAGCTGCCAGCCCACCAAGGACTGATGGAGATGACTAAACAATACCTACACTCTCTCAGGACCTCCACCCCTACCTCCTCTGCAGCACCAGCCCACACAGTGTTCAGCTTTCACTGGGGGAAAGTCTCACCAGTTATGTTGGTAGGGTTTTCCTGGGGTCTCACTTTTAAGCCTCTCTTGGAGACCCTCTGGGCAGTCCCAGGCAGACACCAGCCCTGGGAGAACCCTGCCTGCTCACAGAATAAGATGGAGCAGCAGCTTGGAGCACACAGGCGTTTGCCTGCTGGGTTTCAAGATCCTGCTCTTTTCTTCCTCCTGTAATGCCACAGCATGTGGAGGTGAGCAGATTGAATCTGCATCCCCACCATCCCAGGGGTCTGTGCCACCCATGAGAGGGCTAGGCCAGGAGGAAGGCATCCAATTAGCTTGGATCTCTTAAAAATTTCCCTTGAGGGATGTTTTAGCCACAGTGAAGTAAGACCACTTCTGAATGAGGGTACCCACGGGTGTAGGCTTTAATAACTTCCCTGTTTTGGATCATTAGCTCTCCTTTGATGTCGTGTCCCCTCTCTATCCTGATGTTTCATCTCCTTTCTTTTGGAGTTCTTATACAAAGAATAAAAGGATGCTGGATGTTTTACACCACTGTTCTCTCAACTCTGTAAGACCATGAATGTTTCCTCCAGCAGGTTGGTTAGGCTGGGATACTCCATAACATTTCTTCTAATCATTCTTGGAAACCTCCTTTTCTAGCTCATAAAGATCCTTGAGTGTGCCTTTTTGAGTGACTGTGGCTGAGTCTCTAAAAAGAGTTTGTGATCTCCTCCCTGTCACGGATTGAACCTGTGATCCATTACAACAAATATCCCATAGAAAGAGGAAGAGGAGATGGGAGTAAATATCCAAGAAGCAAAGATACCTTTTAACACCTATCTATTTCTCCATGAGGGGAGTGAGCCCCCATGCCTCCAAATGAAGGAGGAGCTTCTCTGGGGCTTTATCCAGGCTGCAGCAGGAATTAAAACACTGCAGCTTTTCCATCTGGGACCCAGATGGGATCCAAAAATCCTGTGGCCTTTCCTGCCTAACGGAATATCTGTCTTGGTCCTGCTGGTCCTAGAGCTGTGCTCAGATGGTGTCCACTAAAGTCAGAGGGAGCTCTGTGTGCAGAGGAGCTGCCAGAGTGGGCAGAGCTGGGCAGGAGATGAAAGCTGGCAAGCCGGATCCAGACCTGTAGCAGAGGCAGTGTGGGAGGAACGCCGACTCGAAGCACCTCTTTGTGGGGGATGTCAAACAGGGGCAAATATGTCCAAACCCTGCCAGCTGCTCCTACCACCCAAGAAGAAATGCCTGCTGATGGGATGTGTAGGCAGCTGGAGCTTGAAGGGGCCTGGGGGGAGGAGAGAGAGGGTCTGTGAGCTGGGGAGAGCCCAGGACAGGGGAGATGGGGGTGGGGGGGGGAGATCCAGGGGATGGGGTTCCAGACCTCAAATCCTTTCCCCTTGCTCCCCCCTCTCCTCTCGCGATGCGACTTTTGCTTTTATTTCAAAATGCAAAACATAATTTTTACTGTTATCCTGACTGATGACATCTAGCATGATCTGTTTAACTAAAAAAACCCATCTGAATGACGAACTTTTAAAACCCAGCTGTTAAATAGCTGCCGCGAGGCTGCTTTGATGGTTTGACCTAAAGCACCACTTTGGTATTGCCGTTTTGGGGCAGGCTGACACGATAGCCTGGAATCCAGTCTGAGGCATTATAGTTAAAATAAGACCCTTGATGGAAATTCTGCCTTTGGTGTAGGGAAAACTGTGCTGCCATAAAGCAACGGTTGGATGCCCCTGGCTCCAGTTTGTAAAAATTTCTCCTTGATTTTGCTCCGTTGCATCATGCATTGCAAATGGGATTGCTGTTCTTGGCACGGATCAAAGCAGCGGATTTCGCTGGAGAAAACAACAGATGTGTCCAAACCGTAACTTCGGGGAGGAAAAGGCCCCAAATAAGGTGTGTTTCTGAAGTCCTGCTCCCCCTTACACGTTTTTGAAATAACCTTCACCTTTCTGTTTGGCTGAATCAAAGATCCGGACTTTAAATTGCCTGCTGAATCAGAGGCTGTGTGAAATTCACATCTCTGCCCTGCTTAACGGGGATATCTAGGCTTGGAAATGTGGAGAGACTGTATTTCCCCCAACTTCTTTCCTTCTCAGGGCCCGTCCAGGACTCCTGCTCAGGCAGCCCGATGCAAACAGAGTGTGGGAAACCACCCACCACTGAAATGCAGCCACTGCAGCAGCTCAGCTCCGGGGCACAGGCACCTCCGTGGTCATCTGCACGTTGATTGCCGTGTTCAGTGTCACTGTGGAGGGGTGACACAGCCTTCTCTGAAGTATTTGCAGGATGCTGGAGGAGTCACGGTTCCCATGGGATGCTAAGCCGGGGATGGCTGGTCTGAACTTTCCTTTTCTCTGCCCTTTGTGGCTTTTCTCACACCGTGCATGGCTGTGGGCTTCAGTGGGGCTGAGTGAATGTGGCTGATTTGAACCCGGAGGTTTGCAGATGAGGGCTCCCCTTACAGCCTTCCTAATGGAATCATTCACTACCTGTAATTATATGGCTAAAATAGTAAACACGGGTATTTCTGAGGGCTGCAACTAGTAGTTAGAGGAGTGGATGTCGGGGCTCCTGGTCTGTTCCTGACTCTCCCATGAACTTTCTGTGTAGCCACTTTTCACACCGCTATCTCCACACTCAGTGCCTTTGCCTGCTCTGCCTCAGGACACGGTGTTCAGTTCATGGCCTGCCTGGGATAAGCCATAATCACTCCTGCAGGAAGCTAATCCTGAAATGCTCTGCAGGATGTGTGTGTTTGGGGTGAGCAGCAAAAAGCAAGCAGCTCCTTAAAGGAGGAAGAAAGGAAGTTTGGAGTATAAACCCCCAAGTTGTTGTCTGGAGAGGTTTGACAGCTGATCTCAAAATGTTTGTGGAAATAAAAGCAAATGCTTGTGCTCTGAACAATTCCCTTACTAAAGGAAAAAAAATCTAAAGAAGAAGAAACAAAAAAACCCCAACATCTTTATGCAGCAACAGCCACCTCTGATGTCTGCAATTAATTTTAAAGACCTTCCTTTTACTCATCATTCCATTTTTTAACATTTTTATAATTTCCCTGGCTGACCAGTCAGACGCTGTCCCTGAGCTGTGCACCCAAAGCTGCCAAATGTGCATCTAAAGCCCCTTTCCTACCAATTGTTCCTTGCAGGTAGAGCAGGAAAATGTTCCCCCAAGATCTCCTTAGTGCCCTGCACTGAACTTTGGCATCAGCTGGACAGGGCAGGCAGAGGCGATGGCACAGAGCTGGGCTTTGGAGGGCAACCCGCTCCTGCATAGTGAGGTGTAGAGAAGAGTTTGTAGGTTTATCTAAATCTTCCTTCCCACAGCTGCGCCTGTGAACATCAGCCTCACCAACCTGGCTGTGCAAAACGAGGCCAGTTGTGAAAGATGGAAAAAAAAAATACAGCTTTGTGCCACCAGTAAATGAAATGTTGGAACTCTTTGGTGACATCCTTGCATCTGCAGATTAACTGATTATCAGCAGCCCCCACTGAAGTCACAGTGGGTAACCTTCTCTCCTCAAATTGCCTGCTCCAAGCCCACAGCCATAAAAATCACCTCTAAATTCTGAAAAACAGCCGGGCTGCACAAGGGGAAGGGAAGATGGGCTGGTGGAAAATTTTCAGTCTCATCCATGACAGAAAGCAAAACAAGCAGAGATATTTTAAGGCAAGTCGAGTTCATCACATCAATTATTTTTTTTTACTTGTAACATTCATTTATGTCTCTCTCCTTCCTTTGCTTGCAAAGCTCCTGGTGGAGTGAGGCCTCATTCCTACATATGGGAGCTTGTAACCATCCCTGTTCAACAGTGTTTGGAGGGCTGGCTGGAAATCTGTATATTTAATTCTCTGCAGGGAGCTGGTCTTCCTGGCCCAGTCTCCTCTTTGGGGTAGATACCAAGCAATATCTCTGCAGTATATCTTCTTCACATCTGGGCTCCCCTCTAAGCAAAACTAGAAGATGGGCTGGGAGGTTCCCAAGAGCAAGTTCAAATGGCCAAATGTCAGCTCAGCAGAGAAGATGGATCAGTCTGAACTGCCAAAAAATGATCAGAATCATAGAATCACGGAATGGTTGGAGTTGGAAGGGGCCTTAAAGATCATCTGGTTCTGATCCCCCTGCCATGGGCAGGGACACCAGATTTGCAGAGAACTGGGTGTTTATCAGCAGAGACAGAAGCCGGTCTGTGTGATGGGACAGTCTTTCTCTGCTGCTTTTAAAAGCTCCTGACATCTCGAGAAAGTGCAAACATAGCTCACTAATTCCCCTCCTCTGACTGACAGGTCAGCTAAGGACATCTCCTCGATCCTATTTAAAGGTGGGAGATGGCATCGAGTGTTTGCAAGTCTACATCTGCAGCCCTTTGAGCAAGGGGTGTTTGAAGGATCCTCTGGAAAAAGCTCTGTGAAACCCAATCACCTTTGCCAGGTGTCCTTCTGTCAATTTGTGGCAGCAGTGGCCAGAAATACAACCCAACACAGGATGCTTTTCCTCTGTTCTCAGTGGTGAAACACTGGGTGACTGTGTCCTCAGCTAATTTAAAACTTTGTCCTGAATATCAGAGAAAGTGACATTCCTTCTTAAGGGGGGGGAAAAAAAACCCCACCCAAACCAAAAGCACTTGAATCGAGCACTTCTGTGGGTATTTTGGCAAATGAAAATGGGAGTTTTTGTGGAGGGGGAGCATCTTGGAGTTGGCACCAGGAATCTTGCTGGGTGTGCCTGGCTGGGGCTGGGCTGGGTTAGGGTTGGGCTGGGATTAAGACTGGGTCTGGGGCAGGAGCTGGGACTAGGGCAGGGTTGGAGCTGAGCTGGGACTGGGGTGAACTGGGCTGGTACTGGGCTGGACTGGGATTGGGCTGGGCCGGGGCTGCGGCCCCACTGGGTGGTGCTGTTATCCCTGCGCCGCCTGCGAAAGTATCCAGTTTATAAAATAAATGCAATCCAACGCCGCCTTAAACCACATGACATAACAGCAGCTTGCGAGCTCCCATTAAAATCTCAATTTGGGGAAATTGATTCTACCTCTGAGCAATTGCGATGCAATTACTCCAACAGGCAGCAATCAAGAATCACATCAAAACAACACCAAACTTTCATCTCCTGCCTCGCAACCACCACCACAACAAAAAGCACCTGTCTTGCAAAGGCAGCCCGGTTTCCATAAATATATGTAATTTTTAGGAAGGGCAACGTGCACGTCCCGGAGTGGAAGCTTGGACAGGGGCTGCTCTGGCTGGTGCATCTGAACTATCCTGTCTGGCGGCTAGAATCTGTCCCCCCCCCGTCTCCTGGAGGAGGTTTTGGGCTATTTACGGACTCAGAACATCAGGAATGAAGTCGCTCTCCCTGCCCTGCCACGCTCCAGCTGCCCGTCCTCTCCCTGCGCACAGCCGTGCCCATCCCAGCCGTGCCCCACATCTGTCCAGCTGTCACCCTCCACCTTCCTTCCCCTCGGAGCTCCTAAACCCCCCCAGCACTTCGCAGCCAGGGCAGTTCAGGCAAAGCTTTGTATCCCCGCTCCCGATCACCGCGATCAGCCCCGGGATGAGCTATCCAAGGGAAAGGGGGAAATATCGGGGAGGATGTTTACAGTTCTCATCAGTGGTCTGCAAGGAATTACTCGATTGACTTAGCGCAGCAGGGAGCAGCTTTAGTGGCAACCATCAGAAGGGAGGATAAATGAATAACCTCATGCACGCCAGCTAGCGCCGAGCCGGGCAGGGAGCGCTGGGCAGGGGAAGAATCGAGGTTTCTTATAAAAAAGGCCGGGGAGGGGAAGCCGGGAGGGGACCGGGAGCCTCAACAGGTCCGGAGGAGGAAGGGCCATGCAGGGAGCCGGGGGACATGCGGCCGGGGGGGCCCCAGCCCCGCTTACCTTGGCGGCCGCATCAGCCTCTCCAGCCCCGCGGGGGTCGGTGCAGGCAGCGGCGGCTTTTTAAATAGATATATCTATATTATTTTTTTTTTCCAGGAAGGGTAAATAAAACAAAAATAAAACCCGAAAATAATAATAATAATAATAATGAAAAAGAAACCCCAAAGGAAATAAAATAGTCAGAATCCCCCAAGGGTGGAAGCGGGGGTGGCGGGGGGCGGTGGAGGCCGAGGGGCGCGGGCAGCCCCCCGCCCTGCGGGCAGCCCCGGCGGGGTGCAGGCGGCCTCGCTCAGCGGGACGCGGGGAGCCGCATCGCCCTCCCGGAGCATGTGAGAGGCAGCCGAGGAGATAGAGCCAGATAGGGAGGTCTCCTCCCTCCTCCCTCCTTCCCTTCGCCCTCCTCCCGCCTTCCCTCCGCGCACGCTGGGCCGCGTCGTTGGCGAGGAGCGGCGGAGGGAGGCGCGGCCCCGGCCCCGCCGAGGGGAGGGCTGAGGGGTCTCCGCTGTGACAGCCCCGAGCCCAGCAGCCCCTCTCCGTGTGCAGGCACAGGGCCGGGGACGTGCAGGGGGATTTCAGGGGGTCCCCGGAGAGGTGGGGATGCTCCACCTGCAGCAGCAGGGGATGAAGGGGAGATGGGGTTTGGGGGCACCCCCCTCTCCAGCCCCTGGGGTGTGTGTAGGTGCTGAGAGCATCTTTGGGGTGGGAGGAGGACCCTCATGAGGACTGTGTGGTGGGGAAGGGATGGAGACCCCAGGCTGCCCTAAGAGCCCCTCAATGTGGTTACCCACCCCAGGTGTCCCAGCATTGCCGAGAGCTGGGCAGTGTGGTAGCTCAGTCCCAGATCTCCTCACCACTCCTGGGGTGAGCACCCATCTCCGAGAGAGGCCTGTGGGGGCTGGTTTTGGCAGGCACGGGTATCAGGGCGATGGGAAAGCTCTGGGTGCCGGGCTGTGCCAAGCAAAGTGTCAGACACACAATTAATTACTGCAGCCCCAGAGCCACAAACACTAAATATGCTGTCGCCGTAGTGCGTGGATAATAGCAGCCCTTTGCAAAGTGTTTCTTTCTCCCCTTTCTCCTCTGTGTGCAAGAGACAGCGACTGCAGAGAGCAACTCTCCACTGCTTGATTAAGTCAGCATGAAGACAAAATGTGCCTGAACAGCTCAGGCTTAAGGAGGGATTTGAGTGTGTGTAAGGTACAAATTAGAAAATGGATGTGATTTAATCACAACAAATCTAAACAGCCCTGCTGCAGAAACCTTGCCATCAAAGAGGGCTTTCTCTTAAATGTGGACACAGTGAGAGTACAGTCCTGACAAAGGAACAATGTGTTTGGGGATGAGTTATTAAAGCAGGAACAGAGAGAAGACTGGGGAAAGCCTGATGTATACCAGATAAGTTATCAGTTACAGAAAGAACGGCTTCCTTCCGTAATAATTATTTGCAAATCAGTCCTCAGTTCTGGATACTGTGGTGTCTGGACACCACAGCAAAGACAGAGCAGCTTCTGTCAGGCTTGGGATGCTGCACAGACAGGAAACCAGGCACAGGCCCTGCCTGGGAGAAGGTAAACTGCTTATTTGGAGGAGCCCAAGTGAATGCAGCAGACAAAGAGGAGCGGGGAGAAGTGATGGCAAGCCCAGGCCTTCCTGCAGGTGTGCACAGTGGGTCGGGCGTGAGTCCCAGGCTGTAAAATACTGCACACTGGAGCGTTACTAATCCCAGCTCTGGGGACCGTGCCCCTGCTGGCTGGGGGGGCATTGCCACCGCAACCACGGCAGCTCAGGCTGCGCTGGGGAAGGGCTGCCCTGAGAAGACAAAGCACAAGACAGAAGAATGCTAATGCACGGGGCGCTGAGGTGCCTTGGTAACAGCAGCAGTGCATTGCGGCGGCGGCACGTTGGTGCTGAGCCCGGTTCTTGTGGGGAGCCAGGAGCCCCGAAGAGGGGAGGCTCCAGCAAAGCACAGCTGCATTCGTGGGAACTCTCAGAAGTCTCCGCTGGCCACTTCCCCCAGCCCTTATCAGCGCACCCGTTAATCTTTGGCATCACAACAGGAGTTGGCACCTCCAGTTCCAGGTGCAAGGTGCGTGTCTTTGACCTTGCCATTTCCTCCATAAACACCCTGCGAGCTGCAGGAGCAGCAACGGCCCTTCATGGGCACCTTCTGGGTGAGCTTGGCCCCTGTGGTGCCAGCAACACCCGGCCAGAAGGGCACTGGTGGGTGACGGCGGGTCCTGGGGCAAGAGAAGGACTCCATGGCGGGTGGACTGTTGTCCTTGCAGGGAAACTCCAAGAGTGCTGATGTAAATTTGGTCCCCGTTGCGTAAAGTACAGCCAGGTTCAAACTTCGATCCAACGTATTCAGATTTCCCTTTTCTTTGCTTGTCTGGTGCATCTCCAGTTTAGTGCCTGTGACCAGTTTCTTAGTCCTGGAGATGAATTTGCCACTCTGCCTGTGCAGGGCCCTTCCTGGCCACAAACCAAAGCAAATAGTGCCAGTAGAGTTTGTCCTTCCAGAGATGATTGAGACAACACAAGTAACAGGCAGTTAAAGGAGGAGCTTGGCCATGGGAGAAGAGGAACAGTAGCACGAGACCCATAATCAGGAGGCAGGTGTCTGTCCTGAGAAGCAGGAGGGCTCAGGTGACCTGGGGAATATTGATGGGTTGAGACATGCCGTAGAATCATAGAATGGTTTGGGCAGGAAGGGACTTAAAGATCATCCAGGTACAGCCCCCCTGCCATGGGATATGTGGCAGAGATCACAGCTCACTGACACTGATGGAAATCGTCTTCAAGAGTTTGTGGGCACCACCAGGCTGACATGCAGGTGCAACCGGAGGGTGAGACACATCAGCTTTTCATCTTTTTATCTGCCATTTCCATCCATGCATGAGGATTGCCTAAACCTATTATTTTGAAGGCATTTTCCATGCTGCAGCTATCTTCCTTGACCTCTAAAAGATCTGGCTGATCCTGATCTCAAGATGAAAGATTGCCACCTCACGGGCTGTGAACACCCGTCTGTGAGATTAGGCCCTGAATTATTAATACAATCAATGACTACCTCTTTTCATCCTGGAAGAGGCACAAAGGAAAGCTTCGGGGGCCCTGAAAGGGAGGGAGGATTCTCGAGCAAGGGGGAAGAAGTCACCAGTGGAAACTGGTTTTCTTTGGGTGGAAACGCCTCCTGTGTCTGTTTTATTTTGGAGACAGGAACAATGGCACCATTCAGGAGGTGACAACCCAGCTGTGTTGGTAGGGCTGATGGTGGCACTGGGAAAGCTCCTGTGGGGACTGTGTCCCCCAAGGGAGGCCATCCTTCCTTCCAGCCCCTTTCCTGCATTCAGCTCGTCATGGGCTGCACTAAAATGGGGGCTCAGAGAGCCTGAACTGCAGAGCTAAAGTGTGTGGAGCCACCGAGGAGAGGAGGAGCTGGGGAGCAGGGGGATGTGTTCATCCTTCTAGTGCCACAAAACAACCAACACCTACACCCAGAGGGGAGACCTGGCCTGCAGGCAGGTGACAGAGCCTCTGTTTTGTGGGGTGTGTAGTGGGGTTCCTTCACCATGGGACACCAGACTGGAGTGAGGGATGGACTGCAAGGCCATGCTTTTGCTGCCTGGAGCACAGTAACCTTTCCTTTCCCATCTTCCCTGTGGAAGCTTCAGTGTGGAGGTGTTGTGACTGCTGGGTCTCTGTCCTGATCTTTACACTTTTCCTTGGCTTGAGCTTCACCAACCTATTTGGGACATTTTGGTGATACTGGTTCCTTTCTCCTTTCCCTGTTGCATTTGGGAGGAAGGTACCATAGCTCCATCCTCATCAAGGACCAGAGAAAACTCCCCAGTTCTGAGCCCCACACAGAAAATTAAGCTAGTTGGAAACCAAAAATAAAATACTATCTTTGCTCCATTTATCAAGAGGTTTAAAAAAAATTATTGTGCTAATGAAGCTATTCTTTCTGGGTAGATAATGTAAAGCATTGCTTCAGTGCTGGCCAAAATGTCTGAGAAACATTTTTTCCCCTCCTTTTCATTAAACTTCATATTAACATTGCAAATAAGATAAGAAAAGAAGTGTTCAGTTACAATTATGTAGTGCTTTGTGATCACAAACAGATTCTGTAATCCCTACTCAGGGGGTTTCAGAGCTGAATTTAGCTTATTTCAGAGTACAAAGTTGAGCTCAGCCAAGACTGCTCTCCTACTCTGTATGATCCTCATCTGTGCTCTGGTCACACAAGGGACCCGTGGCACGCCAGGCTGCACAGCCAACATCTCACAGATGCCTCAGCTGCCCTGGCTGGGGACCAGACCTCCTTTTTGCCTATGCAGCTATTTATTAATTTTCTTCTGTCTATTAGTTTTAAACTGATGCTTGCTTCAAGCATCAAAACCTGGTACTGGTTCAGCTGCAGCTGCTGATGGGCTCATTCCCAGAGATGTGAAGCTCTTCACTGTGGCTGAAAGTGAGCATTTATGGGCTCTGATCTGGTCAGTGTTGTCCTCTCCTAAGTAGGGCCATGGCCCATGGGCAAAGGCAGGATCCTGAGCAGGTGGAAATATTCCTCCTCTCTCACCAGTGCTTCTAAACTGTCTGACCTTAAAGTATTTGCAGCAGGCATGGGAGTAGTCCCTTGGGCTCAGCATGGCCATCCTGTGTTTAAATTTAGGCATGAGTTGAAATACCTGACTGAGAGCCTTGGAGTGACACTTACAGTAGAGCAACCCGTGGCACTTAATGGACTTTACAGAGCAACACAATCCACAGGGAATGTGAAATTCAGTGCCAGGCAGTGCATGGATAAAGCTACAGAGACAGAGAGATGGACAGGAGTCAAGTGCATTGGACTTCTGGAGAGCAGCCCCAGCTGCTCATGGCTTCTGCTGTCATTCCTTGACTTTATGTCACAAGATGGAAAAAGCAGAGGATGGAAGGTCAGTGACAAGTGGATGCCTTCGCCACAAAAATAGTCCTTTGCTGTGCTATAGAGATCTACCTCCATTTCCAGGCAGCTGCTAGAGAAACATTTTTACATCATTATGTCTCCTAGAGTGATCCACAAAGAGTAGCTTGGGGAGGCATTAGGGTTTTATGTGAGTTTAGGTTGCAGTTTGCAAAAGTGCTTTGTTCCTAAAATGCTGATTAGGTCTGCTGCAGACACTGGTATGTTAGAGGCAGGTCTGGCTAGAAGGTGAGTAAAAAGTCACCTGCCAAGCAGTTTGGAGAGCTTAGGCCTCCCCAGATAATTCAGTTCCATCAGGTGACTCGTGAAGGACACCACCAGAAGAGTCTCCAGTTCAGAAGGCTGCATCTGGCGAGTGAGTGCTGAGGTAAAATTAAATTGAAAAGTTCAGCTAAGGATTTTGAGGTTGTTCTGTAGAGATGGTGTTTACTTCAATATCAATCCCTAGAAATAAAGACTAAGGAAGGTCTGAACTCCAAAAAGCAAAGGAGCAAAACGTGGATGGTCTCAATACCAGCAAACAGCGTGAAGAAGCATTAAATAATTAACGCAAATATCTGAAAGCCCCTTAGACCTTTCTCCCCGTTTCAGGCTATGCGTTGAGAGAGATTAGCCAAGCATCCCAAACCCTTGTGCCCCGTGCAGGGCCAGTGTCCCCCCTGACCGGGAGCAGCCCACCCTCCCCTGGCAGCCTGCTCCAGTGCCTCCTCACCGGGGGAATACAAATTGGGCAGCACTGAAGCATATGGAGGGGAAGAATGCTCAGCTGTGAATTTCGGGCATGGGTATTATACAAACCCAGCCACCAGCACGTCACCTTTTCAAAGGCTTCAAATCCTCTACAAATTGCTTCTGAATGACAATGGGAATTTCTCGCCCTTCACAAAGCCTCCCGTATTAGCATCTTTATTGGAATAAACTGGCTAATTTCTGCAGTCGAAGGGCTGGTCTGCAGAATCCGTGATTCTAATTAGATGGATATTCATCAGCACCCTGATGCTTGCGGGGTGTCTGGTCCAGCGAGGGGCTGCCAGCTGCCCAAGTGTGGATCGGACAAAGGGAAAGGGGAGCGTTCAGTCCCTGGGGCCAGCAGCAAAGCAGGACATTGCAGGGACGGAGGGGTCCTTGTAATCCTCAATTTGTTCTTTGTGCCATTTGTTAATTCCCAGGCATAGGGTGGGGAGCCTGTACTTGCAGGAATAATGATAAATCTTCCCTATCTGTCAGGTCACTGTATGGCAAATAAACCTACAGCTAAACCAGGCTGGCTGACTGTGGCCTGACTGAAACACTTCAGGAGTCAAAGGAGATTCAGTCTGTCTGTCTGTGCATCCTGAAAAACTGTGTAACAGCTTGTCATTAAAATCAGCATTCGTCTTAGAGAATGGTTGTGGGCTTTCTCCAAACCAAGGGCTGATGCCTCGCAGTTGACAGTGGTGCACAGATCAAATTTCCTCTTTGTTGCTACCAATAGATTCCATAAAGAGAAAGGAAAAAGAGAAGAGATAAGCAAAAATCCATAAATATAAATACTCCAAAAGTAAACCTTGATGATTTTGCAGGGAAGCAGAGCTTATTTCTCACTATGCATTGAAAATGTGAAGACTTGGCTTTTCCTAGACATGTGCTCCCTGAAGCATTAATTCATTGGGCATTCACAGGGCAGTGCTGGCCTGGGTCATAACCAGGATGGCTCAGGACTGTCCCAGGACTGTCCCCACAAAAAATATCCTGATCTATAACCCAGGTACCAGCCATGCTGTAGTAGCTTCAGTGTTATCAAGAGGGAGAATGAGTGATGTGCCTTCCTGCCTGTAGCAGGGATCTTTAATCTCTGATCTGTTTGGCCAGAAGTGGCTCAGATCAGTTGCATTCTGTGGCTCTCAATGTCAGCAGGGCAATATTTTCCCTTTGTTTTTATGTTAAACTCTTTGATTTAACCCATGGAGCATGACTGTTCAGGAGCATTGAAGTCTCCACGGTGTCATTTGTGGGGGACAGGTCCTTCAGATTTTATTCTCTTACAAGGTCAGGCTTGGAGGAATGCTGAAAATGTCTCATCTCTGTGCTGAATAAACACAGCCTGAGGGCAAAGCAGGGCTAGTTTTGACACTGTCTGTCTAATTGTCAGGACAGTGAAGCCCCCCAGATGTGCAGCATCAGAGGCAAAGCTGGTGGCTCCAGAGTCCTCGTAACTGCTGTGCCTCTCCCAGTGTGCTGTGGACCAGGCAAAGCAGCAACCCCATGCCAGGCTGCTGTCCCCATGTCCCCGTCTGTGCCCATGGTGTATCCTGAGAGGAGCTCACTGCCCTTCACGCAGAGCACCAACCACCCGGTGTGCAAACCCATCCCTTTCTCTGCCTCCCACCTCTCCGAGGGTTAATGGAAACAGGAGATGGGCTGCCGAAATGCCAGTAAACAAGGCTCAGCTGCTGAGGGGGAGAAGGTCAAAGGACAAAAATGAGAACAAGTCCGTGCGCAGCCCGGCGGCTGCTGCTGCCACCTGCCCCGGCCCCAGGATGGAAATTGCTGCTTGACTCTCCCTTCCTCCTGTTGAAGGTGTCACCCTTCATCCAACCTCTGTTTGTATTTCAGTGGATTTGCCAGAGGCTTTCTTCTCCCCCAGACCTGTGGCTGGGGATCTCATGGATGCAAATTGTCTCATTCTGGGTTTTTCTGAGATGGAGACATGGGGGTTCCTGCTGAGGAGGGGATTTCACCCAAAACATGCAGAGCAGTGAGGTTTGCTTCACCCAGAAACTGCCAGGCCACTCCCTGCCTGATGCAACACCTTACACAGGCACATTGCAGGGCCTGAACCATGGTGCTGCCTGCTTTGTGGTCACGGGTGAACCTTGCTGCAGACTGATTTATGCAGGAAAAAACTATATTTGAGAATATTTTCCCCAGGCACTGATAGGCAGCCACTGCTGGGGTGGGATGTGGGAGCCTTGATATAAGCTTTCCTATCCCTTGCCAGTGCTCCTATCCCAAGTATCAGCCATCTTTCAGCAGTGCTCTGGCGATGGGATTAATGTGCATTAGGAGGTTTTGTTCTCATCTCTCCCTGGGAGGATCAGATGCAGTGAAATATCTCATTTTGCTGGTTGCTTTTTGAAAAATGTGTGGTATGTGTTAATGTTAGAAAGGCAAGGTCAAAGGAACAGGACCGCAAGACACAGGGCTGGAAAAACCCTTTTAGGGCAAGGATTTTGGTCACTGTTTTAGAAGCAGTGCAGTTGTTTACCCCCAGCACATGTGCTGCAAGGCTGTTCCTGGATCCCAACTGTTTTCTGTGAAGAAATGTGGAAGAAAAGCTGCGGATCTTGTGTCACTTGTCCTTCAACAAGAGAACAAGCCCTGTGCCAACTCAGCACAAGCTCCATCTGCTGCACCTACAGGCATTATCCTGCCTTGGGAGGTTTCTGCTCTACCCAAGAAATACAAGTCGTTGTTGATATTTATCCCAAAGTTTTTCATTGGCCATTTTGGCTAGAGGAATGTGAATTTGAGTTTGAGCACTTTCGGGAGAAATCAGCCCTGAAAGCAGACTTTCTTCAGTTTGTAGAGAGCACTGATGGCATGGTTTAGGAAGGATGTTAAGAGTAACAAATCCAGCTGAAAGAGGCATCCATATGAGTGAGTTTGAACACCAAAAGCCATTTAGGCAGCACTGATACATTGCTTCTGGCATCAGGTACAGCTGTTAACTGAGCCCTTTGATGGACAAAGTGTCAGTGACATCCCCACCACATGCCTCCTGCATGCTTGATCTGTGACCCATTTCTCCTGTGGGGCCAATGCCCCCAGCTTGACCTGCTCAAATCAGAATCACCTCAGCCTGAAACTGTTCCTTATGTGGAAGCAGAAGTGGTTTTAGGTCAGCTGCTTGGGGATGATTTATACATCTAGTACAGTAGAAGTATGGAAGTATACATCTGTATTTCTAGGCACTTCTAGTTTTGTGGGTACCAAGAGCTCCGGAGAATTCCCTAATAATGATGCCTTGCATATTGCTTTTCTTGGCTTCTCCCTCCTAAGGTTCATTCTGCTTCCTGCACTGCAGTAATGGATAGGTGTCTGAAGAGGCTTGCACCTTCCTCCAACCAGATGTGACACAGCAACAACCAGAGGTGACCACTGAGTGCACCTGGGCCACACAGCTGCCCTATGGCCTGGAATGAGTCCCACACTGAATGGTACAAGTGGCAGGATTATGAAGCCTTTCAGGAAGCAGATTTACAAAGACAGGAGTGTTTTCCTAAGGCTGAAGTGAAATAAGTGGTAGCAGTGGCAGAAACATTGCTTTTGTGGTGAAGAAAACATTGTGTGGCCAGTGCCAATACAGCGTGACCAGCTTCCTGGAAGAGTCTTTGAGCAATTTGTTTCCCTTTGGCTGTTGGCACCCTTCTCCGTTCTGTTCCCTAGGGGTTTTAGCTGAGCTGGTGTGTTTTCAGAAGCCAGGTCTCCAAACCCAATGTAGTTGTTGAATCAGAGGTGCCTTTGCCAGAAATGCTTGGACTCAAACTGACTGTGAGCTCTGTCCAAGCCATCCTGGACCAGAGCTGTTGACCCATGAAAGCAGGAGCCATGGATGGAGGGGCCAGGTGCTGTGTTGATATTGCCTGGTGTTTTGGCTGCCAGGCTGGAGTGGGAAGGCACAGGTTCTGTTTTAGGAAGGATGAGTCTTCTCTCCCCAAGGCATGAGTGTTGCTGGCTCCAGCTTCCTCATGCTGAAAGTTTTAAAGGTTTGACTGCACATAAAATATGGGAATATCGTGAGTTGGAAAAGACCCACATGGATCATTGAGTCCAACTCTTGGGACATGGGGTATTTGACAGGCACCCCTGGACATGAATATTGAACAAATCCTTCTCCAATATTTCTTATAAAAGGAAATAGCTTGTGTGTCTTTTATGCTCTTCATCCCCACAGATCCCCAGCTACACCATGGGACCAAAATTACCTGCAGTGAATAGTTCTTGAGGGGATGTGACTGGATCTGGAACAAGCCAGCAAACCACACAGTGCTTTAGGGGATGAAAAGGAGCTGATGGGACACTAAAAGGCATTTATCATGTGACACTGTTCGTGGGAGATTTCCATTTACAAAGTTAATAATGCACTGGTAGGAGGCACAAGGCAACTAAAAGCTGACTTTTTCAACTGTTAATTATCAAAGTCACACTGCATTTATGCTGGATTTTCCTGCTGTTGAGTTTTAATTTCATTGCAATTGTGTTTGTTAGGATAGAATCACAGAATGATTTGAGTTGGAAGGGACCTTAGAGACCATCCAGTTCCAACCCCACCACATGGGCAGGGCCACCTTCCACTAGACCAGGTTGCTCAAGGATATAGCTGGGATGAACATGGATGAGCATTGAAAGAATTCCTCATGCAGAACATTTTTTTTTCCTTCCCCCAAACAGGCAGTTCATGCACTGCTTGTTCTTAGCAGCAAATTTCTGGAAGACAAGTAATTTTTTTCCCTTTAAAAGGACTTGGGGAAAAAGGACCATCATTTCCAGGCAGAAATTTTTCTGAGGAGGATATTTTTGTGCCTGGCTAAGGAGAGACGTAAAAAGGTCACAGAAAATTAAAATCACATGCTCAGAACATTTTGGGGCAGGTGTTTTTCCTAAGCCAGAATTCAATATTTGGAGGGTGTATCCCAGGATTTACATTCCTCCTAACGTTTCACCTGTTGCAGCAGTACAACTGCAGGGCTAATGATTTCATACCCCAAGCAGCTTGGTTTCTCTGGACCCAGCTCAACAGCAGTGCAATTCCTGCAGCTCTCACAGTGCCTCAGACCAGCACTCCGGTCTGGCTGCTCATTGCTGCATTTTCACTTGGCATGTAGGCTACGGATGAGGAATGCACAGAATTTCCTTTTCCACCCCGTCAGATCCTCTGTCTCGAGCCTGGCCCAGCCCCAAGAGCACAACGGATGCAGCTGGAGAAGGGCAGGTCCGATCTTGCTGCTGAGCCCCAGTGACACTTCACCTCCTGTGCGATCCGCCAGCAGCTGGAGGTGGGTGCGAGCGAGCGGCCGAGCATCAGCTGCTGCCTGTTGAAACAGCTCGGGAGGGAAGAGGAGTTATTTCCCAGGCTGGAGGAGGTGATGGAGCCTAGGGCTCCTGTGGGAGAAGAAGGAAGTGGCCTTGAACCTGAATGAAGTTGTTTTCCTGATTTTGCATCTTGATTTCCCTGTTGTTGTTGGGCTGTGTGAGCAGGTAATGGCACCACAGGCCCTTGCCTGCTGAAGGTTGCTGCCAGCAACCCAGGGGGAAAACTGACCACAGCTAATTGTAATTCCTTCGTGTCAGCAGTAGTTGGGAATCAATAGGGAGCTCTGAGCTATCAAATAATGAGAGCAGTTAATCCCTTGTGTTGCTCCAGAAAGGTGTTTGTGAGGAGCGTTCTCGCTTTGGGGCAAACACTTCTTGCTGCCACTGATGCTCTGTGAGAGGGAGAGGCTTTCCCACAGGTCTCTTGGCTTGGCCTTTGTTGCAGTGGGGGCTGTAAACACGGGATCAAATTCTGTCTTATCTCATCCTTAAAAATTATTTTTCTTGGCCTGGGATGGAACATTAACTGGCTTCTTTCCTAAAGCAGCTGTACAGCAAAAATGGGATTGAATGAACCTTTTTCCCTTGAGCTTAGGAACAACTCAGGATGGGTAGAAAGCTGCTATTGCATCACTGGTACAGAAATAACTATAATTCACACCATGTACAAAGATACCAGAGTCTGATTACTACCAGCAATGGCTGTGTTGGCCACAACTCTCTTTATTGCATCAGGAAAGCAAGTTATATCCTGAGGATGTTGCTGAGAAATGAAAAAGGGGTTTTAGTTTGGTTTTTCCATTCCTTTCCTTTTTTTTTTGTTCTTCCCTGCAGTGGAATTATCCCAGCAAACAGTGTATAAATTGCTGGAAGAAAGTCAGACTTCAAAAGACATTAGAAAGTATTCCTCTTCCTCCCCAGACTATAGATTTCCTTTATTGGAAGAACAGTGCCTTGAAAATAGCCTGTAATAAAATTTGCTGTTTAATTAGACTTCATTTAATTTATGTATTTAATTTTGCTAGAATGGTTAAAGACTACTGATGTTGAGGGAATTTCCTTTTTGTTTTTCCTATGTATTTCCTTATCTTAGAATTTTTAGGACTGTCAAATGTTCTCTTCTGGTTTTGGTAGGAGGTCTTCCTTAGCTGTGTCAAGGCAAGTTTGCCTAATAATGTTTATTAACTTAATCAAAATATTAACAAAGACCTCTTTTAAACAAAGTGCTGGCTAGACATTGGAATGAAATAACTGCTAACAAAACCTATGAGTTTAAACTAGAAAGGGACTTTCTGCATTCAGCTTTGTGTTCCTCATAGTGTCATTATTTTGCTATTTAGTAACCGTATAAAGCTCAACTCTCGCTTGAATTTTTCACATCAAAAATTACAGAGAAATGAAAGGTAATTTCTACAGAGAAGTTTTTCAGGCTTCTCTTGCCAGCAAAAAGAAATCTAAGCTTAATCCTACATATTGATGTCTCTGGCCTCTTGGCCAATTGGGTTGGATTTAGTTTAACCCAAAGCAATCATCAGGTCATGGTGACTCTGGAAACAATTTTTTTTTTTAACTGAACTACTTTGTTCTTGTCTCTTCCCTCCAGTTGCTATGAAGCAAAAGGCTTCAGTTATCTTTCCTCCAGAGATTCCAGCAGCAGCAGCAGAACAAGTGCCGTGCTAATGAAATCCTGTCTTGGTTTAATCTAAGCAGGGATTTGGGATAAACTCTGTTTGTTCAGTGACCCTCCAGCACAGGAGTGCCCTGGGGATGCTTCAGGCTGTGGGACAGACCTTTGGAGAGCCAGTCTGGGGGCTGAACCCAGCTGGTGTGATCCCCAGCTCCTGGTGCTCTGCTGGCTATCTCAGGGATAGAGTGGAGGGGGAAAGGTAACTCTGCTCTCCTCTGTATCACTGGGAATTTCTTTGTTAGGTGATCAGCCACCAAAGCAGTCCCTTGTCACCCTTCTCACTGTGCTGGGGATGTGAGCACTGATGGTGAGGAGGAATACTCCCATCCTGCGGCTTGGCAGAGCATCCCAGGGCCCTGAGCCACCTGTGCAGGCTGTACATGATGTACCAAATTGTCTGCAGCAGGCAGGTAGGGGCACCTGAGCACTGTGTGGTGTGGAAAATTCCCTCCCAGCCTCTGAGGCACGTTGCAATGATGCAGGATGTAGAAAATGGACAGCATTTGAAGTGTTTCCTTATAGGATAATCAGAGGAAGTCATTGTATTAAATATCCATTTGTGTCATTAGCCTTTTATTTGGTGCTTTGTCCAGACATCCTGTTTGCTTCCCCTTTGAAGTAATGAATATATTTCCCGTGTGCCGGGTCCGATCCAAAGCTCCGATGGAAAAGTGAAGTGAGCTGGGACCAGACGTGTCCTCAGTGGGGAAGGACATCTCCAGACTCACCTCATGTGAGGAGTTTTGGATAAATATAGAGCAGTGTTTATTGGTTGTCCTTAAACCACACTCCTGCCCTGCCTAGAGGTCACAGTTACCTGCTCCCTGTGCTACAGGGAAGGAGTTTCTGGAATTTGGGACCTCATGCTGCTGTGGTGGGACATTGCAGCAGCATCACTGGGTCATCCTGGCTGGCTCTGCTCCAGCTCCCAGGGTGCACAGAGCAAATGCTGAACCATAATTCTGTACATTAGGAGGTATCAGGGGCAAAGAGTTTTCACCTCTCAGTCTGTAAACTTGGAAAGTCACAGAACTGCTCTACATCCCTCTCCCTGTCACCTTCCAGTTCTCGCTGAGGAAGCCACCACCACCTTCAGGCAGGCACTTGTCTGCAGTGATTGCTCCATACCTGCTGCCTTAGCCATCCTCAGGGGTTGAACCTGGCACCAAAAGCCACTGTTTCTAAATGTCTGTCTGGGAAAGGAGGTAGGGGGTTTGTACAAAAGGGGCCTGGAGGAGAGGACATGACACCTGCTGATTGAATAAAGTGTAGCCACATCCAAGGTGCACCTTAAATACCATGAGGAATGTTGTGCCAGCACATGGGATCCTGCCCAAAAAACAGCTGGAGGAGCTGCAGAACCCCTTTGAAGGCTTGACCAGAGTGAGGAGTGCAAGAGGGAGGGAACCAACATTTTGTGCCTATCAAACAGGTGCAAGCCTCTTCTGTGCCAGGTTGGGAAGGGTTAACCGGGCAAGCACAGCCCCTGAGGACTCGGGGCTGTTGTTCTATGCAGATTGGCTTGTTCTTGTTTCTTCTATCGATCATGGCAATCACTCAGAGCTGTGCCTGTAACAAACTGCCTTAAATCACTGCAATCATAATAAGCACACCTTGGTAAATAATGCATGAGATGTCCGTAAGCCTATATTCATTAGGAGGAAGGTGCATATGGACCTTGGTAATAATCAGAGCTTGAGATGGGGCTTGGCTGGTTGGATTGAGATGTAGTAGCTGCTAAGGATGAGGCCTGAACTGAGCTGGGTTTCAGGAAGGCTCCCCAGCCCCTCAAGATGTTGGAAACATAGACAGGCTCCTTTTCACATTCATGAATTTTGCACGAGATGTTTAAAATGCCTCCAAGGTTCACAGCATAATACAGGTTGGGCGGAAGCAGGCTTGTGGCAAGTCTCCAAAATAGCATAATAGCAAGGCATCACAATTAATAGTGTTTAATATACCTTAGTGACAACAAAACATGCAGTGAGTAACAAGTTTTGCTGTGAAAGCCTCATAGCCAAGTTAATGGTCTGGATATTAGAAGCCTTTGTTCTAAAATGCAAATTAAAAATGCTTAGTTTTGCATTTGTCTTGAGGAGTGGTGTTAGGGCGTGGAGCTTCTGTAGGACAATTTTGCTTGGGCTGGGGGTTAGTGTAGTGCTTTGGCAGACCTCAGAGCAGGGCAGGCTCGGGTGCTGTAGCCTTCATTAAAAGGTTTCACAGGGCAATTTGCGGGGGAAAAAAATGGTTGTGCTGTAATTTCCACCTCCTTTTCATTCTAGGCAGATGACTTTTGTTTGTGTTAAGTGGCAATGATAAGTTTGGCTTTTGTATGGTTAGAGGAGACAGAGGAGGAGGCAGAAACATTCCTGGTTGTATCAGACAGCTGCGGATGGTGATGGGTCATTTCACTCCATTATGGTTTCTGGCAAGGGAGTATTAAAGGGGGTGTGAGGGCATCGTGTCTCAGCGATGACTTCATTTGGCTCTCTAAACAAACAGCCCTTCCTCACCAGGTGCAAAAGGTCTTGTATTTGTTTTTTCCCCTCCATGAAGGGAAAAGAAATACCTCAAGTTAAAATAGCACCAGTGGGTCGTGTCTGCTGGACAGCCATGGTGGTCCCTGCTTCCTGCAAAGCCGTGGTGATGTGAGCAGGGAAACCTCACTCATCTGTGCTGAGCCCCCGTGAGGTCCCTGCATGGACAGATGGGGGGTTCAAAAGCCAGAACCCCAAATTCAGGCCTTGTGCTCACACTGGTTGGCTCTAGAATGTCTGTATCCAACGTGCAGGTCTGCTGGGAGCACCCACAGCGGGCTGTGTGAGGTGTGAGCTTGCACAGGACATGAAAGACAGTGGTCACTAAGCCCCTGGAGGTTTGTGCTGGTGGAGGGACGAGCCTCTGGTGTGCTTGATATACCTGAGATTAATTGGCTTCTCCTGGAACACAAGTGTGGGGATTGATCTCGTGCTTGGTCAATGAGTCTGGCCTGGAAAATGGGTGAACCTGTCTGGTAACTCAATTTGCAGCCCACTTCCAGGTGTCCTCCTGCCCCGTCCTTCACTGGTATTCACACAGAGAATCACAGCATGGTTTCAGTTGGAAGAGATCTTAAAATTCACCTATTTCCACTGTCCTGCCATGGGCAGAGATACCTCCCACTAGACCAGGTTGCTTAATGCCCCATCCAACCTGGTCTCGAAAGCATCTGGATGTTTACCTCACCGTGAAACAAACCTCAGCAATCTCACTTTTCTTTAAGTCAGGAAGCAGGAAATTTAGAAGTGCTGAGAAGTCCACAATCCCTGTAAATGTCCTTTTTGAGAGTGCCAGGAGATCAGCTGGTTTGGAAGAACACTTCAGCTTCACTTCTTCCTGAACCAAACCAGAACACTTTATAGATGCAAATCATTTAAACTTGTGTCAGACCCCTAAGTGGGCTGCATCTCAGATAAAATTAAACCCCCATCTCTCCTGTTGGCAGTCACTTCTTAAACTTTCATTAAACAGCTCTACCTTCATCTCCAAAGCTGTATTTTTGTCCTTGATACTGTTCCCAGAAGGCTGTTGCAAAAATTCACAGCTGGTGGCTGTAGTTAAATATAAGGAAGAATAGCAAAAATTTTCCTCTCTGAAAGTACATTTCTGAGTGCCAAGCTCAGCCTTATCTCCAGGAACAGTCGGAGGAGCTTGAGATGATTTTTGAGTTCAGGGTTTTTTTTCCACAATCAATTCTTTTTGCTTCTTTCTGAAGTAATTAAAGAAATAAACCCCCCAGCAGCTCGGCCCACATAAAGCAGAGTTCCCCACAGAAAAGTGATGATCCTAGTAGTTTGTAGTTAAACTGTATTTTTTCTGTAATTTTGCCGCCTCATTTGCCACAGAGAGTTTTAGAACGACAAAGAGAGAAAGGGTCAGTAAATTTTCAGCTGGTCCGGTTGGACTGGAGAAGAAAAATCAGAAAACCCAAGGAAAACAAATGGGGAAATATTTCCCAGCCTGCCTTCACCTTCACAGCCTTTGGGTGCTGCTGGCCTCTGCACTGGCAAATTGTAGCCATGAAACTGTCCTTCTGGCCAAAGTTCCCCGGGAAAAGGGACATCCTGTGCAGGGATGAGGGATGCTGGGGCAGCACATGAGGGATGTGCCGGGGTGTGGTGGCAGCACATCTGCCGGCTTTGGCTGCCCGGGGAGGGAGGAGCGCATGGGAATCGCTTCTTTTGGTAACCCGAGCCCGGGTCTGAGCCACGGCCTCCCGAGGTGAAAGGCTAATACCCCGGCCTCCCTCCCTGCCACTGAGCTCCTCTTCTGCTTTGTTAAAGCGATGCTCTAACTTTGGGAAATCACCGCTGCATCCCACAGCCCACGGCTGGAGGGAGAGAGAGCGCGGGGATAACGAGGGCTCTGTGCTCTGTGATGGTCAGCAAACAGACTGCACGGGAATCTCAGCACGACCCTGGACAAAAGGAGAGGATAATCAACTGGAAAACTTGCTGGGTTCAATCATGGTCTGGCTGGCCTCACCCCTAGCCATCCCCACCCACCCCCTCCCCACCAAAGTCAGTCTTAGGAGTAGTTTTCTCTAAGGTCTCAGCACAGCATGCTGTGTATTAGGCTCATAAAAGGTTTCTTATTCACACAAAGTCCTGTGGATGCCATGGAAGCTTGCACAGATTGCTTCTGGGTGAGGCCACAATGCTGGAAGTGGAAGGGGCTGGGATGTTCTTAAGGCTGGGAAATCCAGGCTGCAAAGAAGAGAGGGGTAGTTAAAGCCCATAAATAGTTCTCAACTAATGAAATTGCTGGGTGGGGAAAAGGGGAAAATAGCTCTTTTTTTTTAAAGCAGATGGGGCAAACATGCCTCCCAACATATTTTGTGGTCATAAAACTCAGCCTGGGTTTCTAGGTAACTAGTGGAGATACCCCAGGGAGAAATCTCTGAGGGTTTCCCACAGTTGCCGGCTTTGAATAACCAAGAGCTGGCTATCAAGGTAATTTGGTACAGAGCTTGGCTCACCCCATCCCACCTCTCCTGAGACTCACTTGTGTATGGAGCAAACCTGGGGGTCCTTCACCCACTGTTGGGATCCAGCATTCACCAAGTGCAAGACTAAGAGAGATCATTTTTATATGATCTGACTTCCTGGCTAGATCTGCTGAAATTACAGTTTTGTTCTCTGTCTGAGCATTGTCCTGGCTTCTGGGACTGATCACCCTCTCACAGAGCCACGTCCCTTGGATGCTCATTCACTTGCTAAATCAGAAGCTGATTGGCATTCAAAAGATTCTGATCCCACTCTGGATCTTACTGTTTCTTTCTTTATGTTGTTTGACTTCTATATTACTTTCTAATATTTCATTTTACTTCTAAATTGCTTTCTTTCTAAGCAGCTGTTACCTTCTGGAACTCAAATTCTCTGCTGATCTCAGACTCCCCTTCAGTTTTGCCTGCAGTCCTGCTGTGCTTTGTAATGAGGCAGTGAGTCAAGTCAGTTATCAAAGGCATGGAGAGGTTCAGATGTGGGGATGGATATTTTTTCCTTGCTGGCCATGCAAGTCTGGTCTTTCCATGCTGGTCTTGCAAGACCAGGTTGCAAACAGTGGGAGATCAGCAAGGAAAAGTGTTCCTTCCTTCCAGTGTGAGCAATGGAGCTAGGAGTGACCAACACTCATTAAAATTATTTTGAATGTTTCTCCCCAACTCTTTGAGATATTTGGGTTTACCCCAGTCAGTGGAAATAAGCTGTCAGATCCCAGCTGAGACTTGAGGAGAGCTGAGGCATTAAAAACAAATCAAACTGGATGAACATTTGGCTTACATGGGGTTTTTTTTTTACATACTGCTTCCTCATCTTTCCTGGGGTTCAGACAAGCTAATTCAGTGTGTGAATGATTATCTGGTACAGTGCAAGTGCAACTTCTGCGAGTGCAAAGCAGTTTAGGGCTCTTGCCTGTCCTAAACTGAGTCCTGAGTCCAGGGAAGCCCCAAATGGCAAAGAGGGGAATCCAGGTGCGTTAAATGCACCAGTGCTGCACAGGGGCAATTTAAATCTGAGTAACATGTTTTATGTGTTAGAGAGCAACTACTGAGGAAGTAGAGTTGGCTGATCACCACTGTCATATAAGAGGGTCTTGGGCTGCAAAAGACACAGACACTTTTCCTGTGGCAGGAACAGAGATCCTTTGCCCTTGTGCTTGAATTCGGTATTACTCACTCATGTAATACTCAGGGAAGTTGCCAGGCAGTGCCTGTACCCTTCCCCTCATGTGGAGAAAGGTGACTGCTGATGTGTGTGGGTAGGTCAGGAGGGCAGAGATGGCACGTGCCTTCTTCCAGAGGGCCAAGCCAGAGGCAGAGTGGCTGAATATGACTGCAGTGAAATCTGGTGATAAGAGCATTAAAATGTTTTTCTGCAGATGCAGAGGTCAGGTGTGACTACAAAGGCTGAGAAAATTCTCAGCGTCTCAGGATTAATTAACACATTCTGCCAGTCTCTGCAAACACAAGCTGCTCTCATGTTTGCAGAATAGAAAGAGCTGTAAATGAAACAACAAACTTGTGCACTGACAAGTGAAGAGATATTTTGTCTTAATCAAAGTTTCAAAAAAGATTATCTGGTGAATGAGTTCCACACCAATCTTCCCATGCCTGGGACTGGCCAGTCCCTGTGGCTGGCACAAGTGCTGGGCACTCTCAGCAGCTGCTCTCACCTTTCCAACGTGCCCTGTGCTGTAGCAGTCCCTCTGGTCTTGTTCCTGCTCAGTTTGCCCCACTGGCCAGTTTCTGCTTCCTGACAGGGCTGTCCTTGTCCCTGCTCCCAGCCACTGTCCCAGGCCAGGGTTCACTGTTCAGGGCCTGTCCTTCCCTCCCAAAAGCCAAGGAGTTCACAGGATGGTGTGCTGTGGCTGAGCCTGTCTCTCTTGCTTTGCTGCACCTGCTGTCTCTCTACTTCCTTGACTCTTGGCTTGCCGGAGCATCCCTTTAGCACAGACTTGGAGTTCAGTACAATCCCAGATTGCAGTTTTCTGATATCTGCTCTAAAACCAGTTCTAGTTGGGCTCTAACCACTTAGGCATAATTTTCTAGCTCCCATGATAGTTTGGAGCCCACAGGAGGTGTTAATGCCTGCTCAGGTGTTCAGCAGAGGCTGACGTGTGTGGGGAGCAGAGGACTGTGTGTTCTGTACATCCATCCTGCCCCAAAGCCATTGTTTTTCTCCTCAGATCTATTTTATTCTCCCCACTAGACACTTTGGGAGGACAGATATAAATTAAAAGCAAATTATGCAACCTGATACCATCAGTCAACAGACACCTATCTCTGCCCACATACCCCAAATAAATGAAACAACCATCATATCTGACTGCAGACTATGGAAAAGCTGAGGGAGAGGTTTGAAGGTCAAAACACTCAGACACTGTATCCATCATGTGTTTGGGCATATTTTGAATAGTGCTGCATCAAGCAACTGTCTCTCTCTCTTTGTGGTTGTGCTTGGAAGCACTGGCTGTTTCAGGTGACAGCTACTGGATCAAAAAGAAGAAGCAGTGGCATGAAATTCCCTTCAGAGGGAAGATGGATGGTGTGCATTTCTGTTCAATGCATGGAGCAGCTGATGCAGTCTGGGATCTGCTTTTGCTGTGGGGGGGTTTCTCTGCAGGTGCACAGACCTGTGGAGAGTGCTGACAGCCAGGTGAGAGGGTGCAGGACACCCAGGGCTGCTTTATTGTGGGAAGGGGGTGCAGGATGCCACTTTTCTCAGTTCTACCTGTGCTAGCAATCAGGATTGGCAGCATTCTGACCAGTGAGAGATGCAGTGTCTCTGGATCCATCCCACAGCGTGCACTCCATCCATCCAGGCATCCACCACTTGCTCCCAGCTGCAGCTCAGCTTCACCTGTGGAAATGTGTTTCCCCGTTAGGGCTGTGCTTGCAAAGCTTGCAAAGACTCCAGACACGGAAACCCAAGTGCTCTGCGCTGTGCTGCAACCAGCTGGGTGCTGTTTATTGCCCCCAAAGCTCTCTGTAATTGCAGGAGCTGGGCAGGGCTGGGCTGCAGGATCCTGTTTCATGGGAGGCAGATGAGCACAGCAGTTGTGCTCTCATGCTTTCTCCCACACGAGTATTTTGTGTCTCTGCAGGAGGTACGAGTCTGGCTGCTCAGTGTGAGCTCACAGAGCTTGGCAAGAGCCCCTGTCCCTGCTTCATCTCTGCCCAACCTTTCCTCATGGGGAGTGAAGAGGTAACCCCTGCATTGGAGGGAGGCTCCAGCTGGTGTCCATAAAAGACATCCCACATTTTGTGTTTCTGTCCTGTTCTCTGCAGAGCTGAAGAGGTAATTTTTCCTCTGCAAACCCAGTGTTCTGCTGGAGAAGGGTAGGGCCAGGCTTGTCCTGATTGACTCTGGTGTCCCATGGTGGAAGATGAGGCATAAAATCAGGCATTTGGAGGGGGCTAAGGGAACATGAGAGTGAGCCCAGAGGTGCAGCTTGAGGGGCCCATGGAGCAGAGATCTGGAAACTCAATCCTTGGCACTGAGGACAGCCTTCTCCATGTCTGCTCTCCATTGGTACCTGCCAAACTTCTCCATTCTTGATTTAGCTGATGGCACAAGAAGCTGTCATTGTCACAATTTCTGGAGATGTCATTCCCTTCCTCACGTCTGCTCCTGTGGCTGTGCAGTGGAAGCAGGAGGATATTTCTTCTGCTTGGTTGAGAAAACTATCCAAGCTGTCTCCTTGGTATAACTGCATTTCCCAGGAGCATCCAGCTTTTGAAATGCCATTTCCCCTGGTGTTAGGAGTTCTGGAAGCTGCAGGCAGCCAGAAGATCAGTATCTTTAACCCTATCATGAGGACTTCTTTTGGGAAAAGGCAGATGTATAAGGAATTATTCACGGGTGTGTGAATGAAGTGTTGAAAATCAGATGAGGGGCAGAGCTTAAGGGGAAAGGTGTGTCTTTGGGTGTGCTGAAAGGAAATGTTATCTCCAAATTGCTCATTAAAAATCTTCATTTTAATGTCCTGATTCAGATCCTGTTTATTCCAGTGCAATCAGGAGGAGCAAAGCTGGTGCCAGGGACGTGGCAGTCCCCAGGTGGTGCAGCAGGAGAAATTTGGGAGCAGAGGCAATCCCTGCATCTTGGACTCTTTACTCTGTTGGAGCACACAGCAGCTGTAACTCGACCTCAAAATCCACCCCTTTTTGAGGGAATTTTGCTCTCAGCATTAAACACAAGCCCCAGCTGCTGAGTCTTTGGTCTACCTGGCTCTGTCCATCAGTGAGTCAGTCCTTGCTCTGCTGCTCTGGAGCTCCACTAACGCTGCCTTGGCAGATTTTCGAGGCACTTCACGGGTAGTCATCCAGACACTGTTCAAAACCCTCATGTAATAAGTTAGTAGCAAGGCAGCTTCCAGAGCTGTGCTCTACTCCAGCCAGCTAGAAACTACGCTATTTTCCAACTTCATTATTAACTCTGCTTTTTATTATAGCATCATTATAGTGAGAAAACTGGAAAGGAAGAGGGGATTGTATAATGCAGGAAATAGTGAATTAATACCTCTACCATATGATGGAACGGTGCAGAGCTGTGACTGTGTCAGGAAAATATAAAGCAAATAAAGATCATGCTGGCTGGGTGAAGATGGGACTTTTCCACTTGCTCAGAGGAGTATTAAGTTGCAAAAAGAATTATTTCTCAGAAATGCAAGATCTGCATTTTCTCTTCTCATGCACGTGCTCTTGCTTTTGATTAAAGCCATCATAGGGATATTGAATGTGGAGAGGGAAAAGAAGCTTTTATGGTATGTAGATGGGTTTTAGCACATCAGCAAAAGAAAGCTGATTTATTGCTTGAGAAATCGTGTCAGGGCATTTTAAGGAGGGGGCTACGTATGGTAATAACAAATAATTGTCTATGCCTTATCATGGGCTTCTCCAGGGCTAAATCCTGAGGAGTGTTTATTGGCTCTAGAGCATTTATAACTACTGGCTTTGGTGGGCTGGGATGTGAATGGGAAAGTGCAGCTTGTGACAGCCAGGAATGTAGAGGGATTTGTCTTTTTTATCCTGAAAGAGTAGGCAGTGCTAAATAGTGCAAAGCATCTTTTTATTCTTTTCCCTAACAGTTTTCAAATCACATTTGTGTTTTCAGGCTCGCTGACCTTACAGTGACATACACAAATCAGACAAATAACCTGCTATTTGCTGTGTCCCCCTGAAATTTCTGTTGGAACATGAAAATTCCGCAGCTATAATAGATGGAAAACGGCTTTGCCTGCAGTTTCTCTGGACGCTCGGCTAAAATCCTTCTTAAAATGTATCCCTCAAAAATCCCATTTTGTTTGTAGCAACACCAGCAGGTAATTAACTGTGCACATGTATCATTTTTATTTTGACCCTGTCTTTGGGGAAGTGCAGGGATTACTTGAGGTAACCAGCTCTGCACACAGGCCCTGTGTGTTCTGTGGTGCAGAACTGTCAGACCTCAGCAAACGTGCTTTTGTAACAGCTTCTTACTCCCCTCGCCGGGCTGCAAAGAGATGCAGCTTTTAGAAACTATTTCTTATTTATGTATCTGCTGATCGTTCCAAACTCCTGACAGCGCCGGGATGAAGATGCCACTGAGCTGAGTAAACGCCTTCCGAAGGGCTGCAGGCAAAGCGATGGATATCAGGAGGGGAGAGCACAGATATCAGTCGGGAGGCATCAGCGGGTGAGGAACTATGAATTTTCAAGGATAAAATCCGGATTATACGTTTCTAGAGGCTCTCGAAGGTTTAGACTCTTTACAGCCTGTTGAGAGCAGAATGATCTCTGACTTCCTGCGGGGAGGCCAGTGCAGGGGTGGAGGGATGCAGCTGTGGTACCGGCCTGGAGCAGCTGGACAAGGCCGAGAGGGATGCAAGGAGGAATTTTACATCACCTGAAAACACGGGGAGGAGGTGGAAAGGAGTGACCTAAGCTGCCAGGAGTCCCTGGAAAGGCAGCAGCTCTTGGGCACATCCCTGCTGAGAACAGGACCAGCACGGAGGGCTGGGGCAACCCCCGGCGACGCCTTCAAAGTCCAAGAGTTATACAGGAAAATTACGGGATGTGAAATAAAATACTAGGTGATCGATGAAAAACATACGTTTATTGAGATGTAACAGTCAATTGCATGGCTGTTAAAACAGCTATAACTGCGTAATAAATAATCAGTTCAGCTGGTATTTATTTAATATAATCGCAGCCTATTAAACCTGAATTAAGTACAGAGTTAAGTGTCTCTGGGACACACAGCTGAAAATGGTGCCAGGAACATTTTATGTTGCCTGAAACCCTTTGTGGGAAACTCCCACAAACACGGGCTCTGCTGAAGTATCCTTTGCTTGATGGGGGGAATAAAAGATGAGATTTTTAATTTTCACCTGGACTGTAGAAGAAATATCTGCAACTGTCACCTAGACTCAGACTTAATGCAGATGCCTAATTTCTTCAGATCAAAAATATTTGAGTGACTTTTTGAAACTGCTCCTTTCCAGATTTTTGTATGGTTTATTTTGCTTTCCTTGCACATCTTTGCTCCCTAGATTGCCTGATACTTCTGCAGTTATTCACACCAGCACAAAGTGAGTCCAAAGTAAATGTAAAGTGCTGCTAAATCAACACGGGATTTGCTCTGACCTGGCTGGGCTTACAAATGGGAGATGTGGATAAGGAGAGGTTCACACTCTGGAAATGCGAGGTCGGAGGACCCGAGAGGATGTAGAGCCCTCAACTCCCAACAACTTCTGTTTTTAGCAGCTCCCGGGGGTTTGTGCCCTTCTCCTGTGGTTTGCTCCGTGAGTGTTCAAGTGCTGCTCTGAAGGGAGCTGCCGCCAAACACCTCGGAGCAAGCACAGAGCAATACCTGGGATGAAACTTATGTCTCTTGCTTTGTGGAATTGATGCTGTAGGTATCCTGGGTTTGGCTCAAAGTTTTTCCCGGTTTTGCTTATTTTATGCCTCTTCTTTCTCTTTTTAGTCGCAAACGAAACCAATGGAGACTCTTGTCTTTCAAAATAAATATCCAGACCGATTGTCACGTCAACTGCATATGGTGTGCATTATAGATTGATTTTCATGAGAGCTTACAAAGAAAAACTGCTGAAGTCAGGGCAGACCCTCACTCATTAACCCCCGATGCCAAGGCTGTCGGTGGTGGTTTATGTGCAGATTATTTGTGTTTCTTTTACAGGACTTTGTCTTTCCCCGGCTTCCTGAGCCAATATGTCATTTCACCGTTCCCGGGCTGTGGAAGTGCTGTGGGGAGCTGATGGCAATTCATTCTCTCCATCAGAGATGCCTTCCCTGATTGCGGCAAACACAAGGGGAACAGGAGCTGAGCGAACCCACGCCGGGCGTGATCCTGCCTCCCCAAAATTTCTCCTCCCTCGCAGCAGAAAGAAGCCGGGGCTGCTCCAAGCGGGGCTGATCGCTGTTCCTGCGGAACCTGAATGTCTCTGTGTGATGAAAGGTCCGTTCTCCTCCCCGCGGCTCATTTATCCCGTGTTTAACACCCGGACAAAACCCCGCTGCACCTGCACGGCCCGGGGAGGAACAATGCCAACAAAGCGGCGTGGCGGGGACCCTCCGAGCACTACTCAGAAAAAGGATAAGAGAAAAGGGAGGAGAAAAAAAAAAAAGAAAAAAGAAAAAAAAAAGAAAAGGGGGAGGAGGAGATTCGCTCGCTTGGACTTTTTCACTGTTGGAGAGAATGGGTGAAAGCCCCACAAAAGCGGCTTAATGAAGAGGAGAGGGAGAACAAGGCGAGAGGGGAAGCGCAGGGCAGGCTGAAAGGAAGGAGGGCTTCTCCAGGTTGTATTGTTCCCTTCGCACATCCTTAGTCAGCGTCTCAAAGGCCGTCGATGACATCAAGTTGATTGGTTTTGCCGCAGCGTTAAAAGTAGGCTGGAGAATCAATGTGTCCCCTCCGGCACACGGGACCCGCTTGTCCGGAGGACAAAACGGGTCTCATTCATGGCACTACAAAGCGGGCAGCTCTGCTTTGATGTGGTGCTGGATGGATGGCCCCTTCACCTGTTCTATCCTTGGGAGGAGCTGGGAGAGGTATTTTTGTCTGCTTCTTTGGCCGAGTTTTTCCTGAAAATCTCTACCGTTCAGCAATAGGCGAAATTACTAATTGATTTTTTTAAAAAATCAAAAAATTATCCAATGAGAAGAATATAATTTTTTTTTTCTATCCAGAAGTGTAGATTTGTTCCTCCCTGGTCCATATGCATATGAAAGGAAACCTCTTTGGTTTTTTTTTAGGGATGGGTCGGATGACCATTTGTCTCAGTTTTAGGACACAACTCTTAAAAAAATTCAGAGGAGATTTAGGCTCTCATGCTGCAGTTCAGGAGGGAACAAAGTGGGGTGCATTGCTCACAGCCACCCGAGGGACAACCTGAACTGCTACAATTTTTTGTGTGCTAGATGAGCTGTGCTGCAGGAGGGAAACCAGAGAGGGCATGGTTAAATATCTTTCCTGAGATTGCTGAAAGAGTGAGTGTTGAGGATGGCCATAGAACTCAGGAGATTCTTACTTCCAGGCCAGTGTGGTCATATCTTTAGTCATCTTTTCTTGTTGTGATCTGTAGGGGATGGAAATAATGGAGCCCACAGAGCCCAGATGAGCTCCCAGACCTGTTGTGTGAGGCATTTCTCCTCGGCTGAGCTAGCACTCCCTGAGCCACGGTTTGGTGCAGAGTTCCTGAGGCAGATCTTACAGGAGAGAGTCTGTTCCCTGTGAATGAGCTCACTGATGTAAGGATTCACTGCTGTTTGTGCTGGGACACCCAAGGGCACACCCACATCACCTTCACAGCATCCCCAGGAATGCCAGGCATGGGGGACGCAGGTGGGCTGTGTGTGACTGACCAGTCGTGGGGTGATGCTGCTGGTGGGCTCTGGCACCCGGCACTGCAGGGCAGTCAATTAGGAGATTGCTCATAAAAGCAGCAGCAGAGTCATTAAGGGCTTCAGGCATAACATGGCTGATCTCAAAACACGAGCAGAATACAATCAGCCTTAAATAGCAGAGTGATCAGAAGGTCAGTCCCGACAAGAATCCCTAGGAGTCTAATATGCTGGACATAAATTAGTATCATCAGCTCAAACACCTCAGAAATGGGAAGTAAATTGCTTCAGACACTCAAGACAGATGGTATCCACGCCGCAGGCAGAGGCAGAGCCCATCTCTCAGAGCAATGCCCTCTCCTGTGGGCTGGAGAGCAGCAGGGAGATGGGACTATTGCTTGATGCTGATGTGAATTCCCTGAACCTCCTGGAAAGCAGAGAAGGAGCAAAGAAAAGCGATTTTCTCCTGGGAACAGATAATTTTTCTGGAAGTACTGCTTCAATTCATCCAGAACATGAGCAGCAGAGAGAAAAACTAGTTCACTAACTCAGTCTCCTACCGGGTCCTCCTACAGTGATAAAAATATGGCTGGAAAATGTCTGTTCTGTTTATTACTTTGAAGTCAAATGTGTGCCGGCTATTTTCAGAAACAAGGGAGAAGAAATGCTTTCTGGCTGGCTCTGAGTTGCAAGGCCATGTGACAAATTTCCCTTTCCCTGTCCCCCTGCTTTTATACACACATGGAAATGCCGACATGGATATTTTCACGTGTCTATTAAAAGTAGACCAGAGCTTGGTGTGCTGTTTGGAGATGTGTGGCACGGGAATAAATCACAGGGGAGAGCAAGGGAGGAGCGTGTGCTGCTGCCTGGCAGCTTGGGCTGGCTCAGGGCTGCACAACTGAGCAAGACACGGCTCTGGAAGAGACAGGTGGATGTAGATCAAACCATGGGGGTCTGAGAGGAGATTTAAAGGGTGTTTGGGGAGTACAATGACGGCTTCAAGTGGGGAGAGGGTTCATGGCAAGGAGGGGGGAGAAGAAAGCTGGTTCTCATGGCTACCAGGTTTAAGAGGGGCTGCAGCCTTGGGGACTCTATGGAAGTGGTGGAGGAAAGGACACAGAAAATGATTGAGCCAGCCCTCTGCCTCGTGCAACCACTTGAAAGTGTCCCAGAACATCAGCTCCAAACAGCCAAGCAAAGTAAATCCAGACTTTAAAGAAAGCACAAGGTTAAAGAAGATTATGGAGCTCTTTTGTTTCCTGCATGTCGGGTAGCTGCTATTTGCTTTCTGACCCTTGTGATTAGATAAAAGGAAAAAAGCCCTTGAAAAGGTGACTTAGGTGTATTTAAGGCTATGGAAATTAGAGCTGCTGTTCTGACAAGGATGAGATACTGGATCTAGTGCTTAGCAGAGGGCACCAGGACTAATCCCCCACCTGATGCCACCAAGAGCAGGGCAGCTCTACCTGGGGCACCCCACAATTCCCAGATCTCCACCTTCCCCTCCAAAAGCTGGTGCTGTCCTGTCTGTGACGTGGGGGCAAGGCAAATTGCATGGCCCCAGTGCTAGAGAACAGCTCGGAGTAGAGCTCCCCGAGAGCACTGCTCATTACACTCATTATCATTATCCCTGCCTTTCCAGACGGGATGGATGGACAACCCCAGTGCCTCGAGAGCATTTTGTGCTCAGGCCTGAGCACTGATAGAGAGGAGGGCTGTAACGGGGAGGAGGGCAGGGCCTGGGGCTGTCTTGATAGAGTGTTAATGGGTCCCAACAGGGACATAGGCTCAGCTGGGTGCCAATTACCCTAATTGATAAGAAATTCTGATGGGAGCCTTGGAGGAAGCTGGCTTCTCACCCGAACTTACTAAAGGGATGCTGGAAAAGGAAATAGCTGTTGTTGGAAAGGGGGAAGGCTTTGCTTATTGATTTCTTTCTTCTGTTGTTGTTTCCTCGGTATTGGGTTTCTTTGTCGTGATTTGGAAATATGCAATGAGGCAAGCGGGAGAATTGAAAAACAGAACCAAGAGAAATGTGTTGCGGGTTGAGGTTGCAATGAAACAAGCAAAAATACCCAAAAGAAGGTTTCCCAAAAGCAGGTAGGAGAAGGGAGCCTTGGCAGGGCTTCCTGATGGGTGTCTGCTTGTTCAACTACTTGTAAGGAAAAACCAGAGCTGCATTTTTCTTCTTCTGCTCTGCTTCTTTCCCAACAAGTGAGTGGGGCTGGGAGGGGAGTGTGTGAAAGCTCAGGCTGTGAGGAGACGCTTCTGTGGCTCTGTCTCTGCCCTTGCTGGGTCACAGCTGTGAGATGCAGAGCTGGTTGCAGGGGCTGCTGTGATGGAAGGTGGGCTCCCTGGGGACCTGCAGGAGGATATGCCTCATCCCTGGGCTCGGATGAAGGAGCCTCTTTGAGCTTGGGGTAGCTCTGTGCTCTCTGCTGTATCAGCCCCTGTGTCAGTGTTGTGTGGGGAAAAGGGGTCAGGGAGAGCAGCTTTTTGTTCTGTGTCTCTGGGCCTGCTGGCAACGCTGATGTGAGTGATGGCTTTTGCCTGATGGTTTCCTTCCTCCTGGGACCTGCTTATTACCGTTGGAATAGATGGAAACAGGAGGAAATAGGAACTTCTGGTTGTCTTGGAGTCAGAGTTAACCCTTTGTAAATAAGAAGGAAACTGAGGCATGGAGAGGCTTTGCACCAAAAGCAGTCCAACAAGCCTAAATTAGCTCTGCTCTGCCAGGTAAATTTAGGCTATAAACACACAAGCATTTCTGGTGCTGAAGTCTTCTTTGCTGTTTATTTTGCTGCTGGCTTGCTGAGAATACCTGAGAATACCTGAAACTTTCCTTTTGCCTGCCCAACTGCTCCATGGCCCTGACTCTCAACTGAGAGGTAGCACCTTTGGTGTCCCAGTCAGAGCCTTTTGAATCCTTCTCACGAAGAGTCTTCCTTTCCTGCAGGAGGAAGGAGTGCAGCAGACATTGTACAGCCTGGCTGAGTGCCAGACACTGGTAATAACCTCATTAGAGGATCTCCTCTTCCTCTTTCTTCCTCTCTAGGACCATAAAGCACTTGCAGATGTGAAGGCAGCTCCCAAGCATGGCTCACCTGCTCTTTGCAGTGCTTGGGCTTGATGCAGCTCCAGGGAGCTCTTTAGAAAGCCCTGTAAAAGTATCAAAGGGACGACTGGATGTTTTAAAACTCTTGGATAGGGTTTTCTGGCCCAGGCTTTGTGAAAACTTGTTTTTTCTATGATCAGCCAAGGTACCTGGGCAGATCAAAGGTGTGGTTTGCCCAGCACCCTGTCTCTGAGGCTGGGTTTTGTACTCCTTGGTACTGGCTTTGTGAATTGCACTAGTCACTGATGCTCCTAGTGTCATCATCCTTGCCATGTGCAGGACTTGCACTGGTTTTACCCCTGCACGCTGAGGAAGATGACAGGTCGGGAGTTGGATGCTATTTAACACAATACAGGCACCTAAGCCATCAGAATTAACCTGCCAATAGATTTGGAGCTGGAAAAATGCATTTTTGTTGAAATAGTGCATGACACTATTTTTTTAAAATTGTGTCTTTGAGCTATAACTGCACAACAAATTATGGACTTAATGTGGCTTTTTTGAATCCCAGCCTGTGATCAATATTAGAGGCTTTTGGAAAGAGGGTCAGGAGAGGGCAAGCAAGGAGTGATTCTCCTCATTTTATTCTCTCAGGTGCTGTTAAGCAAACAATGCTGCCCATAACCATATGAATTTTATCTGTCTCTGCTGGTGAAAAAGGCAAAGCACAACAGACATGGAGGAAAGCAGCACAGCCTCATCCCCAAGTGTGTGCTGCTGACTTATCAGCTTTTAAATTGCTGACAAATGACAAGCTCCTGTAATGATCTAGTTCAGAGGGTACCTTCTTGGAGAAACACAGGGATGCTCCTGGCAGGGTCATTACTGGAAGTCGTTAATCACTGATTTGATATTCAAAGCTGATGGTGAAGTCAAAGCAGGTCAGCATGCTAATGGCCATCAGCGGTGGCAACGACCAATTTCCACAGAATTATTGTCAGTGCAGGCAGCAATAAGCAGCTCAGAAAAGGCAATCTTTTATTTTTAAATGGGAGCCAGTATGGGGTGGGCTGTAGGGGCAGAATGAACTGCTGCCTGACAGGAGGCAGATTTGCTCCTAATTGGGAGAGAGGAGCAGTCAGGAGAGGTAGGGCTGTAACTCCAGGGACAAGCAACATTTCCCAGCTGAGACCATCTGCTGTCATTTTTGACAGGGGAATTAAACATGGTAATGCTTCTGGATAGCATGAGGGAGCTGGTGTGTGTCATGGGTGAGCATTAGGTGGGGATGAGTCTGTCCTAGGCAGTGGAGAGCAGCCCTGCCCCGGTGGGGGAGATGGGCAGAGGTGTGACCTGTCCAGTTTAAGTGGAAAACAAATGCTGGGAGCACCCGAAGTCATTGCTCAGCTATTGGCTGTGGGAGCACACTGTCCAGGAAGAAACCAGAAATGTCCTTTTTGTATGTACAGCTGTTTCTGGGAACCTTAAAGACACACCAGAAACAGCTAAGGCAGGTTTTGGTGTGTTTTCCCCTAGTCCTAAGAGGTGCTATGGAGGAACCATCTAGAGCACAATTGCTGTAAACTGTTGGTTTGCCAACGTGGACAATTTGTTTTTATTTGTGTCCCACAGTTTCCTGCTCTGTCAAAACAGCTGAGTCATTTTTCTATGACTGTGATTTTTTTTTCCCCCAAGTATTTTGATATTTCACTTTCTGTTTTAAACATCTTAGTGAGTGGCTTTTCCTCAGAAGTTTTCATTTGCTTGCTTTGAAGGAGAGCACTGGTTCTCACTGGGAGCGCAGCAGTGCTGCCTGGTTGTGCTTCAGAGCAGTGATGGGTTCTTGGTCCTGTGCTCATCAGAGAGGGACTGTTGTGCTGATGGCTGTGAAAAACTGGAGCAAAAAGTCTGTCCCTGTCCTATAAATCTCCATGTCTAACTCCATCCTGTTATCTCAGACATTTTTTTCCCTTGGAAAAGAAAGGTTCCAGCATCATGATAGGCGTGCTCATGACTCTGAATTATTGACTTGATGTATGTGAATCTGAGAAATCTCAAAGTTATTTCTCTGCAAAAGCACACGTGGTGTGAGAATAATAGCTCTGGAAGTGGAGAGAGCAGGATAAGCACTGTTTATCACTCTGACCTTCTCCAAAGGGGGATTTCCAGCTGAGAATGAGGCAGGAGCTTTCCCACCCTTCACTTCTCTGCCCTTGTGCTCGAGTGGCCTTTAGCTGGTGCAAGTTTTACTGAAGTGGACACACATGTACTAGGAATTGGACTTGAGAGCAGCAATTAATTTCACATAATACCTTTGCTGTCCCTGGCTTGGACCAGATTTGAACTACTGACCTGGAGATGAAAGTCACCAGAGTCCCCTAATAGTCCCCCGAGGCGGGTGGGTGAGCGGATTTCTTGCTGGCTGTGCTAAAGACCCATGGCCAGGCTGTTCCCTGCCTCCCTCAGGTTTAACCCTCTCCCAACCCTCCTCCTTCTCCTCACCTTCTCCAGCTCTCTGCCTGCTGGGCAGGACCAGGATAAAAGGGAGAGCAATGAGAGCCATATGTGGAGCCTTTTAACCCCTCTGCTGTGGCCTGTGGTGAGCCTGGCTGGGGGTGAGTTGTGCAAATCCTGGGCTCCTCTGGGTTGATCGAGGCTCCAGACATGGCTTTCAGGGCACTGCATCAAGTGGAAATGTGTTTGCTGGGGGAGAACTGGGAGTGTTCAGGAGTAGAAGACCTGTAACTGGCATCCAGCTGTAGAGCTCAAGGCTGCATCTGATTCTTTTCATCTTCATGTGATCCTCATGCACCTTTGTCCTCCTCTGGTCCCTCGCATCTCCCCATGTGGTGACAATGACTGCTGGCATGTACTGGAAAGCAAATTCCCAGTATCTCTGGTGCTGCAAACAGATGGAATTACCCTTTCCCATAATACCACCTACAATCCTCTTCCTGATGTAGACCAGGAAAACCCCTCTGACCTTGAGTTTTCAGACAAGATGCAAGAGCATCCATTTTCCTGTCCTTCGTGTTGCTGAGCCATAAACCTGAAACTCCAGAAGCTAGTTTAAGACTGACATGCCCTCGGGTGGGGAGGTGAATTGAATGTGGTTAAGTTTCACTCTGTAGCCAGAGGTTTAGAGCTGAAGCTGTCTTGCCTCAAGGACCTTCAGAAACAGGGCTTGAAATGGATTTCTGAAAGGGGATTAGCCAAACCTGAAAGTATTCCTGAACAGCTCCACCTGAACAGAGCAGGCAGGGAGTGTCTCATGTCTCTCGCTTTGTCTCTGGCTGGTCTCCTTGGCTCCTTTTGATGTCCCAGGGCTCCTGCTCTGGCCCTGACTTGGCTGTGAATGCCCTGACTGGGATTTAGGCTGGGTAAGGAGCAAGACAGAAAAGTGTTCCCATCTGATGGCCAAGCACTGTGAATTATCAGCGGCTTCCATCCCGTTCCCAGCAATCTCCAGCAGCCCCTGGGACGAGCAGTAACCCCTCAGCCCTGGTGACTGCTCTGGTTCTCATTTGCAGCAGAGGTGCCACGGTTTGGGCTGCATCCCCAGTGAGAGCTGGACCTGCACAGTGCCAAGTCTTGTTGCTGTGGTTGCATGAAGGGGAGATGGGCTTCTCTGAGGTGTGTTTTATGAAGCTTAAAAGCCACATGAGAGGAAGGAAAAGTGAACTAGACCCTGGTAAAATAGCCTGGTTTGGTGCTAGCCATGAAGTGCTGTGGTCTGGTGAGCACCAAGAAGTGACAGGCGTGCTCTGGCAGCAGCGGGGTTTGTGCTGCAGAGAACTCCCACCCTGGAACGTGAGGGATTTTATGGGCACTAATAAATGAAACCTCATGTGTTGACTCTAAAAACGTGGTGGTAATGAACCAGCCTGGATTTACAGATAAGGGGAGCAGGGCACAGAGTAATGTGCTCCTTTCCCTGTGCTTGCAGGGCCCTCCAGCAGTGTGGGTGGGATGACACCCAGGAGTCCATCTCTCCTGCACAATGGGCTTTCTTTCAGGCTCCTGCTCCTTGCCAAAGTACACCCAAATATTCTCTTCCAAAATCCTCCCTCTGATTTTCATCTAGCAGTACATGGGGTACTTGTGACTGGCCTTGGATATATTCCTCAGAAAAACAGGCTTGTTGTTAACATTCTCTGTCCAGGAATGCCTCACCACTGGAGAAAAAAACGAGTTCTGGGGATCAGAAAAACGCTGACGACTCCATAGGTCCCTCTGTCTCTGTTTTCCAGAGCTGTGGCTGCTTGGCCATCCCCCTTTGCAGGGCTGGCTGCCAGATTAGTGACAGAGCTCCTGAGGAGGGGGAACACGTTTCTGCAGGTCCCACACTGAGGAGCCACAGGGCGGGAGCTCTGCGAGCCTTCCACAGCTGACACGGAAACACAAGAGGCACCCTTTCCCCAGCTAGTTTTCTTTTTTTTTTTTTTTTTCTCAGTCCTCTCCCTCTTTCACAGATGTCTTAAGGACTTGACTCAGTCTTGCATTCAGGCTCTTGGCCCTGATGAAGCAGAAGCTGCCTGCAGGCAGCTTTTGGACAGCTGGATGAAGATATCACTCGTCAAGCATCAGCCCTCTCCAGGTAACAAATCTCTTGCTCCTGCTTTGCAGGAATGTCTCAGTCACAGGCTCACACCTGAGGCTGTCAGCCTTCAAAGCCCCTCTCCTGGGCTGACCCCTCCCTGGTTTTGGGATGAGGGTGGGTGAGCGGTGCACACATGTGCTGCTCTGGGGCTTGGCCCCGTGAGCCTGAGCAGGCTCCAGTCCCAGCCAAACAACTCCCAGTTCACCCAGGGCATTGGGGAAATGCAGGCCAGAAGGAATCTCATCCCTTAGGAGGGGAAAAAGCTTCTGCTTCCACGTTGGAAAGGCTCATTGGGGTACAGCACTGCCTCCTCTATGAACTGCTCTGTGAGCTCCCTGCAGACCCCTAATCCTTCCTGCCACCTCCCATCCACCCAGCTGGGATGTTCCACTCAGCCCCCACTGCTGCCTCAGTCTTCTCCCCAACCCTGCTGTACAATAATAATATTAATAATAAACGCTCCAAACGAACCTTTTTGTCCCTCAGGGTCGGGAAGTGAAATGGGAGAGCACAGGAAAGGATTTACATGAACGTGAAGGATGTTAGTTCAGGAGGTTGGTCCTGGTCAGTGAATTAGTGTCCCTTAGTGTCCTGCTACAGGGAGGTGATGAGATGACAGCTTGGTCATCCTGCTGTCATATAGAGAAAAATGAGAGTGTATTTGGAGCAGGAGTGAAGCTGACAGTCCTGGGAGGGACAGTCCTTGACAGCAGGACACGGGGCCAGCCATGGGGGCTGTGACTGAACTACCTGTGCAGATACAGGTTTGGGGTTTAGGTTCATGTTCAGTGAATTTTGGCCAGAGTGCTCCCTGAGGCATCAGGCAGGAAGACCATATTCCCCTTGTGAAACAGCATAAATGTGGTAACAAGGAGAATATTTTGCCTTAGAAATTGTGTTGCAGGGGATATGATGACCTCGTTCTGCTTTCTGGGTCTCTGTAGGGCTTTTGGTTTGTGTAGTGTCAAAAGCAATCTCTGAGCACTGCATCTGCCTCGTGTGCTGGGCTGTGCATGGGGAATGGGGCTTTGAAAGCACTGTAATGTGTTTTTGCTAGGGAAGCCTCTCCTAGAACCAAGAGGAAATCTTTCTGCAGTTTTTTCCATGTGTCCCAAAGCATAAATTGCCTCCAGCACATGGAGAGGGTGCTGAAAATAGCAGCATCCAGGCCTTCTTTGGGGAAAAAAAAAATATATATATATATATAAAGTAATGGACACATGGTAGGCAGCAGGAGAAAGGCAGTGATGGAGCCCTTCCAGGGAAAACAACTCTGTTATGGGTCGTGGAGTAAACACAGATGTCTGGAATTGCAAGTAGCTGGAGGGAGCAGAGCAGAGCCATGGTGTGCTGCAGAGGGTTTGCCTTAGGGGCAGCCTGGTGGGTGCTGCCTGCAGGCTGAGGCAGCAAATCCCTGCTGGGAGAGGCAGGGCAGCTCTGCCTGGGTCTCACCAGGTGCCCTGGGTGTCCTGGCCTCTTGCCTGCCCGGGTGTGGGCTCGAGGTTTTTTTTTTGTTAGGGGCAGGGAATCTATGGAACAGGAAAAAAGCCATCAGCTTGGCCAATAGTCGTTGTCGGGTGTTTTTATCAGAGTGAAGAGTCAAGATTTGATCTCTCACGTGTCACTGGGCAGTCCCACTTTTCCTCACAGCTTTAAACCACGAGAAAAAGGACCCTGGAAATCAAATGCATTGGGGGTGAGAACTGGGAATGTGCCTTGAGAGGGGAACAGAGAGGAACTATCCTTCCCAGACAAATCTGGGTCCTGCCACTGAGCTAACCTCTGCTGGAGGAAAAATCATTTATATTTCAGTTACTTAGATATGGAAAACAAAAGGAAGGAAAAAACAACAATTATTTAAAAAGAAAAATAACAAAGCTGTGACAAACAGCTGATCTACTTATTCCCTTCTGGGTGAGCAGAATGAGAGGAACACCAGGATGGGGTGTAAGGGCATGGCATAATTCTCCCTCTTTTGCTCTGTGATCTCCCAGATCTGAGGGTTTGGCCAGTAGAATTCTGTCCATCAGTTTTTAGGAATTCTCCATCACTATTTCTTGCATCCATTGTAATGACTGGAAAAGAAGGGAAAATAAATATTGAAAAATACATCTAAGAAATGTTATAAGGGCATCATCCTTTGGTTAGGTGTGTACTTGGAGATATTTTAGCAGGGTTTCCTTTTGAAACTGAATTTGACTGTGGTTTTCAGGGAAGGGAAAGCAGAGCTGCATCTGCAGAAGTGCTGTGCAATGAGACCTGGAGCAGCTCAGCTTCCTGCAGTGCAAATGGACCTGGATTCTGACCTCACCCGGGCTGCAGGCAGTTGCAGGAGGAATAAAAAGTAAATCTGGGCTTGTTGCCATGAATAATATGATGTCTTTACATCCTGACCTAATTGTATTAATTCTTCATGGCAAATATCATATGGAAGTGGCTGATTAGTAGCTAGCAATGAGAGTGGTATTGGCCATCTGGTGTGCTTGGCTTGGAAGGAAAAAAAAAATCAGGATGAAACAAAACTGAAACACATGAGTCTTTCAGATAATGAATTAGCCAGATTCATTAAATTTCGGTTCAGATTTGTCTCTGCTGACACTTGTGGCAGGGCACAAGGCAGTGGTGTCTAGGAGGAAAGTGATCCCTTCAAGCTGATGGTGTGCAGTGAATTGTGGTTATTTTTCAGGTAAGAACTCATAAGAAGCAGTGGTGTCAGCTCTGTTGTACCTGAGCTACTCACAGGTTTGCTTTTGTTAACCTTATGTTAAGTTTCTATGAGCTTTACCCAGGGAGTGGAGTGCAGCTCATTCATGAGCAAAATTAATGAAAATCAAGCTGGTTTTTCTTCTGTGAGTAAAAGAAGAGTGGGAAACGGATCTTTTTCTGATGTCTTACCTTGGCAAAAGCTTTGTCTGGCAAGGCAGTGATATAAATTCTTCCCTTTAAACTCTGCTCACCTCTGGCTGCACAGTGACAGGCAGCTCAGAGACAAAAGACCTGTCTGCGATTTTGCTCTTGTTGATTTTTTAAATTATTTTTTTCCTTTCCCTGCAGCCCTAGGAAAAGGTGGTCTGATGGGAAGGCACTCTGCACTGACCCGAGGAATGCTGCAGCTTCTCCTGAGGTTTGGCAGCAGAGATCTCCCGTGAGATCTCCTGGGCCTGAGGGTCTTCTGGGGTGTGCACATTTACTGAGTGAGATTTGGCTTCACACACCAAGATATCGGGACTTTTGCTGAAGAATTTTTTTCTTGTTGTTGTTGGAATTAGCCAGAAGGATCCCATCTTAGCTTGGAAAACAGGGTGGGAAGCTTGAAATGAGTACTCAAGGGCTCCAGGGGGATGACAAAGTGGCCTGGTTCCTTTGCTGGGCGGGGAGAACAGCCAGGGAACCTGGGATTGAGTCAGAGGTTTCCATCTGTGTAAGGGTTGTCCAGAGGTGAGCTTGAACTCACTCTTTGGCCAAATGTCCTCGCTGGACTGGTCACTGAAAGACCTGGGTGTGCCAAAAGTTTGCTGTGCTCTGCAGTGCTTCCTCTTGGAAGGCTTTGGGGGGAAAAAAAAAATTAATTTATTTTTGTTACCAGGGAATTTCCTGCAGTGCACCTGTGAGGGCTGGAAAGAAGTGAGTGGTGGCAAGTTTGTTTGGATGAGAGGGTGGAGGAAAGGGGATGAGACCTCTTGTCTTAGACTCCAGACACCATTCCTGTATGTTTCAAACCCAGAACTTTGCTAATCCCATGCTAAATCTCTGGAATCAAGGTGGTCTTGAAGGCAACATTAAGGATGCTAAAAAGAGGTGGATACATTTCTCAAGCAATTGACTCTGAAATACTATTCCAAGACAACAGCACTGTGAATTGGCAGGAGAGCCCTGATCCCTTGGTGCCAGGTATGGTTACAGGGAGGAGCTGTGTGCCTTTGTCTTTATTCCATGTTTATTAGGTACCTAATGAGCTCTGGTTTTGCTTTTAATTTAAGCCAGCCCTTCTTCCCACCCCTCCTCCCCAATAATTAATGATCAACACCATAATCCAACTTGATTGCCCTACAGACAAGGAGTACTCTACAACTGTGGCCTTTTTAACAGGCTCCTTATTAAACATTCTTACGGGATAAACAAACTGGGGGGAGGCTGCTGGGGGTAATGTATTTCCCAAACACTCCAGAGTTGCCAAAGCTCTGAGCCAAAGTATGTGTGCTCAGAGCTGTGAGAGTGGTTTGTCAGTGGCTTCACTGACAGATGCTGCTAAATGTGTGTGCCTTTCTCTGAGGGATGAGTCATGGGCTGCTGAGAGCAGCAAGAGGTTCCAGAGTAACTTTGAGCAGTAGATGGGCATGATTACTGCAAGAAGTTTGGGATGCTCTTGGAGGAGCCAGGTTCCTGGAACACAGCCATCATGGTGCCTGCCTTTTTAAAGATTGGATTTAATGATGTTAAAGGTCTTTTACATCTTCAATGGATCTATTTAGGCAAGTGCTGGAGGATCTGACCTGATGATGTTGCAGGATAAAGGCTGGTGTGCTGTGGGTTAGGAGTGTGCAAACATCCCCTGCCCAGGAGGAAGGACCTTCCCAGTCCTGCTCCAACTTGACTAGATGGGGTCTTTCCCTGGATTTATTTCATTTTGATTTTAACGATGGATTTCAGACTTCTGTAGGTACTAGAGCTGGTTCCAGGGAAGTATTTCATGGCTGTGGCTGGGTATGGTGACCCCAGAATGTCTCACTTGGACTGCAGGGTTTGTTCTTCTCCAAGGTGCAGGGCTGCTGCTGGAAATCATGCAGCTGAGCACTGAAGGGTGGCTGTTGTCAGCTAAGAGCTGGAGAGAGACTTTCCTATTTATCTTACTTAAAGACGCAGATGGGAATCACTCTTGATCATTCACAAAATCTGTCTGGGTTTGGAGCCAGTGACCTGCAGGTCAAAGGCTTTGTGCCCTTTACAGTCCCTGGAGAGCTGAGGCCATTGAACTGCAGCCACATCTGGTTTTTAGTGACTGCCTTGGGAGGCAGGTGTGCAGCTCCTGAGTGTGCCCTCCTTGTCACAATTCAGCTTTTCACACTGTATTTTTTGAGGCTAACAGAGTGGCATGGAGACCAGCAAGCCACATGGCTTGTGATGGATCAGAGCAGGTTCTTTCCTCCCTCACCTTCTTCCCAAATTGTTGTGGCTTCTGTTAAGCTCTTCCTAATGGTGGATCAGTAGATCACCTCCTGCAATCCCTCTCAGAGATCATCTCATGAAATACAGACCATGGATGCTCTCCACTCTCTGCCAACCCTTTCCTTGTGCAGCTCCTCTCTGTGAACTGGTGATTTTGTGCCCTGAGGCAGCATCTTGGTAATACCATGCCCAAAGGGGCACGGTCTGTGAGGATAAACTGGTATGTAATTCCATTTTTTGGCTGGTGATTTAATGAGCAGTAGGTGTTGTGTCCACACTGTTGCTTCCAGCAGCAGCTCTAGGATCACTCTGTTTCCAGAAAGTGGCTCTTTATTTCTCCTATGGACACCTGGTGTTTGTTCATTACTAATCTAAAAATAAGCAGCATCTTGCTTAGAAGCAAGTCTTTGCCAGCTGATTATGGGGAACCAGAATATACTGAACTCTGATTCATCAGGTCATGATAAGATTTCATCCTTTTATAACTAGTAGGTGGAGGACTGCTTTATAAATAATAATATCACGAGATTAATATGGCACAGAAGTTATAATTAATAGCAACATCCCATGTGATGGGAAGGGTGAATGCAGGCAGACACCTTTCCCACCCTATCTGAAACATGTTGAGGCAATAAAGCAAGTGTTAAAATACACCTGGCATGGCACTGCATTTAACAACTGCTACAGAATGAATCTCAAATAAAAAATACAAGCTTCCATTGAGGAAAAAATTGGGATAATGATAATAAGCAAGTGACCTCAGCTGCAATGGATGGCACTGTGCAAATACACATAATTATGCAAGTGATTTGCTTAGCATTGATGGTGTCTGCTATGAGGTAAAATCATCCTGGAGTGCTGTGGGAAGGTCCATGCAAAGCAAAACAGGGCCAGCACGTGCTCACTTGATTTAGAGTTTCACAGAGCTTTGGATAGTCTCTGCAAGTGCTCAGCCTCTGGGGGCCTGGAATGGTTTCTGCTACCTGCATTTTCCACGTGTTTGCTGAGACCAAGGCAGAGAGAGCTCCCACCCCCAGGGATCACCAGACTATGCAAATATATGCTTGCAACCACCTCATACCAACGTCAATATATGTTTGTTCATTTGTTCCCCTGTTAGCAGGACCCAAATGTATTGTTTTCAAAACATCCTTGTTTCTCTCCAGCAGTTTTACTGCCTCCAAATATGTTCTGTGCCCCTGCTCAGCAGTAGGTAGTTATTTAAAACAATACATTTCTCTTCTGTGCAGTGCTTTCTCAGAGGTCTTGGCTTGTTCAGGCTCTAACTAGGCTTTAGCATGCAAATTTAATGTGTCATTGTGGCATACTTAGGAATAATTAATATAGAGGGGTTACTGGTAAATTGGTGCTGGGGACAGATTTGTGAGGCCAGCCCCAGCAGAGGTTTTCTTTAAATGTTCAAGCTGATGACAGTCTTGATGTGAGAGTGTCAAGTGACATTTACTAGTGGGAGGAGGCCAGGAGTATTTACATTTTGGATGCGTGTGGTGGGAAGTTGTTTTGTTGTTTTTTTTTTTTCCCCCTCTTCGCTTTTTTCTGTTCCCAAGTTTTGCAGCTGTGATTTGATTTACACAAAGCAAATTTGCAGTGTTCCAGTTCCTTCCCTCATCAGGGGCCTGAATGGCAACTCCAGCAACAGCCTGGGAAAGGGGCTGGGGTATTTCACTTGTGACATGGAGGCAGATGAACGTATCAAATCTTGGCTAAGAAGTGGCAAATATTGATGTATCTGCTATAGCATGAAGCCTCTATTAAACTTCTCACAGAAGGCTGGAAATATTTTGCTCTTCTGCTATCCACAAAAGCTGGCTGACCTTGGTTCACTGCAGTCCCCTTCTGGAAGCACAGTGTAAAATATTTAGGAATTATTTGTAAAGCAAAAACAAACAAACAAACAAAAAAAACCGAAAAAAAAACCAACCAAAAAAAACCCAACAAATTTGGAAAGCTGCAAATTCCCTTTTAAACCTCAAAGAGGAGGGAAGCCCTCTTGTTTTGGGATGCAAACTGGTTTGTTGCAGAAAGGGATTGGGAACAAACCTTGCCTGAAACAGCTGGGGCTGATCTCCATCAGAGTCAGGATGCAGGACCAGATGGTCAGCTCTCCTGTGACAATTCTATTTTTTATTTACATTAAAACACACTTTTAGTTGGGAAAAAAATGTAGCCAATTCTGCTGTGAAGAAATGTAATGAAAATGAAGAACTCCTCTATTCTGAGAATTTCCCTGCATGTTTGATTGCTGTGTCAATGGGAATATCAAAGAGGAGTAAGAAGATGGAGAAGGGCAAGCATCAGCTCTTTTTTGGCTTTTGGGGACCAGCAGAAATGCAGAGAAAAATTGTTGGTAGTTGATATATTGACCAGTTTTCATTATAACTTCAGTGTTTCTTTCAGCTGAAAGAGGAGATATGATATGTCTTGATTAAATGAAATGTCATCTCAGTGTTGAATTAATTACGTAGAACATGGGCAAGGACTTGGTATTGTATTAATTTGGCTGCTCTGGAGGAAACATCAATAGGCTGTTTGTGGATGACAGCTTCATACTCTGACAGCTTCTGCCTAGGATCTCACAGCAAGTTCTGGTGTGTTAAGCTTGGTGGAGGCAGTGAAATTATTAAAATTTCCCTTTTGTAGAAGCTAGAGCAGCACTAAGAAAACTTCCAGGCTTTTTCTCTGTAGTTCAAAGCAATGTGAATTTGTTACACATTGGCGTGGAGGACTGGACCCTAAATAAGCCACTGAAAGCCTTTCTGGTCCCTGCCAACTTGCACAGGATTGGCCTCAGAGATGGAAAGAAAAGACCAGATTGCCATGTTATTCAGTACTGAAGATTTTAAATTCATTTAAATGAATGTTGAGTTGCTCCCTGCCTGGTGCCTGATTAAGAGCCGGCCACAGCCAGGGGTTGGCAAAGATCAAGATTGGTTTTACAAGCAGAGATTGACTCAAGTGGGTTGTCACAGTCTGCTTTTCTGGGAAAAGGCAATTATAACTCAGGAAGTTCTGATGTGAAAATTATTTTGGCAGATATGCTTCTTTTTTAAATGGTTTATGCATGCAAAAAAAAAAAAAAAAAAAAAGGCAGTGGTGAAGATAAGGTGATGGGAAAGGTGAATCAAAGCAAAAATCTCTTTGTGTGGGGTCATGTTTTGTTTCCAAGGTGTGCTCCAAGGATATTTAAAGATACTCTCTGGATTTGCCTCCACATTTAATAGGTCATTTCGTGCTTGAGGAGAGGATTCCTGGAACTTTGTAGAAGGGCTTAAGACCTGCCTTTATGAAAGACCCCATGGGCAGAGATACAATGACAGATCTACAGCCCTGATTTGGGTTACCCTTGGGGCAAGGCAGGATAATAGTGGGGGATAATACCCTTCACCCTCCCATAGAGACGGCCAAAAAGGTTCTGTTCCTTCTCAGGGTGCAGAGCTCTCCCTTCCAGGCAGTGTCTGAAATCACCAAGGTCGTTGCTGGCAGTGGCTGGGGGAGGTTTTACAGCACAGACGTAGTTTTATGGTTATTATTTATTTTTTACGGCTCATTGGATCAAGGCCCCCAGTTTGCTTCATGGCTCTCCAAAGTCAACAATTATCAGGCAGCTGCTAATTGGGGCTGGATCAGAAAATCTGCAGCCTCCTATCACTGAAAATCTCCATGGGTGACATTTCTGACACCTCCAAAATCAATGGCAACAAGCCCAACGACACTGAGGAAACCAGGAACACATCCAGGTCTTCTGTACCCATCCCCAGTGACGGGTCTGCAAACTCAGAATTAAACCTGATTTCCACACTGATAAAAGCTAATGAAGCATGGCGGAGCATCATTAAGCCATAAGCAGTTTTTGCATTAGGAAGGATCCATGGTTTTGTTTGGTTTTTTTTTCTTTTTTGTAAGTGCTTGTGTAACTGAGTGACTGTTTTGGAGAATTCAACCTTTGGATGAGAGAAAAGGAGAGACAGACAAAAGATAAGGGGAGAAGAAAGAATGACAGCATCCTTAGAAGAAAAAGGAAAAGGGTAAAAGGATTAACTTTTTGGATAACATTTCTTAAATTTCAAATTATTGCAAAAGTAGCAAAAATTGGAAAATAAATGAAGACTAGTCATAGTTTGGTTTCAAACCTCCACCCCCTCAATGACAAAAAAAAAAAAGGTCAGACATAATTTTTGGTCTCAAAACTTTAAGACTTTTAAGTTCCGGTTGAGTTTAAGCCTTTAAGTGAAGTTAACCTTTTAAGCTAAATTTAGTTTTCTATCCATTTCTATGAGACAAAATCTTTAAAAAAATAGCATTTTGCACCTGCTCCAACAGAGGCAGATACCAAAATGTGCTCCATGATCCTTGCTGTCCTTGCTGCCACCTGTCCCATGGCTTCCAGGTGGTGGCAGATCCTGCAAACCTTGTGACAGCTGTAGTGTAGGAGGGGCAGGAGTTGGATAAATCCAACCTGTTTATTCCGCAGGCTTGGATGGCAGGTCACGGGCATTTCTCTGAGCTGAGCAAACAACTGACATATGTGCACTGAGAATAATTTAAAAGTGTGCATTTGATAGATATTAAATAATACAACACTGATGTTTTGTGCTGGTTTGTTTTTTTTTTTTTCTGAGAAACCACTAAATCTGTTGTGCTCTGCTCATGTGCCATGCAGGGAAGTTGTGATTCCCCAGCCCTATATTTCACCTTCTTTTTGATGGCTCTGTCATTTAAAGCCTTCAGATAATAGGCCATCATTCTCAGAGCTGCTATTATATTTTATTAATAGGAAGGAGATGGGAATTATTGTCTCAAACTCTGAAAGATTTGCACTTGGAGTACTCACAGCTCTCAAAATGGGCAATTCCTTCAGCTGCCTTGCTTGATGGATGCAAATCCCATCTCTTCCTCCCTATTTTCCCATCTCCCACCAGCTTTTGTGAGCCACGGGGACAGCTCCCATCCCAGGCTGGTGGCAGGACCAGCAGTTTGGTCTCCCAGGAATTATCCAGAGCAGGATCAGTGCCAGCTGCAGCTGTGGGTGATGGGGATGGAGGCTGGGTGAGTGCTGGTGGCTGCAGCCCAGAGGAGCTGAGCTCTCCTCTCCCATCTGTGCGTGTGGGTGTGTGTACACGTACAGACAGCCAGAACAAGTCTGTTCCTGTTTGGGAGATCAGTGTCAAAAGTGTATTTTGTAAGAGCTGGCCAGGCTCCTGTTTCCACATTACTAACCAAAAGCAGTTAGATGTTGCTGGTTTTTTTTTGGTTTTTTTGGGTGCCTCTGCTTTTCTAAATCACTGCATGGCTGTGTCTGTCCCTGTAGAAAAGGGAAGGATGTGCTCCAGAGCCTCCATGGAGGAATTTCAGCAGCTCATCCCGGTTTGGTGGGGTTGGGCATCACATAACAGGGTGGCCAAGGCGTGACTGTAGCAAGAAAGGAAGAAAAAACCTGTGCTGGGGGGTGAGGACCAGCTTGCAGAAAGGTTTCTGCTCCTCTGGTGCTTACAAGAAAGGGATGAGTACAGACATGTTGGATCCAGCTGTGTCTCTCCCTTTGTGTCTGTACAAATTGTGCATTCTCCAACCTCTCAGAAACACAGGACAAGGCTGGGTTTTTTTGTTTTTTACCCTGAAGTGCCTGAACACCTGAGGCTGAAAATCCTCTCTTCTGCCTCCCCTTTTTCTCATTCGTTCGTTATCCTTGGTGGGGAGTCAGCTGCTAATTGCAGTCTCCTGCATGTGTCCATCATTGCCCAGTGAAAAGCACCTTCTGGGGATGTTCTAAGCACCATTATACAGCTGGGATGGGGAAAGAAGGAAAGTGGCTGGTCTGCCTCTGTTAGCAGCAGGAAAAGGAGGGGGAAAGGAAGGGGAGCATGGCTTGCTCCAGTCTGTGCACTAACCCATCCTGCTGCCTCTGGAGCTGGAGCATCTGGGGAGAGGGGGACACAAACAGCAAGAGGTGGCCCTGAGGGGAAATAAGACACCTGTGGTGGGAATCAGCTTTTAGTTGCTAGCCATTGCCTGACTGGTTTGGGTTTTTTCTTGTGTTTGACACATTTTTCTCCAGCTCTCTTTTCTGTCAGACCCAGAACAAATGGTGTTCAATCTGCAGATACAGCCCACAGCTGGGACAAATGTATGCATTCCTGCACCTTTGACTAGCTTTAGGTATTTGTCTGGGGGAGCAAAACTGCTTCCATATTCTTGGATAAGGGTCGTGCATTTTATGCAAAGGAGGAATATAAATGCATAGCGACCTATTACAGCAGTAACAGCTGCTCTTATTAGACTTGCTTGTATCCTGAATTGTCTGCTGCAAACACCAAGGTGCTGGCTTAGAGTCTGTAAGAGGATGCTGCAATCTGGTCTGTGGCAGCAGGTGGGCTGTAAAAATCCCCTGTGGCCAAGCTCTGGGGTGGTGAGTGCTGGAAAATTTCACCCAGTCCATGCTCTGAGCTACTGGGGGTTGGTTCTGCCCTTACCTCATGGTGAAGTGGAGGAATCACCATCCCTGGAAGTGTGCAAAAACCACACTGATGTGGTGCTTGGGAGGGTGGGTGAGTGGTGAACTCACAGGAGTAGCCCAGTAGTAGCTGGGCTAATGGTTGATGATCCCAAAGGTCTTTTCCAGCCTAAATGATTCCATGATTGTTAATGCAAAGGCTTCACTGCCATAAACCAACACTGACAAATTGATAGCCAGTATGGAAGGATTTGAAGATGATCTTTCCTAGAAGAAACACTCCCAAACATCGTTACTGATGGAGTTGGAAATAGAAATGGGATTTCTTGACTCCCTGTTCAATCTGCAACCAGCAGATTCAGCTGTTGAGAGAAATCAGTTGGGAAGTCAGTGAGTACTTTGATATTTTAGCTGTTCATTTTCAGTGGTTTTTTTGTCATGTCTTTTTAAATCATGAACTTCAAAAATTCCTGGTTGGCTACGAACAGTATGGTCTGCTTTTCAAAGCTGCTGAGCTGCTAAGAACATTTTGAAAAATTAGAATAAGGACTTTGGATGCCCAAATATATCCTCAGGAGCCCAGGTTTAAGCATTTGGGTTTGAATACTTTGTTTATATTATCTGCACTTTTAAAATAGGAAAACAAATATAATTGCTGCTCATGACTATTATTAATCCAAGCAATTTGAAGATAGTTTATTTTGTTATGAATTAGTCAATTAATTCTGTTTGTTAATTCTCTCTGTTGTAAAATATTAGGCTAAAGAAATTTGCTGTACATTAACACAATGAATCTTAATTTGTTACTGCTGTTTTCTGAGTAATTCACAGTCAGCAGAAGTCAGATTTATTTATTTTTTCCATTTTCTCTGGTTAAGTCCAATTCTTATGCAGCTTGTTCTGTCTCTGCTGATTCTTCAGTTTTTAAGATCCCATCACTTCTGGGGATGAGGTTCAAAAGGTCTTTGGGGAGAGATGGTTTGTATCCTGAACTCAGGAGCAAGTGTTGCAGGTCCCAGTTTGAAAAAAGAAACTGCTGATACTAATTATTTTTGTTGCTTGTTTATCTCTTGATAGTTCTTACAATCCAATTAAAATCATTGCTGTTCCTTGCAGGTGGCATGAATCTTCATTTGGATTTCAGGAGACATAAACAACAGCATTTCGTGAAGACAATGCTTCTGTGAAGGGTAAATTCACTTTTGAAAATTCACTTTTGTTCCAAAAAAAAAAAAAAAAAAGAAAAGAAATGCAGAGACTGTGGAGTGATCACAAGCCTCCAGCAGTAAAGATTTAAGATGGTAAATACTGTAAAGCTTTCAATAACCCTTAGATCATGACTCTGTTTTAATGATATTGAATGAATTTGGTCTTGAATGACCAATAATTTCTGAGAAAACTGTCAAGAGAACGTCTCTAAAAATGTGCTTTTATAAAAAAAAAACAAAACGTGCTCTAGAAAAAATACAGTTTAAAAAATAAAAGTCACCATCCACTTTTAAATGGTGCCCTGAGAAAACTATCTTTAAATGGCTGAGGGCAATTGGCATAATGATTTAAAGCCGGGCTGGAGGGTTGCAGGCTGCATGTGGGTCCTAGCAGTGGAATGAGAGGGAAGGTGGAGGCTGAGCTGTGAGACAGAGATTGCTCTAATGAAAGGCGTCACCGTGACGCTGCACCAACTCAATATTTAGCCAGTGACGTTTGCACTCCACAAAGAACCCAAGGGAGGCAATTAGGAAGGCTGGCAGAAGGAGGGAATAATTTGACCTGTCAGGTTTGTAAGTGGGCAGCTCTGTGAGTGTGTGTGAATAGTTGTGTGTGTGTGAAGGATCCAGAAACTAATGAAGTAGAGATGTTTGGCGGGGACTGTCAAGTCTGTGGTTAGAGGTGGGGAAAGAGCTGTTTCCAAACCCACAAGATTTATTTCTGGAGCTGGTGGGTAGGTGGGAGGCAAAGTTAGCAGGCTTTACCCTTCAAGGCTTTCATCTGCTTTAAATCCAGTTGAAAATATTGCTAAGTGTAGCAACAAGCAGGCAAGGCACCCATGTACGTCTTACAGGTGACTTCTTTACATTTTTATTTAAAATTTTTTATCTGATTTATTTTTTCCCCTTCCTTGATTTCTTAGGGTATGACTAAAGAGCCATAGGTGGAGAAGGCTCCAAATTCAGTGCTTGCAGCTCACAAGTCTCCCAATGGTACAACACTGCCCAGAATTAACCTGACAAACCAGAGCTTTCCTTTCGGGATGGAAAATTGAACGGTGCTAAGCTGGTGTTAAGAGCTGTACAAAAATGGTCCTTGCTCCAGGAGCTTGCTGATACCAGCACTGGTGCAGTTCATGCATGTTCCTGTGCTCACTGGAAGGCCGGGCTAAAGTCTGATCTCAGCTTTGTGATCAATGTGGTCTTCAGTGAGTGATGAATCTTTCATCTTTCATCATTGCTTTTAGGAGATTTTATAGTATTTTATATCCAAGGCAGGTAAAGCTGATAAGTGTCACCAGAACTCCAAATCCAGAGTCCTTATATTGTCAAATTCTTAATGATTTTCCATTTGGATGTGTGGGGGTGATATTTTTCTTTTTATTTTTTTTTTCCTCTCCCCATAAACAAACCCTTCACCCTATTTCAGTGCTTTCTTGAGGCATGTCTGTGTTCCTTGCTGTGGAAGAGGGCACTGGGGACAGGACCTTGGACATAAACAAGACTTCAAACAGCCTGAACCGTCTGAGGTCCTCCTCTCATTGTTTCTAGGACAAAGATCTACTGCAGGCACTGGAAGGAATTTCAAATTAGCAGCCAAACATCTCAGGAACTTGGTTCTGGTGCCCTGAATCCACAAGTGATGGGTTCAGGTGTCACTGCTTCTCCTCAGTGCCTACATAGGCACCTGCCCTGCCTCTGCCAGAAATTATTGGCTAAAACCAGTTCAGAGAATCATGGAATATCCTGAGTTGGAAGGGACACACAAGCTGTTGGTGTGAATATGTGGATCAAGTGCTGCAGCAAAGGAAATTTATCATCAAGCAGTGCTTTGAGCTAATACACTCCTGTGACTCTGAGGCAGTTATTTTAGGGGAAATATATATGAAGGAGGGCTTAAAAACTTGGCTTGGCTGCTGAGGGCAGAGAAGACTCCTCACTTACCCTGAGGAATGCTTTTGACAGAGACACGTTGTCGCCACATCTCTTGGCTGGGAATAAGTTGTACCTTTCCTGCAAATGGAAATATTTCTCTGAAGTTCAACAGCTGCAGGAACAGCAACTTGTCTCTTGATCACGTTTTCAGTTTTAAAACCCATTTCTCGTCCAGCAGCAAGGAGAAAACCCAAAGCTCATTCAAATGAGCTTTTTAATGGAAAAAGTCACATTAAATCTAAACCAATTTCATGATCTTGTCTGAGTCATGACATTTTAAAGACTGGGGGCTGAGGCTGCAGTTAACATTGCCTTAGCAATGCCCAGTACTTATCTGTGAGTAGAAAGGTAATGGTGGGGAAGGGCTTGTGGTGTTACTTTTCTAAGGGCCTGATCATTTAGCTATCTAATTTGGGAAGCACGACTATCTCTGGCGGACTCTTATCACCCTTTCAGCGAGGCAGAGAGCAGCCAGCACATTACTCAGTGTTACCCCATGGATATCTGGTGTCTGAGTATGTGTTACAAAACGTGGCAGCCAGAGCAGTGAAACCTCTCAGTGCTGGGCACAGAGAAGTGGCTCCAGTCCCACACAGTAAAAGGTGGATGGATTTGTCCTCTGGACTTGTCCCCATCATCTGAGAGACCCTCAGTGGCTCTGCTCTGTTGTCACTCAATTCTTTACTTCTCCTGGGGATTGAAGGATGGGGAGGGGATATAATGTGATATAGGAAACTTTCCTAACTTGCTTTATAACTGCAGTAATAATATGGGCAACTTTATTTATAGTCAGAGAAGGGCTTTCATTTTTTCCTATCTCCTGCTGTCTTCTCCCTGACAGCTGGTTGTGAGGCACCAGGGAGAGATTAAACCTCTTACTGGTGCTTTGCAGCTTTGTCTTCCCCACAGGGTTTCAATGTGGGCAGCTTCTGTGGGAATTTTATTTTTTCTGTTTTGCAGATGGAAAAGAGAGACATGAAGTTCAGAGGAGTTTGTAGGGAGTCTTCTGACTTGAAACAAAACTCTCAAACCCCTCCAAAATAACTTGCCAAGTTCTCTCCATGCCTTCAGGTGGACCTCATGGATTTTCAGATGCTCTTGATGTATAAAAGTGAAAATGGTCACCGCAGAGATTGGAAAGCCTGGAGAGCCACGAGTTGATAGGAAGAAGGCCCAGGTTGCCTTTGCTCACTGGGATCTGACACATCCCACACTGCCCAGGGTCACTGAGAAGCACCCATGGTTTTGTTTCATCACCCAGAAATCTGTCCCAGTGCAAACTGGCCCTTTAACAGGAACACACTGGGATGTGTGTAGAGGGGAGCAGGGACAGAAAGGAAGTAATATTGAGTCACAGCAGTCAAGGAGGATCAAAGATTGGCTATTTTTGACACACAAAAGGGTAAGTGATGCTGAACTCTCTCTAGACTGATTCCAGCTGAACACAAAGCATTTTAACCTCTTAATCCTCACTTCTGAGTTATAGCCCCGGCACTGAGGGCTTTGTGGCTTTTTGGAGATTCTCTGCTGTGTGTGACCCTCGTCCCAAGCAAATAACACACACCCCTGGCTGCTGCACAGCATGTGCTGAGTGTTGAGCGTGGTGTTAATCCTGCAAACTCTGTGTTTTTTTGCCCTCCCTCACTAACCATAAGTGGAATTCATGGGAATTCTTACCGAGAAAAGCAATAAGGTTGGATAAGGCTTGGAACAACCTGGTCTAGTGAAAAATGTCTCTGCACATGGCAGAGAGGTTGGAACAAGATAATCTTTAAGGTCACTTCCAAACCATTTTCTGTGATCTGTGAACTGTGGATTCTCATTTCCCATTTGGAAGCAGAAGCCCAGTTTCTCCTCACTGTCCTGAGGACAGCCCTAACCTCCCTGAGCTTCCCCTCAGAGAAGCTGTTCCTGGGCTCTCCTCTCTCATCTTCTCACCTTGGCCATTCATGTATCCCCTCTCCAAATCCTGAAAGATTCCTCCATGCTTCCCAGCACATGGACTGGTGTTCTCTATGAATCTCTATGAATCTATTTTGGTTTGAGCCTTGTTTGTATTATTTTTGGTTTGCATATTTGGGCTTGACATAAAACCCAGCAGAGAGACTCTTGCTTAGCCAAGGCCATTTCTGCATTCACTGCAGATGAGTGTGGTGCTCCAGGGAACCAGTTTTATTCCAGGCTTTGCCAGTGATTCATTTCTGGATGCTGCCTGCCTGATTCCCTCTGGGCCTCAGTTTCCTGTTCTGTAAAATGGAGATAATACCCTTTCAGGGCACAGGGCTGCTTTGAAGCCTTTACAAAATTACTCTGATGTGTCTGGATGAAAGTTTCTATAAAGCAGATTTAAAAAAGCATGCAGCTCTCATTGAGGGGTTTGTATGGAGTGATCAGGACCCCAGAATTACTTCCCAGGATGAATGTGTCTGCGTTGAACCCTCAGACAATGCTGAACACTGAAACAATATTCATGTAACTCTTCTAAAAGCATCCACTGTTGGTGCCCATGGCAGGGTTTGCTGCTATTCATTCTTTTTGTTTATTTTATGTAAATCCTTCTTCCTTCTCATTGAAAACACAAACAAAAAAAGGGATGACCGGAAAAAAAAAAAAAAAAAAGTAAAAGAAAAAAGAATTTTGCTCTATAAGCCCCATAAAATCGATTCATCTTGAAGAAGTTTTTAGCAGGACCAACCCTATCTGTGTGATTTTAAAAGAAACTCTCCTCTTTCTCCTGGCTGTCATATTATGGGGAGGAAAAAACACCCTGAAAGTAGAAATGAAAGAGATGCAGAATTTTTGTCTCCGTGCCTTTCTCACTCGGGTCCCTTTATGTGCTCTCCCACCGCCCCCTCCTCCATCACCCTCCCTCTGCTCTGCCTCAGTTCCCATTGAAATGTCAAATGCAGCAGTTGTCTGCGAGTGAAAGAGGGACTCCCTGGTGGGAACAGGCTGCCCTTCTAACCTGAAGGCCTCGGCTGTTCTCTTCTCCCCTTTTTGGTGTTTCCCATCCCACTTTCTCAGCAGATGTTGTGTGGGGCAGCACAGGCTGTAAAGGAATGAGTTTCTTTTCACCTGGCCATGTGAATGGGCTGGCACAGAAACCCTGGCTTATTCTCTCAGACTCTGGCAACAGCTTACACAGAAAGAGATTGTTTCGAAGAGCTGTCTCTTTTCTTTCTTTTTTTTTTTTTTTAGACGAAGATAGAGAAAAAAGGCTGAGAGATGCTGGCTGTATTTTAAGCTTCCTCCTTGGGTGCCAAAGGAGTCCTTGGAGTTTTGTTGCTGCTACTTTTGTTCCTTTTATAGTTTCCATTCAAGCCCCGGGCTTTCAGCTTCCCTTTGTCTTAGTCCTACTTTTCCCAAGCAGTTGACATGAGAATTAGTTCAGAAAGATGGTGGAGGTTCATCCAGGAGCATTGCCCCGTTTTAGTCCAGGGCTGTAGTTTTTGACTCTTTGGTGGAAATTTGGAAAAGATTGACATTTCCCATGCTTCTGCAGGGAAAATATTTAGTTTCAGATGAGCTCTGTCTGAAAACATGTGACAATGGCGTGCAAAAATGCACATATTCAATCCTAATGTTGAGTTTTGTCACCGTGCTCCTTAAGATTGGAGAGGCACCTTAAGGGTGGAAAAAATAGGGAGCACATGAGTTTTGACCTTTTCTCCCTTTTTCTGGCTCCCTGTTTATCTGTTTAATCTGACTGGTTGTTTTCTGCAGCCTGCTCTCTCTCCTTTACCAGGACCTCGAGCATCTTAGGATTGGTCAACGGAGCCACATCAGAAAGGTTCCCAGAAGAGATATTCCCTCCCTTGCATGGACGTCTTTGCTTGGCACCTTCAGAGCACTGTCACTCATCCAGCTCACTTTTGGACACATCTCTGTGCTCTGAGCCCAACCCATTATATCTAAACTTTGTATATATTCAAGAGCAAATGATGTACATGGCTCGTGAATAATTTGATTGCTGGCGTGAGAAACGCACACGCTGCTGATCCTGAGAAATGGAGCTGTCGTTTGCTGATTTTATGAGTAAATAATGAGTTATTCTGAAATACTGTGGGGATAATATGCCCGTGGTTCTCTTTGGGTCTTTATACACATTTTAACTCCAGTTGGTTTTTTGTTGTGTGTGCGTGTGGTTTTTTAAAAATCTGAAGTTTATTTTTGCAGTGGTGCTTGGAAAGCTGTAAATGATCCACAAGGAATTAACAGACAAAAGTCTCTGGCTCTGCTCCACCCTATTGAAGTCAATGGCAAAACTCCCATTGAATTTGATGGAAGTAACAACTAGGCCCTGTGAGAGTAAACAATAAATCAGTTTTATAATCACAATATTTCTTTATATCCTGTTCTTACGTGCTTTATGTGGCAGAGGTGTTAGGTGCTTATATGATGATGAAAGGCACAGACAAATCACAACCATCTCAGGTGAAATACAGGCTTGAGAAGGTGAAATTTCTAAATTTGAAAGCTTTGGATAGCCTTCACCTATCAAGCAGTATTTTGGAAACCTGCACTCCAATTCTGTTAACGAGAATTCATTGTGAGAGGTTGAACTGCCTCTCCATCCATCATGGAGCCAGCAGGTGCAGGAGAACACTTCCCCTTTCTAGTTTGTAAAAATTGCAGTTTTTAGAGACAAGGGAGTGTAAGAATCAGCAAATTGATTCTCCTGCCTGGACAAGTGGACATGTCACAAATCCCATTTAAAAACTAATCAGGAGGAGATGGATCATCTCCTGTCAGATATCCTGCAAATGCGGTGCCTGTGGTTAGAAGTTTGCAGAAGCTTTTATCCCTGTGTCTGCTCTGGCACATCTCGGTGTTAAAACTATTCTGTTAAATAATAAGAAGGTATAAATAGCTCATAGGTTTAGTTCTTATTCAGCCTGTTCTGTCAGTAGACTCCAAATTATTTGATTCAGAAAACAAATATCAGTATTTTACATGGGGGAACCCATGAATCCATGGCACGGCCAAATATTCAAGGATGGAGTTCAGTCTTTTCCTAAGTCCTAGTCTAGCATCTTATCCCCTGCCTTTTAAAGGCTTTATCCCTAAAACGTGTCTTGAGTTAAGGGCTCTGTATTGTAAAGTTTTCCTATTGATTCCTTCCCTGGAGTTTGTGCCTTTTGAAGGAGATGGGGCATTGATAATCGCTTCAGCTGTTCTTGACTGTTACAGGGCACTTTAGCAGAACTGTGTAGCCTGAGTGCTTGTGCTTTGTAAAATAACCCTTTGGCCCTGCGGAATGGGAGGATTTACAGGTTTAGCCTTCTTGATTTGTTTTGAATTATTTTGTATGAGCTGTTCATGGAGGGCACAACAGAGCTGAAGGTAAGGCAAGGTTGTCACTAGACTATCCGAAGATGAGAGCCACAGAAATAAAGTGCTATTGTTGCTCTTCAAGCAATGACACTGACTGAAATAAAAGACATCTGGGTAGGAAATAGCAGCCTGCTTCCAGGGAACATCCATGGTGTACCTCAGCTTGCCATGAATGCTAGCCCTGCTAGGCAACCAGGGAAGGGATCTGCAGGCAGCCGTGAGCCAGGCCAAAGGGAGAAAAAGAAAAAAAGCCTAACCCTGAGAAAAAAGGGGTGCATTCTTCCTAATTGTGCTTTGGAATGGAAATCTTTTTATTCTTGCCTTTTGTTGCATTTTCCCTCTTCCTTTTCACGCCCCACTGGCAGCCTGTGGGTCTCAGTGCCAGAAAGTGCTGGGTGGCTGTATCCCGCCCTCCCAGCTCTGCCTGGCCTCCAGGTGGGTTGGAGGGTCATGTGGGAGAACAGCAACACCTCTGCACCTTCATCTCACAGTCTGTGCCCTGGGAGCTGGGGCAGACTGCAGTGTTGGCCATGACCCTTAGGAAGGGAGGCTGAAGCCCGCCCGAATGTGCAGAAGAACAGAGTCTGGCTGTGGGTGATGGCAGAATTGCAGTTTCAGCTCAGGATAAACATCCAGCCAAAACTGACAGGATTTTTTTTTTTTTTTTGGAGTGGCTGACATCAAGCTCAGAGTGTTTGGAACATTTAAGAGATATCTCCGAGGAGTTCTTTGAAGAAGGCAGTGGTGGACAGGAAGGGGTATGAAATAGGATGCCCAGGGTTAGATGAGAAGTCAGTGGCAGAGAGAACTGGATGTGGCTCTCCCCTGCCCAGGCTGCCACCCTCACTCCTGGGCCATCCTTTCCCTCAGCAGTTTGTGCAAGTAGACTAAACCTCGCTCAAAATCAAAGTGTGAAGGACAAAAGAAAGGGAGGCAGAGTTGCTCAGGGAAGAGAGAAATGGCTTTGGGCAAGAGTTGAGAGAAGCTGGGGCAGCACAGGGCAGTGATGGCAGCACCAGTGGAAAAAAATGCTCCGAGGTCATAAGGAAGCAGGACCAGGAGCTGTCTGGGACAGAAGAGAGGTTCCCCATGGGGATGGTCTCACCTCTCACACACATTTCTTCTTGTCTATTTTCTCTTTGATGTTTCCCTGGTCTCGCTTCATTACTAGATGTGCACTGGCAGCAAATGGGTTCTCAAATTTATCAAAATTCTTGACTTGAGTAATCAAAATTTATTGTGTGTGCGTCCCATCTTTAAACAATGAAGCAGTGATACCCTCTGGAGACCCGGAGGTGCTGGAAGTAACCTAAGGCATCCCCTCCCTTTCAGCACGGGCTCAGGGTTGAAATGCAGGGAAGGCTGCTGGCAGGGCCAGCTGTAGCTCAGGCAGCAGCCTCAAGAGGGAGAGAAGGCTTTCTCACAGGCTTTTATGACCAATGTTCAAAGGGAAATGCCTTTAGAGAAGAAAAGGCTGAGCTTTCTGGCTGTACACGACTCAGACCTGCAAATCTGTTCTGTGGCTTTGTTTTCCCTGACCCTCCTGTTCTACCTAATCCTTCCCTTTTTTTCCTCCTACTGATGGCTGGGGACTGCTTTTCTCAGCCTGGGGACTTTAAAGCTTAGCCTGGGAGTCTCACCTAAACACATTCAAGTCTGCACCTTTTCTCCTCGGTTAGAGATGCATCATCCCTGTGTATGACAGGACAAATAGCCTGGGCAGGAGGGGAACAAACTGATTATTTCCCTTGAACTGAAGGATGCCCTGGCACTGTGTGGTTGATCACTGGACAAGAGCAGCACAATTGGACAAATGACCAACATAATAGCTAACAAATGGAAAACACCACTGCCAGCAAAGGAGCTGGCTATTTAAAGGCAGCAAGAGGTTTGCAGCACCAGCCTTAGCAACAAGGACAAAAGTTATTCCAAACACATGAGGCAAAGCCACCATGAACCCACTGTAGCATGCTATTAATAGGAAGGAGGCCTTCATTAATTTCTTAAAGGGTGATGCCAGAACATCAGAAGAAATTTGTGGTGCACATAAAGGAGCAGCACGTTGCACTGTATCTAATTGCCAGAGTAATTATTTTCTGCTATGCAAATTACCAGGAGCAAATCCACTGCAGTACATCTATGTGTATTTAATTATCATCAAGAGCTGGAGTTGAGGGACTAGATTTAATATGTTCATAATGAAATAGCCAGAATTTGTGTGTGCATTTGCAGAGAACTCGTTATTTTACCACAGCTGGATTTGTTTATTTTAAATAAATCATTATGGCAGATAAAGTTTCTGCGTGCTTGCCCATCTGCTGATTTATCGTAAAAATTGTGGTTCCATTTATATGGGTGGTTTCTATCAAACACACATCACCCCTCTTGCTTGCAAGCTGCATGTTTCTGTAGGATTTAAGGAGCAGCTCAATGCAAAGAAAATCCATTTTTGGATATAGAAAAGCTGTAGGAATAGGAGGAATTAGGACGACCTGGGTGGGTTAAGATTTTGTAAGGTTTTGGGCCTTCATACTTACAAGCTTGTTGTGGTTTAAAACCAGGACAAGGATGAAAACTGGGATTCTAGCAACACTCATTTGCAAGCCAAACCTCTTATTGTTCAATGTCTATTTGATGGTGTGCATGAGGGAAGTTAATGCTTTTGGCTTCTAGGGAATATTTTATATTTTCTCATCATAGCAAGAAACAATAGAAGTGTACACAGGATGCAGGATTACCACTCTGAACCTGAGATGGTTCTTCCCCTCTTCAGCTTCAGACTTTCTGGGCCAGAGCTTTACTAAAGATATTAGGATATCATTTCAAGGCTCAAGTTATAAGAAAAATATTAAAACTGGGAAGAAATACTTTTGCCACTTTGTCATGTTTTGGTGGTTTTCTGTTAATGGAACTCTTGGAAAAAAAATAAAAATCTGTAAGCCAGCAGCGTAGGTGGCTGCTCAGCCAAGAAAAATCATATTGTGTAGTCCCCAGGAGTGGTGTGTGTGACATGATCCTGTTAAAAACTTGGAATCTGCAGCTCCGGAGGAGATGCTCCCTATCAGTCCAAGCTCCAGTCAGGAAAAGTGATCGGTAAGGACAGATTTCTTTCCTGTGTCTCCTGCCGTGTAGCTTTGCTTACCTTGATCTGGCAGCACCAACTTGGATGCAGTTGGCTTCTACTTAACACCCGACTGTTTGTTGTGGTCACTGTTTCAAAAAGCAGGAGGGAGGCTCCAGGCTGTCCGTGCCAGGGGAGTGCCAAGGTGAAAACGTGGTTGCAATGCAATTAGAAACACAAACCACTGCCAAGCCTTTGTGCTCCTTTGTTTCCTCTTGCGGATACCAACTCGAGTTACAAAGCACAATGAGCCGGGGGTAACAAAGGGTCACGGAGATACCGTGCTGTGTCACCGCCGGTGGGTTGGGGCCAGCTTCTGGTGACATTCCCGTGACGGTGCCCACAGGACCCTTTTTCACAGTGTCCCCGAGCTGGTTTGTGCATAATTGATGGGTACCCTGAGGTTCTGCCTCCTCCTCCTCCTCCCCAGGACGTCCTTTTCTGTGTTAGTTTATTTTTTAAATAATTAACAGACTTTGTGACTGCCTGTCTATCTGTCCCGCTGGAATTCCTCTCCAGCTGCTCTCATCCCTTTCCACAGCCCCTCCCTTTCCTCCCCAACACGCTTCTGCTTTCACTGTGTTTTAAAGGGGTGTCTTTTATTTCTGCTTTGTGCAATGAAAGCGCTGGGCACTGTTGGAATGAGATGCCCTTAGCTGCTTGCTGGTATCCTGAAATCTTTCCTGCCCAGATTCCCTCTCTTCTTCCCATTGAAGGGATCCTTTGATGCAGGGTAACCCTGGCCTGATGGGCACCTTCTCTCCCTGCAAACCACAGTTATAAATTTCCTGTCCCTGCAGCATGAAGGGGTGTGTGCAGCTGGGGACGGACAGGGGACCCCATTCCCACCCTGTTTGTCCCCTCCTGTGGCCCATGGTGGCTGCTGTGGTCTGACCCATGCCTGAGTTGGTGTGGCTGAGTGGATATCATGTTATTCAAGCAACACTCCCTCATCTGCTGAAGATATTGGGAGCAGGGATAACAGTCTGTTCCCTCTCTCTTCCCAGAGCATCCATTTCACTGTGGTGCCAAGCAGCAGAGAAGCTGTGGCACATCTCAATGCTACTGGGAAAATCAGCTCTTGAAGGTGTTGGCTTCCCTTCTGCTGCCATGATTGCCCCTATTCCCAGAGGAAAGTCCTCCAAGCAGAAGAAGAAAGTCCTCAAAGCACAGTGGAGCTGCTGGAGATATTTTCTCTGTGTTTTGGGCTTTGTAAAAGTGGTCTGCATCAAGGGTAGATGATGTGGTCCTGGTAGAAATTGTGATTTTTGTGTAAAAGCCCGAGATCTCAGGGCAACATGGGCATGTATTTGGGAGTGAGAAATGCTTGTTGACTCTGCTTGTTGAACTTGAATCTCTTTTCACCGTCAACAGAAGATTTTGTCAGGTTATTCCTCCTGACCTCACGTGAAGACCATCTACCTATTTTAATCACTTAATAAACTTGCTCCCCCATCTCTGCTTGCCTGGGCTTGCTGCTCTGCAGATCCCCATTTTAATTGACACACAGCTTGTGCTGTGGCTGGGGGCTGTGCCAAGAGCTCCCATACTCCAGGCATGGCAGGCAGATCGGCCCCCTCTCTCCAACACCAGCACTCCGAGCAAACATCAGACAAGCACCCAGCTTTGATGTGGCTCCTGGGCTCGCAGCCTCAAAAGAGGAATCTTTGGAACCCCGTTTGCGCTGCTCCTCATGCCAGAAATTGCAGCAATGTCCCAGCAGCCAAGCAACTGGGTGCTCAGCATGGAGGAGGGAATATTTTGCAGCTCCTCAGCAGACACGGTTGTGCTGGAGAATAATCAAGAGCAGCAGCCTGAGGTCGGCAGGGATTTGGGCTGTGAAAATAATAATAATCAGGGATGGGGAATGGGTGATAGGGCTGTTGTTGGACCATCTGAGGCACTTGTCAGAGGACATTAGCCCTGCAATTAGGAGAAGCTGGGGAGGAGGGAAGGGAAGACGGCAAGAACAGTGCTGCGGCAGGGAGGGCTTTGTGTCAGCATACAAAGCTTTTTTCTCAGCAGGGCTGCTGGGATTTGCTCAGGTCTCCTCCCGGATAAATTAACTCAGTACAACACCTGCTCCTTTAATATGACCAAGCGAACTCCACTGAAGACCTGGCCTTTCTTTCTCTTTCTCTCTCTTTTTTAAAATTTTTCTTTCTTTTTTTTTTTTTTTTTCTTTTAAGTGACATTGAAGCAGCCTGTGAACTCCTTTCTCTTGTTTTCTTCCACCTCTAAACCACCTCTTCTCATGAAGGGTGAGAAGGTTTCCCCCATAAGAAGAGCTGGGGGAAAAGAACCCCACAAAAACAGTTGAAAGATTTAGAACAAAACTCCCCACCAAAAAAAAAAAAAAAAAAAAAAAAAGCCCAAGCTGGCAAGAGGTGAAGGGTATGTAATTGCTATTCCTTCTGCAGCTCACTAAAGCTGCATGTTTTAACCATCTGAGGACAGCAGGGAATTTTCTCTTCCAAGAGAGTAAAATGTGGGGTTTGCATTTTCTTTCTTTGCAGGAGGGGTGTGGGGTGAAAGAGGTGGGCTTCATTTTCCTTGGGATTAGCTAAAGCTCCTTCCACTTTCATGTTGGCAACATGAGGTTTCATCAGACCTCTGATCCTGCCCTGAATAAAAATATAGCATTACTGTCAAGCAGAGCAGAGGGCTTGAACTTAACTGGATTAAAGCACTGGATTTGAGGTGGTGTTCTTGGCTTCATGGAGGGAGGTGTGGGGGCTCCTCTGCTCCCAAATTCAGCTCAGGCACAGGGGACTCCTATCTGTGCTGCTGACTGAAAAACTTTCAGTCTGAATTTTCCTCCAGGATGTTTGACTTGCTGCTCAGCTGTCTCCTTACTGCAATTCCGTGGATTTATCCTCGGCAATGCCCCATTGGCAGCAGCTCCCTGTCAGTGGGGTGCATCTCGTATTCATGGAGATGTATGCACCAGTTTAACTGCAAATAAACGCTGCATTTGCTTATAGCTTGATGTTTGCCTTTCCCATATGAATAAACATCCCTGGCTGCTCTTCTCTGTCCTGCCCACACCCTTGAGAACACTTTCACAGTCTGTTTGCTGCCCTTGGCTCTCAGTTTGCTCTTTGGACACTTTTCTTGCCAGATTTTGCAGGTTTTTCCTGACCTCTGCTGATGGTCCAATGTGTTGTGGTTTAATGGTGTGTTTTACAAGGGAGCAGAAGCCTCAGAGCATCTACTCCTCCTGCCATGTTTTGTGTTGTGCCTCCCATCTTGGTGAGCTTGGATGTATCCCCACATGTCCAGTAATGAGCATGGGCTAATTGCCTAGGCAGATAGAAAAATAGATAGGTAATTTGTAGCTATTTAATTTTACATTAGGTGGAGGGATGTAGGGGCAGAGGCTAATGTTGTTGGCATTTCTTTTCAGGGTTGTTAACCAGATAGGCTGCCTCTGGGGCATAACAATGCCTCCCTCGGTAGAGCTCTAATACTTTTATTACATTCTTATTAATTTAGCCATGGCCTAAAGTCTGTGAGGCACCTTCCAAGGCATGATCCCTGCCCTGAGGACCTTACAGACTAATTCCAAGGCATGATACAACCGGGGATTACTCAGTGAGAGCAAGGGCCTAATGGAGTAAGAAACGGTTTGTGTTAGATAAATGGATAAGGATGAATCAGTGCAAGAGTTAATCACGTTGTTCCTTACAGGCACATGGGGATAAAGCAGCTCCTCAGGAGATCCGTGGTGTCTTTCAAGCAGGGACCAGAGCTGAAGGTGTCTCCTGTCTCCCAGATCCATAGGGATGGCCGCTCTGGGAAGCAACGTGCTATGTGAGTAAATGCTCTGTCAACAAAACCCTTGGCTGTGACCTCCAAAACTGGCCACATCCTGCCCCCCAGAAACACCAACAGCTCTCACTCTTTGGGGGCAGAGGGCTGGGGGAGAATTTTTTTTTTCTTTTTTTTTTTTTTTTTTGAGTGAAATCATAAAGCTTTGCCTTTTTGCCACAGATTTCAGCTCTTGGGAAGCCACAAAGTGCTGGTCCCAAACAAAAGAGCCATTGCAGGGAGCTGGGGAAAGGGCCGGAGGGGAGCAGGGGCTGGAAAAGGGCTTATGCTCAGGGGTGGCCAAGGGTCCCCCTGCTTCCCCCAGCACCTGTCCTCCTGTCTGCAGCCTCTGAGCTGCCCAGCACGGCCCTGCCTCGGGGCACTGATGGGTCTGCAACAGCTGAGGGAGCTCAGGGCAGGCGGGATGAAAGCCAGACAAGGAGCCCTCCCCTCTGCAGAGTGGGCTGGTGTGAGCCAGTGGGGAACATTTGGTGTCCATGTGGCATCTGGCAGCAGAATTTGCTTCTCTGGCATTTCCTTTGGTGAAAGGAAGAGCAAAGCAACTCCTTTCCAAGCAGCTGCTTCGCTCCGCTGGGAGGGAACAGCATCCTCCTCCTCCTCCCTGCCCTGGCCCTTTGGCAGGGTGCTGCATCCCAGCCCCTTAAATTAACACCCCCAACCCCAGGTAAACATCCTTTACACTCTTTTGCTCTCTCATGTTTTTCTGCTACTGAGAAAAGGAAACCTCTCTGCATCACCTATTTTAAAAACGAGTTGCTGTGGCAACTGGACGCCGCACTTAAAAGTGCTCGGCTCTGTCTTCTTGACATCATTGTTTGACTTCCAGTTGCCGGAGCAACAGATCTCAGGGAGGAACTACTGAGGCTGAGGCTTCTCTTTCTTCCTTTCTTCCTCCACGTTGCTTTTCTTTGGGGCCTGAGAGCACCAGCAATGGTTTGCTTTTCACTGAAGACACACACACTGTTAACATATGATGGGAAGATGTCAGGCAGTGGTAGAAGGAATGGGGGTAGGGTCAAGGGCTCTTACAATGGGGGAATTCCTAAAAAACGGAAAAAAAGAGAGAGAGAATGAATGAGCCGTTATGTGTCCCAAGATCAGAGGGTCAGAAAAGTGCCTCCAGCACACTCAGTGTCAGGCCTTTACCATGTAATGCTTTTCTGTTGGTGGTTCTGAGCCCCAGGTTTTCCCAAAGCAGAGACACAGCTGGGGTGACAAGCAGAGAATGTGAAATGCCATCAGATATAACTGTATAAGTCAATACCACAGTGTAGCTCCTTCATTTCCTCTCAATGAAATATTAGACTTACAGCTTCCTTCCAAAAACTTTTTCTTGCTGTCAGTGTTGTCTCTGGCCAAAGAGCAGCTGTGTAACCCATCTCAGATAACTTGCTGCTGCAGTGGGATGCAGGAGAGCATATGGGACAGCTGTTTACTTAATTATTGTTCTCAAAAAGCTGCCTGTTCCCCATGGTAATTGTTCAGGGCTCTGGCTGTAGCCACCCAGGGTGGTTGGGGGGTGCTGCCCCAATGTCACCTTGTGCCAGCAGCACAGAGGGACATGTCCCCATTGGCACAGGGGTATCCGGGTGATGCACTGGGGCTTCAGGAACCAGAATAATGTTCTTTGTCAAAATGCTTCCAGCCAGCAATGCTCAGCTCCATTTTCCCAGGCTGGGACTCTCCACTGGGTTTATGCACTGTGGTGGCTGATGACATCCAGGTCCTACCTCAGCATTCTGGGTGAACTGACATGGTGCTCCTGCATAGAGCTCGTGGTGAAATGTGACTGGTTTTCACAGAACCATGGACTCCTGGAGTGGTTTGAGTTGGGAAGGACCTTTGAGATCATCCAGTCCCAACCCCTGTGCCACGGGGTGGGGTTTTCTCTGGGGTTAATGTCAGCAGAGTCTGAGGTGACAACAGCTACTGACTCTCAGCCTGATGCTGAATTCCCAGTTCTCTTGGTCTGAGTTTTGAATTTCTTCCTGGCAGGAGGCTGACCAGGTGTGGTGTAAAGCCCAAGGCAAGAGGCAGGCTGGAGGTGGGATGATGGATGCACTGGAATAAACTTCTGGCATTATGCATTAATGAGTAATAAGTGAAATGTCAAAGCAGGGATTGTTTTTGGCAAACATTTGAACATTAAAACCTTCATTATACTGCACTACTGCACTTCTAGCAGGCTAAACATTTCTTTGATTACTTGATAAAACAACCATAGGATTTCAATTTGTATCAGTAAATTAGGAGAGGCCTTAAGTGATGCTGTTGCATGGGTTAGGATCTGTGAAATTTAAAGTGCATTTTTTAACTGAAATGGACTTGAAGTTAAACGTTAATTTTGAAAACAAAATTTGAGAAGTAGTAATAAAAATGTCAAATCTCTTGGTGTCAAGATAAAGGGAAAGGCAACTGTCATTAAAAGGTACCTAAACTCATAGAATCATTAAGGTTGGAAAAGACCTCTAGGATCATCAAGGCCCATTTTAACCCAGCACTGCCAAGTCCACCACTTGTGGACTTGTACCTCAATGCCACAAAATTGCTTAAAAACCTGAGATTTTCTTGTTCTGAGAATTCTTGCTGAGGTATCTGGCTGTCCAGCTCATACCAGATTTCCATATATATACAAAAGTGCAAACTTTTTCACAATGAACTTATGGTTTCAGTATTACACCCTCAATGCCCACAAAATACACAGAATTCAAATTAACAAATATACATGCCTCAAAGTCTACACAATGTCAGCCACAAATATGCAGGCAAGAATGCTGGTTGCTAGAGCTTGGAGTTAGCTATTAGTGAACATTTGTATGGTGCTCAGATAATTTGTTCTTAAATGCCACACATGTACCACATGGTTCAGATGTGGTTTGAGGAGCTATAAAATGGGATTTCAAACTGGTTCTGTCCCTACTCTTAAAGCCATGGCTCAATTAGGGCTCAGATGCATCTCGGCTCTAGGGCTGGCATCCTGAGTCAGGGATTTGTGACTAGCTGGGGTTTGTGGGAGCTGAAAAGCACGGATGCAGCTGCTTATTAGTGAATTTGTGCACGTGCCAGTCTGCAGTGAAATGTACTTGAAATAACCTACCATAGATGCCTCTATGAGGATGATGGCCCTGATGATTTAGCTATTTCGGTTCCAGCTTGAATTATTCATGTATTTGAAAACACTCATGAATTATTTGTGTTTTTTGCTAAATATATAATTTAAAACCCCAAATCCTTTCCGACAAAATATAATATTTATTTATTTCTCGCTGCTCTGATGCACTGCCCCTACCCTGAGACAGCCCTTCAGCCAGAGGCTCGTGGGGAGATGTGGAGTCAGGGCACAGTGAAGGCATCAGCATCCCTGCCTTGACCTGTGCCAACAGGGAATCACCCCTGCTGCAGCAAGAAAAAGGAAGACTTATAAAACTTAGATTTAGCCCCAGCTCATTTTCTTTAACTTCTGGGCACTGGGTTTTGGGAATGGTGACTATTTTGCACACATGGGTTGAGGATTTAGAGGCTGCATTCACAAGCTGACACACCTGGATTTAAGGTGTCCAGCAGTGGATCAAGGGAGCTTGATCCTTGTGGTGGAAACTTCTGATCTGGTACAAATTCACTGCCTGGTTCAAACGCATTCGACAGCTTTGTGACATACCTTGATGCTGGGAAGCTTTTTTGCCAAGTCCAGAGCTGTGTGCCAGCTTCAGATTGACATAATGTGGCCAGCTTACTCAGAGCTGGAGCACATCATATCATGTGCTCGGGCTAATTCAGCAAAAATGTGTTTGTGCTTGATCCAGATCGAATCTGTCCTGCCACGAAAAACCTCAGAGTACAGCAGATGTGATATTAATAGATGTGCAACCACAGCCTGAGCCTCTCCCCCTCCCCAAACATCTGCAGAGAGAGGGGAAGCAGTGCTGGGAGGAGGCATCCTGCAGGGACAGCACTTCTGCTCTCATTTCACTGTGTGAACTTCCCAGAGCTTACATTAATTTTAAAGAAAGCACTTTGGCATAACTGACTAAAAAATCTCGTCCCTTCACCTCGGGGGATCTGTTTCTTCCAGGGAAAGTTTGAGTACCTGCTCTCTAATGAAGCATCTTAATATACCATGTAGTTTTGCTCTTTTTTCTATTCTCTCACAGCTCTTTCACTGCAGTGAAACTGCTTTATCTAGCTACAGTAACAGTAGTTTTTTAACCTCTTCGGGCTTCATGTTATCCCAATGATCTTGATTTCACCTGGACATAATGTTGCCCTGAACTGCCCAGTGCCACTGCTGAGCCCTTGAAAAATGTCCTTTCCATTTGGTTGCTTCTGAGAGACCAAGATCTCTGTTCTTCCCTAGTTAAAAAAAAAAAAAAAAAAAAAAAAAAAAAAGCCTCAAAGTTTTCCATGAGATTCCCTGATCTTTTTGCTTTTGCATTGACTGTACATTCCAGAAGAAATCTTTCATTTTCGTGGCTTCTGTCATAAGAATTTAGATTTGCCCCCCTTCCCTATTAGCTGATTAATGTGCTTTCATTTTGTCTAAAGTGTGTGTGTGAGTGTGTGTGCGTGTCCTCAACAAAAGCCTTTTCTCTCTTCATCTCTATGTTCTGGGACTGAGGCCAAGTTGTGATTGTAATAATGTAATCTCTCCTGAATACTTGAAGTGATGGGAAAAAATGAGATTTTGAAAATGAAATAGATTAATCTATACAGCTAGAGGGGGGAAATAATGCATTTTAATTAGCTCTTGAGAGTAATTTTCCTTAAAGTAGTACAAGCCAGGTGTGCAAAAGTATTCTCCTTAAGAGTCTTGTTTCTCCTTCTGGAGTCCTTGGAAAAGATGGTGACAAGTGACAAGTTCATTTGGGATGCTTCTGTTGAGAAGATTGAACATAAAGTAACTTGATGGGACCTGATTTTTTAGAGGCTGCACTTAAGGATCTAGCTGAAAATCAAGCTCCTCTCCCCCTAAAAACGCCTCAAACCCTGCAGCAGCTGCTCACTTCAGCTCACAGGAGGACTCTGGATTTTTGTGTGCTCGTGCACACGGGGGAACAGTGATTTATCAAGTTGTTTTATTTAACTTTTGTTCAGGATGAGATCATTCCCTAAAAGGTGTTCACAGTTTATTCCCTTGCTGGCTGGGGCTGCTGTCTGTTCTGCAGGGAATGAGGGTGTTTTTCACCAGGCAGGAGCCCAAGGCTGTACTGGAAGAGAAAAACTGACCTGCTCTAACTGTGTACCTGCTCCTGCTCTGCCTGCTTGGGAAATGAAAATCACATGTCCATGGTGTGGTGGCTGTGGCCTTTCTCACAGTCTGGGCTGGGAAAAGACACTCAAGCAATGGCTGGTGAACACTTGAACAGCCAACATCCTCCAGTGACTTTTGATCGTCAGACAATGCTCATTATAACCCTTAGTTATGAAGCCACCTCAAATATTCACCCTAATTTCTTTTTTTTTCATGGTGAACTGTCGCTGTTAGGGACACAAAAGAATGAAGCAGGCAGCAGAAAGGTCAGCAGGAAAGCTCTCCACTTTATTTTTCTGACTCCAATATATACCTTTGACAAGCAGGCCAAAGATTGGCTACACAGGTAGCCACCTCTTCAACTTCACTGGTGAACATCACCATCAACCATCTTTCACCTCCCAGAGGAGAAATACGTAAACAAATCCTAAAAACATACATAGTTTACTTGAAGCTGTGTGAGAACAAAATGCAAACAGTGAAAAGCAGGCAAACTTGAAGCAGCAGTGAAGGGGCAGTTTTCTGATGGTACGGCAAATAAAGTGTCATGACTGGGGCTGGAGAATTGCTTGATTCATTGATAAAGATGTTTATTCATAGAAATATGGAATGGTTTTATTTGGAAGAGATTTTAAAGATCATCCAGTTCCAAACCTTGTGCCACGAGCAGGGACACCTTCCACTAGCCCAGGTTGCTCAGAGCCCCATCCAACACTGCCCTGAACATTTCCAGGGATGAAAATTTGGGCAATTTTTGGCTGATTGAGTTCTTTTCCCAGAACCAGCCCCACTTCTCCTGTTCTTTCTGCATAACAAAAATCTCCCATCCTGGAGTGCAAACAAGCCCTTCAACCTCCTCTTTCAGCCCTGCTCTACAACCAGCTGCAAAGTACACATGATTTTAAAGAATGTGCTGTTTTACCTCAGTGTGAGTTTTATATCCCAGCCAGGCATACTGAAATTTTTCAAACTTCCTTTTCAATCAGTCACTTTGGCATCGTAATGGCTTGGGTTGCTCTTTTCTTAAGGCTGTTTTAATTCTTTACCTTTGTATTTTAGCAGCAAGTTGCCTTGAATTTACAGTTCCTGTTGAATTCCTCTATGAATAGCACCTAGGTTTCCTACTCTGCAGCTGCAAACAAGGTTTAAAAGCTTTTGGGATTTCTTGGCAGCTAATAACTCCCAGACTCCAGCATAGTTCATTTTCAAAATGTTTCTCATGCTTCAATCTGGACAGCGTTATGCAGGTTGGGGAATCCTGTCAGACTGGGGGCCAGGGGAGGATGTTCCATCAAAAGCTTTTTTGGCAAATTAAATGAAAAAAAAAAAAAAAAAAAAAAAGGCCAAAAGGACCTTTAGGAATACTGCTTAATATCCTTTCCATCCAAAATAGGAAAAGCACCTGTAACTGATGCCAAGCATAGGACAAAATAAATAATAAAAAAAATAATCCCCAAGCAAAGACCTCCAACTGGAAATATTTCCTGAATGATCTCACTGAGAATCCCGTAAGTGGCTGGATCAGTTAGGGAAAAGGGAATATGGGCTTGAGCTCCATACTGAAAGACAAGAAAAAGCTTCAGGGAGAAAAAAAAAAAGGAGTCAAACCCAGATGCAAGCTGTCAGAGGTGCTGGGATTTTTTTCATTCCTGTTTGGGACCTTTTGACATTTGCAAGGAAAATGTCACAGGAATACAGCAAGACTTGAGGTGAGGAAGCAGGTCTAAAAATTGACACAAAATGATGCTTGTAGCTTTCAGCTTGTGCCTACCCTGGCACAGAGGCAGGGCTGAGCAGGGGCACAGCTTGAAGGGTGAATATTGTCTGTCCAGACCTGTAGCAGTGTGTGAGGAGGGATGTGGCAGGTGATGGGTTGAGCAGCAGAGAACTTGTCTAGTGTCACCTTGGACTTGAGCAGTCCATTCAGCTGTGCTGTGTGGTAAATGTGGATCAGTGTGATGACAGAACACTTCTAGGCTCATGCCCTCAGCTAAATTTCAGGCTTCTTGTTATTACAAACTGGCACTTTTAGCAAGAGCATCAGGCTCATCACCAAGGTGGGGTTTGTCTTTAACTCTGAGTGGATCTTCGTTTGTGTCTGACCTAGAGTCAGATAGTGTCTCTCCTTCTTAATGATGTGGCTGCAATTAGTGTTTATTTTAGATTTAATCAGTCAGTGCCTGTCAGCTAAAACCTCAATAATTATGATCTTGTTGTCAGGGAGAAAGGAAATTAAATCTCAGGAGGTTGCATCAAGGCTGTGAGTCTGTTCCCAGTGTATTTGGGATCCTGGGCAGGACTGAGTCTATTTTAGGGTCATGACCCAGAGACAAATGCACGTTTCTTCCTGTATATTTGGGCCAAACTGAGGCATTAAGACACATTTGGGTGGGTATTTTCACTTAGCAAAAACACCTGCTCAGAGCTGGATTTCACTGTTCAGGATTTTTGTGACTCATGCTTGGTTTCATTTCTGCTCTTCCTCATTTATCCCTCCAAAGGAGTAAAACTGGATGTATCCTGAGGTACAAAGTCCACCAGTCTTTGCTTCCAGCTGCACTGGAAATGTTGCAAGGCATTTTCTTTCGCAGGTTAAGAAATAAAAGACGACTGGTCCATACAGATCTGATATTTTCAACCTGTAAATTGCAAAGGAATAGGAGAGGCCTCCCTCCTGTTTTAACTGCCAGGAAAAAGATTCTTGGAATCTTTCTTTTCCATTGCAACACAGGCTTATGAGATAGAAGAGACTGAGACCTGCCAAAGTAAATCCTCACCGAGAGCCTGCTTGGAGCTTTGGAAAAGATCTGAAGAACTTATCTGAGTTGAATTAGTTTGCCTAATCCTAGTGATAATTTGGCTGGAGGTGTTCACTGCCCTCAGATACACTACAGGCTGCATGCTGTAGTACTTAGGGACAGATTTAAGAACAGAGCGTCTCAGGGAACTTCCACACCACCATGTGAGCACCTCACCAGACTGATGCACTCTATCAAAGTGGACTTTTCTGTCACAATATGATGGCTGGATGTGAGGTACAAGTCTGCTGAGCAGGAGAAGTAATGCATGTGCCATATGGTAGAAATTGATGTCTGGTAATAGATGTCTCAAATATTCCAAGAACAACATTTGCTCCAAATGAAAATTCATACTCTTTAACTCTTTTTTCACCTACAACTTGAATTTAAGTTGAGCTTTCTGCTCGACTTAAGGTTCTGCTTTCTCTGAGATTCCACAGCATCCATAAACAACTACTACAGCCTTCCTCCACAAATACTCTCTTTGAGCTCTGCTTCACATGTCCCTTCATCCCTGGTGCCCTGCTGGGAGGGCTGCACAGTGCTGACAGCTTTTAATGAGCTGCAGAAACCCAGGGCAGGGAGGGCTGCTTTCCACCAGCGAGGGCAAGCTTATCTCTTCATTTCCAATCTCAAAAATACTCTGGGGTCCTGGCAGGTGAACGGCCTGTGTGTGTAAGTGTAAATGATAATTACAGCAGTGTTTCTGGCAAGCGGAGATGATGGAAACACCTTGACAGAACTACCCCATGGGAAAGATCTGGTTGGAAAGGGCATTTCTGTCCCAGGCTCAGTGTGCTCCAGGACTGTGCCCATGCCATTGAATGCTTATTTGGGAGGGAAGAGGCTCCAGCATTACTGAATAGCTCAGTGTTTTAGTGCATTTGGGGTTTCATGGTCAGATGCTTCATTAAAAAAACCCAAACAAACAACTTTTTTTTTTTTTTTTTTTTTTTTTTTTTTTTTTTTGGGGGGTGTACTTACTGTGGAAATTAAAAGAAACAAAAACTACTAAACAATTTGTAAGCCTCAGAGTAAGACTGAATCTTATTTTCAGGACATATGTGATCCTTAAGTACTTCATAAGAATGACCCTGATAAGCTCTTTCTGCATAATTTCAAGCTGACTTGGTTCAGCAATGGCAGTGCTCCACTCTTTTTGGGTATCTTCAGTGAAAATCACCTCTAAATCATCCTTTAGGAACAAACGTGGAAATGCAGTAATGTCTGGGGTGGAGGATGAACTGTGTTCAAACAATGCTGGCATTGCTCAGCACTGAGCTTTCCTGGTCTGGAAATTAACAAAAATACTGTATTTCTCTGAAGTTTTTGGGGGCATGCAAGGTATCAGAATATGCTCAGTGGGTTTAGGAATAACCATGCAAACCCTGACTGTAGGACTGACTGGGGTCTCCTCAGAGCTTCAGACAGTGATTTATCAAGGGGAAAGTGTTCCCCACTGCTCCCTGATCTCTCCAAGCTTGTCCAGGAGAAAAGGGCATCTACCAAACCCCCATTCTAGGATCTGCAGGATACATGAAGATACGGATAGCTTCAAAAACAGCTGGGCTCTGAGTATATGGTAGGCAAGCAGAGGTCTTCACCTAGGCACGTCAGCCTGCTCCACACATGATATTAAAAATATATAGAGAATCTAGAACACATCTAATATAACATATAACATACAAAATAATAATAATATATCTAGTATCTATATGCCCTGGACACAGTTATACTTTTCTCCCTGGCACATTTCCTGTTCCTCCTCCCCATATATGATTCTGATTCCAGCTGTGCCACTTGAAGTGCATTTGTGTGGGTCCTGTGAGGCCTTTTAATTCCAGTGGGGCAAAGAATCATGTGGTTCAGAGTCCCATCACACAGAGTGGCGAAAGTTGTATCTGGTGAAGTCCAGGGGTTCACATCATCAGTTCAAAATGAGGGAGCAAAAACAGAGCTGAGAATTGCAGCCAATGGGTTGGGAAAGGCTCCAAGAAAACAGCAAAGCTGCCTTTTTGTGTGGACAAGATGTGTTAACTGGACAATGGAGAAGAAACACCAGGAAACAGAGACCTTCGTTTGCAGAGACAGATTTTATCCAGCGTTGTCTCCTTTCTCCTGGGCTGGCAAGTTCCTGTTCTGGCTGGGGCCAAGAGAAGATGCACGGCAGGTCCTGGGCTTCTGTGACAATCCTGAAGACTGTAACTATCCGTACTCTGTGATCCACAAATCACATATGGCAACAGAGGGAGGTTTTCAAGTCTCCTTTTGCACAATGTGACTCTGGCTGCAGCAAAGGAAGCAGAGTCCTGGGGCCTCCTCCCCTGTATGTTTTGCTGGAACAATATTTGTGATGCACAGACCCATTTTTTTTCTCAGGTATAAGGGGAAGAGAAATGTAAGGAGAGAGGGGACTGCTGGTAGGAAGGAGAAAGCCTGCATATTTTTCCTTCACGATCATATAAGCAACCCACACTTACACAGGTTATGGGTGTTGGCTCCTCAATTTAATTTGATGGAAAGGTGCCTAGAACGATGGATGACCTCCTTTAGTGGAAGAGTGCTTTGTGTAACTGTAGTCATAAATTCATATCTAAATCAACAAACTGAAAGGCACTTTCATCTGCCTGAGGAAGCTGATGTTGGTTTAAGTATTTTTTTTTTCCTGAACCTTATTGTTTCCTATTAACATAAAATCTCTACAGAGGAGGCTATGAGGAGAGTTGCTTGTGCTGAAATACAGTTCTGTGGGAGCTATTTCATTTTCTCCTGAAACTGGACAGGACTACCATGCAGAAACGAGCTGCTGGAAAATACCCACTCCCCAAAACACCAGCTGGTGTGTCCTTCTGCAATCCCTCTCCCATTTCTACCTCGACTCAACCAGTCAGTCCAGTCAGTGCTGGCAGGCTGCATTTTCCTGTTGCTTTCCTCAGCCCTGGGATGAGATGAGTATCTGCCTGACAGTGGCACAGGGAAGAGGAGGTTCCAGGACTCACAGCCTGCAGATGCACAGATAAAGATGAGAGGACATCTGGTCTCACCCGCAGCCTGTGAGGCAGGCTCTTGGCAGAGGTTTCTGAAGTGGCTTGAAGTGGGGAGGAGGGAGGGGCCGCTGAGGATCATACGCCCTTCTTTTGAAAAATCAGGAGGGTCCTGGGGAGAGGGCTGGGCGGGGGAAGCTGCCAGATGTGAAGGGATGCTCAGCCAAAGGAAAACTTTCAAAGGCTGAACCTGATTTTCAGGCACGCGGGGATGTTCCCATGCAAAGCTTTCAGGCTGGTCTCTTTCCTCAGCATTGCTCCCAATCTGAATTATTTTCAGGCTAGTGGTACACTGCCCCACCCTCAGCCCCCCCAGCTCGCACGTATCAACCAAAGATACACAAATTCTGGCTTTTTTTCAGGTTCTTGTTATTTAAAGAAAGAATAATCTCAAATAAGCACAATCTGTGATCAACCCATAAAGACACTTCAAGGTTGTGCTGTCTGATAAGCACAAATAGAGATTGACTATCTAAAATTCATATATCCCCTCCTGAAGCCCCCCAGCTCAGTAGCACAAATATCTCTCACACACAGAATCACCTAGGGTCAAATTCTCTGCTGGTGTAAACTGGCAGAAATCCATTGACTTCTCCCATAAATCAATTTAATTAAAAGTGTCTTCTGATGTCTCTTTGTTTAGCAATAATGTTCATTTGAGAAGGTGTGATGGCAAGAAAACAAATCCCTTTACATCCCCTCCCTCCAACCCTCTGGCTAAATTCTATTTGTAAAGAAAATATTTATTTTTTAAAACTGGAACAATAAATGTATTGTTCACAAGGAATCTTTTGTTCTCCCGATACATTCACTCAGAAGAAGATTATCCGAAGCTGTGTATTGGAGAGCGAGGAGAGAAAGGGCCAATTCACAGGTATAAATTGCCCATAAACGTTGGGACAATGAGTTCACCTGATAAAATCAGACCACCCTCCCTGCAAAACTATACCTGAAGCATAAAAAAATTAGTACTTTTTGAACTTCTGAAATGCTGTGATTTATTTAGGAACTCTTTTCTCTTATCTTTTCTACAAATCTGATTATTCCACCGGGACTACCCCATTAGGCTCAATTCAGCAAAATGCTCCCGAGCTTAAACTCACTGGCAAATTACTTAAACACATGCTTAACTTTAGGCAAAAGCTTAAGTCTCAGGTATTCAAACCATTCACGTGTGATTTATTCCTGTCCCTTTGGACAGCAGAAGGAATGTAACTTGGCCAATCCACAGCCGATAAGGAGTCAAAACCCAAGTGACAGACCGAGGTGTTGGGAAATATTTGCTTGGCTCTGAACTTGTGTATTGGCTGGAACGGGTTCAGATGTTTCCTTGAACTCTGTAAGGAATCCTCACGGGTTTGTTCCTGCTTTTCACATGGGCTTCAGACAACACGAGGGCTCCTAAGCCCCAGGTGCTCTTGCTCAGCTCTTGACAGCATGTAGCACTTCAGGACTGCTTTGAGAAAAAAATTGGGACAGATGGTCAGCCTTGCTGGATTGCTACGGCTGTCAGGGGTCAGCTCTCAAGTAGGTCTCTCTCAGCCCTCAGTGCATCTGCGATTTTAGATTACTTAAACTGTATGGAATATCTGTCACGAACATTTTCTCACATTTGTGTCCTGCGGGATCTTCCAAAACCTTGAACTGAGAGGTGTCACTAATGCCAATCTTACTTGTCATGTGCCAAGACAGCCCCAAAGCCGGTCGTGCCGGAGGCTGTCACCGCAGTCATTCTTTCCAGCAGCCTTGTGATCACCTCCTTTCCTCCGGCGAAGGAGCCATCCCAGCTGTGCCCTCAGGTCCAGGTGACAGCACTCGTGCCTCCGCAGCCGAATGACACAGGATGTTTGCACTGCACTTTCTGCTGGTTTTAGCCCACCCTGGATCTCTCCCACCAGGGAAGAGGATGTCTCTCGGCCTTCCTTTCTCGGCAGAGCATCCCACGGGCTCCCGGCCCACCGTGCGGGCAGATGCTGTCACCAACGGGATCCTCCAGTGGTTTACAGCGAGAAAGTCCTGGGGACTAAAGGAGCAACGTGGGGCGAAACCCAGACATTGAATATATACTTCGTTCAGGAGACTAAAGATATAGTGAGCTAATGTAAAGGTTTTCTTGGAAGTGCAGGAGGCTTCAGCTCCCCCGTGGCTGACTCTGGTGGACGGGCTCCAGTCCCTCTTCACAGCTCATCACCTCCTGCCCGCTCCCGAGGAGATAAAGGCTGCAATTCCTCATCTTCACTTCTGCAGTCCTCCCCAATACAAGACTGCAGCTCTTCCTTGCATGAAAAAGAAGCCTCTGTCAGTGCTGCTACAGTGAGCCCATCCACTGAAACCATATTTGCTTTATTCAATCAATTTTTCTCGGAGGTTTCCCCACATTTTGCTGGATGTGTTGAGCTGATGAGTCCTGTTCACTTCCTGAGATGTTTATAGGCTTTAATAAAGAATCTGATTGACAATTTCGTCCTTTGAGGGCAAGGATTTAGATTTTAGCCTGTATTAACTGAGGATATATTGGGGGATAAACTAATATTTCTTACATAGAGGTCTTTAATTTGATCCAAAGCACCTTATTTTACAGAGTTTAACGTAATTGCTGGAAATAATTTCAGATTTGCACAACATTGAAGCCTAAGAATAGTTCTGAATTGAGCTTAAAACTTGTGTGGACTGAGAACTTTAGGGGAATGAAAGAGGGAAAAGAATCAGAAAGGGATAAAACAGAAGAGACTGCAGGAGCTAAAATAAAGAAAGACAATCCCTTCATCACCTGAATAAAACCCACTAAGTGTTGAAATGAGGTTGAAAGATATTCGTTGAGACTGTGAAGTAGAAAGGCAGCAATTATTTCTTTGGAAAGTCTCTCTTAAGGACTTATGCAGAAGCCTGGAGGGGGCTGCCTCCAGCTAGAAAGAATTGCCCCGTGGCTTTACCAGGAGAGAGGGAAAGAAAGGAAGCAATTACCCAGTGAACAATGGCGCGTTAAGACGCTCCTTTCTGTTTTCAAACCCAAGCTCCCTCCCCAGTGTGATTTCCAGCTGGGAGAGAGGAGGAGAGGGAGGCAGCAGCTGCAGGCGGGGAGCCCCTCTCTGCTGCCTGGGACAGCCCCGATGGACAGCGAGGAGATGGAAGGGAGGTGGGAATCCTGGCTGACCTCCGAGGATGCTCGTTCCTTCAGGGATGGGTAGCTGGAAGAGGATTGTACTGTGGACCCACTTTTTGCAAGCCTTCCTTCATCAGATGGTAACAGAGAAGGCTGAGATTGGAAATTAGGAAAAAGTTATTCACAGAAAGGGCTGTCAGGATGCCCGGGGAAGTAGTGGAGTCACCATCCCGGCAGGGATTTAAAAGACATGCACACGTGGCACCTGGGGACATGGTTTTGTGCATTGGCTGTGCCGGGTTAGTGGCTGAATCTGATGATCTAAGAGGTCTTTTCCAACCTAAATGGTTCTGTAATTCCTGTTCCCCTCTGCACTGCCTCCTCTGCACCTGCTGATTCCCTCAGCTGCCCTCCATAGCCAAAACTCATCCCTCCACTCCTCTGGAAGTCAGAAGGGGTTGGAGACAATGAGTCAAACAAAAAAGTGGAAATCGTGGGACCGTTAAGGAAAACCACCACCTTTTTTAACTAAACCCCAATCAAACCATTGCAGGCCTTGCCATCAAGGCACATTGCAGAGCATCTTGCACGCAGCAGAAACCTGCTGGGGTTTAAGGCATTGCTATAGTGAGATCCCTGGTGGGTGAAATAAATCAGCAGCACACATGGCCCAGCGTGAAGGGCAGAGAGAGGAGCTAGAGACAGGAGGTACTTCCAAGCTCTACCACCCTTCCACGGCAGGGGGAAGGAGGGACTGCTCTGTTCACTGCTCACCTGGGAGCACCGAGGGGGTTTCAACACAGACAGACACACAGACACACACACACACATACTTTCTCTTGAATGGCTGTGCTGCACCTTGGCCTTCCAGGAGCAGGGGATCCACCCATCTCCATTATTCCCCAGCTCTTGGATGTGCAGGAACAGCCCATGGCATCTGTGTGTCAGGCTGAGTACAGGGAACAGCTGGAGCTTGCTCTATTTTATGAGGTCTGTAAAGCTCTTGTAGGTGCTGGCAGCCTCTCTGCCCCTCCTTTCCCACTCTAGCCACATCTCCCCCTCCTCCCACAGCCAGGCACCCAGCCTTGGCCTCTGGCCCCAGGGCTGTGCACAGCTGGACAATATTTCTGGGCTGCTTGAAACAGCCGATTCCCACTGCCTTTCTCAGCCAGTCTCGTTCCTCTCTATGTATGACCTTAAACCCTTCTTCCTGTTCCTCCTCCTGCTGTCTTTTTCTTATGCTTTGCCTTCCCTGACCTGTTTCTGCACTTTTCCTCTCCCCATCCTTTTGCAATTAGGTTGGAAGGATGCTTTCCCATCTCTGGAAACTTATTTCTAGTTGTCATCTGTGAGCAGTGTTCTGCCTCCCTCACGATTCTGTTCCCAGATCCATATTTCTGTCAAGGTTGGATGAAGGCATTTCTGCAGCCACAGGTTGGCCAGAGTGACTGGAGGGGTTTGCTTATCTCGGTGGAAACCACCCCAACACCTCGGTGGCCTGTGTGCACCCTCCACTCCTGCCAGGCTCCTTGGAAGCTGCTGCCTCGCATGTGTTGGAGGGTGTTATTCCCCTTTCATTCTTCTCTGGAATAGAGCTGACTTCAAAGAGATTTTGTTCTTCATATCTGCAGGTCAAAACATTTGAGAAAATGATGCGAGCAGGGTTTTCCCTGCAATGTCTGCGGGTCAGGAGGTCAGCAAGGAGACTGGTTTTGTTCCCTGGTCAAAGGGAACTTGTTGCAGTCCCTCTTGGGGTGGCCTCTGCAGGAAGAGTGACCATGGAAAAACCAGCCTAGGCAGGGCTTCAGTGCCCCCAGGGACTTTGGTGTCCATCCAAGCTAGAAGAACCTGATGGAGGAAATGTGGGTTTTGAGACCACTAACAAAGAGACCTTGATGTTCCAGTGGACAGTGTTCCTGCCCATGGCAGAGGGATTGAAATGAGATGATTTTTAAGGTAACTTCCAACTAAAACCCCTCCATGATTCCATGAGTCTGTTCTATGACTCCATGATTCTAGGTAACAACCCAGATATTGATGTGGATGCAGCCACTGCTGGACATCTGTGCTGCAGGTCCCTGATGTTTTCATGTCCTTTGTAGCATGAGTCTATTCACCCCTGTGGAACAATGGGCCAGACCTTCTCTTGAGTCCCATGAGCAGATTTCTCCTCCACTCATGCTGCCAAGCCTGAAGTTTGCACTGTCTGTCACCTGAGCCACTCTTTGGGGTTTACTGGTGGAGGGGATCTGAAGGCAGTGAGAGGTTTGGGTAGGTCTGGGGAGGGTGAGAGCAGGTCACAGGTGAACCTACCCACAGGCAGCTCCTCTCTGCCATCTGTTGGGAAGGGTGATTGGAAACAATTGAAGTCACAGAGCTCAGGTGTTGAGCTGATGCCCCTGCTCAGAGGGTACATACACCCACCCAGCCCTGGGGAGGGTTGGTTTTTCTGCTGACTGGTAGGACCTGCAAATTGTGGTTCATCCTCCGTCACTTCACCAAGGTAGGATTGTGCCATGGCTTACCTAATAGGTCTTTTTTTCCACTTGGGGACAGGAGTGTTACTCTGTTGTTCTGTCTCACCCCTGTCCTGCTCATAGCTGGGAGTGAGCAGCAGAGCTCATGTGCAGCCTTGTGTGGCTCCCCTCTGCAAACTCCTCTGCCTGGCAATCCATAATCCTGATAAAAGCACCATCTGGGCTGGAAGTGTGTGAATATCCAACAAGACAGCACCTCAAATTCTTTCTTTATGCTTATTAATAACAAGCTGTAAAAATAGCAGTCAGACAAGATGAGATCATAAGGCTGATGGTGAGATGCCATATGCTGTCTGTTTTACTGAGGGAGACACACAGAGGAGACCTGTGCTCTCTTGCCAGGGCAGGGTGAGGCTGGGAGACAGCAAGGGGTGTATGTGCTCTGTCCTTTTTAGGATAAACCATTTAGAATAAACAGAGAGGCTCTGCTGGAAATTGCTGAACATTTGAGTCTGAGGAGCAACAGGTCTGTGGACAGGACAACTATTCCATGGGTTTGTGGCGGCTTTATCTGGTTGTAACTCCAGTTGCTCTGTCCTGACCACATATCTCTGAGGTTTCTCTGAGGTGATGACACCTTAACAGAAACCAAAGATTTTTTTTTTTTTTAATGCTCTTCACTGTGAAGTTAAGTCGAAAAAAGCAAAGAGAAAATGCAAAATGTTGGGCCTATTTATGTTTCTACATGCTCTAAAAAGATGATGTCTATCTTGGCCAGCTGTGGTATAGCAATGTTTTCTGTACTTAAAGGAATGATATTTCCAGTACCTAGCAGTGTCCTATTTGTCTTTCATAATCCTCTGGCTGCGAAGTGTTAGTGTCGATTAGGGCTCTCCAGACTCTGATAGTCATGGACAAAAACGTTGTGTTAGTGAAGTGTGAAGGGCAAGAACATGCTCCTTGCTGACCCAGGCCAGGCTGCTGTGACTTCTTTTGTGCAGGGGATTTGCCTGTGTTACACCTGGGCTGTGGTTCATGGCAAACGGCAGAAACAAACTTTCTGACTCTTTCCTCTGTGTAAGGAATTAATTTTCTAACTCAGAGTGTTGCTCCCTTGGTAACACACTGCCTGTGGAGCTGCATGTTCTGCAGCCCCTTGTGCTGGCGAGTCCCTGCCTTGCCATAGGGGCTGTTTTGGGGGAGCTTCTCTAATACCCCAACCAGCCTCATCGAGGCTCAGCCGCCAGTTAAACCTTCCACAACCAAGAGCAAGTGTGGGACCGCCGGTAATATCCCTTCCCGAGGCCGCAGGTTCTGCTGTCCCAGGATGCGAGCATGAGTCATTGTCTGGAAATCCAGGTGGCCAGATGTCCGCCAGAGACCGCGGGGCTCCCGCGGCTGGAGGAGCCGGGGCCGGGCCCGCTCCTCGGCCCGCTGTATTCGCGGCTGAAGGAGCCGGAGCCGGGCCCGCTGTGCCCGCGGATGAAGGGGCCGAGGCCGGTCCCCGGCCCGCTGTGCCCGCGGATGAAGGGGCCGAGGCCGATCCCCGGCCCGCTGTGCCCGCGGAGGTGCGGCGCAGGTGAGCAGCTCGCACATCCCCCGGCGCTGCGGCAGCGAGCCAGCGCTTGTGGGGCCGGCCCCGGGGGAGGCATCTGCGGCAGCTGGGTTCATCTCTGCCCCCCAGCCCGCGGAGAGGGAGGGGAAGGGGGCTGTTGTCACAGCTGCCCCGCAGCACTCGCTCTCCAGCTGCTTTTTGGCTGCCGCGCTGGTGGCTTGCAGGGAGCAGAAGCAGGGACCCCTGCGGGCCCCCCGCTCCAGACAGCTGGGGAAAGGCTCCTTTGGGTTTTCCCGGTGCCAAAGGCTTTTATTTCTCAGCGCAGCATTAATCTGAGGGTTCTGCTCCTCTCTGCTCCCCTCCAGCCCGCGGGCTGCACCGCAGGATCCATGCAAAGCACAAGTTGTCGGACGATGTTGCTGGAGAGTTTGGAGTTTCGGGAGGGAGGCACAGTCCTGCCTCGGGTTCTGGGTTGTGTTGGCTTTGCAACCAAGATGGTATTCTTTAATAAAAATAAAATAAATATTTTTAGAAACAGTTTATTTTCATGACTTTTCAAATTGTTCAGAAGCTTGGTGGCAATACAAAATGAGGACGTTATGTTGCTTTTAGACAGTGATACATGAGCTTTCAATGGAAAACAAAATCGATAAAATAACTAGTGTTGAACTTAATAAACCCTTTAAGAAGCTGTGAAACATCAGGGAGTCCTCTTTTGAGGAAGATCATTGTCTTTCCAGGAGGAAAAGCAGATTTCTGAGGAACAAGTGTGACTAGATCTAGTTGGTAACTTGTTGGCCATGAGTAGACGTCTCTCTGCCTCAGATCCACCTCCAGCCTTCCCCATAGCCCTGGGCTGAGTTCTACCATCAGTGTGCAACTAAATTCCATCAGCTTTCATAGGTCAGGCAATTCTCTTCCTTCTTGAAGAGGCGAAATCAGCCAAAATCCTCAAATTCTGTTGTTATGAGGAACAGGGCACTGCAAGAAGCAGCTTTGCTTTAGGGCAGCTCCTCCTCATCAGTGCTGTTACTCCATGGGCATTGTTCCTGTCTGTGCCCACCTTGGGGCATGTGTAGATGAGGGCTCCATAAAGCCCTGCCATGCTCCAGGAGCAGAGCAGAAAAACCCTTTTTTGTATCTGTGCCTGAAGGAATCTTGCTGGAAGGTGAATCAGGGCAATGGCTCTGCAGGAGCCTGTTGTAATTACCAGATTTAAGATGTTGGGCTCTGAATAAATCTTAGCTTTTACTTTGCTGGGCTAATTCAGGCTTGAAAACTGAAGTGACAGCTTATAGCTGGGCTTTTCTGTTTGGCTTGTCCAAGATTGTGCATGTGTGTTACGTGGCTAAATGCAAATAAGCTGCTCCCAGAAAACATAGTCACAAGTGCTAAACTTATTATCTGCATGGGATGATGGTGTGAGCGACTGGAGACTACATAAATTACCTTTTTTCTGCTCAGAGTGAAAGTGATACTGGTGCTGTAGTCCCTGACAGTAAGGAATGACTCTTTCTGGTTGGACAGGTTTGATTGGCCGCTAATTTACTCTCCCTCCTCTCATAATTCAGCGCAGCTTTCTTGATGTGCTCTGCCAGCTCTCCCCAATTTGCTGCTAGGAGGATTTTCATGCAAGTGAATTGTGGATTCCAGTTAAAACATGTACGGAGCACGCTCCTGCCTGATGGCTCTGTGCTTAGATGTCGCAGGAAGAGACAGTGTTTTGTATAACTGCAAGAAAAATACCATGTTCTAATTAGTGTAATTTATAGTCCCTTGCAGGCTAAAACAACAGCTGATGAGTCATGGAAGTTCCTTCTTCTGACACTTGCTGAAAGAAATGTTATTTTAGCTCCCGTGGTTTTTGGGGAAAGAGGAGGAACAGGGTGTGGAGGGTCTGAAATGCCTCACCCCCTCTCCGGCAGCTCATCCTGCAAAGCGTTTCCTGTTTGAAGATTTCTGGGGTGATTGCTGTGCAGTGAGGGAACGCTGATTATGGCCATGTCTAATTATCAGTCATGGTGGGTCCCAGTTTGAGTGTTTGTGTCTGAACTGGAGCTCCTGAGCTCGCTGTGGTTGCTGGGACAGGAGGTTTCAGTTGCTGCAGTAGTGTCAGTGTTGGATTTGTGGCTGAGCAGGCAGAAGGATGAACACTCAGGACCCCCTGTCCTGAGCACCCTGTTTTGTGCTCTGTCTGGGCACGGGTGTGTTGTGAACATACCCACCGTGGGCAGATGAGAGCTGAGGGAAAAGTGGGACTTTCAATTCTATTTTCAAGGGCGGCCTTGCTACTGAGTTTCAACCTTGTCCTACCCCTCTGGCCCAAGGCTTTGTTCAAACTGGTCTCTGCAAAGGCGAGTCACTTGGACTAAAGCAAAATTTTGCTCCTCAGGTTGGTTTTCCCACCCTTAACTTATCGCTGATGGCTGGGTGAGCTGAGACAAGGAGCCCAGGACCTGACTGTGCACTGCAGGAGTGACAGGCACAGGGGTGAAGGACCCTGCCACCTTGTCCTGGGGACTGTCCCTGACCATGTAAGTCTGGCTCCGACCATGAGAGGTCAGCAATGGTCCTGCCCAGCTGCCCTCCTTGGAGCAGGCACTGCAAAGCCCACTCCATTCAGGTGCAGGGATGCCACAGGGATATTTTGCTCAGCGTGTGTTGTCCGTGCATGTGTCTGGAGTGGTGAGTGACATAAAATAAGCTCCCTGGAACAGTAGTGTCTATAGCAAGCTGTGTCAAAGGTTTTGCCCATGGCAAAGCTGAAGATTTCTTCACTGAATGTTTCTTTTTTGTCCTGGTTGCTGGTTCGGCCACCATTTCTGTAGTCTGTGCTGTTGGAGACAGACTATTCTCCAGTAATAGGTAAGATGTGACTACCTTGCACCATTGTCTGTGAACTTCAAGAACTTATGGAGGTTTTTGGAGGAAAAAGGGATTCTACAGATCTGAATCTTTGGGTGAAAATGGAGTTGTAGAGTTTATGCAGTGACATGTCAATCATGAAGGGTCCTCACACAGCAAATGAAGTGGCCATTTCTAGTTCTGCTAAGAATGTGCCAAGGACTATGTTGGACCACAGACCTCAGGCTCCCTAGAAATGTTATTTCTAGTTCTGGCTTAGTCCATGATTTTGGGGAATTTTTTCAAAATTCTTTGTGCTCATGGCAGAAAAATCATTGCTGTTTTGGCTCTGCTGGGTGGTGGAAATGTGCACCTGAGAGTGGAGTCTGTGAAATGGTCAGAACTGAGGCTGGTGGTGTGTGAGGATAAGAAAAATGAGAATCCTTAAGGAAAAGCAATCTTACAGGGGTAAGAGGGTCATAAAAAACCCCACCCCAAGCGACTTGCTAGAACTTTGTAGGACTTTTGGTGGTCTCTGTGTAACTTGGTGCATCTGGAGCAATTTGTAAGTGACCTTTGTTATCCGGGTTTATCAAGGTCAATAATAATAATAAAACCATGAAGAATATGGCTTTGAATCTTTATTCAAATACTCCATGCTTGTGTAAAAACCCAGAGTAACTCCTGAGGCAAGTGATGATCTCAGCTGAGTGGTGCCAGATAACACAATTCCTGGCAGACACACACAGTTTTAAGGTGCTTTTTCCAGCTATTTTTATGACTGTTCATGAGATAGTATTTAATCCATTACTGATATTTGCAGCATAACTTCAGAAAAACAGTGAAGGATTAAATAATTTCCAGAGGAGCTAATTTCTCAGGAGGAAAATTTCTTTCTTAAGGACTGCACTTAACCTGAAAACTTCAAATCCCCAGGTAAATTTATCAAGCTACTGGTTGTAAAAATATATTAGTTCAGATAGATTTTGGGTGAAAGGATCTCTCAAGTGAGTAGCACTCGGTTAAACTTAATCTGAATCTTCTCTTTCCTGAGGTATTTCGTGTTAGTTTATCTTTTTACTTCTTCCATCTTTGTAGCAAGAGGCCTAAAATCATATTTTAAGGCATTTGAGCTGAAGTTTTAAGGGTTGTAACAAAACCTGATGCATTTTTAAGCAGCATTTTCCATGTTCTTTCTAGATTTTTGGTTGAGAGATGTTACTTCCAAATGTGATTAATGAAAATTTGCAGATGCTTTGTAGCTCTTCCTTTCTTGGTCTTATTCCACCCTTCAGCCTCTTCTTTTCTTCCTCTCGTCAGTCACTGCTGTGTGAATTGTCTCAGCCCCTCCAGAGCACCAAGCTGGCATCTGAATAGTCCCAGAGAAAGCAAATGATTTTGTTGTTCTGATTAAATCTCTGTATGATTTTCCCAGAAAGATGGGAACATAAGCAGAGATTGCTGAGATCCAAGTGGAAGAATTGATAGCTGCTCATCACTAGTCTCTCTCTCTCTCTTTTTTTTTTTTTTTTTTTTTTTTTTTTTTTTTTTTTTTTTTCCCCCTCTGGGCTTGTATCTAACAGCTGGGGTGACTTTCTACTGCCAAGTGTGGCAAATATTTGCCATTGTGAATGGAGATATTCTTCTTTCTGCCTGTTAGGAGTTAAGGCAGGTCTTAATGAAAAGTCTCAGAGGCCCTCCATGTATGATAATGAAATTGTTGTTACACCAAGCAGCTTTGCTGGAACAGCCCCTGGATTTCACAGGGCGGGGAGGCAGCTATGAGCTGTTGTCTTTTGTTTGTGGCTTCCTTCTCTGAGCTGGCACTGCCCTGAGGAGTTGCCTTCTGCATCTCTCCTCCCACTTATCTTCCCTCTGCAGAGTCTTTATTCTCTCTGACAACATCACAGCACTGATAAGCTGTATTTGCAAGCCAGAGGAATCATCCATCATAACTTGTTCTTCTCTGCCACCACGTATCAGGATGGTTGGTGCTCAGCTCCCTCCACAGCTTGGTTATCTTCGTGGATTCTGGCCCAGCCCTAAGAAAAATGGAGCTGATTAATGTTCTAGTGCTGAAATTTGTTTTCCAATGTGTTATCTCCAGGGATGTCTCCTGAAAGAGTCCAAGCCTAGGCCTGGATGTCCAAGGGGTTGGTCTGGACATGTCAGTGATGGTTTATCCCTCCTATCACACGCCCAGGGATGGGAGAGATCAGTGCCTTGGACAGATACTGGAAATATGGGTGGTATTTCTGCCTCTGAGGCAATTCCTTTGTGATCCAATGGTCCACTCTTGGCATCCCCAAGTGCTTTGACAGAATTTAAGCACTTATTTTTAGGGTGCAATATCTAAAGTTGGTCTTTGATATCCTGTGCCTGTGGTTCTCTGAGTCAATAGTACTCAGCTGTGTGCCAGGGCGGTTTTAGGGCATCATTCATGGTGCCAAGCCTGAGCCCTAGATCTTCTGGTGGAACTTGAAGATCTAGGAACTTCTGTCCAATTGCAAAGATAAAATTCCTCAGAGAGCTTTAAAACTCAAACTCACAGAGCATTCCTGAAATAGTTGTGAAATGATATTAAGTAAATACCTAAGGCAATGTTTAGATGTGGCAAGCAAAGATGCCCTGAAGCTGTTGAGACTTGCCAGTTGCCTCTCAAGTGTATTCTGGAGCATTTAAAAAGCACTTTGCTTTTGACTTATGTGACCATGCAAGGCACATGAAACGCCCAGGTAAGGTGGCAATCTGCTGCTTGAGGTGGAACCTGGCAAATGAACGCCAGGCAATGCAGCTCTGAAGTGAGAACCTGAGCAAAAACATACTTGATGCTCTTAGAAGTGACTTTTTACCACCTGCCATACATCATAATTGGTGTGACTGGAGAGGAACGGGGGGAATGTCTCCTTTGCTCTGCTCCTTTGTGTTAAAAGAAAATCTTATCTGAAGGGCTTTAAATCTTTCCGAGCAGATAACCTTCCATTAGAAAAGCTGAAATAAGTCTGGGCTTTACACATATCACAAGTGAAAGTCACTTGAAAATCCCCTATTAATAAATTGTTGTGCTTATACCTGGCCTTGTTTCACTTAGTGTAATTTATAGAGGTGCTCCAGTAGCTAAACACAGCACAGGGCACAGGGAGAGATAAGTTCAGCAACTTGTAAACACGGCTTGTGTTCCCCTCTCAGGACGTTTGGAGGCATAACAAGAAAAAAATTCATTGCTTAGACCATAATTTATTTAGGAGTGTCAAGATCCTGGTCAGCAGAGTCAGGCTCATGAAGAATCTGAGCAAAGCCTGGATCTTAGGGATGAATCCAAGCAAGGTGGATTGTTCTCTGAAGTGTCTACAGAGTCTTGGTGGTGACTGCATTTTCCAAGTCTTATATCTAAAGCTCCCTCAAACCTGACCCAGGAGCTCTGATTCTTGTTTGGGTGTTTTTTTCTGCACGCCAACAAAGTTTTTTTTCCAGTTCAGGAGAAACTGGGTTTGCTTTTAGCAAAGGTGGACAACATGGGCAAGCAAGATGTCTGTCTTGACTTTCATGCAACTGGGGAAAAATCTCATCAATGAAGCCAGAGGCTGCCATGCTTCGTCAGGCAGTTCTGAGCTGGTGTTCCTGTGGTTTAGAAGTCAATTGTGAACAATTATGCAGGGAATTAAAAGTTTCTGCACATGTTCTTATACTCCAACAGTGCATCTGAGCACAGGGAAAAGCTTCACCATGTGCTGACCTTGTTGGATTGTCAACCAGTGTCCTGGGACAGTGTGGGCCAGCCCTGGGGTTTGGACTGTCAGGCAGAAAAGGGGTGGCATGGGACAGGTTGAGTTCACCCTCCCAGCTGTGGCCAGAAGAAGGCAAGGACCAAAAGGAAGAGAAGATCTCAAGGGAAAGGATGTGGTTACTTGTGGAACTGATGGCAGAAAGCTGTGAGATGGGAATGGGGAAGAAAGCTGCTGGATTTTCTAGGAAAGGCAGTGTGACAGTAGAAGATGGGCTGCTTTTAATAATCTGTTCAGAGCTATTTCTGCAAGAACAATGAATCTCTGTGCCTCAGTCATTCCCCATCTGTTTTCAGAACTCATCTGAAAAGTCATCTCCCCTTCCTTTCCTCTCCCCTTCCGCTCTCTCCACTGTCATTTTTATTTTAATTTTGCCTCTCTGCTCTCCAAAGTTTTTGTGAGGATAGAGCTTGAATGAGGCAATAGACAAAGTAATACACATTAACCAGCAAAGCATGAGCTGATTTATTTTTATTGCACCCATTTATTTTCTTCACACCCCAAGCATCTTCATAAAGGAAATGATTTAACCTTTCAAATACAGGGTATATGCCAAGGAGTTCTGGGTTTGTGTTGTAAAGTATTGTGAAATGTAGATCAGAGAGGAAAGGCATAAATCCCTCCCCGGTTTGATGCAGCTTTTGTGAGGTGCTCCAGGTGATATTGTTTGCTGTGGGAAGGGTTCATGCCTTCACTCCCTTAGCAAATATCAAAAGTAGCCTTTGTATTTAGATACAGATATAAAAAGGATCAAGGAAAGGAAAGATATTTTTACCTGGAAAGGCAGTATTCTTCCCTCTCTTCCTTAGTTCATGGTGGAATTCTGGTGCTTTGGGAGAGGCAGAACATGAGTGAAACGGGGATATGAGGTGTTAATGGCTTGAAATCTCTTAATGCATTAAACATAGGCTTAGACATTCTCTCATTATGCTTTTCCAGTTCTCCCCACCCAAACTGCTCTCAAAGGTGTACTTCCCCTGGGTCAGAATAATCACCTCTCTGGTCTGCCATCAGAGAGCCTCTGCTCAGCAAGGATTTCCAATTTTTCATTAGGATAATTTTACTGTGTAGATATAGATATTTTTCCCCCTCCTGCCAAAATACCCAGCCATATGCTATTATTTTCCTCGTGTAAACTGCCACCACTTCCCTTTCGTGAGCCGGTGGATGTCGGGGAGAAGCCTGACAGCCTCCTCTCCTCATAAACGATGGAAACCTAAAGGGCAGAGCCTCCAGCCGGATCCTGCCCCGGATCGTGTGTGCCTTGGCAGAGGGAATTCGGGAGTTCTTCTTGCTGGGGGAAGTTTACACTAAAGGTCACTAGGAGATTCAACATGCACAATGGATTTTTTTTTTCCTTATCTTTTTTTTCCTTTTTTTCTTTTTTTCCTGCAACGACAATACTGAAAAGAGCTGCGTGCCAGGAATGGATGTTGGTGGTAATAAGGAATAGCAGTTTGCCTAAGCTTGTAAAAGGATTTCACTTGCAGGGGTATGAAGTCCTTGCTGGGGAAATGACCAGAGGTTTGGAGGTTTCAACATAAAATCAAGTCGAAGAACAGTGTGGGTGGTTTGGTTGATTTTTTTTTTTTTTTTAAATAATTTATATTGAAATTTTTCTCTGGACTGCAATCCCTTTGATTTTCTATTTTTTTAAGGCTTGCAGCTATGCTTGCCAGGAGTGGGCACTGTTAGTGCTGCAGTTGTTTCTCCCACTGTCTGTCTGTCTGCAGCCCGCAAATATTTGGGGCTCTGTTGGGTGTTGGGGCATTTGGGATGGGGAGAGCTGTCCTGGGAGAGTTGTGCTGATGAACTGAGTGAGAAGCAAGAGCTGATCAGTCTTTGAGCTCAGTGGAACCAACTCTGTGTTTGTTGTGGTGCACAGCTGTGCTTGGGTCTCCCTTTAAAGCTCGAGAATTTCTTCTGTGAGCTCTGATGGTGAGGAATAAGTTCTATCTCCTCTGTCCTCTTTCCCCATAATGGCTCCCTGTACCCCGTTAATTAAATCAAGAATTTTTTCGAGGAAATTCTAAACACTTAGCTAGAATAACTCTGACAGAACCTGTGAAGTAACACTGAAAAGGAGCTAAAAAAAGAAAAAATAGGTATTTAAACATAAAATAAAAAGGCTGAGAACACAAAAATCCACTAGAAAAAAGAGACAGACTTCCCAGATCTTATAATTTCTAAATAAGTTCTCTGTTAGCAGCAGCATTGCTATGGCTCCTGCCATTTCCCTGCTGCAATTAGCTTGAAATATTTTATCCTCCCATTCCTACAGATCTCCTGACTGCTTTGAAAATGAGACCCTGTGTTTTTCCCTTCAGCATCCACTTAATTCTCTGCTTGTTCATAGACCTTAGGATGCAATGCATAGCAAAGAGGAAAAATAGAGTTAATTTGCTGGTATCTGTTCTGAACATGAATGCTGTTAATTGTCAAGCTTGTCCTCTCCTGACTGCAAAAATAAGCTGGTTGAAAATAATCCGCTGTGTGCTTCTGTATTTTGCTGACAACCCACCAGCTACCAACCAGGGGTGTGATAAATACTCAAGTGGCTAAAATTCCCAACCAGCTTTCCATTCCTTCTTTCTGAGCTGTGCTTTTAGTGTCAGGTTTGTCATCCATGTGCCTGCTGCCTCCTACACATAATAAAGTTCAACAATATCTCCAAATCAGCTGAAATTTCAGATTTTGGTAGCCCTGAACCTGGGCCCACTGATAAATGGTGATGCCAACAACTTATTTTCTAGCCATGTCTTAGCAAAATTCTCCTGAGCAAGGTGATGCTGCTGCTGAGCCAATTACAAGCAGGTTTACATTTTGGGGGACTGTGAGCAGGAATGATGTGTGTGTGTGTGTATTAAAAGCTGTTAGACTTGGAAAAGCCTACTAAAACACCATGTTCATTGCCTGGCTGGAATTTTGCAGTGCAGGATTTCTGCCCACCTTGCACAGCCAGAGAAGAGGTTGGGTTTGGCACTTCAGGGCGTGGCAGTGCTGTGCACAACCAGCAGCTGATGAAGGTCCCCAGGTTTTGTAAGTCTAGCTCTGACTCCTTCTTCTAAGGCGTAATAAACTTCAGAACCTGGCTTTGTGGAGATAGGGACAGATCTGTTGGGTGCATAAACTGATGCTGGCTGTGAATATTCCCTCTGTGTTGTGTTGCTGCCACCACCACACGGTGCTGTCAAAGCTTTGCTTGAAGAGCACAGTTGGTGCTTTTGCTCCCCCTCTGGCTTTAAAATGATTGACCGCTTATTGTCTGTGAAGTGACTGGCCTTGTCTCATGTCTCTTTGGGAAGGGATGGACAAATATTGAGGCTGTGCACTTAATAACTTTTACTTGTGTCATTTTCCCTGGAGATCTATAAGCAATATTTTTCTTGACTCCGAGGTAACTCTTCAAATGAAACTTTGATGCCCTGAGAAATACCTGCACAAAAGACAGAGCAAGGATCTACTCACCTTAACCCAGAGCTCTTGTTTGAAGTTGAGATATAAGATACAGATGGGAATCTGATGTTTCTTTGAACCCAGATGCAACTGAAATTAAAGATGTAATTCATAAAAGCTGAAAACATCTTGACTGTCAGTTTGAGCTCAGTGGCTTTCTACCTGCTGAAGCAGAGAAAGCGAGTGAGGGCAGCATAGGTAGATGATGTGGATTTTTTTTAAAATTTATTTTTAAAATTGTTTATTTCTTGTTAAAGTGAAGGTTTTAGTAGAGTTAAATTGTGCTCAGAGAAAAGAGTGAGAAGAATATGGCTGTGATGGTTCAAAATAATAAAATGAAGGATAATAGGGCAAAGGGAAAAGCTAATTATGAACATTTCAAAGGAAAGGCATGAACTGGGTCAGTTCTCTGCCCTCTGAGGTTTTTCTAATCCTGCTTGCTTTAATACCTCATGCAGTTTGATTTAAAATGTTCGTAGTAATGGGAACTCCAGTGTTCCATAAACAAGGAGACCTCCCCATGCTGACCTCTGGCCCAATCCTCAGACTAACATGTCACCACCTTTATTTCATCCTTGTCTCGCATTTCTTCACCCCCTGCAATGCTGGGACAGAGTCTATCTCTTTTTTAACCAAGGAAATTATCCTTAAAGAGAAAATCTGCAGCCTTTGTAGATCACTTTTCTACACAGTCTTGGAAGTGGATCTGTGGAAGGATGGGACACACTTCTCTCACTTCAGATTAAGGTTTGAGGGAAATGCCAAGGTCCTGATCTGTGTAATAAAGCAGGTATTGGGCATTTTACAGAATTTTATTTTGAACCAGGGAAGGGTTATCATTATTTCTGGGTATTCCTCATTGTGTGGATTTCAGGACAGGTCAGCCCACCCTTTCAAAAGAAAAAAACCCTTTGGATATCAGCATGGTACAGAGCAGCAGTTGATCACACGATAATATAGATAACAGGACAAGCTCGTGGAGTAACATGAGGAATAAAGCTGACACAAGGACTCAAAGATGAACGAAAGGAAGAATGAAATCCATGCCATGGGAGCAAGATGTCACAGCTGGAGAACATCAGGGCTCCCAGTTCCCAACAATGCTGCTGCATTAGACACACGGGCGAATGCATTTTCCTTTTCAATGGGAAGAAAAACCAGATTAACAGACCAGAAGGGAACTGTGGTGTGGACTGGTTAGATCTCTGACAAACAGCACAGGAGCTTTTTTTTTTCTTAATGATTTGAGCATTTGATGTGGTATTTCTGAAAGCACATTGGGACCTTTGTCTGAACAACCATTCCTCAATCACTGGGTATAGAAAAAGGTCCAGAAGGCAAAAGGACATGACTGAGGTCACACAGAGCCTGGCTTTAAAGGAAAGAAAAGCTTTCTGCTTTCCAGGCTTATTCCATCTGGATGACTGAGGAGGGCTGAAGAATTCTTCCTTAGCCCTTGCTACCATTCACCACTTACCTTTAAAACAGGAATGTTTTCCTTGCAGTTTGTGGTGAAATGTTGGTTGTCTTTTTTCCTTCTTGCTGTTTTGGGATTATTTTTTTTTTTTGGCACTTGTTAGTAAAAGGAGGCTCTACACAAGTTTATTTCTGTGGGGAAATGAGGCAAGGCGACTCAATGGGTTAATCTCAGCTTTATTCCACCCTAGCTGCTTTTCCAATTAAAAGTGCTGGCTGGCAGTTTGCATTATCAGGAGAACAGTGGGAGCTGGGCTGTGCTGAGGGCTTACAGGCAGGATTTCTCCTGTGCTCTGGGAGCCACCATGCAGTACAGTGGCCAAAGCCACTGGAAATTCTACCGTGGCCTTGCAGGTGGATGGAAATGTTCAGCCATTTCCCAGCCAGTGTGAGCAAACTGATAGCAATTCCCAGGAGCTGGATCCTAATTACATTTCTCTGCTTGGAGATCATTTGAACCTTTAATGAGAGATTGGTAAGGAGAGAGGGAGAGGTGGTTTTTTATTACAGCTGAGGAGAGGGGAAGGCTTTGCTGCCAGGGAATGTGGGCTCCTTCCAGTGCCATACTGAAGCAGATGTCTTTCCCACTCACCATAGAAACAGTAGCTGCTTCTTTTGGTTGAGTAGGTTTATTTTGTGGTTTATTTTCCCCACGTTGCTTCCTGGTAGTAGAATTTTGCTTTGCTGAGGTGGATTTGACATATCATCCCCAATTCTAAAATTTGGTGGCATTTCTTTCACTTTTGGGGGGGCAGGATGGTGGGGGGGAAGGATATTTTTTTTGTCCAATATTTCCAGTTTGGTAATGTCAGAGGTGGATCCACTGGTATACAGACAGTGGTAGGCCATAAAGGATTGTTTTCTATTTCCCACTGACTTCTGGACACAGTTTCTGGCTGATGGCCCCAGATTGGACAATTGATGTCCAGACATTCGTTTGCAGGGTCAGAGCTGAGGGCTGCCACAGAAACTTCACCAGGATTAGCTCAGAGGTTGCTCCACCAGATTTTTTATCTGCTACCCCTTGACACTGAAGACTTTTCATGGGATTGTTGGTGCAAAAAGTCATGGAATGGATTCCATGGATTCCATTGGAATCCACCGTGCCCCTATGAACCTCTGAATCGTGTGGCCTGGGAACTGAGCCAGTATCAGACAGTCTAAACCAACCAGACAGAGAAAAATGCTTGAATAAACTGTTACAGGAATGACAGAAGGGAGTTCTGGGATGTCCCTGACAAAACAGCTTAGAAAGCCTATAGTGGTTTTATTGAAGTCTCTTCAGCTTGAAGAATAACAAATTGTAAGACCTAGTTCACTCTCCTTTTAAGTTCTGGTATAGTTGGAAGCCTTTTGATGCTCACTTTGTTTTCTGATTACTTAAAAAACCTAATTCAGTTCTATTGCTGCTATCAGCATTTTGAGACTTTGACCATCTAAGACTTGTCAATATTGTTCTTGCCATTCTGCACTAATTTATTGTAGTTTACCTTTTGCTAACTGTGGGTTTTGCAGACAGAAGGTTTTGTACCTTCAGTGAGCAAATGCTGACCACAGCACATGAACAGAAATAAAATCAGCTGTGAAAAGGCAAAAAGTAATTTGAGGATTTCTTTTGTGTCCCGTCTTTTGTGGTGCTAAATAAGTGTTTGAGGACCAATGTGAGAAACCTGTGGATAGTACAGGCTGCTCCTAGAATTAGAATTAGGAATCACTACGTTCTTACAGGATCATGAAAAGTTCTACCACAAATATCACTGAATTTTTCACAGGGGGCCAGTGTGAAAGTTACTGCCTCTGCTTCCTCTTTGAGGTGTTTATAGTCTAAATGTCTTAGCTGTGTGGTGCCACCATAGGAGTGAAGACACTAAATCCTCAGGGTTCCCTGGGAACCCTCTGTACAATATCACTCTTTTTCCGGACTTTGGCACCAAGGAAATGTTTTACTCTACTACTGAGTTAGGAGTGAGGATGGGGTAGTTTAAGCTGCTCATCTTGCACTGCCCTCTTTCTCATCTTTACCTTCTTTCATAAGCTTTCCACATGAGTGGCTTTTAAAATAACCTCAACAGGCTTGAGAAGGATAATTTCATAAGTAACTGCTCTCTGGATGGATACTAAATGGAGTGGGCAGGGATGTTTTCTTCAAGGTCTCTTGTGCAATGACTGTGGGTGTTGGAGGAATCTGCTGAGGAAGGGATCACACAGGCTTCATATTCTGTCAACAGCATCTTCTGTGGTTGCTGCTGGAGAAATGGAATTGCACTACATGAACCACTGATCTAACAGGGACTTCTCAGGCCCTTCAAGCAGTCATAGCTATCCTTTCCTGAGTACAAATTTGAGTCCTGGAAAGCAATCATCACTCTAAAAAGGCTGGATGTGTCCTGTGCGTATATCTGGCTCACTAACACAACTGAATTTCCAGCTGAGACCCTGGCAGAGCTTGCAGCCAGGTGTAATACTAGCTGAGCTAAAATAAAGCCTCTCAAGTCAATCCAGCTGGCATCCTGCTGAGTGTCTCACCTTTTGGCATCATCATCTCATTTACTCATGCTCCTTATTGTGATAGAGCTCTTACTGTTGCCACAGTTCTTTTAGCTATCATAATTCACACTGATGCCTGGCTCCCAAATGGTTAAATGCATTTGGCTTTGCTGTCCTGCTCAGTCCCTGTAGATTGTGTTGGAAGAATTGAATGAAATTGATAGAGCTAGCATTACAGTGAGCAAAACCCCCTGAAGAAAGAGTAGATGGGTGGATAGAGAGAATGACCCCAAAGAAAACAGCTGTCAAGGGCAGCTATTGGTTTATCTTTCATTGAAAGAGAGACGTAATGAATTCTAAATTAAGAGAAACTAGAAGCAAGGCTGTTTATCAGCTCTCTGCTGCAGCATAAACAGGCACTTTAGAGGTATCGACTGCAGTCTCACTTAGTATACCAGTAGGTGCATTTCCTCAGGGCCTGGGAACACCATGAACCTCAGGTTGGACTGAAGCTCTGATATTTAAAATATGCCAGGGCAGGAGCTGTTTTGCACCTCGATCTCTTTTCAGAGGGTCTTTGAACATGGTTTTCTTCTCTTTTTCTTCTTTGTCAGCTAAAAGAGCAGCATAAGCACGTGCAGCCCAAATGGCCTTTTGCTTAAGGGAGACAAAAGGTACAAATGTAGGTGAAATCCCCAGGGGGAGCACTTTGTAAGGGTCTCCTTGAAATTTCTGGAGGTTCTGGGAGCAAAACAGCCTCTCAGTAAATCCGCTCTGAGAAATTTCAAAGAAAATGTTATCCCACCTTCTTATCTCTTCCCATTGTGAGAATAATTGCCTCTTTGTAACCCCTCTGTGCACATCCTGGCTGAGTATTTATCAACTGACCATTCAAGGGTGGCAAGCAATCTGACAACTGACTCCAAATAATGTAATAAGGCTGACTGATGAGTTGTCTTTGCCATTCTTGACTGGTTTTATTCTCCACAGCCTTTCTGAGATACAGGATAGAAAAGTTGTGTCTACCCAAAGGTGGGTTTGTGCCATGAGCATAGATCCCCTTAGACTCCTAATTCAAAGGAATTCTTGATGCTGGAAAGCATCATCACCTAGACAGGATCCTCAATTATTTACAGAAACATATTTCACAGAACATATTTCAGATATTGCCTTCAGAAATCCTTTGTGAAGCTTGCCTTTGAAAGAAACTCCTATTCTCAGCTACCAGTTCCCGGCAGACAGACTGACATCTGAACTTGTGTTTGTGAGCAGTGTTCCCAGTAGCAAACTTTTAAGAGCTGAGATAATATATCCAATAAACTTGTTTGATATTTCAAAGTATATCTCATCAGAACTAGTGAGTATTTAGTAAAACATGACTTTTTGCTTATGTTTGACTGAAATTTTGATTTCAGTCTCAAGAGTTTTCTGCAGCCCACCCAATGACTTGCTGATGCTCTGGATTTTCCATAAAATCATTATTGAGCTGTAGGTCTTTGAGGGGATTGAGTATAAATGGCTGAGTCACAGAGCCCAAGGTGCTGGAATGGCTCCTCCATTCCTTCATCAACACCACTTCCCCTTGGCTGAAGTGTTGAAGATGAATTTGTCTCAATGTGTCAGCTCAGTAAGGTCAAAATCCAGATGCCAGGGATGAGTATGGCTCATTACATTATCTCCTTGTGAAAACAATCCTCACCATCCTCTGTGGTGCTTTGACTCTTGTCCTTACTTGGCCACATGCTCTTTTGTCATTTTTGCACATTTTCATGTCTTTAATTAAAAAGAAAAGGCCTTCCCCGTGGAAGATTAATTAGGATAAGTGTGCCAGCATTAATATCTGCCATGTTTGGAAAGAGATGATTCACCCTGTGATTAAAGCCAAACGGAATCTGGAATCTGAGGAGTAATTAGCCCTCAGCGGCTCGTAAGTCTGAAGGAAGCACTATTTATCAGTGGCAGTGCTAATGCAATTACTTCTCCACTGCAGCCTCCTGGACTGATAAATCATGGCCTGAGCATTGGGAGAAGCTATCAATTCAGGATTATGCTCCTCTGAGTCTACAAAGAGAAAAAGGATGGAAACAATGGGGACATGCAGCTTCTCAACAGCTCTGATTGCATCAAAACTATGGAGGCCAATGGAATCTGAGGGTCTTTTCTAAATCCATTTCCTGATGTATAAAGCTGTGAAACTTTGCAAAAATAATTGCAACTGGTTGAGATGATTTTTTGGAGGGGGGGAGGTGAGGAGAGAACTGAATCCAAGGAAAGCTTACGTTGGAACTATGAAATCTGGGTAGAAGTCTATCTCTCCTGAAGCTGAACTCGTGATCCATCTTTCCTTAGAATAGTTTTGTATGTTTCTCATATGCTGGATTTGTTTAGAAGTGGATGGTGAGCGGTAGGTGTTAAGATGCTGCTCCTGTTTTCTCTGTTTGTGGGGGTTTTGGGGGAGTGACCTTTTTACTTTGCAAAAATCTGGAGCACCTTTCCTGTGGGATTTAAAAGACTGTGAATACATTAATCAACAGCAACAAAAATATTGTCTTCTTTCATGTGTATATCCACTCTATCTCTGAGTTGAGGCAGAAAGTGATAAAACGTTATCTGAGCCCCTTTGAGAAACCAGGTGCAACCTTGATGCTCTCCTCGCTCGGAGAGTCCCTATCCACGAAGGATTTATACTCAAGACTTCCAGTTCCCACTTCCTAACAAAAAGCTCATAAAATGGTTTGTCTTGCAGTGTGAGTAACCCTTGTCTCTTTACCCTGGTGTTTCATAGGTGCCATTTTCCAAATCTAAATCACACAGCATTTCACCACATGGAAAGCTCAGAGAACCTGGGCCGTTCCTGGAGTCTTTCCAATTAATTCCATGAAACTGCCATGTGCCTTTAATTTACATTGCATTTCTCAATCCCTTCCATTTCCTGTAATTCCTAAGATGGAATCAACCTGCCAATAAAATATCTGGAGGTTATGGATGAGAATATAATGGGCTAGGAACTGATTGCTGGCCTGGCCCATGGGAAAATAGCTTGGTCCTTTGCATTATATAGAAATACTCTGGATTTAAACTTGACTTCTTATCTCTGACTGGTGCCCAAATAAACATGTGCAGCTGGGAGAAGTCTAGTGGGGTTCAGACTAGATGAAATCTTCCTTCTCACAGCTGCAACCTGCTGATAGACTTGTTCTGGGATCATTCTCTCTTCTCTGACTCAGAGGAGTTTGGGCCAGGACCAAACTGTTTCTTGCAGTGGTTGAAACTGTGACCCTGTTTGAGGTGTGCAGGAGAAGCCTTGTTGGAGCTGAAGTCTGTGGAGGGTGGAAGACACGTCCAGTGGCTTTTTTGATCACTTATGTAAGGACTTTGCATAGTATTTCAGATCTGCTGCTTGGAGCAGAGAAGAGAATAGGGTTGATTGTGGAGCAGCAGTGCGAAGATGGAGCTTGTCCTTCAAATCCCAGGCAGGTCTTCCTTCAATGACATGGAAAACAAATAATGTTTGGGATGCTCTTGTAGTAGGTGTTAATTATGTTGGGGTGTTTTTTAAGCAGATGGGCAAACAAAATCAAACAGAGATTTCTTGAAGGAAAAGATAGCACATAAAATTGCATTAGCAGCTGCTGTGTTGTATTTGTTGACATGTTGGCTGAGTATGGTGCATGTCACAGTGAAACAGCTCCAGCATCAGTGAAAGAACACTGTTTTTTTTAGAAGCTAAAATAAATCTGATGTCCCCTTTGCTGGAAAAAAAGCGCCTTAATTACCTATTGGTCCTCTTACAGAAAAGATCTGGCATGAGACAAACATTTTTCTGAGATGATTTTCTTTACCAGGTGTGTCCTTGACCTCACTAGTGAATTATAGAAGCCGTTTGCCTTGTATCAAGAACTTTGATTGTTTTTATTTTCACAGTGCTAATATAAGGTTGTTTTGAGCACTGAAGAGTGGTTTGCCTTTCTAGGTCCTGTTCTCTCATGTCAAAGTTTTGGGCTGGTATGTTGTTCCACAGGCAGCTTGTTAGGCGTGATGCTGGCCCACAGACCCTATGAAGATCAATGGGATTAAGCTCAAAACTCAGGAAAAACTCTGAGAAAAGATAAGGGCTGCTTTTTGGAGGTTAAAAAAATTTAGCATTTAGACAAGTGGCTCTGCCTTAGTGCTGTGATAGCAACCAGTTAAAATCTTTTGGCACTTTAATTGGAGCTTGGAGCCATGTGGTGAAATAAGGCATGGGCTCATATAGTGAATCTGGTAATGCTAAACTTCTGTGTGCCTATTTTTATATGTATTCCCTACAAGAACACTCAGCTTAGGTGAAGAAAGGTGATACTAAGAAATTCCCAGTACCTGTTGATACTGTGTGATATAAAATTAACTCCAGAAATTAAATGCAGGTCAAGAGGTGAAGGGTTGAAATGACCCATTGCCTTCCCTGTTCTGCACTTCCTCAGGTAAGGTCAAGTACATCAATTTCCTATTGGGTCGCCCATCGATATGGGAGCTATTGGGTTGCCAAGGAGGTGGATTTGAAGAGACTTCTGAAATGTGACTGCTTGACTGGTTCTAGTTACCACCAAGTCAAGTTTGTGAGAAGGCTCCAGTGGGGAAAAAGTAGCCAAGACAAGTGAAAGGTGACTAAATTTAAAACAAAAAAGTTTTGGTTTTTTTCCACTTGTGAGAACAAAGAAGTTTTGGTTCCTGATGCTTCTGTTGGGTGCTCAGTGGGCCAAAGGAAGAGATTTGCAAGCAAAAGTTGGCAGGATTGTTCCCTGTTATGGGTTCTTGTTGCATAAATCCAAAGTCTGCACTGCATCCCAAGCATTCCTTTTCCCTGGCTATAGGAGTAGTGAATAGAGAGAGGTGCTGGAGATGGAAAGTACTCCACCCAGCCCTTGAGATGAACTGCTAGTTGCTTATTTATAGTCTGTGGTTTGAGCTGGTGTTAAAGCCCTTGCTGACTTTGCAGTGGTAAATAATACTAAAGAGTTGGATTGTCAATACCTCGTAAAGCTGGGGATGGTTCAGTAATGCACCATGAGAAGTGAGGTGAGACTGGCTTTAGATGCAATTCAAACACTCAAAACTTCTTTCATAAAGGTTGACTTTTTTTCTTCTTTTTCTCCCTGAACCTCCTTTGTTATTTGGGATGGCTGAATGGATTGAAATAGAGACATCAAGGGTCTCACTCTTCATTCCCAGCTGAAAAGGCTTCTTATGAAGAAATCAGCTCCCATTTTTAACTGGAGTCAGCTGTTTCCCACAGATTCGGTTAAACACTCAAAGACTCCAGCCCAAAGTGAGTTTTGAAGAGGTGCTGAAGCTGAAGTCTGTTCCTGAGAGCAGTTTAGACATGTGGCTGCAGAAACTCAGTTGATAACATTCAGGTTCCTCAGTAATGGGCTGCTTCTGCTGGCCTTGGAGTCAATGACCTCACCTGTTCCCATTCCCAGCACAGTTAATCCCAGAATATCCACATCACCCCTGCCTGGAATAAGCATTTAAAGAATATTCTAGGTCTTGAGTTGTTTAATTCTTCACTACTAGTCATTAATTGTAGTTCTTTCAGGAAGTAGGCATTAGGGCTTTTTGCTTACTTCTGGTTTTGTTCTTGAGGTCTCTGAAAACCTCAGTCAATGTGTTGATAATTTTTTTCTTCTCTTTTTTTTTTAATGCCTCGAAAATGGTGTGTTTTGTTAAATTCTGGCCGTGGTTGGACTTGGAAGTATTAAAACAGCATTTAACAGAACTACCTGAGAAGTTCTGAAAAAGCTGGGGAGAGAACTTCCTCTTAGGAGATTTAAAGCCTTTTCCTGGAGCTGCAGGAAAATTTTCATAATGGTAGAAAGTTCCTTTTGCTTTCCTCTGTATCAGCATGGAGTTTATTCACCTCCTAGTGTTTTTTTCTGTGTTATGTTTTCTTCACACCTGCAAAACCGATCAAAATTCACCGCTATTTTTCTAAACTTGCTTGTTTTCCTGGTTTCTTCAGAGGAACTTGAGATATTAACAATCCAGTTCCTTAAGGGCCCATGCCAAAAGCCTGATGTGTGCAAATGTGGGTGTGCAGTTTGGAAGTAATCTGTGGAGCTGCAGGCAACTGCCACGTGTATGTCCAGTGTGCAATTAATTTTGTGTGGGCTGCTGAGTTGCACAAGTGTAAAGAGAGGGGAAAGCCCCTCTCAGAACTGGTCCTGTGTTCTTACACCTGGCCAACAGTGGTCCTGTCACCCTAAGATGTCCTGAGGAGTCTGTTTCCTTCCCTTCTTGTATCCCTGCAGCACACTGTACAGTATTTTCTCCTTGGAAATGACTTTGGATGGGAATGTGGCGTGTTGTTGGGTGTCAGTGACATCAGACTCGTGCCAGTATCCGCTATGAGCAGAGGGACTGGGTAATTGGCTAAAGTGGAAATTATATTTTATGTTCCCTGCCCTGAAGTTATTTCTGGGCTTCCCAGGAGCCTGCTGCAGTTTGGTTTTGTTGACTACCAGATGTACCCATTGGCCCTGCCCTTCTTTACTGTCCTATTTGGGGGTTCATTCCTTGATACTAACACATCAAAATGCTGAATTAAAGTATTGCATAAGGAAATGTTGTGCAGGAGCTTCAAGCTGTGCAGAAGGTGAATTGTATTGCTGAGCACCTGGTGTCCAAAGAACTCATGGCAGCTGCAGGCAGGAGTGGGTCCCTTGGACCTCTCTGAAATGTGTGGTGTCATCCTGACTTTACAGGATGTAACTGAAGTGCCAGGCAGCAGAGCCTCACGCTCTTTTCCTTCCCTCCTTTCTCTGGGCACCCTGAGCTCAGTAGGACCTTTCAGCACCCAGCAGGCACCCTGGGAGGCTGCTGCAGGGATGAATTGTGTGCACAGCTCAGCCTGACAAGAGCCCCAGTAGGATCCTCTGCTGGCTCGTTAGCAGCAGACACCCGTGATGATGCCTGGCTCCCGTTCAGGAGGCAGCCAGCCATCCCCACTCAGCAGCTCTGCAAGCACAGCCAACCCTGCAGATGCCTTCCAGCAGCATCCAACGTGCCACAGAGGGGCTTCCAGTCCCAAAGCCCTTTGCTGTTTTCTCTCGGAGGAGATCTGGTTGCTTTCATTGTCAGCCCTGCATAAATAGATTAGCAAGTGCCCTTTCAGCTGGAGGGAACGAGGCAGGCAGTTCAGGAGGAATGTGATCCGAGTGGGCTGGAAGGCTCAGACCTGAAGCATCACTGTAAATATCAGAATTCCCTCCTGGTCAAATGACAGGCCTGGGTAGCATTTCACTGCTGGGTCTGTTTAATCTTTTTCCTGTGCCATTGGAAAATGGAGAACTGTGAATTTCCTGCTCAGTGCTTCATTCTTTGTGCAGATGGAATCAAAAAAGTATCTTTTAGGACCTTATATTATCCATCATTTTTAAAAAAAATTTGGTATGCTTGCAGGTGTAACAAGCCTGGGGGGGAAAGATGATGTTATTACCATCTGTGCTACTCCAATGTTTCTGCAGCCAGTGGAATTAATTATTTTTCATTATTATTACAGTTAGTGATAAATGTTCTGCGTTAGTGAGGAATGGAGGAGGAGTTAACATTGCTGGCTTGCTCATTACTCAGAGTTGAATGGACCTGTTCAGGTCCTTATCAGGGAGGATCTGTGGTGATCTCTGACCCTTCAGCATATGAGTTTATTTTTTCCCATGAAGGAAGTGGTGGAGGGAATATTCCCCAGTATTTTTGGGCATCATCACAGGATTTTCCAGGTCCACACTGAGATCTTGAGGTGTAGACTGAGGGTGAGAAGGCCAGAGGCAATACACACTGTTCTTTTCCTGGCTGAAGGAAGCTGCCTCAACTGATGTTGTAGGATTTTGGCCACTTCTCTCCCATCCTGGGCTGGCCAACACGAGGCCATCCCAAAAAGCACACGCTGATCACTTGGGAGGTGTGGGCAGAGGGACTTAGCAGAATGAATCCATTGGGAAATGATAAGCACACCAGTGATGTCAGGGATTTCTGCTTCTCCATCTTCCATTTTTATCCTGGTTTTGGTTTATATGCTACCTCTGTATATTTTTGTATGCCATTTCCTGTTATCCTCCTAAATGAACCTTTTTAACAGAAGCCTCCTCACACCTTATGTGCTGGTGATGAACTCCTTCCTCACCACCCATTTGCATTAAAGGCTATTAAGGTAATTACACTTGCTCTGAGAGACAAATCATTTCAAGAATCCATCCTGCAGCTGCAGAGAAGTGAAATTCTGTTGTGCCAGCGATGCCAAAGTGTCTGCTAACATTTGTGTCCAACACAGCAGGGGAAAAAATTCTGACCTTAGAGTGTGTGAATCAAAGTGAGCATTGAGGGCTCTGATCTTCTTGCCCCACCTTGTCTCCTGGCCCATGGATTTTGTTAGTAATTCCAGCTTGCTCCGGTGGCTTTGCCTGAGGCTTGGGGTATGAAAGCTTTCTCTCTCTGCATGGCTCTAGTAGAAACAGGAGTTTATTAATTTCCACACCTCACTGGAAAATAACAGAGATGAGGCATCTTGAGGAGTTTACATTTAAATGTTTGGCTGGTTTTAGTCTGGCTGGAAGACTGAGAGCTAAAATCACAAGTGGAAATAATGCAGGTTAGGGGAATTTTGAAACTTGGAAAACTGCTCTCATTGACTGTTTGCCAACGCTCTGTCACATAGGTACATAAAGAAAATACCTAGAGCACCTCTCTGCTCAAGGATCTGAAGATAGTAGAGAAGAGATAGATAAGCACTTACATTAGCCTAAAATATGTGGTTTTATTACGCGATGAGACTATAGTCAATAATCTAAATATTTATCACAGCATTTGGAACTGTTTGTAAGTCCTTCTTTATCCTCTTAGTGACGTTCCCTTGTGTGTTATACTTTATGGCACGACTCAAGGGTTAAATACAGTCAGTTCACCAAATCGGAGTGGATACTCTTAAATTTATGTCCCTCATTGCATCAACAGACTGTGTTTCAGATAAGATACTTTGATTACAATTGCTTTCTTTTTTTCTGGTTTGCTTGGATTGCAAATTCTGTGCATCAGGAGAAGTCAATTTCCCCCCTGTATCTGTGTTATTGCATGTAAATTCCTGGGCTGAGCAGGGCTGCTTGGCTTTCTCGTGATACAGGGAAGAAGCATTGAGAATTTAACTAAGTTTTCTGTCCCTGGGAATTTGAAGATGGTTCAATTACAGGTCAAAAGCAATTCTGTGCAAACTTCTAATTTGAAAAATGTTACAAGAAGGAAATATACATCATTAACTCATTTCTGCTACAGGGATAACTATTTTTCCTCTTCATCTTTCTTTCAGCAGTAGTTTGGGCAGTCTGTCCATATAATTAATGATATCTGATTTATGTTAATCACTTATGATGTCTTTCTTGCTATGAAAAATGACTGTATTAAGCACACATGTACCTACCTTTCATATAAAACCTCGGAAACACGCTCACTAGGGTAAGACAAAAGAGTGCTGCACTTTAATGCCTGTGCTTGACAAACAGCAGATATGCTCAGGAAGGAGCTGGAAATTGAAAAGTCAGTTCCTCCAGCCCCTGGGGATGAGAGGATGGGAAGAATGGAACATAGTAGGGGCAAGACAAAGAGAGGTTACAAAGAAGGCTAAAAGGGCATTTCTCTTGTCCTTGTCCGTTAATGGCCACTCTGACCATTGGCCTCTGTGGGATGTCCAAGGACTGCATTAAATGGATCTTCTCATTGTTTGTAACAATGTGGGTTTTTTGGGTAGGTTTGGAGCAGGCCAGGAAAGAGGTAAGGTTTTAATGACTCTGAGCTCTTTCGTTGTCTGTGCTGAATGTTTCCCGGAGGCTGCCAGCCCAGAATATTTCAGTGGAGCTAAATACATTTCAATTACTGCTATTTTTAATTAAAAATAGATGTCACAACTCATTTGACACTTTGCTCTGACTTGTGCCTTGTTTAATCTACAATTATTTAGAAAAGTGCTTAAGACAGGCTACTGAGATGGGGAGTCTTTGCAAATTGCAGTATGAATCTAATTTCAAATGACATTTTGGCAACCCCAGTAAAGCATTTTTTTTTTTTTTTGAGTTCTGCTTAATTTTCCATCCCCATAGAAGAGCTCAGGCTCCCAACACAAAGCAGAGACAATGCCATGGCATGGATTGAAACCATGGGATGGATGCTTTGGTGAGCTAGGGCAGAGAACTCCACTCACCCCCCTGTGCTGGCAGGTGTACCTGTGTATGTGAGGAAAACTTGTCATTCACACATGGCTGCAGCTTCTGTGTTGGGGTGGCTGAGGTGAGAGAATGTGAAATAAAGAGAAAAGGAGAAATCTTCTTGAACCTGAGCTCTCGTTCAACAGTTCTGTCTTATCAGCTGGATTCTTCTAGAGTGAAGGCTTTGCCAAGCTTTGCCTTCTTGGTATGCCTTAAAATTTGTCCTATTTAACAAGAGATTTTGTCCCATTTAACATTCTTTTGTGAAGAATCTCAGCTAAAATGTAGCATCTGGGGTTTTTTTTTGTGGGATTCATATTTCTCACTCAGTTTTCCTGATTCTGATATGAAGGGCTGAACTGTTTTGCTGAAGGCCACACAGTGAGTGGCTGTGCCAGGAGGAGTATTTTGCACAGTTTTCTGTTCCTGTAAATGTCCTTTATAATGATGCATCGTGCCACCACTGAGGCAGGTGCTCAGTGGCATAAAGTGTCAGCAGCTTTTATGGGTTTAAACAAGTGCGGTAAGAGGAGAAATGGCCTTTCAGATGTGGCTTGTCTTATATTAAAAGGACAAAAACTGGGTTTATTTGTTCATTATTTCTTCATTGGAAGCAAATATTTCTTACAATGCCGAAAATAAAATTAAGGAAGAGTTGGTTGGGTCAGTCTTTGGCTGATGTGGCTGGGAGCTGCCAGCAGTGGGCTCATGTTAATCACTTGTTATCCATCTCTCCTCACTGTCTCTTTCTCCCACCTTGGTGTCCTCAGGCTGTGACACATCACAGTGCTGGCCACATCTTCAGCCAGGTCTGGTCTTCTGGGAACTTCTTCTAGGCCACTGGGTAGACTTTTCAGTGGTCAGTCCTGTTGTATTTTTGCAGCCTATATGGAGTGGTGGAGAATTTGGCCGGCTGACCAAAGCCTACACAATGTATCTCAAACTTTCAGCTATAATCCTGCACCTCCCTTTTGGCAGGACTTTTTATAGGACTTTTGCATTCCCCCAGCCTTGTTCCTCCTGAAAACCTCCTTCCCCCACTAACACCTTAGGCTGGCTGGGATCCTGGAGTTTCTCCTTTCCAAGTGAAGGGTCTGGCAGGAGGAGGAATTGTCCCCCAGAGTCAGGTGGTGGTGGTTTCAGCCATTAGGAGAGCCCTAAATTAAGAAATTTTGCTTGGAGTTAAGGCTAAGATTTCATAATTTTCTGATTTTATTAGTTTGTTTGTACTTCCTTAGCCCCTGGATTGTAGATTTTAAAGCAGACCTTGCTGCAATCCATCTCTGTTCTTTCTTAACTGTGCTGTTTGGCTCGGTCTGATCCCACTAGACATTCAGCAGAATGTCTAAAAAGCTACAAAAACTAGGAAAAAAATTGCAGAGAGGAATAAAAGGGAAGAAAACCTTCTTTCCCCCCTTTCACCTTCCAGAAATTTTGGCTTAGCCATGCGTGGCCCAGAAATGAGGACTTTCCAAGACAAACGGGCTGCATTATCACACCAGACTCCCCTGGCAAGGAATGAACTTTGACAGCCTAAAAACATATTTTTTCTGTGGATGGGGGAACAAATAGTTGCAAAAGCAAACACTGAGCGTGTTTGCAGGTGCTGAGCTCCATTGTGTTTGCCAACCAGATGTTCTGTGCTGGGACGCTGCCCTGGCCTTTTCTGGGATGAAATGTCACTCTGGATGAAATAGAGCAAAACCCTGCACAGTCTCTCAGAACTAGCTGAGCTTTTAATTTGTCAGCTATTAATATAACTGTGTCTTTGTATTGCACAGGGCACCCGGCAAAATAAACATGTAAAATTTGACCTTCAGAAAATTAACTGCCATTGGACCATGGAAATCTGCTTTGCTACAGCAAGCTGTGGTTTACTTAGGTACTGTGGCAGAGCTTTAAAATCTCTTGCTATAGGTCACTGGACTGGAATGATTTCAGGGGGTTTTCTCTGCATCAAGTACCTTGACCTGCTGTAACTGAGGGCTACCACGTGCATCTCATGGTGTTCTAGGGAAAGGTGACAAAATGTGGACTTCCATAAGGCAAATTTTAAGGATATCTGTAACTCCCCTAGAGTTGTGTTTTCTCTATTGCTCCTGCAACCGGTTGGATTTGGGAGAAAATATTCCAAACTTTTAGGATAGTGGTGCTGGGTCTTGTAGCCAGTGATCCAAGAGGGAATTATTTGACCAACAGCAGGATTGGAGCAGCTAAGCTTTCCTAGCACAGAGTTTTTGCTATGAAGCTGGATCCTTTCTGTGCTGGAATGACTGAATACAGCTGTTGACTGCTGCTTTGGATCAGGGAATCCACTGGTGCTCCCACCCTTGCTTGAGTGATGTTCTACATGTGTTCCTTTCCCTTCCTAGCTTTGTTCTTACGGGAGAACAGCAGGAAAATTTGTGATGGAAATGAAGCAGATCATATTAAGCCTTTACTGAAAAGGCTCTAAGGAAGGGATTGGGATATTGACACTCAAGCTGTTATTCCTTCTCAAAGCCAGGGGATGCTTTTCTCAGTTACTTGGTTCTTCCAACAACATCTTGACTTATAGGTTTTCTCTGAATGAGCAGAAATCTGTTTTCGCTGCGAGGAATCTTCTATGGTGTCAGCTTCTTCTGCACGTTAAGGTTCAACTTTCTTCTCCCTATTGCCCAAAATAAGGCTCCCCTTTTTTTGATCACATCTGTCACAAGGCCCACAAGAGTGGCTTCTTTGTTTTTGCTGTTTTTTGACCTTGTTTCACATACACATAAAACACTTCCCTTGTGCTTGAAGCAGCACTGCTAATTGACAGAGATTTGGAGGAAGTGTCCCCATGTCAGCTACTGTCTGCCCTGGATCTCTGGAGAATATTAATCATGGAATTACAGAATTGTTTAGGTTGGAAAAGACCTTGAAGATCATAGAGTCCAACTGTTAACCAGAACTGCCAAGTCCACCACAAAACTATGTCCCTAAGCATGAAGGAGCTCTTCTCTTTCACCCTGGCAGCTCCTCTTAAAGATTTTTCTCGGTTAAAATACCACAGGCCACATTGTCATGTACACAAAAGCCACATTTCACCTCTCTAGCAATGCATGGCATCCTAGGGTAGATATAAATAAAAATGGCCTTCAGAGTTCCCTTTGTGCTCCCACAGAGTAATGTAAAACAGCCCAAAATGAGCAGTCAGGGCTATGTGAGAGGGAGGATGCTCATATTGTGAATGAAGTGCTGTCCCCAAACACTTGAGCGCTGTTGATTCCTTTCCAGTTAATAAACCATTTATACATGGCCTGCTTTTAGCACGGAACCAAATGCCTTTTTCACTCAAGCTGTGATCTATAATTATATAGCTGACATCAAACATGAGCAGATACCAAGTCAAAGGAATGAATTTGGTCCTGTTCCTGTAATTCCATTTCCATGTTAACAATTTTTCTCTCCCTCTTTAAATTATATTTTTATTGAAAGCTTCAAAGGTCAGCTTAGACATTCAGAGAAAATTTGTAACTCAGATTGTTTAGTATTCTCTCATATAGCGCAGCCCTCCATTACCCTGTGTCAGCAAATTAAGGAAATGAAAGTTGTGGCCAAGGATTACAATAGTGCTGGTGCTAACCTTTTACAGCACATGGCATACTATCAATTTTAGCCACGGGAGAAATGTGCTGTTCACGTACAGCAAGTGGGTGTTGAAGTCTTTAATCTAAAAATGAAATCTTGCCTCTAGGAGAGACAAGTAAAGCCCATAGATCTTCCTTGCTGCTGGATAAACCTCTTGAGCAGCTGAGATCTTTTCAGCCACATGTTTTTCCTTTTTCCATTTTTCCTTCCTTTCCTCCTCACCTGGAGACAGAGGGACATCTATTCTACTTGACTGGAGGGACAATACTGTAGCACAGAGATATGTGGGTGCCCATATATTCACAAGATCGAGGGCCAAGGGAGATGGATGGATAACCTAGAGACTTTTTCTTAGCTGCAAAACCCTCGCAAGGTCTAGCAACACACATTCACCCAGCATCAATCTTCTGTGTAGTCCTAGGGAGGTTAATGGGATTGCTCAGCTGTTTAAGTACCTTGCTGAATGAAGGTGATAATTAATCAGGCTGCAAATTATTCTGGAGAACCCAATTTTTAATGTGAGGTTTGCTTTACTCAGTAGTTGCTATATAGTTGTTCAGGGCACACATGATTTAGCTGGGCCAAGGAGAAAACTGATAGACCAGTTTCACTTAATTGCTATTCAGTGTTGGGTTTCGATTTCCCTGGGAGTGTTTCTTTTCCCTTTCAGATGTGGGATTTTTGACCTGCTTTTCTCTGTCTTCACTCCAAATCACGGCAGCATATACCCTGTAGTCTTGGGAAGGCTTTAGTTTGGTCTCTAAACTTAAAAGGCTAAAGGCAACACATTGATGGTTCTAAACTGTTGTTAGAAATAAATTTCCCTGGAGTGCAGTGTAATAGGGTCAGAGTTTATTGGGTAATGCTTAGTTAGTAGATGGCCCAAAGATTAAGAGTTATTTCAGCTGGGGCATGAATAATTGAGCTGAAGGCAAACTGAAGTCAGTGATGCCCTTATCAGGTTCTGTCACTGTGGGATGTGATCATTCAGTCTTTCATGTCCCACAGAAGTGGTGTTAAGTTCAAAGTGATGTTGCCAGCTGAGCAGGCGGGGAGCAGCCAAGGAGCCCATTCATGTTGAAATGCCTGTAAATGCTCTTTTGGACCAAGAGGTGGTCCCTCAGGTGGGATTTCACAGCCCCTGGCTTCATCTCCTGTTTTTATTTGGATTTAGAAGGAGTTGCTTGTGGCTTGTCTTGCCTGCACAGCATCACCCCAGCAGTGGGTGGGAGAATTAACTTGTTGCTGGGCCAGGTTTAACCTCCCTCCCCAGCCCTGGAGACTCCTGTGTTCTAGGGGTAGTTGTGGGCATGCCCTTTCTGACCCATTCTTTAAATGAGTCTTGCTGCAAGGACAGACTGGTGGGAGCAGAGCTTGGCTTGGGAGGCTGTGATGAATTGGAAAGTATCCCATGCAAACAGAAGGTGGAACTGGGAGATGAATCATGCTCTAAGACCCCCACAAAATCACCTATTTTCTAAGTTTGTTTTCTGCTGAAGTCTGTAAGCTGAAGAGGTGTCCATCCCCTGCTCCTGCTCCTCGTGGGGCTGTTCCTGATTTTAACTCACTTAGTAAAGATGATCCAGTTTGTTCAAACTCTTATGAGCTCACTTTGACAGGAAAGGCTCTGTAACAAAGGGGCTAATAATATCCCAGAGAAGGAGAATTGGAATGCACTGAGGATCATAAACTTGTCATCTCACATAGCTGCAGCCAAAGGAAGATGGAGACTCATAAGAAGGAGGTTGAGTTAGCCTTGAAAAACAGGTCTAGTTTTAGATTCAGCAATTACAAAATCTGTAAATAGAAGGTGTGTTGGGTTTTTTGGTAAAAAATGCTGAAAGAAAGGGAGTTAATTTACGTTAACTATTTTATAATCTCTTCAAATATGCATAGAAAGATCTAATCCTATTACTTCATGTGTAAGGGATAGTAATATTTCACACAAACCATTTTCAAAACTGTAGTGTTCAGCAGAAAATGGATAGAATTTCCCCAGGGCTGATAAACTGGCAGGCATTAATTTGGGAGTCCATCAACCAATACTGCACTCATAGATCTGAAATAACTGGAAAATGAACAGGCAGGGAACTGGGCTGCTGCTGGAGACCATTTCAGAGGTGGATTAATGGGACAGGGATTCAGGAAGGGATTGCTGATGCCTGGATAGCCAACCTGTTCCGTAAGGTTCAACCCCAAACAGCAATAGGGGTGTTGAAGGGTGCTTCAGATGACATCTGTCTCACACACAGAACTCAAAGAGTCTGAGTTAAACACAACCCACAGCTGCCAAGGTCAGGGGCATGGAGGTTGTATCCCAACCCACACTTTTGGGATGTTATTCTTCTGCCTCAAACTCAATATGGGGGAATGGCATGTTCTTTTTAGCATTACTTTCATTTTAATTGGGAGAAGTAAGACTTGTTTGCATAAGAAATGCTGCAACTTTATGCTGGGTAGGAATGGCAGAAGTGAAGCTGACAGGAGGCAGCCGGACTACAAATTAAAATTGAAGCAGACCAGTCTTTTCTCATTCCACTAGCTCAGGAAAATATTGAAAGTAAACCACTGGCAAGTCAGCAGTGAAAAGCAAATTAGATTTGGGACCAGATGGTGTAGATCAGTATAATACAAGTTGATGTCAATAAAGCAGAGTGATTAATGCTGCCAAGAATATCACTCGTGATCTTTTCCAATTTCAGGTGTTATTTGTAGCACAGGTGAGGTGCGCACAGATCATTTTGGAAAGTGGAATTTAATTGAATCTGTGTTCCAAAAGAAAGGTTGTGTCCAGATTTATCTGGCAATGTGCAGGCATTAGAGGCTGTCCTGGTAAGGGGAATCTGGGGTTTAGAAGAAGAAGAGCAGAACAGAGGGTTGCATGATCTATGTCTGACCACGAACCTCAGTGCAGGACTGGATCCTGAGCACTGAAGGCTTGTGTGTCTGATAATTGGGCAAGGCATATTAGATTTATGGATGTGATTTTAGCATGCTTTATATCATTCCAATAATTATAAATGTTATTATTTCTCAGTAAATATGAGTGTATCAAAGTAGAGTGTTACCTTGTCAATATTGCCTTATTCTTGTCAAACTCTTCAGTGGTGGTGAGTATTGTCTGACCATAATACACCCTCAAAACTCTTCATTTTCAGAGCGCTCTATGGATTAATTATGAAGGATATCTCATATATAGTCAATAGTCTGAGTGTCATAGTTCATCTTCTGATGGCGCGCTGAAATTCTGTGTGAATATCTGATAGAAAAATGAGGTCTGTGTAAAATAAAGGCCTCACTATGGGATTAGATACCAATCTGCAAAACAGAGTTGTAAAAGATGAGTTTGATGATAGAATGAAGAATAACTTTAAAAATGAGTCACATTGTTTTGAGTGATGTAGTTGTTTTCCAGGAAAAATCTGTTGCCAAGGATCAGGGCATCCTTGGCAAGCTTAAATGTGCAATAACATCCCTTCTCAGTGCTGAACTCTTTTCTTTTGAATGCTTTTCGGTGAGGAACTTGGTAAGAGACTTAAGCTTTCTTCAGGGGATGAGTATCAGTCAAAACTGACTTTTTACCACCTTTTCCCCTTGGCAGACATGAAATAGGCCATCTCTGAGGGTGTATAGACACTTATTATTATATCCTATGCATAGAGATTTAGACATTCAGGTAGGAAATCTGACCTTTATGGAAGAATATTTTATTCTCTGACTCTTGCCGTTCAGAATATATTTTTTGGTGGCTTGATATGCAAGTCCTGCCTTCTCTGGATGTGCCTTTTTCGGTGTTTCTTGTGCTCATTAATCACATTAGCCATTCCTAGGCTTTGTAGCGCACCGGGAGTTAATATATTCACTCCTTTTTGTGTGTGTTTATAAGCATGTGTCTTCCCTTTGGTTTGTATTGACTCTGGAGGCTGAAGTGACGATCAATGGGTCAGATTATTTCCTTGCTGTCAGCTATTGACTTTCTCTCAGCCTGATACCAGAGCTCCTTTCCCAGGGCAATGCTGGCAGGGTAGGGGTAGGAGGGGGAGCTGAGCAAATGCTTCACACAAATCTTGCAGTTTATCTCAAGGCATCTTTAACTGAGCGCACATGAAGATGAGAGAAATTGCCAGAAACCTGCAATTTAGGGTGGAAAATTAGAGAGGCTGAAATTCTCTATCAATGGTGCCAAAACTGGAATAGCTTTAGCCCCAAGAGGTTTATTTATTTATATGATGATTGTTGTTCTGCTCAGATGGTTTTGAAGCTGAAAGTGATTTCTTTAGCTAAACTGCTGTGCAGGTTGGGCAATGTGGATTCTCTTCACTGCAGCAGAAATAATCAAGATCAGTATGTGTGGATAAAAAAATCCTTCAGTTTCTGAGAAAAGGCTTCTCCTTCGTTCATCTTTTATGCTGTGGGTTCTTGATTCATAATTCTCTGCTATATCTGTAATTATCTACATCAGAGTACAGTAGTCACAATTTAATTCCTAATTAGAACAGCAGCATTTTCCCTTTTCTGCCAAAGATGATTCTCAAGTGTCAAAATAGAGAAAAAGGGTAGATACTTTCAAGGAAAAGTGAATTTATTGGAATATTAATAGCTTCATCTTCTACTACAACAATAGTCAGTCTTCCAGAGTTCCCAGTTTTTCACAGCGAAGTAAACATTTTTATCTGGAAGAGTTCTTTAGGCATTGAATTAAAAATTATAACCTTTTAGGTGACAGTACAGATGAGGAGGAAAAAATGATGGAGTAATAAAGAAAGAGAATCTGGGCATGAGTGAGTCTCTGAAGGACTGGCAGCTGATTCTGGAAGAAGAGAAGGTCCTGTGTTGGTCAGCATCTCTCCAACTTGGCTTCTTTTCCCACCTCCACCCCTGAGGATTAGGAGACTCCTTCAAGCCAAAAGGAAAATTTCCATTGACCTCAGTGGACTGAAGTCCTTGGCATTGCCCCAGAGCTGGAAGACACAGTGTGAGAATGTGTGTGGCAGCCCTGACCCAAAGTCTGGGTGCCAGAGTGGGAAGCTGGACAGGCAGGTGGGATGTCTGGTGTTCCTGAGCCACAGCACTGAGTGTGAACTGGGACCCACTGCTCTGCTGGGAGTCCTGGTGTCATGCACATCGGGGTCATGGAGAAAAACCTGGAGGAGAGGAAGGATGAGCATGTCCATGGGCTGAGAAACACCTTGAGTTTGGATCTGGCTTGGGTTAGCTTTAGATACTGAGTCTGTCTGATCTGTCAAAGTTGGAGCTGTAATTGGGCAGTTCAAGATGTTGGGGGAATTTAAAATAAATGCATTGATTAAAGGCAGAGTATGGTTTAGGCAGCTGGCCACAAAGTTGGCACAATCTCTATTTTGCACAAGGGAGATCCTCATAGATCTTCCTGGGCTGGGATCCAGCCCTCTCCTCCTCTCCCCATGCTTATTTTGTTGGTCAGCTCAACCCTACATTTTAATCAACACAGCCCATCATTAATGTACGTACCTAGCTATGTGTAAACACAAATATATAAACTAACTTCAGCTAGGATGGAAAGATAAACAACTGCCTTTAGCAGAATTTCCCCCCTTGGATCTGCCTGAAAGCAGACAGCAGAGTTAGTTGTTTAGCCCAATTTAGTTTTCATTTAACCAGACCAGAGAGTCTATATTACAAATGACACGTGGCCACCACAGTAGCATAGTTGCTGTTTACCTAATCAAACATGATTAATGCATTGGTTTTACATTAGGATCTGCTTTTCTCCACTGTGAGAGTAGTCAAGGGATTCTCTTTGTCTGCTAGCAAGGAAGAACAAGTTTTTTATCCTATTCTGCTTATTGTGCAGTCATGTCAGCAGTAAAAAATGTCTTTAAACATGCCTTCTTTTATCAGTAGAGAGATCAATACAGCAACTTTCTGAAAGCATAATTCAGCTACATGTGTTGTGGGAGACTAACGTGAACCCTCTTGGCGAGAATGCTTTTCAGATAGTCAGGGAAAGACATCATGGACTTTATTTCAGAGCAGGGTAAGATTAAAGGGATTTCAAGAGTGCTTTGAAAATATCTTATAAAGGAGGATGGTTCAGGCTTGCAGGGGGAACTCTGTTCCAGAATGGAAATCAAGCATTGCTGCAGATGAAGTTTGCCTTTGCATCAGTGGTGGAACCAACAGAAAATCTCTACTGCTGAGTTGGACCTGAACTTGAAAATGACAATGGTGGATGATGAGGACAGCAGGAAGATGGATGTGTTTGCTTCAGGGGAAAGCCAACCCTGGAATGGAAATTTTCACCCAAGAAATGACTGTAAGGACTAAACTCTGCCCTGAGATAAGCAGAGAGGTTTTAAGGTGCTTTGAGAGGCGTTGGACAGACATTTCCTCAGTGAACCTGCACTTGGTGAGTGAGGAGTACTGAAGCCATTAAAGGAGGCACTGAGGTACCGTGAGCTTTTCTGCTGTTTTGTCTTGGGTAGGACATGCTGTTCAAAGAAATACAACAGCACTATTGGATGGCTTTTCCTGGGAGGAAAATGAGGAGCTGACCTGAGTTAGAAAGTAGGAAACCATTTAAGAGTTTGGCTGGGGCATCTCTACAAAGGGGTTGAAAACCATATGTCAAATGTGGTATAGAGGATTTTGGAGCACCACCTGTGATAGGTCTTTTATTTTCCCATTTATAAACACCAAGGAGGTTTTTTTCCTCCCTTGAAAATGCATGAGTCCTCCTTAACTCCAAAAAATTTTGGGCCAGTACCTTCCCTTGATTGTCATTCAGAGTCCTTAATAACCAGTCAGGATAAATTTAATAACTCGTGACTACTTTTTTATAGCATGCTCACAAAATCTCATCTTGAATCAGGAGAGACGTCCATAAGAGCTACTGAAATCCAGAATATTCATCACATGAGTGACTGTAGCACTTTTCTTCATTTTTTCTGATGACTTTGTTGGCCTTAGCACATTGTCAGCCTTGTTGGACCTCACTGCCTCTCTGCAGGAATGTTTTAATTTTCAGAGAGATTCCTGTACTTGTTATAGTCATTAACATGTAAATACATCTCATAAAGCACAGAAATGAACTAATAGTTACAGCTTTTCCAGCCATTAACACGTGTGATAGTTAAGCCTGATTATGAACTTCACCTCACTGGCAACACATTTCTATGGGTCTCTGTATTTCTCTGCCTGCTCTGAGCTGGACTAACTTGGGAGTCCATAAAGCTAAAATCTAATTAATTAAATAGCAGCACTAGTGCTTGCACTGGGCTTAAATGTGCCAGGGAGCATTTTTTTTCCAATTCTCAAATAAATCTGCTTATTGAAAATACCATCCTAGAAATAGGAGTCTCTGACTTTGAGAGATGCCCTGGAATTTAACAGCCCATTATTTTTATATGGGCAATTTATTGCAGTCAGAAGTGATACAGTTGGTGGAAAGCAGGTGGATGGATGGCTGAATCATTCCATCACCTGTCATGACTCATTCCCATCATTTCCGTCTCCTCACGAAGGGTGCATAAACATGTCTGCAGGCTTAACCATGGCCCAGAGCATCTCATTAAAACATTGCCTCAGTTAGGGTCAGAAAAAAGGTTATGCAGCCCCATGACTGGATTAGAAGAGAAGAGGGATTGAGATCTTGACTGCTTCATTCAGAGAAGGATGTTGAAACCAAAAGCACACCAAGGGACTTCTGCCTGGGCTTTTCCTTGGGTTTCTCACCTTTGCAGGCAATTTCACACATTTGATTCCTTCAGGAATTTTATAAGGCAGTTTGGTCTGGCTGCTCTGTTCCTCAAGTTCTGACTGCTTTCAAGGGTCCTCTCATTCTCTGAATGATATTAGGTATGGTGACCTTGTTGCTGTGTCAAAATATGCTGATGTGGCCACTTCTCTGGATGCAACCCGATGTTTTGGTGATAGTGAGCCAGATGAGTCCCGTTGGAGCTGTCAGACAGTGCAGTTAGCACACACTTCATGTATATTCTGTCCTTCTCCCTCAACAGACTCCCATAGTGTGAACTGTGCAAACCCTTTTGTGCCATGGCTTAATCCACCTTCAAAGTGTGCTCAGAGGGTTTACCCAGCCTGTTCCTCCCAGCAAGAGCTCTCTCGACCCAAGCTCTGAGCTGACCTGCTGTGAGCTGACCTGGCCAAATGCCACGTGGCCAGAGTTAACTCGAGCAGAATTTATTAGCTTGCAGAGGGCACTGCATAATCCAGTTACACAACTTCACTTTTGGAGCTGGCTTGTGTCTGGCCAGGTTGGAAGATGGGTAAATGCCTCTGGAAAATTATTTATTGTTATTTCTTAACAATGAAATCTTGTTATTTGCTTGCTGTAATGGCTGAGAAATCTAATCACTGATTAAGCTTGCACTAGGGTAGGGATACTTCAACCAGAGCAGCAAAAATACAGTTTGTGTGCAAAGGAATTCATAATCTGAATGTCACACACCCTCAATGGCAAGGGAGCTCCAGGCTGAGCCCAGCAGCAATAAGCTCATGCATCTGTGAGCTTTGTGAAAGAAACACAGTGCCCGTGGGGAAATGAAGACATTTTGTGGCTCAAAGGAGGGTTGGGACATGCAGTAGGTGCTCCCTGATGGATACAGACTCTGGGACTGCATCCCTAGAGTGCGGGGAGGCATGAACAGGTTTGAGTTTGCCAGCCCCTGGCCTCTGATGGAGCTCACAGAACACGAGCAATCTCTGTCCTGTGTCCTCCCCAGGTCTGTGCCTTGCAGACATCACCTCAGCCATTGTTGCTGGCCCCTCCTGAGCTGAATCCTTGGCTCCCTGAGCTGCGTCCCTGGCTCTGCCTGGGATGTGATGTAATCGTGGGAGCGCAGCCCCTTTATTGCACTGTGAGCATAATGCCCCATTATTCTCTAGACAGAGGTGGGGGAAACAGCTGTTTTACTGATTAGGTAAATGAAAGCATGGCTCTCCAGCCCTCCTCCCTCATCCAGCACACGGAAATCTGCTCATCATCACCATCCAGTCAGCTCCCTGCCCCTGGGTGCCATGAAAGCAGGCAGTGCCTGCAGCTGGAGGGCTGCCCTCACCTTTGCTCGCTCTGCTCCAAGAGGTTTTGTGAGTCAGGCGCTTCTCTTCTGCACAGAAACCCATATTCCACGCTGCCTTTCCATTTGCTCATGCCCCTCTGCTGCCAAAGTAACCATGGCAGGGCTGGGGAGGGGAGGGGAGCTGCACTGCCAATCTCTCATTAATTTCTAGATGCAGAATGATGGGGGTGATGCATGTGAGAGTCTAATAATAATGACCTGAGGTCCCAGGCATGGCGAGCAAGGCAAACTTCTTTAACTAACAACTTAATTATAATAAATTTGAGTCTAAGAGCACCAGGCAAGTAAATCAATCAACCCTTGCAGGCGGGCTCATTAAAACTAGCAAAGTACAGACCATAAAGGTCATCTTATTAAAAGGGATTAGCATTTTCCAGTTAAATCCTTTGCTACCCATAGGTGCTGGGAGAGAATGTGCATTCTGAGGTTCTCTGTTGTTGCAGTGGTAAAGGGCTGGCCCTGCACAGCAGTAAATGCCTGCAGTCCCCACGGTCAGACTCTTGGCTGCCCGTGCCAGTGGGCAAGGCTGGATAAATGCTGGTGGATCTTTGCCAGTCTGGCCCAGCTGTGGGTTGCCAACCCTCCCGTGAAGCAAGTGAAACACGATCAGGGCTGAGGTCTTTCTTGCAAAATACGAGTCAGCTTTGCTCTCCAGGCTTTTCTCTAGTCCTCTCTTACAGACTGAGACATCACCTCAGTAATTGTTGTTGGCTCTTCTTCCAATGACTCTTCCCTGGCTGTGTGGGATGTCTCTTCTCCTGTCAGGTCTTAATATATTTTAGCCCTCAAGCAGCATTTTCTATCTTTGCCTTTCTTTCCTGGCTGTGTGGCACAGTACTTTGGGTGTTCTAATGCTTTGAGAGGCAAATTTTCACTGGCCCAATTATGATCTTGTTCCTTTAGGACAGTATATTTACCTTGGAGGAAACATTAAACTGAGAACAGCTATCAAAACAGCTGGCATCCTTCTTCCTGTTTTCCCCTTCTGTCAGCTACAGTGTTGGTGACAGGAGAGGCATTTTTTTCCCCTCTTTCCAAACTTTCCTCTGCCCACACTTGCATTGCAGTGATGACCCTCTGTCTGTGCAGCACCACTCGCTGCTCTCGTGGAAATGTGGTGTGAAAACTGCTGTGTTCTCTGTGGATCCTGGGGCAGTGGGGATCACAGGGGATGGTGCTGGAGGGGTCTTTCCTGCTCCTGCATTGCATTTCAGATGGAAACTGGTATTTTTTGGAGGAAAAGAAGTGTCTCACAACAGTGTCTGTCACCGGATGAGCAAAATATCTGGAGTTAAGAGGATTTTTTCCATGGAGGGACAATTGCAGTTAGGAAGTTGGGCTGCATACCACCATGTGCTGCGCTCCCATAGCTCTGCCCCCCTAATTCCCCTCTTGAGACGGTTCTCTCCCATTAGATTGACGCTACCCAGTGCTAGCAGCTCAGTCAGCTGGTGAGGAGAGTGGACACAGGGCTCAGACTGAATGTCTGAGCTCATGGCACACTCTCCTCAGCTCCTGCTGTGCCCAGGCAGCACTTTGATTGCACAGCAGTTTACAAATAACTGTGCTTCACAGGATGGAAGTTCCCCTGCACTACATTTGATCATTTCCAAAGGTTGTTTTTTTTTTCTCTCTCTCTTTTTAAGCCCTGGGAGGCCTTGGGGGCATGTAGGAAATTAAGCAGAGCCTTGCAGCAGTTCAGGAGTTCACTCAGAACAAGGGGTTATGTGTTGGAAAATATGGTGAGAGAGGTAAGGATGAGAAAAAGCTGAGCATCCCTTTTATCCCACTAGGCTTCCCTTCTGCATAGGAAGTACTGAGGGTCGTTCCTGCTCTGCTTGACCCATCAGCAGAGGACATCACAGAGACCTACATGCTGCCTGGGGGAGAAAAAAAAAAAGGAAGAAGAAAATACTTATTTTCTACTGTTTCCAGTCAGCTGTCACTGTGCTGCTTGATGATCCTGTGCTCTCTCTTTGTAATAGCAAAAAACTACTGAGCAGAAGAAATGTGTTTTGAGATTGCCTTTGATAGTGAAATGCTGGCAAGTGGTAGGTGTCTACCAGTCTGTGCTCCCTCATCAGCTCCAAGAGCTTGCCGAGGAACCTTTGGGTAATTGTCACTTGATTTTTCTGCATCCGGCTTATGATTTGGAGTGTGTAGTAGTACTTAACACTGTGCATATCAGCTAAGTTGCTTAGATGAAAGGCACTGCTGACTAAATAAATGTATTTCAGCTTAGTTCAGGAACTCAGCCTTCCCTGCTGCAGGTGAGTGCAGAGTTTGGAGCCACTTTTCTGCCTTTGCCTTCAGGCACTTTCAGCTTCACACATCCCTTGAACGTCTGACTGGCACAACCTTTGCATGGTTTTGTCTTGATGGAGGAGTTTCCATGAAAGAAGAGGAGCCCCTGGTGCTCTAGCAATCTTTCCTACTTCCACAGGGGCAGGGACAAATTCAGGTCAGACGCAGTACCAATATCACTGTGTATGTTCTGCCTGCCAGTGTGATCCTATTCTTGGTTTTCTTGTGTCCTCATATTTTCCACTCACCACCTCCCCTTCACATCCCTTCAGCCCTTGCCCAGAATTCACCTCAACCCACAGGCTACTTCTCTTTTTTCCCTTTTTTTCTGGGAGGTGAGGGGTTAAAACAATAAATATATTGGTTCCTGTTTTTCCTCTCTGCAGCTCCTGAGCTCCAGCTGGGTGCAGACATGGAATAGTAACAAGTCCATGGGAAAGGCTCATCTTCTCACAGCCCTTGCAGCAGCACTCTGAGCTCAGTGTGAACTTCCCAGAGCACAGAGGCAGAGCTGAAGTCCTCACAGATGCTGCCAGGAACTTTCTGCAGGGATTAAAGCAATAGGGTGGAGATGAAGTGTGTGTGAACCCAAACTGGATTCCAGGTGTGTATGAGGAGCAGTGTACTTGGTCTTCAGCTGAATTTCAAATATGTATGTATACTTACACAGTCTGTGGCCGTGAGCAGTTATCTCTTTATCATGCAGAGACACACCAGAACCTTCCAGACCCTGAAGGAAAGCACAATTTTAGTGTAAAACACAAACACAAGGCAGCAGGATCCAGACATTTAACGATAACTTGGCTTTGCTTTTGTCCTTTCACAGCAGGTGCTCTGCTTCCATGAACTGTAATCCTTCTAGACACTTTCTCTTCCTCAATAACTCCTGATGGGACAGAGGGGATCCTGCACCCTTGCAGATGGACAGGTTTGCTCGAATTGGTGTCTCAGCCTGGAGAATGGCAAGAGGGGAGAGATAGCCCTGCACAAAGACTGGCATGGTGCAGGCAGTCTGGGTGGTCTCAGCTGGATGCAATCCTGTTTCCATTTCCCTTTGGCTCTGTGTGTGCTCGTGGAGAGTTGCTATGGCTCAGTTGTCACTGCTGTTTTGTTATAATGACCCCACTGCTGTCTCAAAGCCCAGTCCTAACCTGGTGTTAGGGAATGCCAGTTCCTGGGAGGTCTCCAGTGTGTTGTGCCTGGCTTACCTCCTGGGCATGCAGCAGGAAGGAACATCCAGGTGCTGGTAAAGTTGTGGCAGGGGGACTCACCAGGTAGGCACAGGTGCATTGCCACTGCAGGGTGACCTTTCTTGGTAGAGCTGTGGGGCTTGTGTTTTGCGAAAAGATTCTGAAACTCAGAGTCAAAAGCGCTGAAACAGGAGCAGGTAGAGTTGAGAAAGCACTGATGGATGTTATGTCAGCTTAGCAGAGGTGGAAGTGCCAGGAAGGCAAATGAAATGAAATGCCCCAAATTGTGCCTGATGTCACTTAACACTGCACTCCTTGCAGTCGCTTTGAATAACCACAAGGCATTTCTTTGTTTTCATGCATTCTTTGTGGAGAAAAATAAAGGAAAAAAAAATAGAGAGCAGCAAGACAGTCTGTACTTCCCCTACTCCTCGCCAAGCAGTAGAGAGAAGTGGGAAACAGTTAGCAAAGGTGTCAGATTTTCTCTAAGGGCAGTCACAAGGCTCTTGTGCCAAATGCTATTTGACATTTAATTTAAGGCCCATGTAAAGTAACAGCCAGGGCAGGCAGCAGGCAGAGTGTTCCAGTTGACAGACTGGCTCTATTTGCTTTAATTTCCTTAGTGCCATGGCCAAGTTTATCTGTGAGCTAGAAATACTCTGAGTATTACTTTTTTTTTTTTGTTAGCCCATGATGAAAAGAGAGCACTGTGTTGTGCTCAGACACCGTTTTGGGCTTCAGGTGGCCCTCATTAGGAAACATAATGCAAGAGAGCTCTGCGTCAGCGCCGGGGGAGCCAAAAGAATTGTGCTTCTGATTAAATTCTACTGGAGTCTAACTCTCTGTTCCTGGGCTGAACTGAGCCATTCAGCAGGTTTAAAGGTGCAGAGAAGGGATGTGTGTGTGGAGGTTTGCAGCCTCACAGCCAGGAGATGTGAGGAGAGCAGGGAGAGATTCCTCCTTCCTTAAAAGCTGGGTCAGGACCACTCAGTGCAGAGGGGTTTGTGTGAGGATGTGTCCTGTAAACGTGCAGAGGCACCATCCACGGCACGTTGGGGTGCTGGTCTAGGAAAAGGTGTCCCTGACCATAGCAGAGGGTTGGAATGAGATGATCTCTTAAGGTTCCTTCCAACCCAAACCATTCCGTGGTTCTGCTCTGTGTGGTTTGTGTTAGAAGCCCGTGGATAGGGAAGGAAAGGTCAAGGGTGCTGAAGGGAAGATTACAAAGGGGTTTTTTTTGCATTCTGGTTTCTTTAGTTTTCCTGTTGGAGCTGAGAAAACTGAGCTAGTGTGCGGCTGAGGAGGTGAGAGGGGAATAAAACCTACCAGGAGTATGTAGTGGGAGTTGGTCTGAGGTCTGTGTGAGGAGAGGAGAAGTAGTGGAAGCTGTGTACCTAATATTGGCAAAGGGGAAATGTTGCAAGGTGTATGTAGAAATCAGTCAGGAAATGTATAAGTTACTAGAATTTATTTTTTTAAAACAAAACAAATGCTAAATGCGTTTAGTCAACAGCATGAAGTATGGTACCTCCAAGGGCACCTGTTTGATGATGGAGATATGCAATTATTATGTTACCACAGAGATAAGGAGTATCAGGGGAGGAAAGTCCGTGAAAAAAGTGATTTGTCCTATTGAAGACCAAAAGCAGCTGCAGAATATGAAGCCATGGGAGGAGAAGGGTTCCCCAGGCAGTGGGACAGAGACAGCAGCCTGCAGGCAGCACTGGCTGGGTGGAGGAGCACTTGGCTGCTTTTCCAAGGTCATTAGGAAGTCTAGACTTTCCCATAAAAGGGTCCCATTTGCTGGAGAATCCTTGGGCTACCACAGCCCTGAGGGCATCACAGAGAATTTAAAGGCATCCAGAACAGCCTGGCGAGACTGAGGCACCTTCCTGGAGTTTTCCTGTGTGTATGGATCTTGGAAGACAACTTTGGGGCAGCCTGGCAGGAATGATTTCCATAGGACACACAGCCTGCCCCAGCAGAAGGCAGCTCTGGGCTGGCCCATCTGGTGGCTGGGATGCTGCTGTTCCAGACTGCCTGGGTTTAGCTCCTCTTCAGGTTCCTCACCCAGCAGACAGAACAGAGGAGCCAAAGCCAACTGCATTCCTCTCAGAAAGCCAGACATTAAAAAACTGCTGCTGTGTGCTGATGGAAGCATTTGAGGCATAACTCTGTATATATAGTTATTCCCAAAACTCAGAAAGGAGACTTCCACCTTTGCTACAAACCTCTCTTGGTGCCTCATCCTTGGGTTGTTTGACCAATTTGTTGGTGCTATCCTGTGGCTTTAAGCACTTTAGATACCACCTGTCCTCCCTATCTTGGAGAGCATCTCTGTCTAGCACAACACACCTGGAGAGAGCTCCTCCACAGTAGTGTTCAGAATAAATCACCGGTCCAAACCCCTCTAAGATCACAGAGTGTGCTCTTTTTCCTGTTAACAGGGGCTGCCAGCTTCTGCTGCAGCTTAACTTGGAAGGAGAAACCAAAGGGAGATGCTAAAGGCAGGGAAAAATGAGTGCAGCTTTCTAATTGAGTCAGGGGAAAAAAAATTCCAAGCCTTGTTCAAGAAAGGGTTTGAGTGTTTGGAAGACTGGCAATTGTTGGATAACATTATTTTTGCAAGCCCAGCTATGTTATCTTTGTGTTAGGGTCCCTTTGAAAGCCAATGTCAGGAAGACGGGCCTGGTGGACTAAATCAGTATTTGTTGGTTTGAACAGCCCCTGGGGACAGACAATGGTGTCCACCCCAAAAGAACCCACCCTGGGGGCTGCAGTGGTGGATGAAGAGTGGTGGTCAGGCTTCTGCCCAAGGGAAACAGTTTGCTGAATGTGAGAAACCTTCTGGCATCTGCACAAACTTAGATGAGGTCGATTCAAGCCTTGAGGAGTTTTTTTGTCTAACTGGGACCAGCAGCGTGGTTTGGACAACCATAACACAGCTGGGGATGATTCCATCATGGGAAGGTATGACTGTCCTGAGGCCAATGTAAAATGGTTTCTGTGTGTATTTACTGTGTACTCTTGTGGCAGGTTTTCTTTTCCATAATTGGGTCTTCCTGAACAGCACTTGGATGTTTCAGTGAAGAGAAGAATGTGTACTGAAAATCAACCAACATACCACTGAGTGGGGAGGAATCCTGGATGGCACTAGGGAACTTCCAAAACTGGTGTTTACCTTTGCTTTGCTTTTAGCAATCCAATTTCTCTTTGTGAGCTGTGTGTGCAGAAGGGATAATATAAACTGAGTTTATCACAGCAGCAGGGCTGGAGCAACTCCAAGTGTGTTGGTCTATACCCTGGAAATAGGAGACTGCTTATCCAATTATTTGCAGCTTGTTTTCAAGGGGAAAATGATTGACTTGAGTCCTGCACAGGGTAAAATCCTGTTAGAGTGTGTCATTTTGTCCTTTGGAGTGGGATGTAGTCCCAGGTTTCATGAGATGTTGTTTTGCCTCCTGGGATTGTTGAAAAGCTGCTGTGTCAGACTGGGTATCTGTAGTCTTCAGATGAGAAAATACCTCTCTGTTGGAGTGAGAGATGAGGGTTAAGATACACATGATAAGCTTTATCTTCCTGCCCCAACCCTTTTCACCCATTGCCATGATTAAATTTGTGAGAAGAGTCACAGTAAATACACTATACATTAGTCACAATAAATAAACTACACGTTATTGAGGGTAAAAACTCCCAGGAGGGAGGCACTGAGTGGTACCAAGATACAGGCACTCTTAACAATGAAACAAGGAGACAGACTTTGGCTGAACATCAGGAAAAACACACTGAGAGTGAAATAAATCTGGCTATAGGACAGTTCCCAACAACAGTAGCAGCAGTCCTGTTACCCAGACTAATTTTAAACACTCCTGTAGGCATCACTCCCATCTGGGTCTGGTAAAAGATGTCAGTCACATGCATAGTCTGAAGATGTTACCTTCTCTTTGGCCCCAAGTTTTCCATGTTGTTTTTTTTTAATCAATGGAGATAATTTCTTTCCATTTGAGCCATTCTCTTTGTTTGTATCAATTTTAAAAAGAAAAAAGCATTTTGGTAAGGTGAGGACAAGGGAAATTTTCATCTGTTTTAATGTGGCTGTTCCTTTAAAGGGGTTTGGAATCAGCCATAATCAGACCAGATTTTTGCACTTAGGTAGCAGAATCAAAATGAGTTGGAGGAAGATATTAAAAGACAAATTTCTCTCCAGTCCCTATCACAAATCAGCATCTTCTAAGGTATAGGTGGGTCTGCACAGTCTGGTAGCATCAGATGCTCCTCACCCTCATACAAACCAACCAGAAAGGAGTGAGGAGTCAGGAGCAATGTTTGGCCAGTAATGTGGATATTCCACATCAGCCACAGCCTCCAAAATCTTGCTTCTTCCTTCTGGTACCTTTTTTTTTTTTTTTCTTGTAGCCAAAGTGAATCTAGTGTGAAAGCCCTGTTACTCATTCTCTGGGATTAATCCCCGATGGGAAGAGGTGTGAGAGGTAAAGAAAAGACAGTGCAAACGACTCAAGCCCTCCTCGAGAGCCTGTGTGGGCAGCCTGAGGGCATCCCAGGCTCTTGGTTGGGAGGGCATGGAGCTCCTCCCCGGGCTCCTGGCCATCTGGAGGGGCTGCACGGTGCTGGATGGTTTTGTGTTTGCTCCCTGGCTTAGTCTCTCCTAACACGGTTTGCAGCACATATTTTGGGACGTGAGAATGTGCTCTCTGTTCACTTCTAATGCACCTGTTGGTTCCACAAACAGGCCTGCCAATTAAACACAGGAGTCAAATCCCACAAGGAGCTGGGCTGCCTGTGCTGGAAGATGTATGTATGTAATAAATGCTGTTATGAGGTATACACCCAAGCCTATTTATGAGTTACCATATGAGAGAGAAAGCAGGGTAAGAGTACTGAATAGGCTCAAATAACATATGGATTTATATGCTAGATCCACCTTCCAACCCTCTATTTCATCTCAAGCAAGTTCTTTAGCTTCTCTGGGCCTCAGATTCTCTACTGAGTACATCTGGGACAATTAAAAAAAATAGTGCTTTCTATCTGTTTTTTTCCTGCTCTCATTCCTCATGCTCAGAAAAAGGAATTGCCTCTCTGTGCACATCCTTGATTTGTCAGGATTTTTACCAGCAGTCAGGTGTTGCTGTTGCATTTCTGCTTGTACTCTTGATCAGAGACGATTCAGGAGCAAAAGCAGAGACGCTCCTTTGAGTCCCCCTTTATATTTCCTCGTTGGTACCTCCTCTCACAAGTAACTGAGCTGCCTTTTACTCATCAGATTGGAACTAAACTTTGGTTTCTATGGAAGTCAGGTACCTCTGTATTCAGCGAAGTCGTGTTATTACTCACCAGGAGAAGGGCAGCCAACATTGTGCTTCAGCTGTAGCTGACAGGCGATTTATATGGGACGAATCCCTTAGCAGTGGACTTCAGCCTTTCCTGAAATCTTATCCTTTGCCTCTCCATGCGTGGAGCAGCTCGTTCCAGACAGATGCTGACAACTGGAGCTGAGTGCTGCTGAGGGAACGTGACACAAAGCCGCAGCAAATGTATTAATTGCAATTGCTCGGGGAAGGCTGGATTCTCTCCCCTGCCCCTCCTCGCTTTCTGCCAAAGCTTTGTGTGTGCTGGGAGCCTTGCTGGGTTTTTCTCATGTACGGTAATTAACTAACACAGCCCCGAGTTCTGGGCATCTGCTTCACATCCCGGGAAGGTGCGTTATTAACCCAAAAGGATTTGATACCCTCCCGCTGTGTCCCATTTTCTCTGCTCTTGCCTGGTCCTTCTATTTGATTCAGCCTCCCAGGTCCATTAAGATCTTCACAGTTGCCCATGCACAAACCTGACAGGCTCATGGGGAGATTCTAAAACTATGCTGGTTCAATTAGCAGGATATAATTTGCCCTTTGGTGAAACCCTGGGCTCCCCTGCCAGGCTAAGCACTCGCTGCCAGAGCACTTAGCACAAGGAGGAGCGTTCCCATCACATCTTTCTCAATGGCAGGTCACAGAAACCATGAACCCAAGTAACTGCCGTAAGAAAGGAATTTTATTTTTATCCCGATTTTATTTTTCCTTATGAAATGAGTTTTAGAGAAAGCAGAAAGCCTAGTTTGGATATTCGATGTGAACAAACCAGCTGGCAGCTGTAGTTTTTATTTTAGCCTGGGAATCCTGCTGGCTGTATTTTTTTTTCTTCCTTCCCCATGAGCCCCTCTTGCAATTTGAGTTGTTCTGCCCTATAGGTCATAGACCAGTTTGCTATACAATCTTCTGTCTCTGTGTTGATCAAATGCTTTTTCTGAATGATTTGCTGTTTGCTGTGGCTGTAACCTCCTGAGTACTCAGCCTTGCTTCACTCTCTCACCTCTGAGATGTGCTGAAATACCTGAAGAGATACTAATATCAGATCATGCATATTCATAGTGGTCATTCCCCATTCAGCTGCCGGGACAACAGTTTTCACATGGTCACCAAAAGCAGATATGAGTCAAACATTGAGTGACAGTGATACTCAGGATGGGGGGAGGGAAAGAGAGTCAAAATAATATTTGGGTTTTTTTCTCAGCCTTCAGTGACTTTGGACAGTAGCTGTTCCCATGAGATCTTTTCTATATTAGCACAGGGATGGATTTGTGTGCTTTGATGACGGAGCTTCTCACACTGGAGGAGGTCTTCTGGAGAGATGATGTGGAAAAGGCTGGTGGCATCTGCTCCTGCTAGGGCAGGGAGGAAGTTTGGCCAGAACTGCTCTGAGAGGAGTGCCAGAGTTTGGTCTGGTTGCAGTGGGTCTTTCACACGGTGGGAAAAACCTGCCCTTAGCTCTAGTCTTGAAGAATGCCTTTTTTTTTTTTTTTAATGTTACTTCTCTTTCCCAGGAGACTTCCTTGGGTTTATAAATGACTGCATTTCCCTTTGGCATGACAGCTGCAGCTTCACCTCTTCTCGTGTGAACCTGGAGTCAGGTCAGGCTAAAATGCTGAATCCTTCCTTTCTCCTTCCCGTGGTTCTCTGGCCCCTCCTTCCTTCCCCATATCAACTGCCTGTATTGCCATAACTTGAGGATTAGCTTTTCCCCTGCAGGACTGAGCCGAAATTCAAGTGCTTTACCGAGCAAAACAAATCTCTTCAATATTAGCAAGGCAAAGCAAAATGCTTGAGCACATGTGGTTTTTGTTAGCTGAATTCTCTCCCAGCCTCATGTTTGGTCGCAGTGTCAAATTCCCTCTTAAATATGCTTAGGAGGTCACAGAAAGCAGGTGAATAGTCATACAATAAAAATCACATCACACCTCTTAAAAAAGGTTGAAAAAAAAATACATCCCCTCTTTCAGTCTTCCCCCCACTCCACCCATCCCTATACACAGCAGAGGTAAAGACCTGATTATGCACTTAGTGGGAAAGAACTAAAAATGAGTTTTCCTAGCAGGTTAGAGCACAGGGATGTAGTTAACAGATCAGGTTGTTGCAAATGAAGACACAGAGTTATAGGGAGCCCAAAGTTAAGCAGGTAAATATAGGTGAGGCTCTCAGCTGACACAAGTTGTCTTCCCTGGAGTGATTCCATACTGAAGCACGATCTGGCTTCCAAAGGAACTTGCTGCTGCCAGCTGGGTACTTTTGGGAAATGTGTGTTGAGTAAGATGCTGAGGAAATGGCAAAGGTATGTGTGCAGAACACACCTCTGAGTGCTCGGTGCAGGTGTGAGCAGTAAAGCTTGGATGGGGTTTTTGAAACCATGACTCAGTTCCTTTAGGAAGATCAGATACTGGGTTTCTGTTGTGTTAGCAGGGGGAGCTGAGCCAGGGCCCTCACACCCCCAGTGCTGCTCAAAGGGTGGAAACTCACACAAATCTCTCAGATTGATTTGACCTCATGAAAGAAATTCTAATAAATCCTCGAGGTCCTGGTAATGAATTTCATGAGTCCCCCCAGCAAAGGCAATACCTGTGCTTTGGCAGATATATGAACCAACTAAAGCTGGCTTGAGCACTAGAGACAGCGTGAGAAATGTTTGTGAGTTAAGTCTCTCAGTGATCCCAGAAGCATTGCCTGAAGAATATTCATTAATTTTACAGCCTAGACAGACACTTGCAAGACCAAAGAAGTTGTGAATGCCTCATCCCTGAAAGTGTTCAGGGCCAGGTTGGATGGGGCTTGGAGCAACCTGGTCTGGTGGCACCCATGGCAGGGGGTTTGGAAACAGAGGTTTGCACCTGTGGGTTTTATTCTGGTTGTTTGTGTGTATATAACGATTTTAATGGCCAAAAGTTGACAGAATGAAAAAGAGAAATATTGAGGAAACATCATTGTGGTCAACTCTGTGCTTGGGTATTTACTTCTCTCAGCAGGGCACTAACATGGGAAAAGGTTTTTAATAAAAGGTTGTCATAGCTCAAGGCCAAGACCTGCCTCTTGTTTTACTGAGCAGTGTGTTTGACTAATATTTGAGGTACCTTTTGAAAGAGAAGCTGTCATGGTATGTGCAGGTGTGTAAGCTATGAACTTTTGTATAAACCAGTGAATTTATTTGAGCTGAGATTTGTTCTCGGAAGTTAGTTGTTGGGCTGTGAAAACAATTCTCCCTGTTACTGTAAGATAGATTTTCCTGGCAATAAATATCCTGGTTTTTATCTTGATTACTTTTTTGCTGTTGTTGTTCTCACAGTCCTGCACTCTGCTCCTGAGTCTTTGGTGCTCTGTAATTTCCAGCTTTTGCTGATGTAAAATAGAGGATGAAGACAGCAATTGAAACAATTGCTGTAGAGAAGGTTTTCAACCTCTGCCTCTGTTTGCTGGCATAGTGTGAGTCTTAAATAACATGTTTATAAAGTGGTCTGATGTGTGACATTCAGATGAATGCAAGTGTCGCTCAGAAGTGCATAGACCTGCAATTTATATAGTAAACACACCTTTCATGTTCAGTAAATTCAAAGTCAATCACCCTAGTCTCAGGGTATTTTAAGCCATAGCTGTGAAATTCTACTAATTAAAAAGTTGGGAGGCAGAAAGGTCCCAATAATTCAGCTCGTATCTCTCTGTGATTCTTTTGCTTATGATAAAAGAAAGAAGCAAACTTTTGGTGCAAAATGGTTCGACCTCTAATTTTTTAAAATTCTTTCTTGAGTTATAAAATCCATGTAATTACTTATGGGGACTCTTGGTGATTGTGATGCTGGTGCTTAGAAGCAATGGAGCTTTAGTCTCAAATAGTAGATGGCAGGTACTGCAACTCTTGGTAAACAGTGAGGGAAGCAGCCCTGGACCACTGGATCCTGTAGGATGTTTTCAGCTGAGACTGGAAAAGAGAAGGTCTGTGGTGGGTGAGAGGGTAGATGTGCTTGCATGACATGTAAGCAAAGAGGTATTGGAAATACCAGAGGTTTTGCCTCTGCAACACGTGGATGAAGTGCTTTCTTCCTCTTTAAAGGAAGTTGTAACAGTAAAAAAAAAATGGAAGTGACACGAATGAGTCTTCAAATTTCATCCCCTAGTGAGAAATCAGATTATTACTAATATCAGCTTTTTGAAGAAAATCAATAACCTAGAGCTATCTATTTGAAAGCATAACAGAAGACTGACTATAAGGGTTAAAAAAAAAAACAACAACAAAAAAAAAACCCAAAAGATTCACAGGTTGCAGCTGAAGAGGGTGGTTTTAAAAAATCTTTATTATTTTTGGAACTCTTTACCAGTGGTTAAGTTTGCTATTAGAGCGAATTGGTTATGGTGGCAATATCCTTGCAGGGAAACGTTGCTTATATCCCATTGTGTTTGTTTTTCCTAAGAATCTAATTTTCTATTCCAGCCAGCAGCAGAGTGCGGAGATCTGCACAACATTATGGCAGCAAGTGTTACCCCATGAGGTTACAATGAAACACCCACTGCACGCTCTGAAGATCTGAGAGGATCAAGCACAGCTCAGTTGCCTGCTGTAGGAAGAAGTAAAATAAATAGAGATAGATAAATTACTGAGAAAAAGTAAAATGTTCCCTACACACTAGGAGTAAAAAATGTAACAGTGTCCTGTCCCTTCTGAGCAGCCTCAGAAGCAGAATTAGGGAAGAGTGAATTGTGCACTTTGGAAAATCCTGCCCTTTAGCCAGACCCTCTCTAGCTCAGTTCCTCTGAGGGCCTGGGATGTTCACCAGTGATGAGGACAGTCATCATGGTGAAATAATGTACCATCATGCTGGGGCAAGAGGCTGGCTGTGGAGGTGTTGATGGTTTTGATCCTCTTGGGACTGGTCACAGGGATGCCCACGTGTTGTTTATGACTCACAGGACAGGAGCTTGGCAGCAGCAGTTGAGTGGAGGATGTACTGAGGTGGAGAGGCTGGGGATGATGAAAGACACATCTGCCCACTCAGCTAGGGAGGATGAGGTTGCTCTGGGAGACAATTCTGCTTCTCTTAGCACAGTTTTGATTTTCTACCACCTTATTTTATAATGAGGTTTTGGATTTGGACCTTTTTGTCTCCTTGTCACATGTCTTCCACTTGTCTTTGTGTCTTAGGAGCTGGGTGAGCAAGGCTATGTTTGGAGAAGGACCTGCTGTGATGATAAATAAGGTGCAACCAAAGCCATGGGCCCCAGATAACAGATGTTCTATTCTGCAGGACGCACCCGTTTGGGCAGTTTAATTTCTAACCAGTTAAAGATCCTTCCTGTGAAAAATGACTTCCCATTCCCAACCTTATAATGAAAGTAAAATAGTGGGAAGACAGATGAGTTAGCACTCCTAGAAATCTATTATGTAGCTGGGTGAGAAATCAAACAATTTGTCTCCCCCTTGACTGACTTTTCTTACACCAAATAACTGTGTAATTGTCTTAAACCCCGAACAGAGAGCACAGTCTGGAGGGGGAGAGGTTCTTATGTTTCAGCTGGCTCCCAGCTGTTCAGCTGGGGAGAACAAGGTTGTGTGTGTGAAGGGAAAGCACTGGGAACCCATTTCTCAGAGCTGCGACCCTTTTCCTGTTTGTCAGATGCACTGATTATCTGGAGTATGTTTTCTTGCTAAGTATTGTGTGAGATTCTGGCCATGCAGCTGCCTCTGAGCCCAAAAGGAGTCCTCAGCTGGCTGAGGCTTGGGTGGACAGCGTGGGATTGTGCACTCTGTGAACAGCAAGAGGAGCTGGCTGGAGCCATGGAGCTCAGAGCTTCACCTTGGTTGAGACAGCGGTGGGGAAAATCCACTCAGGAACCAAAAGATATAATAACCCAAGTAGTTATTTATATTTTAAACACTTGCAATATTTAAATTTTTACTCTCTTTTAGATTTGCAGAAACCAAGCAAAGGAATTTTGTGGGAGTGAGACCTTTTTTTTGGGTTTACTGGAGCTGGATATGTTGTTGTTCCTTCCTTACATCACATTTTAAAGTGCTGATTGTGAATGCTTTCCATGTAGATTCAGAAAATCTTTTTTACCATGCATTATATGGGCTCAATTTTAGAGCTTTTATTGTTTCCCCTTAATGAGAGAGATGGGTATTTCTTCTGATGGTAATGGAACTAATGGAGTTTGGATCAGGAAGAGACTTCAGGAAGTATTAAGAAGCCAAATTTTCGTCACATGGCTTGAATTTCACCCTCTGTGTTGGTATCGTAGTAAACTGTTTTCTAAAAAATGGTCAGTTTTATTTGAAAAAAGTGTATTTTTTTCCTTCAGTATGAGGCATGGGAAATTCAGAGACTATTAGGTCTCTAAGTTTTGTCCAGGGGCTGGCAGTGCTATATCTTTCAACTCAAGCTTTCAAAACAATCAGTAGTTTATTGTGTTAGGACAGATTTCTCCTCTTCTGAGAGCATAAACTGTGTTTTAATAGCAATGTTGATAGTAATCTTGTTAAAAGTTTAAAGCTGTGGTATGGGGAAATTCAGAGCTCTCAGCACAGTGCAAACTTTTGTAGTTCAATGAATGAGCTCCCCTGTTGAGAAGTGAATGACCAAAGGCTCTGTATCATCTCTGCCTCCTTTACATAATCCCAGTGGTGTAGAAAGCGGAGTTGCTGCCCAGAAATTAGCAAACAATTCCCAACAATGAAGGCACAATGAAACACACTGAACACACAGCCAGGGAGGAAGCTGGGGTTTGTGTAATTTGAAAGGACAGGAGGCAAGTCAGGAACAAACACACCCTTGAAAAACCCGGGGGTGTGAAGGGGATTTCTGTGCTTTTCTCTCCTCTGCCGGGACGAGCTGATGGCCAAGAGCAGGCATTGTCCTGCTGTGGCTATTGTGTGTGTGTGTGAAACTTGCCCTACTCCTCTTGGGACTTGACTTTCAGGGAATATCGAGTCATTTGTGTCTCTGGAACCCAGCTGAAGTCACAGCTGATGTGACATCCCAGCTCTGGTTGCCCAAACCCATGGCAGAGAACAGGAGGGAGCAAGTTTGCTTGGATGTTTTGGGCAGCATTCTGTTTACATCGTGGCATTGCCTTGGTTCTGTTTGCTGGTGGATTTTCTCCTGCTCTGTATCTTCATGCCTGAACCTGTCTTGTCAAGATTTGGTCATGGCTTAATTCTGTGAGACTAAGGTGGAGGAAGCTGTCCCCTGAGCATGAGACAGCAAGGCACAAGTTCATCCTTTACTTGACTTCCTGTAATGATCAAGCTCCTGTTTCAGTAAAAGCTCAACAAATGGGTTTGGCCAAAGTGTAGAGGTATGTGTGGAGACATTTCTGTGCCCGGGGTCTTTGCCTCTGGTCTGCTCCAAGCCCTGCTGCATGAAGGAATGGGTTCCTTGGCAGCTCATGCACAACCTCTCCTGCTTGGCTCTGGCCTTGATGCTCCTTGTGAGAGGTGCAGAGAAAATGAGTGCTTTGTGAAGTTTTTATCTTCTTTTCTTCCTGTTAGAGCTGGGATTAAAGAACGGGAGACACAGCTTTTTGTGTTCGGACTCAGATGTTTATTAATTCTTATCTAAAGTACAGTCTCATGAGTTGTGAGCTCTAGCTGACAGGGTAGAAAATGGCTCTGTCTCTTACTCTTTCCAAGGTCTTTAAAGCATAATTTGTCCAATAACGAGATGACACCTATATAATTTTTACTTTTAACCCAATAACTAACTGCCTGTGGTCCACAATGCAGACCTTTTCAGTCAGTTTGAAAACACCACCCAAACATCACCCATGAAGAAGAAGGAGAAGGAAGAACTTAGCCAACAAACCCAAATCCTCCATCTTGCTCTCTATACATTACTAAATACTAAACCCTTAAATCCTAAGCTTTGCACCCTATGATATCACACACTTCTACTCAAACTATACACTCATAATCCCAGTGCCACCACCCAATTTCAGAAGCCTGTTCCACAGCCTCAGGTCAAATGTAGTGTTTGCTTGAGGGTCAGTGCTTTTTAGCACAGAAAGCCTGAAATTCTCAGCTTCCAGGGTTCCAACACTGCTTGAGTGGGAAGGAGCTGAAAAGCACAAAGTGGTTTGGAGCCTGGTTGTATAAAAGAGAAGCTAATGACAGATATTTACGTGGAAATGTCAGTAAACATTTTCTACATGCTTTTGGCTGGCCCACTGGTAATGTATTCCCAAGAGAAATAAATTGGATTGTCAGTCAGCCCAGTGCCTTTGTCAGTCCTGAACTCCATTTAAAAATAACATTATTTTAACATGTTTTAAAGCACCTTTTCCTAACATGATCCAGAAGGTTGTGTAAAAACAACTTGGAATAATCTTGAAACCCATAGAGGGCCAAGCCAGAGAAGGAGCCAACACCTTTGGGCAAAGAAAACCAGAAAATCTGAGAAGAGCCAGGAAGAAGGGAGGGAATATATTTCCATGGAAAAATCTACCTCTAAAACAACAGAAAAAAGGTATTTTTTCCTTGAGAAATCTCCATGTTAAATGAATGCAATGCTGTATATATAGTTTTCTCTATATATTTATTCAGTTTTCTTATTGAAATAATATCCTATTAACACCTAGAGGCAGTAAGCTTTTGTCTTTGCAACTCCCTCATATTATGATCTTCATTATTCTGTTATTGGAATATGAGATTAGGGAGTTTGGGTTAAATACATCGTAAAGCAACAGCAGTGTGCAGCTCAGATGCCAGTTTTATTTTTCTGTGATTGGTTAATCCATGATTTGAAGAGACCAGGTGTTTAAATTCCACATTCTTGATTTTCCTCTAGCAGTGTCTCCCAGTCTTGTGGGAAAACACGATCATTTGAGGCCACTGCTGAAGGAATGCTGAAGTAAAGCAAAGCTTGAGAACGAATCTTTTAAGGAAATGATAACTCTGCAGTTTGTGTCAGTCCTGTTCTGAGCAAACTGACACCTAAATGACTGACAGCAGCAAAGAAAATACAGCAGCAGCACAGCAGGGGATCTGAGATGGATAGAGATGAATATTCCAGTGTTAGACTTTGTGACATCCTGAACTGGTGTCACTGATGAACATCCTGATCAGTGAAAAAGTCCCAGGATTTGCCCTGTTGGATTCAAAAACACTGATTGGAGTCTGAGGCAAGTCCCAAGGCACAGATTTCCCCTCACTTGAAGGCTGTTCCCCCTGAGCTCAAGCCCTTCCCTGAAGATTTTCAGGAGTGCTCATGCAGCATCAGGAACTCCTGGTGAAGTTGGTCTTTTGGTACTTCTGTACATTTACATTTGTTAATGCTCGTCAGGACTTAATATCTGTTTTAAAGTAGGAGTGTTGAACTCTGCTCTACTTCTCCAGTAAAATCTGGAGCAGCCCATACTTGCAAAATAGATGCAAAAGAATGAACAGTCAAGAAAAAAAAGTCAGTCAAGGGTTGGAAGCATTTTATTGTGCTTAATGGTGCACCAGTAGTAGATACACTCTGCAAGGGTGGGAATGTAGTTTCCTGCCTGTCGCTGACCAACATCTATTTAGTGAGTTTAGCCTGTAATTCTGGGATGGTGGGAATGATGTAGTTCCAGGTGTAGCTCCAATTTCTGCATCTAGTAGAGGCCCCTATTCTGGTGAGTCCTTTTCTACTCCTGTTTTACTCCTGTTCTACTCCTCTAGGTAAGTATGTGTAAGGGAATATGAAGGATTACTTGAAGATTTAAGAGGGAAAATCTTTTACTTCTTTATTTCCTTTCTCTGTTTGTTTAATATTAAATCCAGGATTATAAATAGAGGTTGTATCCCCTCTCCTTTTTTGGATTTTCTGTGCATCTAGACAAAGGCAAACCACATACTTGAGAACAAAACTTCTCTCTCAGAGAGAATTTTATGATGCACCTTTGGTATGATATTATACCAAAGCAGAGAAAATATTTATGGGAGAGTTACCCAAGCAGTGTGTGTATATATATGCACAGCCATGAGTGCATATGGACTCTCTCTGCAGGATAAAAAGCTTTTGTGATGTTTTATGAAAAATATTGAACTACCAAGGGGACTGGATAGCAGCAGTTTTCTGAATACTTGTGCTTTTCCCAGACAGCATTCAGAAATAATCGTTGGCTTCTGAGGCAAGAAATAAATAAAAAAGCAGCACATTTTCTCTGATGGAGATTTTTTGGCTTCTGTATGAGCTTGAGTCATGTGACTGGACTGGGCTGATTTAGGAGCAATGCAGTGCAAATCTTTTTGAGAATGCTGAATTCAGAGGCTACTAGGCACTGCAATTAGATAGTGTTTGTAGGATAGAGGGATTAGAAAAAATAATCACGTTACAGCTGCCCTGTGTCTCAAAGCTTGTTTGGAAACACTTTTAATTGGTCTATCTGTCATGCCTTTCGTTAGGATTAAGAATGGCTGTTGCTCAGTATTGCCCAGAAGCAATAATCTCAGCAAGACCATGTACTCTTCACAGCTTCATTAACCTCTACAATAAACAGTCAAGGCTTTACAGTATAAATGTTCACAGTGAAAATGTTTTGCAGCTCTTGTATGGGCCATCTGTCTTTTGATGTCGCCGTGGGTGAATCCTAGATAGTTATTTCCTAAAAAGTTCAGTACAAAAATCAAATTTTCAGGGCCCTGCAGGTATTTCAGATGGAACACAGCTCTTTTTGTGTACACCCATTCCCAGAACCCTCCTGTGGGCTCCTTCAGCAGAGTTCTGTGTAGTTGGAAAGGCGTGAGTGGGTGCTTGGGATGTCTGTACCCTTTAGGAGGGTGAGGAAGTGAAAAGACAGGTTGCAGTTCTTCCTCTAGAAAATAAACAGTGCTTTTTCACATGCTGCATCTTGCTGATTTTGGCAGCAGACTGCAGTATGCCCTAGCTGAAGGGAAGAGCTGGGTGGAGAGACCTCATGGAAAGATCTCCTGGATAAACTTCTCTTCTCATCTGGGAAGTGCTCTGAGAGAGGAGCAGAAAAGGGGAGAATAACCCAACCACACAGGGACTTGGATTTATAGCCAAAACTTGGCTGAGTGACCTACAAAATAGGGAGTTGGCTTTGGGAACTTGTATATTCAGATGGCCCTCTCAGGCAGTAACTAAACTGGTACTTGAGACAACAAGCTCCAGATAGGGAAAAAAAACCCAAACAAGACAATAAAACTAAAGAGAAAACCCCAAACCCACAAAATCTGCTGAGATATAGCAACAATAGATGTATTAATAGTATTTGGAAAAAATTTTCATGCCACAATCCTGGAATGGTGGGGAGTGATGTGGGGAGAGAATGTGTGGCACTGCTTCTTCGGCTGTCTGTGCTTGACACGAGCAGGAGTGAGAGTTGGTTTATGAGGTTAGGTTGAAATTGGAGTTTAGGGAAGGAATTTATAGTGTTCCACACTAGGATTTGAGTGTGAAGTAGTCCCTCAAGCTTTTAGGGTTATTTCTTTGAACGTAATCCCATGACAGTCCTGTAAAGCTGCCCTATTGCCTGCTCTGCTAAGGCACTATGGGTGATCTCTCCATGATGGTCTGTCTTATAAAATATGCAATGTCTGATTGAGCTAAGATTGATTCAGGCTGTGATGAGGTTGTGGATGTGTTAATAAAACCCTGTTAGGCTGTTGATACAGCAATGCTGCTTCTGTCACAAATTGTTTTTACTTCAGCTTGTGGTAAACAACTCTGGGCTCACAAAACAGATTTCACCATTGGCCTTTGAGTCATTTAACCATGATTGGAAACAACATTTTCAGGGAGACACTGCAAGATAAATGCCTGTTTCTACTTGGATGAAACTCCTTTTAAAATCCATCCTCTCTGTGTCTTGTGCTCATCCAGGTACTCACAAGAGTTTTCATCATCCAACCTTCACTCAGCCTTGACTCTCAGCCTACCAGCCAAGAATGGGCACCCATCAAGTACGTTTTTGGATGGCATGGAATTTTACTGGAACTGTGTATGATTTTTAAATCTCTTCTTTCCTTTCCAGAAATGCTTTAGGGTTTGATCACAGCCTTGAGAGGTGCTAGTCCATAGAATAGCCACCAGTGATTTATACACAAGCTACTGGAAAACAGACAGGATCTCTTCATTTAGCTGAGATGGCATCTTCTGCTTTCTTTGGGTCTTTAGCCGAATTCATCCTGAAGATAATGGGTACCACAGGTAATATAAGGAACAAAGAGCCTCTCCCTGCAGCTATGTGCAACTGCTGGTGGTTACCTAATCCTGCACCTGCACACAATTGCCGATGGTTTCATGATCCTATCTCTTGCTATCTCACACAGTCCACTTACTTCTTTTACACTGCAAAATTTCGTGTGTAATAGACTGTCTTGTGGCTGGACACTCATCTCTCTTTGCTCCAGTTCCAATCAAATTTCTCTTAATTTGATTCCCCTCTGGTTATATGAACTTTTTTTTTTTTTTTTTTTAATGTACTAAGAAAACTCTCTAGTGCAAACCAGAGTGGTTGGTGAGGTAGCTGAACCTGATTAGTATTTCTGAACATCTCCATGAGATAATGTGCAGTCATCCTTCCTCCCTGTTCCCTGTCCCTCCTGCTGTTGCAAGTGATTTTATTGCCAGTGAGATCATACATTCAGAGATGTTGTCTTGGTGCAAACTTGTATCTGCTGCTACATCTGTGTGAACCATTTCACATCAGCTTTCGGTAGCACACTGAGGTGCTCCCATTCCTCCATGTGAGCTGAGTTTCTTTCCTGATGGAATTTGCCAATGATGAAACCAAGTATCTATCAGTCAGGAATTATATCTAGGTTTTAAATCTCTTTTTGAATCATCTCACAATTTTCCCAGCTATTTCGTGGTCTCAAACCATTTAGTTCTCCTTATGCCTTGTCTACTTTCAGGAAGATTTCACTGAGCTATTTGTTACTTACTGGTTCCACTTTCTACGTCTCTCTTAAAGCTCTGGACCATATTAACTGTATATGTGTAAACCAGTAAATATAGGTGGTTTGCCAGAGGTCATTAACAGCAACAATTTTCATATTGAGAAGAGATTATTTACATTTGATTACTAAAAGTTGATATTTAGTCAACAACTATTTATATTTCTGAGGGACATAAGTAATTTCCCTTATTAGTAGGCAGATATACACAGACCTTAATCAGAAGGCTGCAAGGATTTCTCTGATGAATTTTACATGAAAGCACAGTGCTGTATCTGACATGAGTTGTCCAAACTGGAAATCAATATTTCTGGGTTTGGTGACACTTATAAAGGAGGAAATCAAGCTTGTTAGTGCCTGTCATGAAATGAAGTGGGTACTTAGCTTTCAGAAAAAAATCTGCAAAATTTTTGGAAATCTTGAGGACTGAGGATTTTTTTTTTTTCCACCAGTTTATCCAAGATACTCTTTTCCTACATAGAAAACTTATTCCTTTTATGGGAATTTCCTCTGTGGGGTGTGTGTGTGTTTAGGGAACCATATTTACTGTGGGGTCTCATTTTTCTCCATAGTAATTTTTGATATATAAAGACACTGTTTTGGTCACATACAACTCCATTATCTTATGATTAAACTCATGTTGGAATTATTGTCTCAGAGAGTGCAATGCTGAAATACAGAAACGGTTTAGTCATTTGTTCAATTGCACAACTTAAAATCTGACTGAACGCTGGAGATAGGGGGATTTTCTCATCTGCAGGTTGGTTTATTTTAATAGTAATAATAATAATAATTAGGAAACCTTAAAGAATGGTTTGAAATGGAAAGTCTTTAGGATGTAATATATAAATCTTTCAGAAATACCAAAGATAGAGAGGTTTATAATAATTCAGCCATGTTTTCACCCATGCAAGACAAAATGCTCTCACCAGACTTTATTCTGGCAATTTTTTGTCTTTTTTTATCCTTCTTTTTATAACCCTTTCTGGCTACTAAAATTGGGAAGATGAATGGCATTTGTCAGTCATGAAACAAAATACAGGGGAGTGCCATTTTTAGATTTAACAGGATGTATGTTTTGGGCCTCTGTGAAAGGAATATTTTTGAGCTGTTCCTTGGCCAGGTTAAATATTGAATTATGGACTTAGATTTTTCAATACACTCCAACCAAGTCACTGCCAGGCAAGTCCCTGTAGATATTTGTAAGTCAGTGCCGTGGTTTGTTCCAGGTTTCCTCAGTCAGAAGAGTAAGCCATGGTCCTATAGGAGACTCCCTTGTTCCCTTCAGCCAAGGAGGTGAAGGTGGGAAGAAGAGCTGCTCTCTCTGCTGACTTTTCTGCCTATGGATGAGAAATTAAATACTCCAGCTCTGCAGTGCTGAGCATCCTTCCCATTTGAGGGAGACTGATTTGCTGCTCGCATCTATCCATATCCATTAGCCATGCAAGGCAGAGGGAATGGAGTAGTTGGTGTTCAGGTTTGCAAAGAGCCAGGAGTAAAATTTTAATTTGTACAGAAAACACAGTGTAATGTTTCCATTTCTTCTTGTCTGGCTTAACCAATGTCCAATATGAGCCTGTCTTGCTGAGTTACTGTCAAGAGAAGGTGAGAGGGTGTTGCTGTGAGGGGTGAGTGAGCAAGGACAGCCACCCTATAATCCAGCAGAACAGAACAGTCCTTGCTGGATAATATGTCAGTGTCCTGTCCTGCAAATTAATTAATTTTTTTTAAAAAAGTAAATCCTTTGTTGATGGAGTAGCTGAGGCAGGTATTTGAAGACCTCTGTTTGCTCCCAGTGTAAGTGTAGGTGATGAACTGTGTGGGTTTTTTCATCCATGCAGTGTTTGCTAATGAACCTCCACCGTGTCTTTGAAGAATCCTTTATGGTGGTGAGAGGAGCAGCAGATGAGCAATGTGATTAGTGATGCTGTGCACAGGAACTCAATTGCTTTCACCTTTTTATTTCTCAGGGGAGTAGGTTCATATCACAGGGCCCTGGTCACTGCAGGCTGGGCATCTCCTTCACATCATTGCTGGAAGAATCTGGGAAAATGGGAAAAGCCATTGCACAAGAAATTAAAGAGTAATAACGGGCAACATTGTTAATGATGCATTTCTTTCTGAGCTGGATCTAGCAACTGTCAGCTGGGAAAAATATTGATCTAAGTAGCTGGGCATGGATTTTAGAGGTAGCAGAAGTAAATGATAATGTGAATACTGTTCTGGGCAGAGGGTTCTGATAGCCTTGCCAAATAGTGGCACAAATTTTAGCCTCCTGTTATCTGTCCTCACAAGGCCTTTCCTTCTGAAACTATCTTTGTCTGCAGGCTGAAATTCTGTGATATTCTGGAATGTAAATACCTAATTGTGATTGCAAATCAGGTGCTTAAACTTCCAAATCCTCCTCATCTTAGTGTCTTTGTTTTCCAGATTATATGAATCCTAAGGGTCAGAAAAGGAGATTTCCATCTGTGAAGCTGTCACCCTGAAACATTTCCTCCAGGACTTGTGGCATTTTGTAAATGCCACCTTAGCAATCAGGGATGAGGTATTGCACAGAAATATTTTTGGTAAATGAATAGAGGCCCTTTTAGAGGCAAAAACGGAGACTGACAGCAATCATCCCCAGGGCAATGTATTTCCTAGGCTGGACACTGTCACTCATTGGATCAGTGATGGAACACACAATTTTTCTCTTCTGCTTCACTTGACCTGCCCAAGCAGCTCCTGATTCATGAGAATTTCTCACTTGAGAAGCTGGCTCCTGTAGAAACAGTGCTGAGCTCTTACCTGTCCTGCTGTAGAGCAAATGTCAACCCTTATGTTTTGCTTCCGACTTCAGGAAACACCACAAGGACCAAGTAGTTATTTCAGTGTGGTTTAAAATATGTCTACCCTCAGGTAACAGTAGTTTAGCAAAATAAATCACTGCCGAGTTAAGTGGGATTTGGATCTTCAGATAATTATTTATAACATAATTTCAGTGTGAGGTGAGGTTGAACCAGAAGTTTTGTGATAAATAGAGGCTTAATTATGGCAATAAAGTGTGGCTTCTTTCTCAGAATGGCAGCCTCATTTATTTACTTTTAAAATTGTGTGAAATTATTAGACTGCAGGAAAAAAATAATGTTTTATCATCCAGAGTAGTTCTCCTTCTTTTATGAGATATAAATAATAATACTCTTACTGCAGTTGATGTCCTCTCCAGAAGGAGCCCAAATAGTGTGGCAGAGCTTTTTTTTTTTTGTAAGGCACTTCACAGATGATTGCAGTTATTCTTACTGTGAGACATTGTGATGCTATTCCCACTGGAACATTTGTCAAAGTGAAGCCCTGACAGCTTGAAAACATGATGGGGAGAAGAGCATCTCTGGCTGGCTCTGTCTGGGCACAAGCAGCTCTGTGGCAGTAAAAGACAGTCACACAAGTGAAAGCATGGACAGAATGATGCTGTTGTCTATGTGACAGCTCGTCCAACTGTCTTCTGCAGACCTTCCTGCCAAACTAAAATATGGGCCTCCAACAGCTCCTTGAGAATGTCTAGACATCAGATCAAGATTGCTGAAATTTTCTTAACTTACAGTCCCAAATGCCTTTATGGTTGAAACATCACCAACATATTTTTGCTCATTACAGATGTCTCACATCCAAGCAGTGTTTAGATTCCTGTAGCTCTGCAAGTCTTACATCTACATTTTTGTCTAGGTCCTGTGTAATATTTGAGGCTGTTCTATCTACTAGTTCAAATAAAACTCATGTCCAAGTGGTAGCTTTTATTTCATTTCAGCAGCATCATTTTTCCTCTGGCTTTGACAGATGCCGTATGGCTCATTTATAGGAACTGAGTATACCACTGTGACTGTGCTACCTGTGTACTCATTCCTCTCTCTCTAATCCTCCAAATGGCTTTTCTTCATTTCCCAGAGCTTTTGCACACTCTTCCCCACTTATCTCACAGTCTGTATCAAACAAGATCAAAGTTCCTGCCTCCAATCAGCCCATAATGCTGGCCTTCATCACCTGCTCATTACATTTTCAATCACACATTTCTGCTCCTTTCTCTCAGGCAATCCTTCACTCTTGGAGGGAAGCCACCATCATCCCCCTTCACCCACAGAAGTGCCATTATCAGCCTTGGAGTCCATGCTTTTTACCCCATTGCCTGATGATAATGATTAGGTCTGTGGAAGGTGCATGCCATGGTCATCATCTTGATTTTGCCCTTTCCTTGTAATTTTTCCACTTTCTGCACATTCCTGTCATCTCTTGCCTTTGGATAGTGACTCCTTTCAGGCCAGGGTGGCCTCAGTACATTGTGCAATGAATTATGAAAGATGAAGAATATACATATTTGTTATTTTAACATCTAAATCTGGTCCAAATAAGGCTTCAAAAACAAGATATTTAGCAACTTTTTGCTGTCCTATGAGACAATGAGTTAATTGTATCTGTCTTTTATTCAGTTTTTTAGTAGATGTGGGAGTACATTCAGTCACAAGAACTACTCCACAGCTATCTGCTTTCTCACTAGCAGCACCAGAGCAAATTTAATGACATGGTAACATTCTGAAAAGGGTACAGAGAAAATGGCTCAAATTAACTAAATCTCCACATTAGTGGATTATTCAAACCTTCTGGGGGGCGGCATTCACGCAAAGTTAAAATTGCCTTAATTCACTTTGGAATAAATATTCAGTTTTAAAATATTCACACAGCGTTTGGGGACATTGTTATCTCCTCTTATTAATTTTTTTCTGGCTTCCTCGTTTGCCTGGGTGGGAAATTCAATACTGGGCTGGGGACTGAATTCTCTCACTGACCTCTCTTCAGCTGATCTTTGGGATATCCCACAGAGATTTGCTTGATTTCATGCCCAGATACATCTCTGGGAGTCTTGTGTTCATCCATCTGTGTTTGGAGTGGACTCCCAGGGGCTCTCTGGGTGCAGCTGATCCTGGGGTGTCCATGTGAGCAGCAGGAGGTTCCTTGGATGGTTCTGGATGTGCTGCAGGGAGACCTGGGACTGGCACTGGCCCCATTCAGAAACTGGTGGAGAACAGGGATTGCAGAGCTCATTGTCTGAATCCAGCGCTGCAATTCTTTGTCCTTCCAGAGGAGGACACGTGGCTGCATTTAGCAAGAGAGCTGGTAAAGTGAGTCATTCTTTTGACCACCTTTTAGCACTGTCAGAACTGTTCTTCAGTCAAAAAACCCACTCAAATTACATTTGTTTCAGTTGTCAGACTGTGTGGGAGACTTCTAACACCATCTCTACTGCTTGAATATATATGCTATGAATATTTCAAATGAACGCCTCCTTACCCCCCCAACATTAATTTTATAGATGGATAATTAATTATCCTCCCAATGGCAACTGGCTGTGGTTTTTATTAACTTGCAAATCAAAAGAAGAGCCTGAAAAATGACAAGCTAATTTTTTAATAAGGTATGTCTTCCATGTTTATTTGTATTTTATTACCCAGCAGTCTGTAAAGTTATCTATTTAATTTGGAAAAATGCATTATCGCGGTTTGAGTAATCTCCCGTGGAAAAAATATAAAGATTATTTTGCAACCACAGTGTTGAAATATGTTGTACTGCAGTCACGAATATGCTAACCAGATAGATATCTTTGCCTGATTTAAGTAAGTCAGAGTCTCACTCTCTCATTATAATGATCGTGACAGAAGTGTTAATGTTCATAAAACCCTTGCAAGAGTTTTCTCCTGATATGTGATGTTCCCAGACATGAGATTTCTGCCCTGCGGTTTCCTGCTATAATTTTAATTTTTTTTTCTTTACTTCTGAGATAGGCCCAGGATTTATTTCAGCAACAAGTGTTTTGCAATTAGTTTTGATGGAGTCAAGGTTTCACTGGTTCTCTCTAGTCTGCAAACCCCAGAATTGTTCCACCAATGTGTAATGAAGTTTGTACAAGCAGCTCTTCCACATGAAGGGAATGAAAAAGTACAGAGGAGCTCCTGCCAATGTTTGCTTCATATTGAAACTATTCTGAGGAAGATTCTAAGAAATGAGGATGAAAATCATGGAGAGAGAGAGAAAGAAAAAACACCAACAAAAGAACTGCTGCAACATTTTCATAGCTGTTTGCACCCTTTCCACAGAGTTGTGTTTACCACTTGTGGTCCTGCTGTTTCTGTGGCTTATCAGGAAATAAGGAGCTCTGCAATCCTGGCAGAGTTTAGCAAAGTCACTAATTGCTAATTGCTTTGATTTAACTTTTCAGCTTCTTGTCCCATCGAGAGCTGTCTCCTGCCTGGTACTGTGCCTGGAGGTGGTGACAGATTCCTGCTGCCTGGGGGCTGCTGTCTGCCCTTCCCCTTTGGAGACAGGCAGCTCTGCTCAATGTTGCTCTCTACCCTGCATTTCTACCCATGTTACCAACAGGAATAATGATATCTCTGTTTATGTGGATCCATCTGCTGCTTCATCCTGCCTCGACCATGGGAAGTCCCAGATGTGCTCATGGAAGATGTTGGGTGCCCATAAGGGAAGAGGGGATTTCTCCCTCACCCCAAGGCCAGCTTTTCGAGATGAGCTCATGTCCCCTTTGAAGCTCTGAAACAAATTGCTCTGTTTGTTGCCCTGCTGAAAACTTGGCTGGAAGTCATTGGCTTTCCTTCTGAAGTACAATGGTTTATCATCTCCATATTCCTTTTGTTCTATTGGCATAGTTTAGAGATTTCTTTACTATTCATATTTATGCATCACTTCTTGGAAGCCTGTGGGGAAGACAAGATAGAGAAATCACACTTGAAAGAAAAAGCTGTCAAGTTTAATCTGCTGCATTTCTCATTTTCTGGAACTGTGGGAAGAAATCTTTTCGAGGCAGTTGTTTGGACAGTCTCTGATGCAGCTTTAGAAACCCTGGCACGTTCATAATGTTTGACTGTATAAAAGGTGTTTGGTGTATGTGAGCACTATAAATCCAGGTAAGGGCAGCACTGGGGAGCTCAGACCCATGGTTTGCAAGGTGTCAGCAGGTGACAGCAGCAGAGGATGCCCAATGTGTCTGAGGTGAGGGGGCTGCAGCCACAGGTGCCTCAACAGGCAGGAGCTGGCTCCTAACAGCAGTTGGGAGCAGACATGAAGTCACAGCACTATTGATCATCGTCATATTTACAGGTTTAATATATAACTGGTTTGTGTCTACAACGAGAAAAACACGATTTTGGATAGCAGTGGTGTTTTGTCTGCCTGAGTGATTAGTGTTTCACTTAGCACTCTGTTAACTGCCTGCCAGAAGCATAAAGGATGCAAGCTGGTGTGTCATATCTCTCTCCAAGACCCGTCAGGATATTTATTTAGTCAGAGGGTGAGGGGAATGTTGTGCTAAGCACCTCAGTGAGCGATGTGATCGTATTGGGGAAGCAAGAAACGTGCTTTGATGTCAGTGAGGGTGAGGTGGTTTGTTCCAGTCTTCATCATGGGGCTTCAATGGTGAATCTGAGTTCGGTGGAGTCTTGGAGCGTCCCCAACGCTGTGATGGGGTGGAGCCGGCTCGTTCAGGGGTTAGCTCACTTGCTGGAATTGCGGTCATTGCTCTGTGTTGGCCCAGTTGAAGGGAACCATGTCGAGTGTAGGATGGCATCCAGCTGCAGTGGCCTTGACCAGCAGGAATTGCTGATATCCCAGCACATCCCATGGGATATGCTCCTCTTTCACTGCTGCTCACACCCAGAAACAAGACTCCACACACTCTTGCAAAGTTCTTCTCAATTCAAGAACTAGTATCTGGCACCAATAATGAATTTTGAATTCCCTGGGCTAATTAGGTGTGCTCTGGAAAAGCCAGAAAGGACTTTGCCTTTAATTAGAATTCATGTTTCATAGAGGTAATAAATCTTGCTGGGGTTTAGGGCCATCCATGCACTTCTTTTGCTTTTTTTGACTCAAATTTTGGTTTCCTCCCTTGGAGTGTCACTGATCAATATCTTGCCTTCCCATATCATGCTGTTTAACTAACACTTTTCCCCATGCCATCCAAAATCTAGATCCTTACCATTAGTAAGCGATATGCAAAACACCTGATTTCTCTCCAAGCTCAGGATAATGCAGGATAATCCCCAGCCTACCAGCTTCCCTAGAAGAATGCAGCAATCCCGTTTCCTTTTTCTTTCTTCAAATTTTGTTCATAACCTTGCTGTACTGCAAATTAAAGAGAGTATTCTTTTCAGCCCTGGCACCAAATTAATTTAATTTCCATATTTTCATTATCTTCCTATTAACCACTAGCACTCTGCGACAAAGAAGCCATTTGAAATATATAAAGCTACAGCCATTCCCTGCTGCAAACTCTCAGGGGCACTTCGATAAATTACATCCTCATAATGAAGAAGTAGGGGAAAGAGTGGCAACAATAGATTTTTTTTCACAATGAAATGAAATCGGGATTTGATCTGATGCAACATGACTTGCTCACAGCGCAAATAGAATATCAAATTATCCCTGTGAAATTTAAGCCTTGCTATATTCCTCCCCTTGTATCCATTGTTCTGCTGAAACCTTGAAGACTGCATACAATAATTTGCAAATGGGGATTTAGTTGATACAGTTTATTTTTGTCAACTTTCTCAATTTAATTATCTTCAGCCTACAGTCTAATTTATGTGTTTGATGTCACTATTCATTAGCAGTGCAGATGCAGCCTGGAAAGAGATTGTAAAACAGCCCAACAATGCATCTGGGTTCCCTCCTTAAACACTGTGCACCAGTTAAATGCTGGAGTTGGTTACACAAAGGATTTGAAATCAGAAAAATTACTACCTCAAGAAGCATAAGAATGTGGGTTTGTATAAGTAGTGTCTCTAAAAGTTGTAATATCAAAAGGATGTAGTTCTAATTCTGTGCCAGGGCACATATCTGGTTCATTAGCTGTCACTCAGAGGAGAGACAGACAGACCCTAAACTGGAGTTATGATTTTCAAGGTCACTGGCCAAATGAAAACTGGCAATTCATTTCATTGTAGGTTACTGTGAAATGGATTTGTTTGGGTTTTCTGTTCCCTTACTTATATAAAAATGCCTTACACTGTTTTTAAATAAGTCTAAGGTTTTTTATATTCGAAATTAAAGTTTTGGAATTTTGTTTGTTTTGTTTTAAGCACAAACTTCCATCTGAAAAAAAGAGCATGTTTAAAATGCCTTTGTTTCTACTTATGTGGATTTTAAATTTTGTTTCAAAAACAAATCCTTCCACAATCAAAACAACTTACTGGCACCGACAGAAACACGCAGATTAATTTTGATTAACTGAAATGCACATTTGTAAGAAAATTACAGATATTGGTTTGTCTGACTCTGCTAAATACAGTTCCCTGAGTTTAGTCTCTGTGTTGGTCAGAGATCAAATCTGGCACTGGCTCCGCTGGTCTCCAGCTCTGCAGGTGAAGCCCAGGATTGTTTTATGCCTACCCATGGCATAAGGGAAGTTTTTCCAGTTCAGGCTCATCTTGCCGGCAGGAAGACACCTGCTCATGAAAATCTTTTCAGCACAGCTTCCTCCCCCCATCCATCTTGTCCCTGAGTAGGGGGAATTAGTAAATCCCTGGAAAGAGGAAGGCTGAACCCTCTGCTGTGACCTCTCTGTCACTTGTTGCTCCCTGAAGATGGGTTATGGGACAAAACCAAGTGGGCACACTCTGCTCTGGGAGGTTTGGTTACCCTGCCAAGGGTGATCTGTGCTTTAGGCTGTGTGTCTTTGCCTTCTGAATGGCACAGTGGTTCCTGGGAAGTTAAGAAATAACTCATTAAAACCTAAAAATCCTCCATCCCTCCTCCCCAAGACCAACTTCCCTGCTGGTGTGGAGCACGCGGTGCTCTGCCCGCTGTGGGAGGTCTTGACTGGGCTCAAAATCCTCCTTAGGTTTGGCTGAAATCTCAGGTTTCAGGAGCATGGCCTGTTGCTCTTGTTTCCCTGGCCATGGGGCAGAGGAGGAATTCCTCAGTGCCTGACACTCACCAGCTGCTGCTGGTTTTGGGGGGATCCCAAGGGCTGGCAAACAGGTGCCAGTGGCTGCAGCGACCATCTGAGTGGGAGGTGCTGCTTGGTTTTGGGATATGTGTGGCCTGAAGATCGTGAACCTTTGTAATACTACTTTGGTGACTGTTCCCATTTATCTGAATTAAACCCAATCTCTTCTAACTGTGAAAAATCCTGCCCAAGTAGCTTTAAAAATTTAAAGCGAGCGAGGGAATCGTTATATGTATCAATTAAATCAACCCTGCCAGTGACAAGTGGATATTTGATTTTCAACCCCCAAAGGACAGTACATACTGTATTACACTAAGGTGATATTTTCTAATAAATTATCTAGCTGACATCTTGCCTCTGAGGGGGAGAGGTAGATTGTTAACAAAGAAGACAAACCTGTCTTTTTCCTATTCATGCCTCATTTCCATTGTGCATAAGGGCACTGGTCTCAGTGCTCTGTACTTTGTGTACTTTGGGAATGATGAGAGGTGGCAGAGGAAGAGTTCCTGAGCTGCTTATACAAATATATATTTTTAAATATTTTTTTTTTTTAATATAGAATCACAGAATTGCTAAGGCTAGAATAAATCTTTAAAGGACATTTAGTCCAAGCCCTCTGCTGTGACTGGGGACATCTTTCACTGGATCAAGTTGCTCAGAGCCCCATCCAATCTGACCTTGAATATTTCCAGGGATGGGGCACCCACCGCCTCTCTGGGCAGCCTCAGCCTGTGCCTCAGCAGCCTCATTCTAAAAAAACTTATTCCTTACATCTGTTCTAAATTGATCTCCTTTAAATTAAAAACAATAGCCCCTTGTCCTATCACAACAGGCCCTGCTGGAACATGTACAAAGCAGTCAGAGTCAACCCCTTTCCTCTTCCTTTCCCTACCCAGAAGCAAGTTATTATCTCACTCATAGTCATGGAAATATTAAATCAGATCTTCCAGTACTTTTGTATCAGCATTGCTTCACCTCCTCATTCACAGAGCCTCACCTAGGGTGGGAAATCACACACATTGTGCAAGGAGACCACGTGAAGTTTGCTGGCTTGGGACAGACCCTGGCTCTGCACAGGAGCTGGAATAGAGGGAAAGGCTGGGTTTGCTCTCTTTTGGTCTCAGGGATAGCCAAGATTTGTTCCTCAGCATCTCCTCCTTTCTTTGTGGAGATGGTGACCCCAAATATCTCCCCTGGGGCTAAGGTTTGGTGAAGAGCCAGAAGAAAGGCTGTGTGAGGAGTATTTGTTGGACTCAAGGGAACGTCTGTGAGGTTTCAGAGAGGGTTTCAGTGGTTTGCAGTGTTTGAGAGAATTGCTAAAATTATTAAATTGGAAATAATAAATTCTCAATTGATTCAACATTTTGACCATGTAAGCTGGGGGCGAGGGAGAGAGCTGACAGCTGGTGGAGCCAAGTTTTGCAAACATCCATGAGTTTTCACTGCACAAAAAAATCTTTTATTATTTCCCAAGTTGTTTCAAAAGCATAATGGCATCTGCTGAGGGATCAGGAACCACATAGTGAGGCACCTGTAAATGAACAAGCAAAGTAGAATTTAGAAGGCAGTTTTGAATGAATCTACATCGAAAATACTCCTCTAATTCACTTTTCATATATTTAGGAAAGCGGTTCTTGGGACTCAGTTTCACTTGAATACAAGACATAAGCTCATTGTATTTACTGTGAGCTTGTTACATATTAATATCTATTTATTAGTATTTGATTAAACAATTGACATGAATTTGGTTTCAGTAATTTATTTTTTTAACAAATTTTCATGCAGCTTTATCCCATCAATATGTGACAGAACAACTGGTTTGCTGGGCTGTGTTTTCCCTAATTCTGCCTTCAAAAGGGTTTTCACAGCTTTTAAATAGGACTTGTTGTGGTTTAGTGTCTCAGAGCTGCAAGTAAATGGCAGTTCTCCACAGGGAAGGATGTGTCTGAAAAAGGCTCAGCCTTCTGCAGACAGTGGAATAACTGCAGGAGAAGCCTTAATTGGGTGCAGGAGGGAGGAAGGAAAGAAAGCCTTTGACAGGTTGAAATATTTTTCTGTAGCAGCAGCATTTTAGAGGCACTTGTTAATGAAAATGATTGATTGGAAAATGAGTCAAAGCTTTTAAATCTTAAAAAATGAATGTTTTTTTCTTCCTTCTTGAAAGTGGATTCCTCATCTGATCAGGAAGACAAGAGAATTTTCTTCTCCACCTCCAAAGAATTAAAAGTTCCTTCAGGCTCAGTGTTTCTGTGAAACACTGCATAATTATGCACGGGACACCTGGTGCATGTGTGTGACAGGCAGGATGAGGTATCTGGTTTGCTTTTGAGACAGAGAATAGTGAGAATAAAAGGTGAACTACCTTTTGTACTAAGTGTTTAATAATGTCTTTTGTCAAACAAATTAACACCAGGCGCCCTCCCCAAAATCCAGCCTAAGCTAATGAAGAGCTGGAATATTACCTGCCATGCCACCAAAATTTTTAGATAATATATATTGTTGGTTCTGATGTGAAATAATGAAAATAAAATAAATGACAGGCTGTTTTCAAATGGCTTTATTGTCTGTTCTGTTCTAGTGGAAGTGGTAGTCTTCAGTATTAGTAGGGAAGGTAGAAATAATGGTAGGAATATTAATATCCATCTTCCACTTATGTCACACTTCCAACCCCATGAAATATATGTGGAGATGATACATGACATCAATGTAGCATCAATAAGAGCTCAAATATAAAAAAAATTCCCAAAGTGAGAGCTTTTCTACCAGCTAATTCAGATTTGTTGCTTATTTATATTTCATAAATAAAATATATCTTTTTGCCACCTGCTTATATAGTGGCACTCATAAATAAAATAGTGACCCAGTAGAATCTGAACATTAGGAAAGGGAGTGAATGTAATTTTAAAATGTTGAAATTAGGTGAGGCAGAACAAAAGTAGCTGGCAGGCTGCACTGCTTTCTGTGTATTCAGCTTGCATGCAGGGTTTATATGCCTTCAAATTGTTTGAGCTTTAATGGTCATAAAGATTAGAAAAAAATTAAAATCCAGTGAAGTAGAAAGCAGGGCTCTCCCCACACACATTTTCTTAATTTAATTCGTTTTTTTTTTAAATGGGTCTGCTTCCAGCAAAATATTTGGTTCAGAAGCTCTGACCTCAGATAAATAATGTGCTCTACCATTGTTTTAAATCAATGGGCATTGCCCATGTGCTCAGTGCTGGCTTCTGGTGAAGGTCCCTTCTGGCACAAGCTGTGAAGTCTCTGCACCTCCAGGAGTGAAGCTGTCCACCTTGGGAAACACTCAGGCTCCATTTGTAACCTGGAACCTGTGCTAAATATCCCTTCTTGAGGGTGCAGGGTGAAAATGAACCAATTCCTCAGTTAAAAGTGTGTGTAAGTGGTTGGTTTTGGCTGCTTGGAGAGGGGTGGGAGGTGTTACAGGCACGGCTGGACTCTCAGGTTTGCGCTGCAGCTCTGTGACTCGCAGCCCACAGCTGTGGGTCCTGTGTGGGCAATGCTCCTTTTCCCAGGGTCACTTTGTGTGGGTTTTGTCTTTAAATGATGGCAGGAGGGGCTGAAATGATTTTTCCTCTGCTGGGCTGGCTTTATGCTCTGAGTGCACACGATACAGTTCTGGGCTGCACGCCTGGGTGATGTGTTGAGCCTTGGGTCTCTTCACAAGATCTGCGTGGACAGAGATAGGGAGCAGGTTTCAATCCAGCTCCTGGGCTCTTGTTTGCTGTCCTCTGTGATGGTTCAGTAATCCTAGGAGCTAACAATAATAATATCAAGTGTCATTACCAATGCCTTTTTTAATCATCCTTATAATTCTTATTCTGAATAGCACTTAAAGCACATTTTTATCTTTCGTCGACAATAAAGTGCAGCCTCATAAATATTTAAATTGTCTGATTAAATTATCCATGCTGAAACAGATAACTGGGCACTTTAATAAGCTTAAACTAAAATCTTGGCTGTTATTATCTCCCTGGAGATGGGAGAGAAAGTGATAAAGGTTCCCTCGGCCCGGGTGACCCTCACGCCATTCAGATCAGCAGCGGGTGATTCTTGTCAAATCTGAAAGAGGCCTCAGAAATGAAAACAAGGCTGTTGATAATTAATAGCAGTCATCATAGTCTGTCTTTATATCTCTCCAGCTGATGAAAGAGAGGACAGAAAGCCTGGATGGCCCCTGGATGGCTCCACAGCCAGAAAACCAAAGTGGGGAGAGAATGCTGGATGGGGCTTTGTGCAGCCTGATCCTAGTGGAAGTGTCCCTGCCCATGGCAGGGGCTTGGGTCTGGATGATCTTTGAGGTCCCCCAAGCATCTGTGATGGTGGTTGTGCTGGTGAAGGTGTCCCACTGGAGAAGGGGAAGAGGTGTGAGGCCATAGAGGTTGGTTACCAAACCAGCTTCTTCTGTTTAGTGCCTTTCCTACACTCACAGACACTTGATTCAAGTCTGTACTGAGAATTTCAGAGCCAGAGAGGACTGCTGTGTTGTTCCCTTGAGGCACATGCCAGCCATGAGATGTCACCCAACTCCTTGTTCAAGTCCTCTGGCTTGTAGCTGGATCAATGCATGTGTTTCTTAATTGAAAAATGAAATTGTTATGGCAGCTGCTGTTTTTCTGTCTTTGTGTTCCTGGAAAATGTTGAAACAGCCTCTGAGTCACCTATTGCTGACTCCTGAGGTCATTGCCCTCACTCCAACAGAGGAATCTTCTGTACCTTGCCAGCCTGAGTCAGTGAAAGCTCTGCACCCACCTGCACTGGGTCCCAACTCTCCTCCAGGCATGAGAGCATCTCCCAGAGCCACTTTCAGCCCAGAACTGCAATAAACTGTGATTTCCTCATCTGACACATGACATATACAAAAGGCACTCTGGGCTCTGGTGCAGCCTCAAGGCCTTGGTGGAGAGAGAGAGGAACCAGAAGAGCAAATGAGGAGAGCAGGGAAGTTTCAGAGCAAGGAAACATGAAGATAAGGGGGAATCGTTTTAAGCAGAACCTGGGCTAAGTCTACCCCGTGTGGGAATTATGAGAATCCCATGGGTGGGGGAAAGGGAAAGAGGAATGAAGATTTGGAGCCAGGCTCCAAGCTGCACAGGATGGGTTTTTGTGGAGATGGTGAGTCTCTGCAAGACCCTGTGTACAATGAGAGCCTCCTCTGCAGGAGTGGGTCAAGCTGGCTTTGTTTGATCCCAGCCCCCAGATCACTTTGCTGCTGGCTTGCAGTGGGTTACCAAGCCTTTGGCTGTGCTGCTCAGCTGTTTCACATCCTGCCCAAAATTCTTGTGCCCCTCCTTTTTTCTTAATCTCTTCTACTACCCACTCCACTGGCTCTGCCAAGCAGCTGCAGCGGGTTCGGCTGTGGGCCAGAACCTGGGCTCCCTCACCTCAAACAGCAAGAATTGTTTTTGTGCTTGCTTTTTGTGCTCAGGGGAACAGCTCTGAGCAAGTGTGGACCGGGTTAAAGCAGAGAAGAAGAGAGACAGAAGATTCCTATTGCAACCTGTTAGACTGGACAAAGTCAGCATAGAAAATTTGGAGCATGAAAGCAGGAGGCTCGATCTGATTTTGCTTTTAGTCCCTTCAGTACTTCACAAGAAATTAGGCAAAATTTTCTCAACATCCTTCAGCAGCAAAAGACCCTCAATAAACCCTCCACTTAGCACACATCTGAAGAAAAACGAAGAAACAGATTGGTCTGAAAATAAAAAGGAAAAGCAGGGCAAGAAATATAATTAACAGACTTATTACCTCAGGGGAAAAGAAGGGTTTGTTTTGCAACTTCACAGGATGGGAAGGATTTAAATGTTGAGTGGGTGCCTGTATATCCTTGTGCACAAGAATTTCTAGCTCTGTGTCTGTGCTTTTGTGTCTGAGTATACAGATGGAGAGTTGGCAGAGCTTGTGTTCCTGCGTTTACAAGTAAAATGTATATACTTTATTTATACATTTGATAGGAAACATGGAACAAGCTGTCAAGAGCAGGTGTGGGCTATGTGTGTATGAAAATGCCTAATATATACTTTCTCTCTCCTTCCAACTTACACAAACACACCCAGCTCTTCAGACCACATTTCCACTCCATTTTAGGCCAAATGCTCCCAAAGTCACTGAGCACTCTGCACCTTTTCCTGCAAATGAGGCACTGGCGAGTAACAGCTGAAAACTCACCATCCCATAACCTCTCTTTCTTTCTTTTTTTTTTTTTTTTTTTTTTCTTTAAACCATTTTCCACGATTTTGCTGCACTCTAGTTTTTCAAAAGAGAAACTTCAAGCAGAACTGCAGGTACTTGTCTTGCTGAGAACAGAACATGTAACACAATTGTCAGTCTGGCAGGTAGTGCACCGGCCTCCCCGTTAATTAATCTTTAATGCCATTAATTGGTTGTCTGCTTGGTGGCGAGGAAAAAGTGTAAACATTGTTCACAAATCAATTTAATTCTGCTCCTAACCAGGTTGTTTTCAAGGGGATAAAAGCAATTATGAGCACTGCAGTGACTGGACACTCAGGCTTTGCTGATAACACCCCTGAAACAGCGACATGCACGAGGCACAGTCACTGGTGCAGGTCTGTTTATTGTTTTTTTTTTTTCCTCTCTGGTATATGAGAAAGGAGGGATATCATTGGATTTAATTCCTCTTTTGCAGCTGACTCCTTTATTTTATACCCTGAGCCTGGCCTAAAACAGACCTTTTGGAGTCCTCTGCAGCCCTCAAAAACAAAAGCAGTTGCTCCTTGCTTACAGGGCAAACTTTTGGGTGTTTTTTCATTCCACAGCAGGATCTTGGATATTTCATTCTGCTAATCACTGTGGAAATCTTTGCTCCAGCACCTGGGTACAGAGCTGGCATGACACAGTGGTCCTTAGTTTCAGCATGAGGGCTGGGTGTGCCAGCGTTTGTGACAGAGCAGGAGTGGTAGTGAGAAACTGCCAATTTTCAATTAATCACATTTCATCAGAGGTGTGCCCTGATGTGCCAAAACGAGCAGGTGTCAGGATGAGCTATGTGAGTTCTGTACAGTCAATATCATAGGTGTCATGGGTATTATATATTACAGATTATCCCTGCCCATGGCAGGAGGGGCAGAATTAAAGGATCTTTAAGGGCCCTTCAAACCCAAACCATTCTGTGCTGTCTTCTGGTGACATCCCTCTGGTAGAGAGCTCTGCTGGGTTCTTCACAGCCCACAGCTTCTCTGAAAAATCTAGGGAAAGGTCTTTGTGTGTGTATGTCTATAAACTCTTACTCCACTATGTCTCCCAAGCTCCATCTTCTATTTTAGAGCTTTTCTTCCTGCCAGAATTGGCCTACATGGCTTATTCCCATGCCAAATACCCTGAAACACTCTCTAGTTAGCTGATGGCCCCTCTTCATGCTCTACACAGCCTTTAGTAAAGCTCAGCCAGTGGTAGGATAATGGGACCATCTCCTCCAGCCCTCTGGCTGAGCTCAGACCAAGCTGGCAAGTGAGCTGCAGGGAAAATGTTCTCCTGGGCCTTCAAAATGATACTCAGGACTAAACAAAACATCAGCCTTTGCTGCCCTGAATTTCAGAGCAACCCAAACCACCTGCTGAATGAGCCTGGTAACTCAGGAAAGCTGGGATTAGGGCAGCAGGGATACTTAAAAATATCTGAGAGCCAGAGGGGAAGATAATTCCTCTGCTTAGGGGTAGGAGCTGAAGCACTCACAAGTAAAATTTATTTTGCTTTAGGGGAGAAAGCACATCTTCCCAGAAATGTCTTTAGGTGAGATGAGGCCTTTTGGCTTATGTGCTGTGCACATTGCAAAGGGTGTGGACTGGCAGCAGAGTCAGAAATGCACCAAACCAGCAGCCCTGGCAAAAGAAGAGGTATTTGTAAGGCACTGTAGAAGGATGATTTCACGGGGGCATTGGATTCCCTGCTTGGCTCCACACAGAACTCGTGGTGTGACCTGGGGTAAGTTTTTCTGTGAGAATTATGGCTTGATAACCCTGCCCTTGCTGCTGGTGCACAGAGTTGCAGGGAGCATGAGGATGTGGAGGTGCTCTGCAGAAGCCACAGATACAAATGTCACAGGTACAAATGTCTGGTTGTGCAGATTCTCACCGTTGTGCCGATTCTAACTTTCATTAAGAAGTTGCTCATTTAAAATATTCTGTATTTTTTGCCTTCCTTGAAGGACTTTGAAGGGTTTTTCTGTGGCTTGTAGGAGTCAGGAAGGGTTTTAGGTTGTAATCATAAGTATTTAACCCTGGACGAAGTGAATGGTTTGGATGTGAGTATGTGGTGCTTTGGCTCACTCAAGTGTAGAGGTGGGACCTGACTACTCTAAGTTGGGCACACTTAGACACCTTAATTCCCTCAGCAGAACTCTGATAAGCCGAACTCCTTGTGGCATTTTCTGTTCTATTGTGACAGTTCTGAATGCTCTGCTTGCAGCATTTTTTAATCTAATGTGATGGTATTTATGAAACCTTTGTTGCTGTCTTTCAAGACGGTTGGAGTCTTTCTTTGTGTCCTTTTAATCTTAAAATTCCTTGATATGGAGAATAAACTTTGTACTTTAGATATTTTCGCAGAAACCCACTGGTGACTTTATGCTACTGGATGAATTTTTTACCATTTTCTGGTTTTGAAAACTGAGTAGAAACCCAATTCTTAATCTGTGTTCAAATGCCACATTCACCTTCTCCAGGTGGTTGAAGTGGTATTTCTTGTGTGTCCCTCTCAGGAGCTGAAGCTCTTGCCAGGATAGCTCCTTCTCCCACATAATCTATCAGCTGCTGTTGGGGTATTCAAAGATCATCTGAAGCTTATATTACTTTTCTTTTGAAAATTGTTTTAATTTAATTACTCATAGCAATTCAAGAGGGTAATACTCTCACTGGTTGGGATAATTAGGAAGCCTTAATTAGCTCTTTAAAAAATATCAAAATGTAGCTGTGTCATTGCTATAACATCCTCATTATTTCAATCTGGCAGCTTTAACTGGTGCATTTATGTTTCTGATTTACATATTCTTTCCCTTGGTGCTGAACAATATGACTTGGAATAATAATAAAAAAGTGAAGTTACTCCACAGAACCTTTGCATGAGAGATGTGGGTAAATACAATATGTGAAGAATATTCCAGTATCTTACAGTTAAACTTGGCTTATTACTACAGTACTTAAAATGCAATTAAACTGTGCTTGTGGATGTTACTTTGTTGTATCACTATCTTAAATTCAGTGGGTGTGCAGGAACACATTATTGCTCTAAAAACCCCCTTATTTTTGGAGGGTAAAAATGCCAAATGTAAGGTCCTCCCAAATACTATGCAAAAGCTTCCAGACTCTTAAAAAAACCTTTTTGTTGGAGACAGCTGAAGGGTTTTCTCATCATCTTGAGTCAAGCAGGAGGTGATTTTTTCCTCTTTCCCTCTTAATTAGAATAGAAACTTTGAGCCTATGAGTACTTTGAGATGATAAAGAGATATAAATTCTTTATGTAGAAGTATATTGTACATTTGTCAATATATAAAAAAAATAGATTGCTTATGCTGAAGAAAAAAAATAAACCTTTCAAACAATCTTTTAATAAGTAAATAAATACTATCTGACCTTTAGTCATTGTGTGCTTCACTGGGATTCAAAGTGATTCTTTAGATAAAGACTGAGGGGTACTAGAGGAAATGGTACTTCCTTGGATATGCAGTTTTTGTATCCGAGAGATGCTTCCAGGAATGGAACAGGAATTCGAGGGGGAGAAAATGTGGATTAAAAAAAAAAGTAGTTTATTGTACTTTTTTTTTTTTAACTTATTTTAAAATATACTTCATTGCATTATAGAAAAGTCAGGATTTAATTGCACAGGTGACCTGAGGATGCTACAGCAAATGGAGGTGAAAGTCTGGGGCTTTTGGGAGGTGGTAGTTTTAGGACAATCAGAACGTTTGGGACACTATTTTGTAGATAAAACTATAAATAGCCCAGTTAATGCTTCCATTCCAATTCCCTATTTTGTCTCTTATTTATAGACTTCTGTGTGTATTAAAAAGGAGGAGACCACAGGGAATAAGTTTGTGTCTGAAAATGCAGGGATCTGAGAAGTAATTTAGAATTCACTTATCTGATATATATTAACTGATACATGAAATTGAAGGAAGGCAGATGAGTGGCCTCTTGGAGCTGATTCCATGATGTTGAAGGATGGATTTTTCACATTTGAATGCAACAGTTATTCAAGATGTTTTTCACTCTTAAAATGAATACTCAGAATGGAAGTTTTATTTTTTTTTTTCTGCATCAAAGCAAAATCATATTTTATTCTTAATGCAACTCAGTGTGACTGTCATGTAGGAGTTCATTCAATAATTTAAAGTGCTTATCTCCCTGCTCTCCTCATGCTCTTGCTGGTCACTGGGGCTGCTGATCTCCTGGTACTATGATGACCACTAGTTCCTGGACCTCAACAACTCATTTGCAGAATGACCACAAGCTTTATATCCTCTCTCCAGGGAGTTCTCTTTGAGAAAAGGCTATTCAAACCACTTTGATCCACCATCATTTGTGCATTTCACTCCCCAGGTTTGATGGCACTGGAACATCCTGAAAGATGAATTTTTCCTCCTTTAATTTAAACAACATTGTGCTGTCTGCAGAAATGAGCTTAGCCTTTCTTTTCTGACTTTTCCTATGTCCTCTGCCCTAGCTTCCTCAGAACTAGGATGCTACAGATATTCCTCTGTTGCTGTTCCAGGTGTAAACAACATGAACTTGCTTGAGTAAAAACCATACAACTGGACGGGAAAAATGACCAGGAAGCAGCAAATTCAATAGGTTTTTCAACAACAGAGCATCTAAATTAAGAGACAGCCTCTGGCAAGTATGTAGTCCACCTCCAGTTTATTAAGATGCTGGGGATTTGGGAAGTTTCTAGATAAATCTGCAAACCTGGCTGAAACAAACCCGATGGATCTTTCCGTTCAGGCGCTTTTCTCTCTTAACGCGGCGTTTACTTTCCTACGATGGCTAAGCAAGCAGGTTCCTGTGAAATCAGCTGGTTTGTTCTTCTCCAGCCATGCTTACCCTCTGCAAAGCCCCAGGATAAACTAATTAGGGATTTGCTGTTTGGAGAAAGTTGTGATAAGTTTGCTGACAAGGGCATCGCCTAATCTCATGGCGCACACGTCAGTGGCCATACATGTGTGAAATTAAGTGGGTTTTTGCTGATTCCCACAGACTGCCTGTTTTTATCTTGAGACAACATTCCCAATCATAAAATGCATTAACATCTGCTATCAGGGGCTTACTGTAATATGTGTAACACCAGCAGCAATTCTTTGATATTGCCTTCAAATGCATTGTTGAGGGAGATCACAGAAATGGCTTTGATAGGCTACATGATTTACCTAGAAGAAGGAAAAGCTGATAGGGAAAATAATCCTGCAAGGTTTTTGCTCCAAATAGAAATGGTATGGATGGATCTGGTACCTCAGCTGCTCATAGGAGCTGGCCTACCTGAGGGTATTTTGTTCCTTTAGGCTAGTTTTAAGTGAAACAACTGGCCTGAAAAGACCTTGGAATCAAATACACACCTGCAGTTGGGAGGATGATGGGAGGTATGAAGTGATGATAATGCAGAGCAGAGAATAAAAAAAAAAAAAAAAAAAAAAAAAAAAAAAAAAAAAAAAAAAAGGCAAGAAACCAATTACCCCCCCCTTACTTTTTCACTGAAAAAAAAAAAAAAAAAAATCCTCTTCAGTTCTAAAACCTAAACATAATGTTTCTCTAGGTCACAATAAAACAATACTTATTTAGCTTCCACTAGATTTGCTGCAGGCAAAACGTGATTGTTGTTAAAGCACCAGATACACAAGGCAAAGAAGACAACATTCCATTTATTCTGTCATTTTGTAGTGTGATTATTTAGTACTTGTCAAGAGATTTCCAGCCAGTTGAAGCTTTCTGGACCTTCAGCTGAAGCACAGTTTGGGAGGCAGTAATGTCCCAGTGGGGAATAGGGTAAGAATATTAAAATACAGGGTTTATCACACATACCTGAACTTAACTGCAGGTAGGCTCAATAAAACAGCTCCTCTGGCAGTGAGCAATTACTTCATCCCATCTCACTGGGGATGCTCCAGGGCCCTATCAGGACACCATTTCCTCTATCCTTGTCTTGAGCTGCTCCAGTTCCACAGACAGTGGCTGCAGGATATCATCACACCCAAAACGTGGGGCTTAGGGAGGGGGAAACAAGAAAAAATAAAGAGAAATACCTTTTTTTTTTTTTTCTTCCTCTTGAAGCATCTCGTCTGAAAGATTTTTCAGGTCCCTGTGCTGTCTGTGCTGTTGAGTAGAGCTCAGCATTCAATTTGCAGGGAGTAGAAGGGGTTTGGCACTGAAAATCCTTGGATCTGAAACAGTTGTGAGTGTAGGGAAGGGTGTAAAATGGATGGAATTTGTTATTATCTGATGGCATATAAAGATTGATTATTTTTGTTCTATTTTAATTCTGTGGAAATGTGAGTAGTGGGGATCTGCAAACTAAGAGAGGTTTCGTGCTATGCAAAGGGAAATACTTCCTTTTACTTTTTGCCTTTCTTCCCCCTAACGTCAGAGAAAATTTCCAATTTTCTTCCTAAAAGAAGAACTTGGAATCCTTCTCTGTGATTAAACTGAGCCTTTGTTTTCAGCAAAGTATGTGGAAGAAGGTGGTGAAAACCTCCAGTTGAGACTGGACTGACTGGACGTGTGATTTACATAGTTAACCTTAGGGATATTAATGAATGTGTAGCTTGTGGGGAGCAGAACTAAATGGATGCTTATAAATGCATTAATTAGGGTTGCTGAGGCTGCTGCACACCAAGTAAAATAACTAGGATGCATTTGGGATATTTGCCCCATGGTATTCAAAGCACGGAAGAGAATCCAGGGAAATTGTAGGAGAGCCTGACTTAATCAGAAGTCCCTGCTGCAGCAATCAGGATCAAATGAATAGTAATTGTGTTAATCAGCTTGTGAACTTTTGTGCCATGTTCATAATTTCAAGTACCATCAAATCCTGTGCAGTGGGCCAGTTGCTGCTGCTATAATGAAATATTGTCTGTGGGAGGAAGGATTTATTCTGTTGTAAGCCAGTTGCTGTTTTCCCTCTAGCAGTTTTTGTAGAAGCCTTGGATATTTTTATTTTATTGTTTTTATGATTGAACTAGAAGAAATATTCCAAAGCACAGCTGTAGAGTCTCTGCCTTGTTTTTCGGGAAGGAGATTATTTTTGGTACCTTTTCTGAAGGATTGCTCGCCTCTAACTGAGTAGCATGTTGTCAGCTCTGAGAAAAAACCTCAGGAAAATGCTTTTTACCTTCAGGTTATGGCTGACCTTGAGGGAACTTTGCTCCCCCAGCTGTGCTGATGTCCTGGGGTGACTCTGTGTGGGGATGAGCCTTTGAGCCATCTGTGTCTTCCAGGAAGTTACTAGAAAAATCAGGAGAACCTCCAGAATCCTGCTGAATATTCACTGCCTTAAAGCTGGAGCTGGATGTGCAGGAGTTACCTGCAGGCTGGGTCCTGCTTTGCTGCACCAGTCAGTCACAAATGAGGAAGGTTGTTTTGGCAGTGGTGGTTGAGGGATCAAGTTCACCTTGCCCCTGGGGAGCAGCATGGCCCAGGGCTGAGCTTCCCAACTGGTGGCAGCTCAGGGGTGGGAATCCCTGACCTGGGCTGTTATTTCCCAATGCTGCTGCTTTTATTTCCCAAAATGGGTGGTTTTCCCCACCTTGTCTATTAAAAGTGGGAACTGTGTAGGGTTCTGAGCCCTGACACAGGAACAGCTGGACTTGGGAGCAGTTGTGCTGTGATACTTTGGCTCTCCCGTGTGTATTTGCATATTTGCTCCTTGTTTTTTGTATAACATTTTCATGGGTAACGTATTCATTACAAATAACCATAAAAAGGAGCAATAAATGTCCTGCCTAAAAGGACTGAACGAGGTTGTAGTGATTGGAAGTGCATAATGCACGATGCAGCACACAAAACTTCTCAATGCTCTCATTAAATTAAAGTGTTTCTTATTTATGGGCCCCAATCTTCCTTGCAGAAGTCAATGCAGATCCACTCCTCATCTGGGACCCCCTCCTCTCTCCTGAAAATGTACAAGCCAGATATGACAAAAGCAGCATTAAAAATAATCTTTACCTTCCTGCAGCCAGAGAGAGAAACAGAGACTGATGTCTCTTTGAAGTCAGGTTCTGTTGAAGCCAAAGGGAATTTTGCTTCAATGAAAATGGAGTTGATCCAAAGTATGGGAATGTGGGGAAAAAACTGGATGCAGGTAGTGCAAAGTAGGAAAACTTCTTGAAAAGTTAAAGTAAATTAGGACTTGAAGTAGCCTGTATTCAGTTTTGTCCACCACTCTGTTTCCTTTGTCAATTTAAATTAATTAAGCTGGTAATTAGGGCACAGTCAGGTTATGAAACGTATATCTTAGAAAGTCAGAAGAGTATGTTTTGTTTTGGTTTTTCCCCCCTTAAAAGAGCCCGTGCCTTGCAGCACAGGGCTTGGATTCCTTGGGAGCTCTCAAGTGTATCCCAAACACAAATGCAAGCCTGTGTGCCGGCTTTTTTTTTTTTTTTTTTTTTTTTTTAAGGTCACGTGTGATCTATGCCATAACCAGGGGGAAAGGGTCAGAAACAAGAGCAGAGGGAGGTGAGGGGGCAGCTGTGATCACATCCCCACCTTGCCACATCAATTAAAGCCTCTGTTGTCAGCACTGATGGGTGAGTGGCACCAGCACCCTCAGTTCCTTCAGAGCAAGGCTGACAAAGTCATTTTATTGCTAATGTCTCGTCTTTATGGGGAGATGTCTACAGGAGTCTTCCACCCTCAAATTCCTGTCTAGCAGTGTGGCAAAGAAAATAGCTTGTCTCTTATCCTAAATTGATTAATACTTGTGAGTGATGTGATTCTTTCTGCCTGATGCCATAGTTAAATTTCAAAATGCTTGTCTCAGTCCTGGTGTTGCTGTCCCTGCTGTAAAACACAGGGCGGAGGCACAGTTTGGCTTTCCAGTTTCCTGACCCCTTGTATGGGGGAATCATATTCCCTTCCTCGTCCTGACAGGAGAACAGGGCACTTCTGAGGTCTTCCTGGAATCACTGCAGCAAGTTGTGATGTGAATAATGGATGACATGAAAATCCCTGCCCAGCTAAGAGAGAACAGTGCAGCGTGGTGCAGTTTTCCTGTTGCACTGAGACACGGAGCTGAAAGCATCCAAGCTGTCATCTGCAATTAGAAACAAAATAAAAGCACCTGATAAGAAATAAAAGCTCTCATCCATTGCTATGCTCTGACTGCAGACAGTGATGTACCAGGCCTTTGTTCTGAGAACAAATCTTCTCCTTGGGAAATTTTTATGTCCCTGTATGGCAGAGAAAGCAACAGCCTCCCTTTTACATCTTGCCTTTCTCCTTCCTCTGCAGCTCTCAAGATAACCTGTTTGCAGTGCACAGCCTGGTCTGTGAGGTGGCAGTCCCAGCTTTTGAGGCTGTCCCCAGCCTTGTCCCACTGTCCCCAGCCTTGTCCCACTGTCCCCAGCCTTGTCCCACTGTCCCTGTGAGGTCCCTGCCTTGAGCAGAGCTTGAATTGCCATCACCTTTATGGGTTTTGCTCCCTCCCTTTAAAGTAGGTCTTGGTGCTGTAACCCCTTCTCCTTGGGGGGGGATACTGGTACAAAAAGCCCCCACAGCTCCCTGCAGGAGTGGTGGCAGTGGCAGAGGGGCTGAGGATGCACAGACAGGCTGTGATCCCCCACAGCCCCTTCCCCTCAAAGTCTGCTCCCTCATCCCTCCTGCCCTGACTCTGCCCTGGGAAATGGGGCTAAAGAGAGGCTTCCCCTGGCATTTCCCAGGCTTAGCTGCATTAATTATTGTGGCATCTTTCTGGAAATTCAGAGCCCTTCTGAATAGTCTCGTTTTTTTAGTCATCAATTTAATGACGGAGTCATCCTTGCCAGGTGGGAGAGCCTTTCCTGTCGCTCTGTAAGATTTTCTTCTGATCTTCCTGAAGCCTTTTCTCCCCACCTTCTTTCTGGCTTATTCTTTTCGCATTGACATGGGTTGTTTGTTTTTTCATGCTCCTTTCCCCCTCAGGGTAGTCTGTGACCCTACTATTTATCTTTCTGTATTTTCATTTTTCTTTGTGCTCTTCCTCCTTTGGCATCTTTGCTTCATTGCACACTCTGCTCATGTTCCCTCTGTGCCTGATATCCCCTTCATACTCTGTGCTCTTTCATCTTTTCCTTATAGATCACCTATGCCTGCTCAGTAATTTATTTCAGGATTTCTAATTTAAAAAATATACATATTTCACTTTATCTTTTTAATTAATTTTAATGTACATCGTTAGGTGACATCTTGAGCCCATCAAATATAAACCCCTCAGCAGAAAAGAGTGGGTGAAATTACAAAATCAAATTCAGTAGAGAATGAGCAAGAAGCAGCTTCACATCTTAAACACAGGCATAGCCTCAGTGAAAGTTGTATGATTAAGTGGAATTTCTAGCTTGATCTTTGTTCTTTCCTCTTCCCCTCCCCTTTTTTTTTTTTTTTTTTTTTTTTTAAGCAGAAAGGGACTGTGTAAATGAAATCAGTATTTTCTACCTCTCTTGGTTGGGAAAGGTTCTTTTCCTTGTCAGCCCAGAAGGTCGCAAGGATAGAGTGGAATATAAATGACTCTGCAAATGTTTAGATTTCATAAAATTCAAGCATGTACACTTAACATGCTGCCTTTGATTGGACCCTGCATTCCCAAACTTCCTGAGCAAATTAGCTGCTCTGTGCTGCAGACCTGAGGAAGATTAGTGACATTTAAGAAGTGGCCATTTGGAGGGAAATACATCCTAATGATGACCATAAGTCTTTTGTGTCTATTCATGAATTCATGAGGTTGGCCTAGTGCATCGAGAATGAACTCTGGGGACAATAAACAGAAAGTTAGAAATGCTGAAATATGAATTGCTAATGAGGTTCTTCAGCCCAGGGCTTGTGTTGGAGTCTCTTTTCTTACCTGGCTAATGGGTCAGGGAAAGGATTGCAAAGGATTTCACTTGGTGGAGATAAAGTAGGTTAAATAGGTTTGGGGTTTTCATTTCCGCTTCAAAGTTGTCATTTCAAATTCAGGCAAAGCACAATTCAGCACACAGGAAAGTTAATTTGCTGAGTGTCTCTGAATAAGTAGTTTTCTCTTTCTAATTTGTACCTCAATATCTATTCCTGTTTTCCTTCAGAATTTTGTATTACTTTTAATAGCTTGAATTTTCTTTAGCTAATCTGGACTGAAGCTGAGAAGATTCAGCTCTGCAGAATTTCAGTGGCTGCAATTATGCACATAACTAATCCATCAACCAAAAGTTCAGCGGGGAGCATCAGAGGAAGGACTTATGATCTCTTCTGTCTTCTGTAATTTGCTTTTTCCAATTACATAATGTCATTGTTGCAATTGATAGCATTAAACATTGATTCCTGATTTGTCATCACTGTTTTCCATGCTTCACTGCTGTGAATGAGGTTTGGAGTTACTGCAGGACCTGTGAGGAACCAAAGGTGCATTAATGTGTCAGCTGCTGCAAACCTGACTCACACCTGCTGCAGTGTGGCTCTAGAGCTGGGATGGGATGTGTGATAGGGTAAAAGGACAATTTTGCAGAAATTCAGAATTATTCTTCCAAACTCACATTGTTGAAGTCTGTAGCAAAGCTGGGAAGAGAAATAAGTTGCTCCAGCCAGTTCATCTCTGGTCTAGGAAAGGCTCCTTCACTTGTTTGCATATTAGCTCCTTAAAGATTCTAAAGGACTTTGCAAGTAGCTGCATTTGGCCTCTTTTTATGAGAGCAGAATTCCTTCTCCCATCCTGTCTCCCTCAGGACGACCCAGACCACTCTGTGTGTTCCTGGGCTGGAACTCACCACCTTTTACAGAAAACACATGGTGGTGCAACGTAATTAATTCTAGAATAAGTGGTTTAATTGCTTTCCCCTTCAGAGTTCTTACTCTGAGTCTTGCTTATTTCTTGAGCCAACAGGACATGGTTTGATAGTCACAGCTGCCTACAACTGCTGTAGGATTTGTGTATTAAAGTCCAGCTCTGCTGTTGGCTGTCGGCAGAGCCCAGAGGAAAAGGGTCGGAAGGTGAGAAAAGTATTCCTGTTTCATGGATATTACAGCCTGTGAAGCAAGGCTCTCACATTTTCTGCAACTGGATCCTATGTGTGAATTGCAAGCCCTTTTTTTAAATTCTGAGAAAGAACCAGTGGAAATTTACAGATGGATGGAAGGGGGCAAGTGGGGAGAGGATTATTTTTGTAAGAACAGCGAATGTATTCTTAACTTTGCAGTGGAATGGTCTGGTGATCTTAGTAAGTTCAGAGCTCAGGTAGATACAGGCAAGCCATTGTTTAAGAAGCCTGGGATGAAATAAGCTAGAAAATGAGAATATGTAACTGTGTGAAGAATCCAAATGAAATCAGTGAAATTGGTCCACCTGCCGCAGGATGACTTGAGGTTAGGAAAAGATGTGTCTGCCATCAAAAGAAGTTAGTTTGTTGGATCTGCAGTGGGAGAGAAGGAGGGAGAAAGAAAACTCTGCCTGCAAAATGCAGAGGAGCAGTTTGATGCTGCAGCTATGAGACATCCTCCCTGGTACACGTTATGGTGAGATGCTCCAGCACTTATGAATAATTCAGGCCCCTGAGAAGAGGCCATTAGACACTGACCCAGCACAGGCTGGGCCCATCAATCTCTGTTTCTGAAGGAAGCTTGGGCTGCAGCAACATCCTTTTGAAAGCACCAACACAAGACACTTTTGATTTGCAAGCTAAAGCGGCCCTCAAGTAAGAAAATCAATTTCAACACAAAATGACACGTGAGTTTTATTAAGTCAGCATCGTCTAGCCTGCATTATTTAATAGTATGAGCTCCTCTGACCTCTGTGAAGAGTTAAGCTGCATGAGCAGAATAATGTATGCTTCAGTTTAGCTCCAGAAGTCAGTCAAGAGTTAAGGTAGAAACAGTCTGGCAAAGTGGATTTACCTTCTACTTATGTCCTGGAATAACAAATAGGTGAAATGTAAAATCTCAGGTCCAACTAAAGTGTTGTAAAGAAGATCAGGTGCTTCCTTTCAGTACATTTGGTTGACATCAGCTGTTTTCTTTGACCCACTCCCCTTTTTTCCCCTCTTCTGGGAGCCTTTTGGCTCTGATGAGAGTGGGAAGTTTGCCAAAATCCATTCTTTCCTGACATTTTGGGACTTATGTCCTAGACATGAGCATAAAGGCTGCAGTTTAGGAAGCAAAACAAAGTACATGAACACAATTAGGAAATGGATTTTTTTTTTCTTCAAATGATTGCCATTTGAAGGTTGCAAAGTTTATTATCAGTCCAGAAGATATTTAGAATTTCCAAAGTTCAGGAATGGAAGAAGGGGTGCCATGGTGAGAAGTGGCCAATAGCTGGGAGATGTTTTCACCTGACGTGGGAGACAGAGATTTTAATGTCTGCTGTTGGCTATGTAGGATGTGTTTCCAAACTCTCTGGATTTGACTGGAAATCTTGCAGTTGATAATGACAATCCTTGGCAAGAGTGTCATTAAAACTACTGAAAAACAATAGTTTTAGCATCTGTTCTTTTTTTCTGCATAGAGAAAAAAATGAATGTTTGAGTGTCCATTTGTGGTTTTTTTTCCTCTGAATTAAAGATGTGTGAAACTGTTCAGTCCAAAGTTTTTCCCCCTAAAAATACTCATTTTGCTGGCTTATTTCAGCTGCAAATGTTTTACCTTTTAAATCAAATGCTTCAGTATATTGTTTCAAATGGGCATTTAGTTTTAACATTTTTTGTACATTCAGGTGGTTTTTAAATTTTTTTTGTCACAAATTAGAAAATATGTTCTTTCTGATGAACTTTTTTTTTCTCCTTATTTTTTTGTTCAGCCAGGAATGTGGAAAATCAATTATTCACACAATCCTATTTGAGTGAAGGCTTAGGTCAGGTTAGTTCTTACTTTACCCAACCATTCCAATTATTTTCTAATATATGCAAATTCCCTTTGGCTCTTTGGCTTTCTGATAGTCTAGTCTGTCAAACCTTGGCTGCCTAATCGCATTAAAAATGAGACTCATCAGGCAAATAAGACACAATTCTACCCTTAACAGTTCTAACTGTTAAGAAGGTTGGAGCCATTGTTAGAGACCCATGGTTCAATATTTTTTTTTCCTAAAAAGATAAAAATAACTTTATTATTTTTATAACTTTAAATAATAAGATCATAATTTTACAGTGCACCTCAACTGCTAGGAGAAGTGGGTGACATTACCTTTCAGCCCTGAGAACTTTCCCTACCAGGAATATCTGAGGCTCCCAATCCTGTGTATGGGCAATCCCTGCCATGACAAGAAAAGCTTGGAGCCTGAGGATGGGGCTCTGAGTCACTTGTTTCCTTCAGTAGTGAAGCCATTTCCCCAGGGACTTCAGTTTTGCAAGCCCAGCTCCATCCTCTTGATTAAGGAATCCCATGACTTGGACCACAACAAGTTTTTCATTTATTTCGGATACAATTAAAAGCAAAGAAATTCAGTGTGTAATTTGCTGGCAAACAAGCTGCACCCCCTCCTCCCACCTCCCCACCATTACCCCCTAACCCTTATGCTTGTTTTCCAAATTTGGGTAATGATGAGGCTCAAGGGAGATGTGAATTATAACTTGTCTGTGGCTTGGCTAATGAAGAAGGAACAGACTTTGTTTCCATCTGGACTGTGTTTTTATTTGTTTTCTCTGCTTTATTTAAAGGAAGCTGAATATCTTAAAAAAAAAAAAAAAAAAAAAAAAAAAAGTATTGCATAAGTAAATTAACCTGAGCATGCTGGTGGTGCAGTGGGACTCCCAGGCAGTCCTTGTCCACACAAATACTTGTTGCTTATACAAAGTGTATTGGCAATAGGAGAATATCTTCAAAGTGTACAGGGTTCTGAGGGTTTGCTTACAAGGTTTTACATACAGACTTTCTCTGTGATGTTTTTTGCTAAATGGAGTGCTCAAAAATTCCTTCTGCAGGGAAAATAAAAGGTGGTAAGTGTAAAGCAGCCCTGGATTTGGAGCTGAAAGAACAAGAGATAATTTGTGTGGGTACACAGTGCTGCAGCTGGGAAAGCTGATCACTTCCCTTTTAATTTAGCTTATTCCAGTGACCTGAGAGCAAGAGCTGAATGCCCTCTGCAGCCTTTCCAAAAAGATACGAAGGTCTGGAAAGACCAACATCTGATAAATGGGAATGGAAGCACAATTTGAGAGCCAACAGCGAAGACACTCACAATTAGCAGCAGTTTACGCTATTTCAGGATTAGTTTCTGACTGTGGAATACTATTCCCAGTTGTTCCTCAATCCACTGATGTGCTCCCCTGGGTGCTGAGGAGGGTCCCACATCTGCAGGGATTTCTCTGCAGGCTCCAGGAAGGCTCCTGGTGGCTTTTGGAGCCCTGCAGTGAAGCGTGAGGGCCACTTCCACACTGCAAAACCTCAGCACCAGCTGTAATAGTTTACTCATCTTCTGGCAAAATCAGTTTGCAGCTTTGTTGTAAGAGATACAAAAAGATCACTTGGATGGGCTTCTCATGCTTTTCTGCTGCTTCAAAGTGACCGTAAATCTTCACAAGAAGTTTTGGTATGTCTTCCATCATCACGTTGGAGAACGTTCTCATGGCTGTAGCCTTGACAGGGCTGGTGTCAAAATGGAGTAGAAAAAAGATACTGAAATGGCGACATGGAAGAAATAATTTAATATTGTTATGTACCTAGCAACTTGTTTCCTTTCCTTGCATGAAATTTACCCCTGGAGGACAGAGAACCTACGAAAAACCCTACCAAGGTCCCGTTTTGGGAAATCAAAGGAGACCTCTCTGAGCAGAAAACCAGATCGCAAATTCCTTCTTGTTCACATTATTCATCCCACTTTATGTTATTAGACCCTGTTGAGAAGATTCTGTTTTTTGCTTTTCTCAGGGCTGTACTTTTCCAGCTTGTCTTGCTGGAGGTGGAGGCCGTTTAATGTCCATTCCAAACCCAGAGCTCCCACGGCGTGCTGCCTCTGTGCACAGCACACCCCACACATCAGTGTGCAATTTGTGTGTGAGGGGGCACTTTTTGTTCTTTCTCAGATTGATTTTTCTTTAATCTGACACGAGATGTGTAGACAGAGAGGACGCAGCTGTTGGAGCAGCACAAAACCAAACACGTGCAGTGATGGAGAACAGCAACGCATCCTGTCTGCTGTCAGGCCTTGGTGAACATTATGTCATGTTTGCTGCCTGCTTCTCTTAGAGGAATTATAAAAAAAATATTCAGGAGAGAGCCATTTTTAACATGCTGTCATGAGAAAAAAACCATGCCTGACCCTTCATTGCTATCATGTCTATGAAGCCCCTCATGAATTAGATCACGTGTGAAGCTTTTCCTTTCTGTTTTGTTTTGTTTTTTTCCCCCATTTAATAAGGTGCCAAACAATTTGTCCCCATTCTGTAACTGATTTATTTAAATGCCTTGTCTCAACTCCTGGCGCTTGCTAAAATATATAATTCAATCTTATCAGATCCTGTTAGGCTGCTTCCTTGTTGACCATATGGTGACAAAGTTCTGAGAAAGGAAATAGATTTAGGAAAAAAACAATGAGAATTGTTCCTGGTTCTGAGTGATATATGGGGTTTACTTAGTTCCTACTGTTTCCTGAAAGGGCACTCTGGAGAGTAAATTGCTCTGTTAATGGTCTAAAGACGTGTGCCTAAAATAGCTTCTGTCCTACTGTTAATAAATAATCTGAAAACTTGTCACACTTTTCAGCTTTTCATTATATTAGAGAGAATGCAGGCTTTTCACAGTCCTGTCCCTGGGTGTGCACGCACTTTTATATATCTTCCCTCATACACCAATAAATAGAACTTTTCTCCCATACTCTAATTCATGAAAAGACTTGTGTTGGTCATGTTCATAAGCTTTTCTTTTAAAAAACCCTCCAAACCTGTAATCAGTTGTTCCTCAAACTAGCATGAGCCTTTTTTAAAAAAAAAAAAATATTTTGGTTGAAAACCCTGAGAAGAATTTAAAAAAAGTTCTCTGTGAGTGAGGTCACAGGACCATCTCAGACTCTTTCTCTTAATGGAATGAATTGGTGTATGGGAGCCACATGTCCCATGGCAAGCACATATTGGGTGAACTAAGATTAAATTGCTGTCACTTTTTGGCTCACAAACAATCCAGAACTTGCTGACACCGAAAAAAATGAACAGGCTGAAAGCACAAGCAAGAAAGGGAATTATCTTGATCTAAGGATGCTTCTCCTTGGAATGTACAAACAGTACAGATGACAATACCTCTCAGCTAAAGGGGTTTTTTTGACACTGGTTGTAGGCTGAGTGATGTTCCCCTGCTCCACTGTAGTCCTGACTGTGTAGCTACACTAGAAAGATGGGATTTGGCTTCAAAGAGCTGTTTCATTTCTCTTTTCCTCTCATCTCTTGTCATTGCCCTTTCATATTCCTGGTTTATTCCTCTTCCACCGTCCCAGCCCTTCGTGGCACCTCTGAACCTGCAGACTTGGCAGGGAGATGAGACACAGGGATGTTTTCACTTCTCAATGTTCTTTATTCCTGCCCCCCAGGCAAAGTCACATCCATCCCCTGTGGGCTGTCAGAGTGGGACAAACCTCTCTGGACTGGCCCTGGGGGCTCCGTGTGTTTGGGGGTGACGAATCCCTGGTCATGGGGCACAGAACAGAAGTGGCTGCACTATGTAACAACCTTCACATCAAAAAAATAAGTGTGTTTGCTCCACCTTGTTATCCTTCAAAATATTTCTCATCTGACAGCATATAGGAGCTGATTGTTTCGAGCATTTTGAGGCACTGGGCGCTGATTTCTCACTGGTTGCAGTTTGCTTCAAAGTTTCTTAATGGAGACAGAAACCCTTTTATCTGAAGAGACCTGGAAAGTGCTTTGCAAATAGCAGTTAACCTCCATGCCATTGCAGTCAGTTGGCAGCTGTTAACCTTGTAAGCTTTCTCCTGACCACTTTGCCTGTGTGTATTCGGTGCCTGAACCTTGATTTAACACAGGAGATGTCACCACGGTGTTTGTTAAAATCCTTTCTTGACCCAGGGAGAAGCTGGACCTTTGGAGGTCATTTTGGTCTGTAATGTTAAAGGGGAAAAGGAAAGTTTTGTGGATCCCAGGTGGGGTTTCAGTGGAGAAAGGAAAGGATAAGTCAGTGTTTGGCTTTTCCCTGCCCTCCTCATCCCCAGTTTCAGTATATTGAAGGGTTTTTTAGGGCTTTGCTGTGCAGAGCTGAGATTGATCACTGCAGTTGAGGCTTGCAAATCTCTCAGGATGCCCTGGCTCGAAGCAAGTGTCTCTCCTGGCGAAATATTTTAACCTGATCAATAACTGCTCCTTTTGTTTATAATTTAATTACACTGTGAACAGTGGAAACAGACAGCTGAGAGTTGATCTGATATCTGCAAGTCTCTTCCTGCTCTGCCTTTGAGGAATGAGGTCAGACCTTAGGAGCTGTTAGGCATTGGTCATGTTTGCTGCCTTCCTGTGCTCCACCAAAACCATCAGCTGCACCGGGATAAAATTGGGTTTATCTGTGACCAACCTGGCTCCCAACATGCACATCTCCCTAACATGCATTTAGTAGCTGGAAGGACTGCAATAACTCTCCTGCCTCAGTTTTGTTGCCTCTTCCAACACTAAAATGCTGTGTGATGTTGAGCCATCACTGAGCTTCTCTGCAGCTCAGTTTTTCAGTCCCAAAGGAGTGAAACAATATTAACCTGTTGTTCAGGGGTGATACAAAGGTGAATTACTATCTGCAAATTATTTATAGAGTCACAGGTGGGAAGTGTTTTTTCCTGTCGCAAGCTTAGCTACAGAATGCCCCAGTTTTTACATCTCATTTAAACAAAATATAGGTTGTTTTGGTTTTTTTCTGTAGCTCCCAGGCTACAAGGAGATAGATAATTATGCCATGATAAAATAAATTAACTGGGTATTCAGGTAGTGAAGGTAGACAAGAGATATTCCTGACTCTGGACCTCTAACGTGTTTTTATTTTCCTCAGTACTCTAGAGACCTTTTCCTTCACTACAGTTTAAAACAGGAATGGGAATAGTTTGGTGCTGATAGTGGATTTAGGAGAAAGAATAAGTTAAAATGGAAAGCTGCTCTTTCTGAAATAGGATTACTAGAAATCAGGGGAACTTGTAATGTTTAGTGCACTCTGATGTGGGCAATTTAATTACTGCCGAGTGGCAAAGGTGAGACCAAAAGCTGGTGGTGTTGATGACACAGTAAATGGTTGGGGATGGCACAGTGGAGTGTTCACAAACCCCAGCCCTGCTCTACAAGCTCCTGTTTTCCTCCACATATTTAAATGCAGGCTGTAGCACTAATGGCTGCTGTGTTCCATTCCTGTTGCTGCTTTTCCTACAGGTAAAATACACAAGGTCACTGAGCTGGGCCGTTTGCCAAGGAAGCAAAATTGCAAAATCTTTATTAGAGAAGAGGAAACACTGAGAGCAATGTGTCTCTGGGAATGGATTACACTTTCTTCTAATTATCCAGAAGTATGAAAGCTGTGTGCAAGGGAATTAACTGCAAGAATTAGAGTGAGATTATGTATTTACCCATTTTAAAGCAGGCCAAATTTACAAAGCGAGCGTGATCTACTTATGGATTGGTGCCACCAGGGATTGAAATGCCTCACGGTTGTTTGGGGGCTGGATCTGCCAAGGTCTGATTTAGCAGCTTGTCCTCTGTGCTGAGCTCAGCCTGAGAGGGTGAGCAGCATCCTCTGTCAGTGACATCTGCTGCTGCATGAGCAGGGCTGCTCTTTCAGGGCTTCAGGTATTCATACACAGGTGGTACAAGCTCATGGCTTTCTGAGCCAGAGAGAGTCTTTGATGCTCACAGGATGCATATTTTAGAGATTTCTATTCTGTTCTCTCATCCCAGTCAGTGGATTCCATAAAGGGCTGGTAAGGAATTGGGTGTCCAATATGGGTTAACTGCAAGAGAGAACTGAGATTGCAAACTTAAATCAGATACTGCGCTTTAAAAACATCTCAAAAGGAAACAAATGCCCACAAAATTCACTTTCTACTTGTTTTCAAGGGGTGGCAATGAGCTATTGTTCCAAGACTTTTTTAAAATCATTATCTCCTTGCTCATTTTTTTTGCAATTTCTGTATATTAATAGTGAGGGAATTCAGGAGCAGACAAGTTTACAGACGCCACCTAGTCCCACTGTCACTCACTAGCCTCTCATCAGTATTTGTTTCTTGCTGTAGGTGCAGTTATGCTTTGATTTTGCCATTCTTGTAAGGACTTTGTGTCAGCAGGAGGCCATCAGAGGGAACATTCTTCTCCCAGCCTCACTGGAGTTTGTTCTCTTTGTTGGGATGCTCGTCCTGGAACACAGCTGCAGTTACATGGAAAATAGTTCTCTCTGCACAGATATTCATGAATTAAATCTTGCATATGCAATAACAAATTTTGACTTCTAGACAGGGTATTTTATTCCCCGGGGTTTCATAACCTTGCAGCACAGGTGCAAGAATTGGTTCATTTCTCAGGGAAATTTACTTACCTCAGGGAAACATTATGTGTTACCTGCTAAATCCATCTATCCACTTTCTTATTCTGAGCTGACTCTGAGCTTTGCAAATGCACAAGCATTTCCTTCCCGTGTAGCTTTACATTATCCATTGAAAATGAATTATGCCTTCAACCCTCTAATTCACTTACTCTATTTCCAAAGTTGCCTTATTGAATATTATGATCTTCTGTGCGTTCATGTTTTAATTTGCATTTGATTAAGATCCCCAGACCTTGTAGACTGACCTTGATCATCCTTGGAAGCAGAAAAAAATGTGCAACCACAAAAGGACAGCAGTACACAAACACATGAATTTATGTGCATCAAAATGTAAGCTGGGTTTTTTTTCATCATTCGAAGAAGAAAAAAGTCTCCATGTTTTAACATAAACACACTTATGTAGCTTGTTTTATAATGTGCTCCCATTTGATGTTGTGCTTCTGCCAGAATCTTTCCCTCTCTAAACATTAAATTGCAGAGGCTTGAATTCTTCAGCCCATCTCATCTTTGACTCTGCTGTGAACGCTTTGTCTGCTCTTCTCTGTGCTTCAGTAATTTTGTGTCTGTGGTTTAGAATTTCCCTCCAGTTCTAGCCCTAGTGAAGTCAAGGGCAACTTTTCCTTTCCAAAAGGGAAAATGGGGTCACAGTTTTACTGGTGATGGCAAAATAACAGTGCTTCAGCCTTTACTGGTGATGTTAATATTCCCAGAGTCACAGCAGAGTATGGGAAGAACTGAGCAGTTATGTTGCTTGCAGTCCAAACATTTCCCTTCGTTTTTCTAAATGTAAGTGCTCTGTCCATGGTATTGCAGTACTTGTGGTGAGTAAATGTAACTGTCCACTAACTGAAACAAATAAACAAATTTATTCCTCAAGGACTGTAAGATTGCAGACTAAGACATTCCTGAGCACTTTACAGAACAAATAACATCACCTGCCCATGAAGTAAGTTACACCTGTGTGGCATCCATCCAGGGATTTCTCACTCCATGAGTTGCCTGTGATAAGTTTGTGATTTAAGAACCCATGTTTTTTACGGATTGCTGCCTCTCCAAAATTGCCAGGCAAGTTCGTTTGAGCAAATCTCAAAGTTCTGCTTGTAAAAGAATTCTGTGATTTCTTATTCACATTGCAGTTCTGAATTCCTTTATCCTTTCAACAGGAATTCAGTCAACCATTGCTTATGCCTTATTTCTTTATTCTTCCTGCATAGCTTTTCTAAACTGCAGGTGAGCTTTCTTCTCTTGATGAAATAATTTCAGTGTTAAAATGAAGCCAAACTCGCCCATGAATCTTGTTTTCTGCTTTTTGTTTTAAATACAGCCTGGCTTGTAAAAACACTTGCATAACACATCCAGAAATAAATGCTGGATGAAAAGTTAAGGTCAGAACACATGCAAGCAATCCTGGATGCCTTTCCTTCTGGATTCAAGATCTGCAAAGACTCTGCTGGATTTGGGCCTGCCAAGGCAGAAAAGAAAAAAAAAAATGTATCAACAAAATTTGTTCCCCCTGCAGAGGATGGATATCTGTGTGCATAATTCTTGGAGAAAACCCAGCTCCACACAGAAGCCCAAATTATTTCTTTCTTTCTTTCATGTTCTTTTTCTAACAACTAAAGAATATCTAAACTGTGCCATCCATCGCAGACAATGGTTAAACAACAACTTTCCCTGAGATGAACCCCTTTGACTTGATGACTGAGCACAGATTTTGGGACCCTGGAATGGCAGGAACACATCAGTTCTTTGCTTGCTCATGGCCACTCATTTAGGCCTTTATCAGAAATTTATTTCAGGAGAATGAAAGACTTGCTTTTTTTTTTTTCTGTCTCTTGCAGACACATGACTGAGACAGGTTATAGATGGATTATGGAAGGATTATGGAAAAGATGAGTTGTTTGGCTCCATTTTGACACCTTGCTGTGCTTTTTATTAAAACATATTTCTAATAAAATGCAACGAGGCGTTTACATCAGCTGAGAGTATGACCTGGGGACCTTGTAGCTTTTTGTGGAGACACTGCCCTCATATAAATAGCTGTTTGTTCGTGCTCTTGCTCTATTCATTATGGTCAAAGTCTGAGCTCATGTCTGTTTCTTAACACACAAAAAGTCTATAAATTCAGCGATGCTTGAGTCATTCCTGAGTTTCATTAAGTCAGATGTTACATTATGATAAGCCTGGACAATATGAATGTTAGCTTTTTAAGATCCTATCTCAGGGAAAAAAAAAAAAGATTCTTTAGCTATTTTGAGCTTTGCAATTAACCACAAATGTAAATCCTCGCTGTTAAAGAAAATACAATATATCCCATTACAAAAAAGCAGCAAATGGGATTTAGCTTGTGTTAGAGAAGACATGCTGTCGTTTTTGTTTTTCATTACCAGAATAATTGTAGCAGATTTATTTAACCAATCATTCATCAGCTAGTTTACAAAAGCTCCTGGGGCTGCTGCAGTTGTTGGACAGTTGACAGAATTATTTAGCTGATAAATACAAAAGATAATTTGATTCAAGTATGATTTCTGTGGGACTGAGAAAAACACAGCGGTTGTTTTGTCTCCCTTTGGATTCAAAGAGGATGCAGAATTAGATCTTGGAATATGAGCTGGTTTCACAGTTGGCCTCTGGAAATATCCTGCTCTTTTAAAAATAATTTTAGTCATTAGTTCTGTTTGTAGTTAAATAAATATAGCTACATTTTGCACTAATTATGCCCTCAGTCCAATAAAGCACTTAACAGGTGTATGACTTTAGAATAATTTAGTGAATAATCCTGCTGGCTTCATCTGTGCATAACAGCTTGGTTCATCAAAACACAGTAAGTGCTGTAGTCTCACTAGAAGCAGTAAGTTTTAGGTGTGTGCTTGAAATTAAGCATGTGTTCAATTGCTTGGCCTGGCTGGTGATGAAAAACAGCCTGTTAAATTAGCTGCATATTGGAAAGCTTTACTGGATCCAGGAGTAAAGCTTGGAGACCACTTATTTATAATTCACTCCTGGTACAAATGACCTGATATAAATGCTGCAATTTATAAAATTTATAAATGCTGTTGGGGACTGTTGTGGCACTTAGGGTGCTCAGTAAGATTTTTGCTTGTGGATCTGGTGACTTAGAAAAAGGCAAGAAGATTGGTCAGAAATCTGGAAAATGTGAGAAATGATAAGCTGAGGGGATGTTGGAGCCCTTGCCATTGGAGGTGTCAAAGAGCAGGACAGTGTCCCCATGGGTGACAACTAAAATCAGCCCTGCTCTGGGGACACCTGAGGCTTTTGACTCCTGAATGCAGAAAAAAGTTTTACTGATGAATATCTGAACAGTTCCCATGTCAGTGGTTTTATCATTAAACAAAGAGAGCAAATATTTCTGATCTCTTTTCTCCTTTTTTACATAGGAAATCTTACTAGAAACAAATGAAATGTGACACGAGCAGTGTGTTGACTGATTTTCTTAGGCAGGCAAATGTTTAATATTTATTTTATTTGTCTTGTTGGAATCTTACCTCCCTATTGCAGAAGTAATTTGTTTTACACAGATTAAAATGAAAATTTATACTGAGATGATTTCCTGACAAGAGTCAAACAACTCAAGAGCCAAAATAGTACTGCAAAGTACTATTATTTTTTTTTCTTCTCAAAAAGCCACACTTCCCAAATGAGTTGGAATGTACTGAATAGAAGAAAATGCAAAATTTCCTTTTCCAAAGATGCTCTTTTGTAAATTGCTGTGAAGGTGATCTGACAGACCTAATCTATTCTAGTGAAGTGTGTAATGAAAAATCCTCGACTTAAAAATCTCAAACTCTTACCTGGACTTTGAATTCTCAAGCCCCCTGTGTGTTATGCAAGTTAAGCCTCTTTATTTAGCAAAGAGAGAACAAGTGTCACATTTACATGTAGAAATCAGCTGTGGAAATCTACCAAGGCTCTGGTAGAGGTGGAGCCAGAAGATCTGTTGTCATTCACCCCATGAATCGTTTTTGCCCTATGCCACATTAACAAAGACCTAAGGAAACCATTCCAGGTTTTCCATGCCTCCCTCCCTGCTCGAAGCAGAGATTTAATTACCTATAATATCTTCCTTTGGCCTCTACATGTTTTTGCTCTGTGAGATCTGCTGTTTATCCAACTCCAACTCAAATTTATATTCCAGCATTTCACCGTTTGGGAGCAAGAATTATTATTTTGTTTCTTTGTTTTGTTTTGTTTGAGGGTTTTTTCCTTCCCCCTTCTCCTTTCCTCCCTGATGAGATGGAAGAGCCCGTGATCTGCAATCTAAGGCACTAATATTTTCCATGCTGGCTTACATCAGTACATCATTATTATTATCATTACTATGCTCCCCTTCTCCCCCTCCCCCTTATTAATTTATTTATTTTATTGCTGGTGTTAAATGGTTTTGTCAAAAGCAACTCTTTACAGACCATTAATGCCAGAGCAGATGATTGTTTTCCACCAGCCCTCATGAATAATTCAAGCTGCCAGCTCAGAAGCCTCATCCTCAGCACTGAGGGCCCTTTTGAGGAATCAGGGTTATTAAAGGTAACAGTCGTGATGAGTCTCATCTTTGAGCAGGATGTACTCATTATTCCTCAGAAGCAACTCTGTCTTGAAGCAAATCAGACAGTGCTGGGGCTCCTTCCACCTCCTGCTTTCCTCTCTCCCTTCTGCTACTTTTGATGATGTTACAGCTTTCGAGTTTCTCTAGTAAAGTTGAGCAATGTGATAAATGCTTTGGGACAAGTGGAGGGAAAATGGTGAGAGGAGTGCTCACCAAGCAAAGCTGCTTTTCTTTTCCCCCTGTTCCTCTTTCTAAACTCATTTATTTCACCAGTTCTCATGCTCCTTTGCATGCTGGCTCTCTGCAAGCACTTGAATGAACATGTTTACTGGCAGAAATATTCTGGGATTCAGGGAATGATAAGACTGGAATATTAAAGCAATAAAAACTGTATGCATATTCATATACCAGGAACTTGATTATTAATTCTGATAATCTGTTCTCAGCTGTGTTTACAATGGTGGTGAAATCCTATAAGTAAATTGTGAGGTTAGTTCTGAAGCTGGCAATTGGTCTTACTCATGCCAATCACAGAAGAGAACTGGGAAAATACTTGGAAACCAGCCTATTCTCTTGGATTCACCAGTGTTCAAAACAACCATGAAACATCTAGGCTCTCCAAAACGGTACTAATATCATAGTATAGTAATAATATCATAGTTTTTTGTTTTCTTTGCCTTGAAAGGTGATTTCTATTAGATATTCTGAGATTTTTGGAATGTATTTGTATAAAAATACAGTAACAGCCCGTAGACTTATGCACAGCTGAGCTGCAGGTGGCTTATAGTCCAGCCAACTGCTTGCAATTTTAGCAGGCGAGTGGGGTTTAGTCCCCCTCAAGTCCTGAAGGGAAGCTGTTGCTCTGGGCTCTTTGGATGATAAACAGTGAATTTCTATTATAATGTGCATGGCATAATTACCAATTGCTTGATATAGTTCTGTAGGTTACTGGAGACTGAAAAGATGGAAATTTTTTTGTAGGCATTTGAGATGCTTGTGCACTATTTTTGATTTTTTTTTTTTTTTAATGGATGTGGATTGTTTAAAAAATATCCCCAGAAACCTCCATTGTTCCTGCATTTCCTGGAAAGCCTTTCAAACACTGGGGAATATCAAAGGCAGTATTCTAAAAGGAGCCAACTAAAGCAAGAAATCTTCAATAGCTGACCATAAATTTTCCAGTTAAACCCATATTTTTCTCCATTTCCTAACCCGATTAGAATGAATACATTGCCCCTGGGGACTGTTGCAATGCCTGCCACTGATCCCATCTCCTCCATCAACCCCGTTGTGGGGATGAGGAAGGACTGGTGTCCTTTCACACCCTTTTGAGAAAACTAAATGTCTCCTTTCCTTCAATCTATTCAGTTTATCGAGGAGGAGGTTAAGAGGTGATTTGATCCACTAATAGATAGTAGACAGCTCCATTAATCTAGAGGTGGGAAGTAAAGCTTGTAGTGAGATCCCATGGTAGGAAGGTAAAGCTGCCTGAAGTCGAGCTCTGCTGTTTTTGACACTGAAGGTAACTAACAACTCACCCAGGTCTCCTTGTAGATTTTCCCTCCTCCAAGTAAAATACTGTCCTGAACAGCAGCTGGAACTTTTTTGATAGAGAAATGACCTAGTGGAGTTTGCTGACTTCTGGTCTGCAGGAGAACAAGAGAACAGAGGGATGGAGAGGGACTTTTCGCAAGGGCGTGAGGAGGCAGGACAAGGGGGAGTGGCCTTAAACTGAAATTACCCTAATTTAGATCAAAAATTAGGAAGAAATTCTTTCCTGTGAGGGTGGTGAGGCACTGGAACAGGTTGTCCAGAGAGATTGTGGAGTCCTTATCAATGCAGGTATTCAAGGCCAGGTTGGATGGGGCTCTGAGCAACCTGATCTAGTGGAAGGTGTCTCTGCCCATGGCAGGGGATTGAAATGAGATGATTTTTTAGCCTCTTCCAACCCAACCCATCCTGTGACTTTGATTCTATGAACACATAGAATCTATGAAGGGTGAGAGAAACCCCCACACCCCCTCATCTCCCATTCAGTACTTAAATGTGAGGGAAAAGATGTGGTATTGTGATATTGTATGTCCAAAGAACAACAAACAGAATGTACCACTGTAACTAATATATAACTTAAAAGATAAACATGGACCTAAAATATCTTTGTTCATCCTACTGAATGAGACCTCTGTAAGGGAGTAGAGAGCTTTTTTATTATGGTCTCATTCTATAATTTCCAGGCTGTGATGGTGTTTTATTTGTCCTAGGAGGAGGCATTGAGGCACCGCGTTAGTGAGAGCAGAACTCCTTGTATAGAATGCAAGAGTCAATATTTTTTCCTTGTTACCAGGACCAACAACACTTTTTGTTCATTTTCCTGGTGGTTCTGCTGCAGCAGAAAGTGTGGCTGATAACTGATAGTTTATGTAAAGACCTTCTTTAATTATTTTTCCCCTCTTCCAAGATAAACTGATGCCTAAATAGGAGGAGGCCACAAAAACAACAATTGCTCCACAAAGGTTCAACCCTTGCTTCTTTTGCTAAGTGTATCAGTGAGTAGGTGCCAATCAAGCCTGTATTCCTAATTGCTGGGGCTTTAGAAACAAGGCTTGTAGAACTAATTTTAAGTAGCCAGAACTTGGAAGACAGGTTTTATTGATATGGATCTGCTCAACAAGCAGGTTGAGAACACATATGGGAAATACTGCATTTCTCTTTCTAATCCCCCAAGGCTCCTGTTTCCTGAAAAAACACCTTCAGATTCTTTGTCTGATACCTGTGACACAGCTGACTGCTCCTTCCCCTTCAAAGCATGTAGGACAGGGCACTTATTTCAGTGGTGTTACTCTGCACTGTGTCATGTTTTTAATGAAATTGGTTAGTAGGAGGTGACTGAGGCATCACCCTCCCCAGGCAGCCCCAGATAATCCTCTTTGGTTTTGATGTCTGTTTTCCTTGAGTACTAAACAAGTTGTTATGCTCCTCAAAATGGATTCTCTGCATATTCTGATTCATTTCAAGGTCACCTGGAGGACATTTGCAGCAGCATTTGATGGAGATTATGCTCCAAAGGCAGGACTGAAGAGCAGTAGATAAGGGTTTAAAAACATGAAATTTGTTCACTTGCTAAAAGCATAAAATCACAAGGTTAAACTTGATTGTGTTCTGTTAACTTGGGACAATGCCTCTGCACAAATGTCAAGTGATGTGAATATTAATAAACCTGTACTTTAGGAGTAATTTTTTTTCCCCTCAAAGTGCCTTTTTGTGATAACAAATGAAAGTATTTGTAAACTCTAGTAGCTGGGAATGATGGGCAGATTACAAAGCAGCAGTTTGCTTAAGAAAAAAAAGTAAAGCTTGGATTTTAGACTTTCAAGATTAAGTGCCTTAGAGAGCTTTTATGCCTCAGACTTTGACCATCTAACACAGTGAGAATCAAACCTTCTCAAAAATCTGTAACTTCTCTAATTAGAACTTCAGGAGTTCAGGTACCACTGAATGATAAAATGGCACATGCAGCATGACTGGGATTTTATGGTCTGGACTTTCTTATAAGAGTTTTAATCTTTGAAATATTTAATATTCAAAAAATTAACTTTAAAATATGTTAGATGATTGAATACTTGCATTCCCCCTGTGAGTTGTACAGAAGTTGTGTCTGCCACCTTCATCCATACTTATTCCCTGCTGTGCCCTTGAACATTTGTGCTTTGTCTTAGCCTGTTACAGGCAAAAAAAGATTAATAGAAACAGTTCAAATATAGGCTGAGACTTAAACTAGAAGCATCTTCAAAAGCTGTGATTTTCAGGTCTGTTTTCTCCTTCTGAAAAACCCATCAGTGCTGTTGATGAAGATCATGTGAAGTTGGTGTGAAAAATCTGTGAAAAGCCTCAGTTTGTCCCAACCAAGTCCTGAACCTTGGTGTAAACCTGGGGAGATTTATGGTTTCAAGATGAAATCAGGTAATGCTGAAATTCTCTTGGGGTTTCAATACCAGGTGAAATATGTTGTTTATTCTTAGGTTTTCCTTTGAACTTGGTGTTTGAACTGCTAAGAAGAGATTATTTTGGGGGGGTGTGTGCAAATTACTGCCAGATGGCAAAGGATAAGTGTCTGACAACTCTTCCATCCTGTAAACATTTAGTCTAGGTGAGTTTCTGGAATTGGAGGGTGGAAAAGACTTGCAGGGAGGGCTGGAACTTTGCATGACATTCTTGTCATTGTTTTTTGAGATGGCTGAACTGGCTCAGGCTACCAAAGGGTTGATGAAAAACTAAGAACATTAAGAAAATAAATAAGCGTTTGATTTATTTCATAGCAAAGTGCCAAAAGTTTCAACCCGCACTGCTTTGCTCTGTGAAACGTCATGTGGCAACAAGTTCCACAGCAAAAATAGAGATTTGTGTAGAAATAGGCTCTTTTTAAATATTTTAAATCTGCACCTTGGTAAATTTAAGGTTCTTTAGCCGCACTTGTTCCTAGAAAACGTCACAATTAGTGAAAATTCAAGGACACAATGGACTCAAGATGTTCTCTGTCAAGCATGGAACAGAACTTAATCCAGCTGTTTGAGCTGTGTGAGAATGAGGCTGTGCTTAATTTGTTAGTGTTAAATGTTTGTGAGTTTGCTATCTTTAAGTGCTCACACTGGAACTGGCTTTATGGCACAGATTAGACCTTCAGATTTCTATTTTCTTCAAAGTTATGAAACATGACCATGAGGAAGAAAAGGAAAAATCAATGACTTCTTTTTCTGTGTCACGATCTTCCTCTCCGCCTAGTTTTCTGGCAAATTATTGGTCTTTTTTCTGTCTACACAATTGTAGAAATCCTGTGAAGTCCTAGGTGAAATTATTTTAGTGTAATCGATGTTGGGAACTTTTTTGTGGAGTTCAGTCCCTCTTTATGTCAAACCAGGCAGCACCTATTAATCTCCAAACCTTTTTCCAGCTGGACTCCATCATTAGGTTGTCTGAACTTGCTGGAACAGAAGATGCTTTAGATAAGTGTATGAGTCCAGAAGTAAAAATCATTGCAACATCTTAAAAAAATCCCCAACAAAACAAAAAAAAACCGACAAATGGAGGAAGAAGTTCTCAAACTTCAGCTTCTGACCTGACTGAAAAGGCATTTCATGGAAACCTGGACTGGGTTATTGGTTGGATTCGGTTCAGCAGATGTGCACAGCTCTTCTTCACCTGCCATCTGAACTAGTGTTTTCAAGGACTGTGATTAATCTCCCTTGCTAGATTGCTGCCTGAAGGAAAAGCCTTGGATGGAAATCCCTAGAGTCTGAGCAGCAATGAAAAATAGATATCAGTCCAGATATTTCTCCCACAATAACTCTATATTTTTTCTGTACATAAAGACAATTCTAGACACACACACTCACACACATTCATTTTCCATTTATAATTTCAAGATGAACTCCAACACCATGGGAATGATCTTTTATAATAATTTTATATATTTTATAATGGTTTTTATATAGTTATCTTTTCTTTTTAATGTATGTAACGCTGCTGTACAAGACGTGACCAATGTGGTTCTATCCACATCATGGTGCAGTTTAAACAGCAAAAAAATTTGGGCCACCTGCCATGAAAAGCTTCAGCTTGTGGCTTGACTGTTGGGGAGAAATTTCACAGGTCCCATGGAAAGCAAAGCATGAAAATATAGTGTGGGACTGCAGCAGCTTAGGGGAGGGAGAATGTGCCTTGCAAAGTCAGAGCTGCGGAGAGTATTTCATGTCTCTGGCAAATGTGGTGTGCAGGATCTGAGCCATTAATCAAACACTGACAGCAGGCTTGGGGAAGCCGAGTGTCAGATGGAGCAGAGCCCCATCCAAATGGCATCTGTGGGGAGAGAAAAGGGGGGGAAAAACAATGAAAGGAATGTTTATGGTACTGGAACTATTTTACTCACGCTTATTCTAAACGTTTGGAAATTTATATTGATCAGAGTAGGAGCTGGTGCTGGGGGGAGTTAAATCAGCGTTCGCTGTTGCCCTGTCAGGTTTGATTTATGCTGGGCATCTGACAACCACTCAGTTCAGAAACCTTTCAGAGCCCTCTTTTCTACTTCCTAAGCAAAGCAAATGAGCTTTCTGGGGAAGGGAAAAAAAAAAAAAAAAAGTAAAATAAAAAAATAGCCCACCCCAAAACAATAACAAAAAGCCCCTTATCCTGAACTAAATTTAGAGATTTCTGCACATCTGGCCATGCTGATGTCTCTGTGATGTGTGTCCAGATGTCTACTTAGAGAAGGTGGAAGTGTATTCAGTTTGTTTACGTTTAGCATTTGCTGACTTCAATTTTGGCAATCTTTGTAATAGCTGCTTTTGTCAAAATAACATGGCTTTGTCTCCAGTTTCGCCTCCTTTTTAATATTCTCTCTATCATGGAATTCAAATCTTTCATAAGGCAAGAACGATTCTTTTATTGAATTTGTTCTATATGAAAATTAAAAAGATAATCTGGCTTATTGCCTTTATGAATTCATGTATATGTTGGAAAATGCAGAGTTGACCCTTTTGAAATCCATCTTTTTTCTGCTCCATTTATTTTGGGAGGAGACCATCCTTGGTTTTCCCAGTGATGAGATGTACATGTAGTCACTGATGTGAAAAAGGAGGTTTTAAATCTTGTGGTGCTACTGGAAATTAACAGAAAGTCATTAGCATCACTGGGGTTATGTTTAATTTTTGGCAATGCCACAGAGGCTGGCTGATCATCAGTACAGTAATATTTACATAACTCTGCTGGAAATCCACAGCTAAGAATTTTTAGTGTTGTTTTTTTTTTTCCTCTTCTTTCTTCTGATTTACTACTGATCGCTTTCTATCACTAAAAATATATTTTGCCTCTAGCCCATCTATGATATATATATTCTATATGTGTGGAGACATATATCATTAATATTGGGATTGTTTATAAGAACTGCTTTTAGCATGCTCCTAAATATTCAGGCACATGCAATACTTTTATAGAGAACATTTATTAGGGAAATGAAACTGTTGTCTGTGTTTTGGGGTGGGATTTTCAGGGAAAATCTGTAGGACAGTGCTGTGAGGTGCCCTCTCTGAAGCTGAGTTCATGGATGTTACACTTAGCAGTTGCTTTTTGCAACCTGTTTTGAAATCCCTTTCCAGGACAGAATGGTCTCTCCAACCTGACATGAGCCTCAAATCCTTATCTGCAGAAAGCCTGTAGGGTCCAGGGGCTGGAGCTGGAAATAGAACCAAGATATTCACCTCTGCCATTCAAGGTGGTGTACAAAAGTGTGTGTTTATGCTAACATGCAGCCTAAAATCCCCCAGTTTGGTGGTACAGCACCTTCAGTGACATGAGTGCAGCGAAAAGACTTGCCGTGGACATTCAGCCCTTTTAAAAACCTTTGGAGACTTTTGTGGGCTTGGTTTGTAGTTGGAGTGTTCAGTTCCACATGTGCACTGTGGAAGCCTGTTGCTGTGAGTCGCAGCCATTATCCTAAGGGCAGAACTGGAAAATTGCAGGGCAACCTGCAGCCGTGCTGCAGATATAGATACTGCAACCAGGCTGCTGCTTCCCTGGAAAAACTGGCTGGAAGATGGAAAAAGAAGTCTATTAGGCCTCAACCATTTCTGTTCCCTAAGGAAACGAGCTCCTCTTAAGGCAATGGCAGAATATAATATGTATAGAAAAATCTTTAAGATATTAAACAAGATAAACTCTGTCACAGACTATCTTTAAAACAGACACAAAAGAGGAAAAAATAGGAGGGAAAAAAAAAAGAAGAGGCTGAACTTCCAGTTACCTCTTGTGTGAAAAACAGCCAACTTAGCCAAGTCAACAGTGAGCTCTGTCTGCTCTTCCCCTGCTGAAAACTTCAGGCTTGTGTCAGGGCTGTTTCTGGAGCGCAGAGCTCGTGCAGCGGGTTGCATTGGCAGGTAACACAATCCCTCAGCTACAGCGGGCTCTTCCTTCCAAGGCATTTTAATTTTTACAGCTCCAGTGCTCCGAGGGTGCCAAAATAATCAGGGCTTTGCATTTCATGTTCTTGCCATATACGGCCTGGGATCTGATTGCTAATCCCTCAAGGTGGCAGTAGCTTAATTAAAGCTATGTATCGGCCAGGAGATAATTGTAATGTCCTCTGAGTGGCTGCTCCTAATTTACGCCGTGTACAGCCTGATACAGTCATCTATAATGTATCAAAGGTCCACGCTAGATTTTAATGTAAAGCTGTGTAAGATAAATGAAGAGTACATGTGGCAGGTGCTCAGTACATGCATTTAGATTAAGCCCTGCTCATTGAGGTGGTGATTAGATGAGTTATGTCGGGGAATTGTAACTGCTTCAGTGGATGAGGAAAAGGTTATTTAGAAGAGCTCATTTCAGCGGCGTAGCTGGCACATAATTCAGATATCAAACAATGAATGAGAGCAGGAAGGGTGCAGAGTGCAGATGCTGAGCCCTGTGGACAATGCACGCATGCAATAGAACTTCTAGGACAGCTAAAAAGCTGAGCTGTCTTAGTAATGCTCTCTCTGATTAGCTTTAAATACCTGGTAAAGATATTTAGGTACATCAAAAGTGAGCTGAGAGTGTTATTTGTTCAGAAATGGGGGCTCAGTCATAGTTCATTTGCTCTCCCTGTGCCTCTGAAGATGCAGGAGCATGGGGGTCAAATCCATCGGAGCAAAGGTGGAAGCACAAGGCTTGTCTTCCTCAAACAGTTTAATTAGTAAGAGAATCATTGTGTTTATCAAACTGGCAGAGCTTCTGAAAGAGATAGTTGGGACTTGCTTTTCCAGCACTGCAGCAAGATCATACAGAAAACACTCACTGATGGGTTTATTAACTCTGTAATATATGAGAGCTTTCTGTCTGTGCTGTTTCTCTGACTGGGCTGGGACAAGCACTGGATCAGATGATTTGGTGAGCACTGACAGGCTCAAATGCCCTTCTCTGTAGACCTTGGGGCTGCTGAGTGAAGGGGATGAGGCAGCTCTAAAGAGTAGAGAACTTGAGGGCAGAGGAGAGGGCTCATAGCAAGGATTCCTAAAAGGAAAATAGGATGAAAGTGGAATGAGAGCTGTGCATGAGTAATGAGCAACTCTTTAGATCTGTTTAGCAGGTATTTTTGTTTTATATCCTCAAAGAAAACAGTGCAGCCTGGAAATACCAGGCTCTGGCACTCACTGCTCTCTGTGCCTGTGAACACATTCTCAGAGTGTCAGGAACTTGCTGCTGCTGTTCACAGGAGCCTCTCTTACCAGAACCTGGGTCTTGAAGGTTTTTTTTCTCCAGCAAGTTCAATAACATGCTGTGAGGTTTTGTTGCCACTCTTGCTGCATTAGCCATTTTCACCTTAATCTTTTCTCTTAAAGGTCAGTTGCCATAACAGGGGCTGTGATCTCAAGCACAGCACAAGAAAAGGCAAAGTGAGAAAAGAGATGTCATTCTGCAGGGTGACTCTCAGCAGGTAAAACTGGAACCAAGTAGCGCTGTGAGGGTCCAAGTTTTAAATCAAATGTACACGAGGCAGAATATACTTCCAGCTTCTTCTGCTCAGCGATGGAAGCTGCACAGAAAACATGCTCTACTTAATATTACTGGGTGTATCTATGTGTGATGAGAACCATGAAATACTGGAGGGTCCCAGCACATTCCTATCTTCACATCAGCAATACTAACACTGTGCACTCTATCAAACCTCACAAGCAAGACAAATGCTCTGTGACAAGTGACCAATCTTCCATGTCCTGCTCCAACCTCACAAAACAGAAGGTTCCCCTCAGCCAAGGCTCCTGGAGGGAACATTGGAGCAGTTGTGTTATCTCTTCCTGTTACATGAAGGCTCAGCAAACCGTGCCATAAAAGACATAACATTCAATTGACCTTTTGCTTATCTATAAACGTAAAATGAGCTGCAGAGACCCCGATTCACTGAGGAGCCATTGCTGAGGAATTTATTTCCTTTTGCCAGCCATAAAAATAAATTGCTCCTTGCAAAGAATAGGCTCAAAAAAATAGCTCTGCTCGCCTAAAATAAGATTATTATGAAGGAGATGTTTTATCCCTGGGCAATCACAGCCAGCCAGTGTGTTATCAAATTTTTATCTTGTCAAATTGCTAGGCACTGATTAGTGTTCAGGGAGATTTTGTGTGTTAAGCTGGCCTTCTGTAACCTTTTAGGGCCTGAGTACCTAAAAGTGGCTGGATTCAGGGATTGACTTCTATTCTTTGAAAAATGGGTTATTCTTTTTTCGCCTCTGTCCTACTTTTAAGCCAGATTTGCAGAGCAAATCTTTACACAAAGCATTCAAAGAATAAAAAAGCAATTCTTACATGTCGTATCAGTCTATTTGGACAAAGCCAGGCAAAATTGTTCTGAAAGGTAATGGGAGGATCAGGCAATAAGTCAGGATTTATCCAGCCCGTTTCTCTTTATGGAGCCCAGAACAACGAAGCTGGCTATCAGTCTTGCTAGGATTGTAACTGGAGAATTTGGCTCACTCACTACCAACCTTTCATTCTGCTTTTTCAGTGAAATTCATAGTGGAAAAACCTCATCCTAATGACAAATACTCCACCTAAAAGGATAGACCCCAACCATCTGTGTATTGGCTCTCTAGGATTAGAAGTCAAGTATTATCAAGATTAGGTTTTTTGTGCTCATTTGTGTCTTGATGTGTCATGTGCTGAGGGAGATGCTGGGCAAGGGCCTGGTGAATCCTAAAGTCAGGGAATGGCTTCTCTTTTTGGTGCTGTTATGTCCTGCTCTCTTTCCCTTTGCACTCCCAAATATTTCAGCCAGATAAGTTTCAGTCTCAGGATTTCTACAGGTCAGGTTTTCCACCTGGCTGCATCTTGTTACACAAACACCACGTCCAGCACCTCATTGTGAAGGGCAACTTGTCACATCTTGGTGGCTGCTCCTCTGATGAGCAAAGGGAAATGCAAGAACTGGGGAGGAGAGGTGGTGTGTTTGCCTTGGGAGCCAATGTGCTTTGGTGCAGCTCTGCGTGGGGTCTCTTTTTTTCTCCTATCATGACAGTGAAGCACTAAATGAAATATATTTACTTTAGATCTAATCAGGCCGTCACTTTGTGCTTTCTGAGTATTTATTGTTTGCAAATGTATTGGGAGTTTAAATCGCTATGCAATGGTGATTAATTACTATATTGTGAAAGTTCAAAATAGCCTCCTCTGTTTTCACATGTTACTAATTAGGAAAGAGTGGATTAGTAAAATCTGCATGAAATGTGTATTTAGAACCATGATTTTAAATTGTTCCACTTGGTTTCTCAGCTTCTAGATATCTATTTCAGGATAAATAGTACAAACTTCATTTCTTGTTCAATGGCCCTTGAAACTACAGACTACCCATGGTGCTGTGTCTCATGATAGTGCTATATATATATATGTATATATATGCTTGGGTATATATAAATATATGTGAAATTCAGATCTGTTTCTAAAGGGACTGAGTTTTCTCAATCTCTCCAAGATGAGCATCTTGGAAAGCCCCAAACTTGTGCCAGGAGGGACCTGGGTGCTCTGAAATGAGCCTTTGACAAGCGTTTGGGGAGCTGGCTGTGATTTTAACAACTACACTGCCTCCAACAGATCTGGATGAGGGGCCTATATTTGGCAGGAAGGCTTTATAGTGGCATGGTTTAACCTGGTAAGATGCTGAAGTAATTTTCCTATTAGGAATCTGGCTTTGCTTTGCAGCATGTCGGCAGTTGGGGTTTCTGATGGGAGTGTTCTTAATATAGACCAAAGCTCATGCAGATCGATGTCTCTTCAGTTAACCACTTATTTTTATCAGAGTGTTGCTGAAAGAGCAGGTCCTGTTGCTTTTAAATCACTCCAGAGTTCACGCTGAAGAAATAAAATCACTCTTGAAACAAAAGATGACTGAAAGATCTCTGCTGCTAAACGGGGTCACCTCAGTCTGGGTATTGCAGAGGGAACTGTGATCAGCTGGTGCTTTCCTTAACCCTCGTGTCACTCTCCTGCTCATGCATATTCAGCTCCAAAGGGATCAAAAAGAGCTCCAAGTCCTTTGCATCAGGATTCTTTTGCTCTCCTCTGTACTGATGGGTCTGAAAGTGACACAGAGCTGTGCAAATGGGCTGTGATAGATGGAGGATCCGGTCTGGAGTGACCACAAATCCAGCTCCTTTCCTGCCTTCGTATCTCTCCCCTCCTGTGGTAAATAGCCTCTAAAACAAACACACATTTTTAAGCATTATGTCACTTCTGGGCAGCAGCCAGGGGATAAGATTAGCACCATTGTCATCAGAAAGAGCAAGGGCTGTCTCTTTGATGAATGATATTGGATCCTCAGGATTTGTTGTTTTTTTATTTCATGTGCCCATGTATTTTTGGGTGTGAGTGTCCCCAGATAGCCTCAGGATGAGGGGAGACCAGGGGAAGGAGAGGGGTGAAAAGAGAGTGACAGGGGAGCTTTGCTGTCAGCCCATTTTCTCATGTCTTCATCTTTGTGGGGGAACAAACCTCAAGGTATGAAACAGAGGCCCCTTGCCCAGCTGGGTCACTCTTGTACCCTCTGTGCCACATATTGAGCAGTTACATCACTTGGCTCATCACTCTTTGCTCTCCTCTTGTGAAATATTTCATCCTTATTTAGCTGCCTGGCTCTCTGGAATACCAGAGGTAATGTTAGTCCCAACAAACTGGGAATCATGACATTTTGAGCTGGTGAGTGGTCATAGAGTCCAAGGTGCCTGAAACCCCATATCTTTTCTTTTTCCCTTTGTCTGGTTTTCCTCTGCCCTCTTCTTTCCAGCCTCTGCTTCAACCTCGGGCTGCCCGTTTTGTGTTCTGTGTTTTCACAGCACTTACTGCCATTTCTCACAACTGGGAGATCTCAGATTTGGAGAAAGCAAGTAATGGCATTCACATATGCAAAGACTTCCTCTTACAAATGTCAAGACGCCCCTTCAAAAGGGAGGAGGGAAAACAAATGAAAACAAGTCCTATTTTTTTGAGATATAAGTCAACTGTAGATTAACTTAGTGTTTATTTATTTATTTTTGTCACCAGACTCTTACTTTCAAAAGAAATAATGTGTTTTAAAATGGGGAAACACCCTCATCCCCTACCCCCCCAAACACAGTCCAACAAAGAAATAAATGTTTCTTGGAAATTATATTTTAGTTGCCAATTTCCCTGCTCAATCCAATGTGATGTGAAGCAAAGACAAATGCTGTCACTAGGAACAGCATGAGATTGCTTTGTGATCTTAACCCCCTGTACCCTTCAGATGGAGCATGTGTGGCTTCACCCAATGTGATTCATTAAAGAGATTATGTATTAAAACAGACATGCTTTCTATTACCTGAGAAGCAAGGAGCATCCCCATCCCTGTGCCCTGATGGCAGCCTGTGCTGATTTCACCATTTCTTTCTCCCCATCAGTTGTGTCCACTTGATATCACTCAGCTGGAGCTGGGGATAAGGATCCTTATTGCCACCTGCATTTATACAATGCCCAGTGTAATGGGGCTCTGTTCATGGTGCCAGAACTGCAGCACTGGAAAAATCCCAACAGAAATCCAAAGCTAAATTTCAGATAGTGGTTTTTCCTCAGCATAATTTCTTCAGTATAACCCCTGTGTTTGCTGATACAGAAATTATCAATTCCCAGTGTTACTGGAGCTAGAGTGAAAATCAGCCTCGCTCTAATGAAACAATTTCCTTCTTTTCTCTCAGTGGGGAAGCTCATAAGCTGTTCTTCTATTAAAGGGGGCTGTGTTTTTTGGAAAAGGGAGAATATGGTCCCTTGCAGCACTGAGGATGAACACGCAGCACGTGGCAGCACTGGGATCACTGCAGTCTTCTCATTGTGTGACCATCCACCTGGGTCTCTCCATTCTCTCTTTCCAATTTATTTCCTTACATAATAATGACCCAGAGGAGGGTCATCACTTTGCAAACGCCATTTGGCTGAATTTTGATGAGGGATTTGAATCACTCTGACAAATGGGAGCCTTCTGCATGGCTGGTTCTAGAGGTGGGGGAATGAGAAACCTCTCACCGAGCCTGGCCTGTGCTTTGTCCTGAAGGTCTTTATGTGTCCTGAAGGCCTTTAAACCTGAGCAGGCACATGCATGAAGGATTTAGCAATATTAAGGTTGGATGATGAAGGAGAGGGCTACAGGGAATAGGAGCATTCAGCAAAGGGAAGTTCAGATGATTCAAGCAATTACAGGCAGATAATGGATTTACTTTTGTTCCTTCTCCCCTTTTCCTCTCCTTTTTTATCACCCACTTTCCTACCTTGTACCCATCTCCTCATGCCCCTGGGGTACTTGGGCTGATGGGGGTAGTTAGGGTGTAGTTGCAAGGTGCTATTTGTGTTTCCCAGGGCTTTGGAAAGGGCTGTGAAAAGTCAGGAGGTAATTTTACTTTCTGCTGAAGATTGGCTAAGCCCCAGGTGAGCTTGTGGTGGGCTGGCAGTGGTGTTTTGAATCTGGGACTACCTGATAACACCTTGAGTTATCAGACTGTCTGGCTCTGAAGTGTGCTGGTGACCTATCAGGCCACTTGGGATCCCCCAGTCTCAAAATGCAGCTGGAAAAATTCTTATCTAAAAGTTGAAGGGATAAAAAGTGCTGCTACAGAAGCAATTAGTACTACCTCATGTCTTTTTATCAACTGTGTCAGATGTGTCCTACCTTTGTTCTGGAAATGAAGACCACCTGGGAATCCTTATGCAAAATGACATTGCCAGTTTATGGCCTTCCAGCCCTGAACTTGTGTGCATTCTCACCAGGCTCCCAGCACGTTGGGCTCCTATCAGTATCCTGGGATGTGTTTTAAATTAGTGCCTGAGGGGGGAACGGGATTGAGTCGTGCACCACATGCCCAACTCGGCTGAACTTTCTTTTTATGCTTTTTATTAAAGTTGTATATCATCAGGAGAGTGTGAAAGTCACATTAGAGAAGGGAAATCATCTCCCCAGCACTCAGGCTTGTCAGGCTATTTTGCATAATAACTTACGGAAATGAACTGGCCACTTCTGATACTTGAGGACAGGCTGGGAGAGCAAGAGCCTTCTGAGGGTTTTATCACAAAACAGCCTTATGTGGCACATCTGGTTTGTTTTAAGCATCTCTGTGTATTGGGAAGAGAGCAGCAGGGGATGGGGAGGGATTGCTTTATTTGAAATCTTTTGAGTCAACTGTTTATGATGAGAACAATGGTCTTGGGAAAACTGCAACCAGGAGACAGAGGAGCCATTTGAGCCACTAATGTGGAAATTTCTGTCGGGTTTCTTCACCTGCTTTACTCCCCTGCCGTCTCCAAAGAGCAAGTCCATGTGAATGCTGCTGTGCAGGTGGGATTTACCTTGTGGAATAGCCTGAAGAAGGCTGAAATTCAGATCAGCCCCCTTTGCTCCAGAGCAGTCTCTCATTAAACGTCCCTCCATGGGCAAAATCCAGCTGTCTAAATCACAGCTAATTGCATAATTATTCAACTATTGGCAGGGCTTGCTTGGTAATTTGGTGTAGTTGTGGTGAGCAGAAAAGGGATGCAGGATACTTCTATGGGGCAGGAGTCGGAGAAGTTCTGCGGATTTACTGCACCTGTGGCTTGGCCCAAGACTTCTCAAATTGCAATGCACAAGGTTCCCATTTGTCACTTGAATTACACACCTGCCCTGGCACACGTTCAGGAAAAGATATTACTTTAGGCACCACCCATATGTTTCTTGGCCTTAAATTGAAAAATGAAGCAGTGAAGGAGAATCAAGCAATAAATGACTCTGGATAGCAAAGTGCTCCTTGGTCCTCAGTCCTGGAGCAACACCCCAAACACTGGGCAAACCTTCTGGGGGTGTAATTATAAAAATACAGTTTTAATCTCTGTGTCAATGGGCTCATCAGAAATCTTTCAGATTTGTTTGTCTCTTCCCTGAGAGCACAGATTAAATACTGCCAAAAATCAAGTACAATGAAAATTTATTTTGCACGTAATTAAAAATCAAGTGAGGACAATTTCCCAACTAGGCTAAATGCATTAGATTCTCCTTTAGTGTCCAAAGTCTCTCTACTCTTACCAGCTGTTGTGTTATTTTCATGACACGGCCGTACAAACTATTTTACATTGGAGATCTTAAGGAAAGAAAACAATTAATTACACCTCAGAGATAATTGGAATCAATACTTAATGTTTTTACCTCTCAGTTAATTGCCAAATGATGTATCACTAGTTTGATGATGAAAAATAAATGGATATCTCAGGTTCTTCCTCTAGGGTGTCATTCTGTTGGCATAGTAGCTGGCTCCAATGTTTTCTTTTCCCTCCTGCCTGCCCCTCTGTGTTCTGATTCTCTTGCTTTAAATGCCATGTCAAATGTTTGATAATTTGATTATCAAAATATAATGGTAAATTATAAAAATTTCAAGGCATAGGATGGTATTTATTTATTGGAAGATATAAGGAGTTTCAAAGGGAACCCTTGGAAAATGCTTCATGTAATTGCTCTCTTCTGATTTAACTGATCAAGCATTTGCTTCATTTCTAGTCCATGGAGGAAAGGGGAATATATCTTGGTTGGTTCTCACAGAATCACCCAGGAGCGTCTGCAGTAATTGAGTGCCTTAAATTGCATCCAGGGGCTCTCCTGAGGGTTTCAGAGGTGCGCAGGGAGGTCAGACCCTGAGTACTTGTTGATGTCCTGCTGATTTCCTCAAGTAACAATTCTCCCCCAGCCCTCTAAAACTTGTAATGTGCTAAAGGAGTTCTGTGAGCACATCCAGCTCCTGCAGGTCACCCCACACAACCACTGTCCAAGCTCTCCAGCTCCATACACAGCATGACAATCTTGATCCAGCCAGTGGTGTAATACACCTCAATATTCCCGTGCACTCAGCTGGGCTGACTCACACAGCACAAACTGCTTCCACCAATAAACACTAATAACCAGGTGCCAAGTGTTAACTGCTGCCCTTGCTGGTGGACAGCCAGGCTGAGAACCAAGAGTGGCTCTGGTCAGTTGTGCCCAGAGGTTCTGACTAAAGGAAATCTGTTGGTGTTAATGTTATGTAAAAATTAACACTTAGACACATTCTGGTGAGACCCACGACTTGTATTTGTGGTATCCAGCATTATTTCACACTTGGAATAGTTATTTTATAAGCATGGTAGAGACTCTAGAAAATGTTTTGTCATTTCCTTTCCACTCTGCTTCTTCCCAGAGAAACAGGCATGCACAGAGCCCTGTTTATGATACCCACATTAATAATCAAATGTGTGTGTAGGTGTGAGGATTGCAAATAAACACATCTTAAAACAAGATCTATCTCCCTTCCCTGCACTGGCATGCTCCCAAATGAACTCAATTGTAAAATTCCCTCATGGTGACTTTGGATTTTTTTCATATATGAAAGCTGATGACCTCACAAGCCCTCCAGATGGAGTTAGGGGAGTACTAAAACCCTCCAAATATTTGGTGGTGGTGTGAGCACTGAGCAAGACCCAATCCCTGGGAAAGGCAGACATGGAATGGACTCTGCCTGCGTGCTGGCTTTCCTTGTACTGTCTAAAGATGTCTATAAATGAGTGTGAGGAACAATGCTGTTCTGTATCTATTCCCAATTTTTCTTTCCTCAGCTGACAGCCCTTGTGCGTGGCCAGTTGTTCTGTTTTCTGTCTCTACAGTCCTGCTGTTTCTCTTAGATGGCTGAGTGAGGGTGTTTTTTGGACAAGTCCTTGAGAAATAAGGATGAAACTTAAAGAAGAGAAAGCAGTGAGGTGCTCCCTCTAGTTTACGTGTTTTCATGATGCTGTCACCCAGGGCAATTATCATCTTTTCACATGTTACTAATTAGGAAAGATTAGATTAGAAATATCTGCATGAAATGTGTATTTAGAACCATGATTTTAAACTGTTCCACTTGGTTTCTCAGCTCCTAGATATCTATGTCGGGATAAATAGTGCAAACCTCATTTCTTGTTCAATGAGGTCAAGAAGCACAGGAAAAACTGGAAGCAAATGTTGGGGAAGGGTTCAGCTAAGAACTCTGCATTGTGTTGTATTTTTCTCCTTCTTGTGGAGCTCTCATCACTGTTGTGAAACTTTCTTGGTCGTGTGGCCCCTGTGGCAAAGGGACATCTTTAGGTGGCCCCTTGTCAGTGCTGGAATGAGCAGTGGCTGGGTCTAATATTCAGCTTTTCAGTAGATGTTTTCTTCCTTGAGCTGGTTGAAACACTTGTAATTTTTTTAATAGAATAATTGAATTTCTCATTGAAAAAAGCAGACCTCTAAAATATCCAGATCTATGCACTGTGAAAAAGGACTCAGATCTGAATACTGCTGGATAAAAAACAAAATCAAGACTAAAAAAAGCTCATCTTCCCTTTCTGTTCCCTAGCATTATTAAAAAGAGATTTAAAAAATCATTATGAGATAAATTTAAAATAATGTGTTTTCTGGGGAGAAAATAGAATAGATGGATGACTTTCAGCCTAATTTAGTAACTGCCACTCAAGATATGACTTGGAAAGAACTTTCTAAAGCTGGAAAGTTATTCTAATGACATTTGTGACTGGGGAAGAGTATGATTTTTTTTGTGCTTTGATTAATATTCTCTATTACATGAGGCAGCTTAAAAACTGAAGGAATATTTTATCAGTGTTGTTCTGCCATTCCTTTAATGCAAAATGTAAAAGCAAATTGGCCACTGAAGGACTCTGGGCTTTTTCCAACCTGTCTGATGCAAAGCTGAGTGTGGCAACTCTCCTCTGTGCAATCAGATGTGCATCCACACAGTTAAACCTGAGGCAACACACATCTGGGAGAAGGGAGAGCTGTTTCTGGGGGTGGATGTAAAACATTTCTCTATGTTTTATTCCTTTTTGCAGGAGTTGAGAGGCAGGGTGTGATTGTGTGTAAGCAACTCGGACAAAGCAAATGAAAGGAAGAGCAAACAAAGAGGAGGAGGTGAGGGAATTCATCAGGGAGAGAATTCTGAGCCTGAGAGAGCTGCTAGCACAGGTCTGAGAGATGAAATAAGATTTAGCATAAGAGAAACCTGCCTCTCAATTGTATCCAAGCTCCCCAGGAGACTCAAAGGCACAGGAATCTGCACATGGGTCTCTACATCTGGAAGAGAACACGAGGGTGATGAATTATTCATGGATTATCTACTTGTGCTCAGGAATTCCTCTTTATTCATAGTTCAGGAGCAGCAAAAGAAAAAAAAAAGGGATGAAAACTTATATCACACTTGCCTTTTAATTTAGAAAGGTATTACTTGTACAGCTGTGGGCAAAGTCATCTGGACACCATGGCAGCGTTTGCAGGATGAGGTCTTGGATCATGGCAGGCTTTTATTCAATTTTTTAGGCAATCTGAAATAGGGCAGAGGAAATCTCTGTGAAAAAGACAAATGTCTGGTAATTGAAAAATAGCCCCACAATTTTTCAAACATTTTTAAATTATCTGCAGCTTCATCAAGTCCACATAGAGCTGAAAAGGGTTGTGAAAGATGCATTTGCAGGGCTCTCCAGGCATTGCCAGTGCCTTTGCTTTAATTTGGAGTTGAATTAATCTTTGTCTTCCAGGCTGATAAATGTAAAAAGTCCTCTGAGAAATCAATTGATTGTTTAGCATCCTTGCAAAATCTTAATGTAGATGAGAGGGGAAGATTTGTGCTGACCGAAACAGAGTTGGCTGTAAGGGAAGAGAGCAAGGAATTCTTTTCCATGTTCTTGCTAAAATAATCCCTAGTGCAATGGACTTTTTGCAAAAACTCCCTCTACCCTTCCCAGCTGGTTGGTGTGCCCATGCAGCCAAACTCATCCAAACTCTGAAGATGATATTTTAACATATTACTTGGGAACTGAGGGCCCAAAGGTCCTGTGTGGCCCAAGGAAATGGCTCTTCCAGAATCATGTATTTTAATAATGAGGAATGTTGGAGCCTAAATTGTCTTGTCCAGTTTGTGGCCACTTATGTCTCCTGTACTGTTGCAGAGATTCTTCTGTTAGCTCAACAGCCCTTTTCCTTTGCCAGTGCTTCTTCCCTCCTGCCCTCTCTCCTACTCTGCATTAACAGAAAGCAACCTCCTTACCCAATCTGCTTGGGGCAGGCTCTTCAGTTTTAATTTCTTCACTGGCAGAAGGAATCATGCTTTAATTTCCAAAGGTATGGAGCTGCTAGAAGAGCTTTTTTTTTTTTTTTTTTTTTCCTAGAAGAGCTTTTCCAAATGAGCAAAGGCTCTTGTAAAGTCAGGCTGCAGATATGCTCATTGTGCTTTTCCGAGGCATGTTGGTTGTTGGCGTGGTTAGAAACACCAGCTTTTATTTTATGTTAACAGCTTTGGGGCTCACACAAGGGCATGGCACAAACTGTTCTCAGCTGAAATCAGACACTCTGGGTTAGAATAAACTAATAGTTTAAATGTGCAATAACCAGAGTGCCATCTTTGGTTAGCAGCTGGGAAAAGTATAGGAGTAAATGAGCTATTGGACTTGAATTTATGCCTTGTGATGGTGTTTCCCTTGGATTGCCTGCTAACTTCCCAAATCCTTGTAAAACCTAATGCAGAAAAGGTTTTGCTCTTTAGCAGGACAAGGTATGACACAGGCTCCTCAAGGGGTCTGTAGCTCATGTTACCTCCCCTCTAAAACTTCTGGCACACTTCTCTATTCAGGTTTTCATCCCTGATAGTACTCCCTTCATCTCTGTGGAAGGCAGAGCTGTGAGAGGCTGATTTTCCATTGTGGATGTAACATAACTGTGCAAGTTCAGGCTTGGGCAAGAATATACACCCATGTTTATTCGAACCCTGCCTGTCTTGGAGAGCGGTGTCTTTTGGAGGGAAGTGATCTCATCTCAGACTTTAGGCACCACAAAACCTTTTCCAAACATCACAAATGACCTGCAGTGTCCAGTAGAGGGGAGCTGGTTGGACATTACCTGGCCTGGTGGCTCTCCTTGAATTAGGGTGGTCAAGCAAGTCATGGTAAGAGAAGACAGCAGTTGCCCCTTTTTGATGGAGAGGCTGACAGATATCTCTGGGAGCACTTTGACAGGATGAAGTAGGGCTGGCAATGACCCCCCATACAGCCCCTACACACCTCCCCAAGTGGGGAAATCAGCTTGAGGCTGGGGAGTGGTTGGGAAAGTCACAGCCATGTTACATAGCCCCTAAAGAGATCTTGCGGATTCAGTGGGCAATCAAGGGGAAGGAAGGCAGATGTTCAGCCTTACCTTGCAGCACAAATCCTGGGCTTTTCTAAATTAACTGGCAAAGGCTGGTCTGCCTCAGCTGATGTCAAAGTGCAGATTGGATTTTCAGAATGTTTCTGCTCTCAGCACAAATCAAAAGCGCCGTTCCATGCCAATGCTCTCAGTAAAAGTGACACTTTAAAAGGTCATGGCTGTGGAGTTGGTGTTCGTTTCAGTTTATCAGTCTTGTAAAATTGTTGCATTCTTCCCTTCTCCCTGCTAGACAGGCTATGGATTTGTTATTCCTTTTATTCTTCTTCTTTTTTTTTGTCAATCTGCTCCTAAATACTCCCTCCTAGTAGAGGAAAGCCAGAAAAACAGTATTAGGAAGCCAAAATTTCCTTCTTATTGGTTGTGGCTAATCCAAGATGGACTGAGCTGGGTTCAACTTGCCAAGGGCTTTTATCCCCAGCTGTAAAGCACTGACCAAACACCAGTGGGAGGAAGGTTCTATTTTCAGTTTTAAAGGAAGAGGTAATGCATGGGAAGACATCCTTTGACCTCACAAAGGGTTGATGAGGGCCAGGGAGGCAGCACCTGCCATAACTTCATTATCATGAGAACTGGGAAGGATCATTGTAATATTTTTGGGACTCAAAAGTGGGTCAGATTCCTTTTCCTTTGAGGAAAGGATTAGAACCCTGTTGAATGTCTAAATACACTGGGCCAAATTTTGAACTTAAACAGATCTTCCCTGTTATTTTTTAATAGTAAACTAAAGAAAGCACAAAGACAGAACATTACTGAATGCTTGTAGCAGGCCATGCAGAAAGTGTCAAACACTGAAGCATTTGAAAAGGTAAAACAAATTAACAGATATTTTTATGGACATATTTGGTTGTTCCTGAGCAATACTGAGGATATGTACTCTGATAGATTGTGTTACTTCTATCATTAACCTGAGAAAGTACAGGTTTGGATATGTGCTCCACCTGTTTATAGAGCACTAATTCAGCCCTCCTTACTCTACCCTAGGGAAACATCTATTGCCTGAGTGCTGAAAGAGGTGAAAAGAAAGCTGTGTTTAGTGTTTTGCCAGGTTTTTTTTCCCCGTTCTGCAGTTGATTTGTTTGTGCAGGCCTTGGCTGGTGTTTGTGCAGAGGTGGAAGGTAAAGCCTGCAGTCAATGGTTGGATCTCCAAGCACTGCAGTGACTCCAGTGCTGGGTTGTTTTGTTGTTTGCTGTTCTGAAGGGACAAAGCACATGCCAGGGACAAGGGCTCACGCTGAGGGAAATCTGCAGCAAAGGTTTGGCTCTCAATAGTGTCAAGCTGAGCTGAGCGTGAGAGGCTTTTGTCTCCTAATGCAGGGACCTCAAAAAAACTTCCCTGCACACTGGCAAGGGGGTTGTTTTGGTTTCTCTTTTTTCCCCCCATTTATCTTTTTTTTTTTTTTTTTTTTTTTTTTTTTTTTTCCCTGCCAGATTTCATTAGTTATTGAGGAATCACTGAGGCTTGATTGCTTGGGCTGCTCTGAGCCCCCTGCCTGAGAGATTAGTGAGAGCTTTCACAAGTTATTCCCAGCGTAATACTTTGGGTGCTACGCTGTCATTTGCCTCAATGGTCCAAACTGTGCAGCTTTTAATTAATGAGAAGGCTGTGCAAGGAAGACTGGCTGATAGAAAGATTGCTGGTAAGCAGTGATCTCACAGAAGTATTTATTTATTGATATTCCTGCAGTGATGCAATTCTTAACAGCAAGGCCCAGATTACCCATTTTAGGTGGGGAAGAACGCTGGGTTTGGATTGAAAATTCCCTGGTGGAGCAGAAGTGAGGGAGGCAATTGGTCTGATTGCCAGGCAACCTGTGCTAATGAAGCCTCTCTGCATTTACTTTGAGAAGGCAGAGTTAAAACTGCAGGAACCTGAAATAACGAGCGGGTATTATTAATTTGGACAAGTCCTTGAGAATGCAGCACTGATCTCAGATTAAAAAAAAAAAAAAAAAGGGAAGGAACAGAAAATAAAAAGAAAAAACATGTTAACATGTTGGCAAGGCAGGAATCGATCTACAGAGAAGATATATTTAGCTCATATTCTCTACATTAGGGCCTTCTCAGATTTTGAATCTTAATGTCTGCTTTACCAAAGAGGGTAGCATCCTGCAAAGCTGGACTGCAGGAAAGCAACGCCTCTCCTCGCTGCCAGACTATTATCGCAGATGATGTTAAAAAAGAAACCACTGATTCATCTGCAGTGGCTGCCAGGAACTCGTGCAAGCCCCACAAATCACACTGCTGGGCAGACTGCACTTCCAAAAGCAGCTATTAGAAGTGTCGGCTGTTTTCTTGCTCTCTGAGTTAAGAATCGATTGGGAAATGGCAAAGAATATTCAATGCTTTCAGAAGTTGCTTTCTGATTAATTTCTCCCTGAATCCAGCTGTCTCCCTGGAGTCTTGCTTTTAAACTTACAATGTATATTTATTTTTATAATCTGCTTTTCACCTGAAAAAGAATAATAATCCCCATTTATTTTAAGCTTGGCTGAACATGCACTGGATTCAGAAATTAATTTCTCCCTGCTCTTAGCAGTTAAGCTTTGAAGGATTGATTCTCAGCTGCTATAAATTGTTTAGCCTCACTGAAGGGTATTGCCTTGCGTCTTTAACCTCTGGAAGCAAATCTCAGCTTAGAAACCATATGAAAATTGATTTTACTTGTCATTATCTTCATTTGGGTAAATGGTGTAACTGATGAACTTTCAACTCAGTCCTGAGTGCACCCAGGGTGAGCCCCTGCCAGTGAAGTGTTTTAGAGCCAAGGTGAGGGTGCTTAGCATCCTCCAGGGCAATAAATACTTTGTACCTCACCTTTTGGGCTCTGCTCTGGCACTGTTTCAATTCTGCCAGATTCAGACCTTCGAATCTCAGACATCCATCTCGCAAAACTCAGGTGCTGAGGTTTAAAGTTCTGAGATAATTAAAAAATAACCCCTGGACTGGTTTGCTTCTCACTTCTGGCCCTGAAGCCTGGAGAGATGTTCTAATAACAATTAAGACTATTTTTAATGTATCAGTTCAGGTTGTTACCTAGGCTTTCAACTCCATCAAACTTTGTATGAAGCAGCAAGAGCCCTTTTCAGGATTTAGCTCTGTGTCTGGTGGATTTGAAAGAGGACAGTCCTCAGACAGCAGCTGGGGACTGAGCTACTTCTGCAGGTCTATGGAGCAGAGAGTGCACTGAAACCTTTGCCAGGTTATTTGCTCCAGACCAGGCAGTAATCTGTGGGGCTGATATAACCTTTGCAATTGGCAACATTTCTCTTGATAAAGGAAGAACCTCTAAAATTGGATTTGAAGACCATTTAATAAACCAAGACTAAGAAAAAATAAGTCTAGTGGATTTTATAGTATTTAGGAGTTTTTTTCTGGCCATGCTGCAGCAAATGTGGAATAAGGCTCAGAGCTCTCAAAACTGCTTCTGTAACCTGTGAAATCATAAAAATTACATTGGAAAGGACTTTGCTAGGGTTTTTTGCTCCATCTCTCTGGCTGCAGGCAGGATGTCGAACCTGCTGTTAGAAATTGCTGGTGATGATGGTTCCATACCCTCCTCTGGCAATTTATTTTAGTGCTTTAACTGGCCCTGCAGGTCACACACTCACCCAAGTCTTAAATCACAGTGCTGCTGCTGATGGGCCCTGAGGAAGCATTTGGTGCAGGAGAGGAAAGTATCACAAAGTCTGGCTTGTTACTGCAAAACACTGCAGACATGGATAAATTGGCATCTCTGCCTAGCTCTGCCAGCTCTGGAGTTAAGGAGCTGGCCTTGCCTGCCCAGCATATTGCAGGATAATTTATTAACATCTAATGGACTCTCTCATTTCTTTCTGTCTCCTTGTGAAAAGCAAAGGGTATTTCTTTCCCTGCCCCTTCCTCCACCTATTCTCTGAAATGCTAAAGCATCTGGCTGCCTCTGAGCAAGGACAAACTACAAACACCTGGGTCCTGGGTTTTTTTTTTTTTGTTGTTGTTTTTTTTTTTTTTTTTTTTTTATTTTCTCCTCCCCTGTCCCTCCTGAGCTCTGCAGCTGCAGGACAGTGTTCTGAGGCTGTGAATGGCACCTTCTCCCCGTGGCTGCCCTTGGATCAGAAACAGCCTCTGGCTCTCTGCACTTGATTTAGAGGCTCCTTACTCTGCTGCTGACCTGATTACCTCATGATGAAATGATGTGGGGCCGTGACACCGCGGCATGATGTCATGGGCCTTGACGTGTCACCAGGAGAAATACAAGCTTCCTGGTGCTGGGACTGTATTACAAGGTGATTTTTGTTCCCTGCAAGCTGATTTAAGTGTAGGTAGGGCACTTATCCCATTCATTCCTCCCCACTGAGACCACCATGAGCACTAATTCTGCTGGGAAGCTCGATGCAGCATCGCAGCCATGTGGGGTGGGAGGTCTGGATGTGCCCTAAATGGAGGTGTTGGCCATAGAGCTGTGGATCTGTGCACAGAGCTCTGCTCAGCCAGCAGCTCTGTGCTGCTCCCAGACTCCTAATTAGATTGAAGCCTGAAGTCTCTGGATATCATCCCATACCTTTATTTGAAATGATTTATCATTCCATCTAAATCAATCCCCGCAGAGAGATGTTACGAGGTTTTGTTCAAAATGCTGTACACACCCTGTCCAGTGCAGTAAATGCTACTTGGAAACCAAGCTTAGGAATCTATTCCTGCCTTTTCCTGCACACCAGCCGTGCTTTCAGTGGAGAGCAGGCTGACAGGCCTTTGTCTCCTTGGATGGACACATATGGGGATGATGATTTTCTCTCTCTTACCCCCATCCCTGATGAAATGCTTTCTGTGCTCCCTCCTGCTCAGAACCTGAATCTGGCTCCATTAGGGATCACACCAAAATCCTCAAGAGTTCACAATTCTCAGTTCAAGGCAAGGGGGGTGCAATTGCACGTGGAGGCACAAAGAGCCATCTCTGACACAAAAAATACCCCGCTATAATTCATGTCTTCTGCGCTCCTCTAGTGAGCAGAGCAGGATTTTTGCTCCTGATTCCACTGGAAAAATCGGGAACTGAAATGAAAGGTGACACAATGTGCTGCCCAGGTCTATTACTGTCAGTTGTCTTGAGCTGGTAGATAATTCATGGCAAGTAATTTATATAGCACTTTTACTTATCCTGCCCTTTATCTCATCTGTGGTCAATTTGTTGGAAGTCCTTCTAATTAGAGTTGTCTTTGCCAATCACATGGTTTATTTGTATTAGCTCATTGGCTAAATGTAGCTCTTACAAGGCATTAATGATATATAACTGTTATGAGAATAGGAAGGACTCCTTTCAACTGGAAATAATTTTTGCATTATTTAAGAAAAATGGAAGTCAGATGAAAAAGAGATTTTTTTTTTAACCAAAATTGATTTCTTCTTAATTTCAGAGGCTTTAAAAGATCTGGTATATAAAAATGAAGCAAAAAAACCCCCCTAAGTGCAGCTGAAAGCCAGTGTTTTATTCTCTAAATGCTAAAACCAAACATTTTTGTTCCTCACCACTACTCCCTGTTTTTCTGACAAAGTAATTTCACATTAATCAGCCCAAACTTGTGAAATGTTTTGGATGGGAAAAAAACCCCCCAAAAAACCCAAGAAAAAAAAAGTCAAATCTGTAAAAATTTTCCTAGTTCTATTTATGATTACAAATTTGAAAACCATTTTCCTGCAGGATAGCAACATTATCCTTAAATGCCTTTGTTCCTTCCAGGGACCTCATTTGCTGGAGTATTTGCAGAAAAGGAAACACAAAGGAGAGGTGAACAAAGGGGAAGTGGTTGAAAGATTGGAGTGAATTGGAATATTTCAGACAGCAAATGGAGGGCAGGATAACAGTGCCACCAAGCTTATGAGTGCATCTGTTCAGCCCTTGCCTGGGCTGGGAAAGGAGCTGCTTTGATGTTTCCTTTCCCTGCTAAAATCAGCTGATGAGCTGTGGGTGGGTAAATGAGAAATACAACAATATTTCCCTGTTCTGCTGGATATCCTGGTGAATATTGGCTCAGAGCTACAACCTTAGAGCAAATGCTGCAAAGATTTACTTCACGTTTGTTTTGTGAGCTGTAGGTTTGGTTTCTAGGTGCTAACACAGGCTTTGCCAATCTGCTGTTTCGTGCAGATTGCAGCTCTTGGGAGTCTACGTGTAGCTTAGTCTGCAGGTCTAAGCTTCAGAATCACTGTGGAGAGCAGCCTTGTTACAGTCAGCTGGGGCTCTGCCTGCTCAGAATATCCACGTAACCCATGCAATGGGAGATTTGCATCCAGACCTTGAGAAAAAATTTGGGCATGTGATTTATTTATACTTATTTCCGTACTGTTCGACTCCTCTCTACCCAAACACCCTCCAGCAGGTGGCTTTGAACCTGACTTTCTTCTCTTCATTTCTGCCATTCTAAATGATTGAACCTCTGAGGGAATTTTGGCTCAGCAAAGCACGTAGGGGACCAACACTGCCCTCCTCAATTGCAATTATACAGAGGGAGGAAAGGTATTTTCCCCACTGCAGCATCCTCCTGCCACTTGGTCCAGACAAAAGTGTTTGACCCACGTGCCTGTGCTTTTCATTCTGGGAACCGACTGCTTCCCCTTCCCTTCTCTTCTCCCCCCCTCCCCACCTCACCTTCATTTCTCTTTCTGCTGAATGTCAGAGCATATTGAAGAAGCAGCATTTAGTTATTTATTTTTAATGCTCTTTGGCATAAATATTCTGAGGGGCACAGACAGCGCCGAATCAATCCCGGAGTGGTTGGGCGGCGGGGCCATTCACGCCCTGAATTTAATTTGCCAGATTGATCTGTGGAGATGAAGACAGGTTGCAAAAGACAAACAGCCCTCTGTGCTCTGCTCTGCCATTCCCTGGCCCTCAGAGCAAGAAGGAAACTAGACTTACTGTGAAGATGTTGACTATTTCAGGCTTTGCATAAGCAACAGCGTTAGAAAAACTAGACGTGAAATTCAGTCTTGCTTGGGTGGAAGCCAGGTCTGGGTTTGGATTTGGGCTCTGGCTAACCACGAATCTCAGCCCTAGATTCAAGCCTCTGGTAGGTTTGGCAGTGTTTTATCTTGTTTGTTTATTAGGACACAAGGAGTCATATTCATCCATGCTGGTTTTTATTTAAATTTGTTAAAAACTCCAGGGGTTCTCTTCACTTTCCTTTCTCTGTGGGGCAATCCAGTGCAGTAACAATCATCTCTGCCAGCAGAGAATGCAGTCCTGTAGCTGGAACTACTTCTTAGCCATGGAAAAAAGAGGGGAGAAATTTCATGTGGGAAGCCTAATCCAGCTCCTGTCTGTGACAGGGGGAATCTTCAGCCTTGGTCTGTAAAACAGGCTCTGGCTGCAAGTCCTCAGCCCAGGGGACAGAGGCATTTGGAGCCTTATCTAAATTCCTTCAGCCACATTGTGCCTTCAAAATGGGGTGAAAAAATCTTTGCTGTGCAGGCTTCCTACTGAGATTCTCCCAAACCTTCCCCCAGAGCTGCTGAGGCAGGGGGATGCTCCCTGTCACCTGCTGTGGCCTCTGCTGGTGCCAGCTGGAGCTCAAGGACAGCAGAGCATGAAAAGGGGTAAATGGGATTTGAGGGTTGCATGGCTCTCAGGTTTTGTTTTACATGTGTTCATGCTGGGAATGTCTGAATCATTCAAGCATCTCTAACAAACTTCACTTGGAAGATCTGAGACATAGGATGATGTTTTCTCACTTTTAAGGTGCTTTCTACCAAACACACCCCAGAATCAAACACGACAAGACCATCCCAAAAAGCAAAGAGATACTTGGGGCTTAGTCTAAACTTCACTTGCTTTTCTTATGAAGTGCTGTTGGATTTATTTATTTAGGCCCAGGCAGGACCACTGTGAGCTCTTCTCTTTTTTCCTTTGTGCCAGCTTTTATTCTTCTTCTATGTAATAAATAACCTTATAAAGACCCTTTTAGCCATGAGTTAAACACTGCAAAGAAGGCTGAAGTTCCCCATGCCTAACTTTACTCTTGTGACTCTGATAAGGATGTACAATAGTTTAATTTTCCTTTTCTTCCAGTATTCAGTGCTACTTTCTGGTTTTTCCTTTGAGTGATGCTCCCCAGTAATCACAGCACTGAACAAAAACCTGGCATTTAGCAGTCTGCAGCCAGAGCAGTAGTTTTACCCTCCCTGTGTCACCTCTTCCCAAATGTTCTCTTTCTTCCCTTATGGCTGGCACTTCCCGTTAGGTGACAGGTGGTGATTTTATTTTTCTGCTTGGCTGTGATGCCACTACCCTGTGATACTCCTGTTCCCAGGTACACACAACAGCTTTTCCAGTAATTCCCCCACATTTTTTGTCCTTGGTTATCTAACAGGAAAATACTGAGTATTTTAGGTTATGTCTGTTGCTTCTCCAGGGTAGGTTATGCTGTGAGCAATTGGTGCACATGAAGTGGAGGGAAACACTATAGGAATAGAAATATTTATTTGTCTGCATGAGAAGTGTTGTAGAGAGACCTTTGCTGTTGCTTGAGCTGGACTTAAGCACAACCTGCTTCCTTACCCTCTCCTTTTGAGATTTTATCTTCACTGGTTTCAAGGAATCGTCCAAGTAAAAAAGCTTCAGCACTTTAGAAAAAAATCATATCCCAAAAATATCCTGCTCACACATTTTTGCTTGTGTCAGTATCAAATTTGTTGTGTCAGCACACGTTTTTTGCAGGAATGTTTGCCACAGGTCTCACTCTGGGAACCTGCAGCACACTCCAGGAACTCTGCTCAGTGCACAACTCTTGGTCTGAAAGAGGGGAAATAAAAGCAACTTGCGTGTCTCACTCACCACCAAATTTTGTCTGAAAGTGCCTAATACACAGTTTCCCTGTTACAGCATTAAGAAAACAGTAGGGGAAACTGTAAAATGGAGTAAATGAAGAAGGAAAATGGAGTTAGAAATCCCCTTTTCCTGGGCATGTCCTGCACCAGCAGCTCTGGGGCTCAGCTCCCAGGGCTCTCTTCTTAAAATACAGCTTCAGTGACCTGCACAAAATCTATCCTCAACCCTGCTCTGGTCAAATGCATGTCCCAGTGGCCAGAAATAGCTCTGTAGCAGTTGTACAAACCTAAATGAGTCACAAGCTGTAAAAACAGCATCGTTGTGGAGGTGAACTTGACACACCTCCCAGCCTCTCCTGGTGCCCATCAGATAGGTTTCACACCTCCTGGATCCTTGTCCTTTATCACTCCTGCCATCGTTTCAGCTACACTGAAAGGGCAGAAAAGCATGAACAAACTGTTACACTTGGCCTGACAGACATCTCTACTTTCAATTACTCCTCTGTAAACAGATTGAAGATAACAAGTGCAGCCATCTCGAGTGGCTCTGGCCGCAGCCTTGCTCAGGAGCTGCTTGCACCTGCCTGCTCATCCTCCCTGCAGAACATAATTGCATTTCACCTCACCTCTTTTGTTCCCAACCCTCCCTTCTGTCAGGGGTGAGATTAGAATTATTTACACTCTAGCTTAATGTCAGTGAAAACCTTCCAGGAAGAATGTGAGATGCACTGACAGGTGCCAGTCACTATTTTTCAAGAATATGTAAAATCATTCTTTCTTTCCAATGTCTTTATTTCAGAATTTTCCATTCAGGTCAGGTAAGACTGTGAGGATTACATCTGATGCTTGGCATTATCTGGCCCATCATTTTTTGAGTAACAGAGCCCACCATGGCCATGGCTTGCCTCGGTGTCAGTGGCCCATGAAGCAATGGCTATTTGTCCTTCAGCACCAGCTCCGAGTCATCTCCTGCCCTGATTTACAATGAACTCCTGTTCCTGCTGTGGCAGCTGGATGTGTGGCAGGTTGTGAGTCTTGCTGCCCACCACCTTATTACTCTTCTGAATTTTGCAAGCAGCAGATCCGTGATGAAGTGCCTTCATCTGTTGTTACATCATCCTTCATTCCTGTGGCCTATGCTGTCTGACACAGGGATGCCTTTTTTTAATGTGTCTACACACTGTCTCCAGATATGTTATCAAAATGCCTCAATAAATAGGCCATAAAGAACATATTTTAACAGCCATGCCAGTAGCTGAAATTGTCTGAGGTTATAAATATTTTTTGCCCAACTCAGAACAAGTTTTACTTGGGTGGCTCAGAAGGGAGGTGCATGTTTTGCCTGAAGGCTGCAGAATTAGTCCTTGGGAGAAGGCAGCATTTTCTGACTCACAGTTCTGTCCCCCTGAACTCTGGGACAACATTCCTGTAGCTTTCCACGGAGCTGAATGAAGCCCTTATCACACAGCAGTTGCTGATCCTCCTCCAACACCAGAAGCCTTCTTAGTGCATTCAGACATGATAAAGATTTTGATTTATTCATCAGAATTTTTCCAGCAGCAAATAGAAGCACATCCCCTTGTTTCACACTAATATGCCTGTACAATCACCCCTGCTGCTTAGATGAGGGGCTGATTTCCATGCCAGGAATCCTGCTTTGTGCCAGATTCCTTTTTTCTTCTTGGAGCTTTGAAGATATATTATGATGCTAATTAATTCCTTTCTCAAGAAGAGAATAATTGCAAGTATTGGAAGCAACTTCATCAATGCGGCAAATGAAGGCAAATAGATGCTCTTTTTTTTTCTTTCTTTCTTTTTTTTTTTTTTTTTTTTTTTTTAATTTCTCTTTTGATGGCAAAACCCACAAACTGATCTGACTTGTGGGTTCTGTCATTAACCCACGGGGAACTGGAAGTGGCTGCCACTGGTGCCACTCACTGGGATTTTCCTTCTGAGACAGAAGCAAATGTTCATTAGTGGAAGACATTAATTCATTTTTGCTCGACAGGAGATTCTTGGCCATGTGAGGGGTGGAGTTGGACCTCTGGGGTTCCTCTGTGAGTCTTGGGGGGAGGCAGTAGTATGGCTGCAACACAAACTTTCTGTTCTTTATGGATCCTCCCCTGGGAATCCCCTGACCTTTTATATGCCTGATTTATATAATCCTCTCAGAGGACAGACTAAAGGGGGGAATATGATCAGCCAATTAAAAGGTTCCCTCCTGAGGAGGGTGGAAAACAGCAGACAGATGATCTATTTTTTATAGATGATCTATTTTTTATACAACATCAATTACTATTTTGTTGCTGGATGTTGCACTGAGGAAGATCTGTGCTGTCACGTTCTTCTCCCTATTTGAAACTCTGGGAAGAGAAACCCTGTGGTGGATTCCTAAAGCTGTGTGGGTAATTAAATACTTGATGGGTGTGAAATGGACCTTTATGACAAATCAACCATCAAAACTGATATTGGCTATATCCTTATTTGCCCCAAGCTGTTTCCTACCAATTTAAATCTTTGTCTAGATGAATAAGTAAGTAATGTTTAAAGCCAAGGGCTGTTATTTTATTGCTCTTTTCTAGGAATCTCCCAGCTCACACCCACACTACACAATCTCTATGGTATTTACTCACAGCTTCATCTGATCTGCCTCTTACTTCCCTACTTCCAGCTGCTCTTTGCAGCCAGAAATGCGGCCAGTTATCTTCAAAAGGAAACGTGTCAGTGTGTACTCATGAAGATATGCAGTGCCACAGTATTTACATCAGGGTTTCGGTCACACGTGTCGTGTAGGAAATAAAAGATGCTACAAATGGGGAACAGTTGCTGCAGGCTTCAGGGTGTTAAGGAAATGCTCTGCAAAGCCTCTTGTGGAGAGGGAAAATTTTGCCTTTCACAGATGAAACTGAGTGTTTCTGAGGTTTCTGGGTAATTCTAGCTCAGAGAAAAGGGAGATTTCTGCTGTAGCATGTAGAGGTTGTTGATCTATGACTGTAGACCTCAAAGAGAGGACAGCAAGGCAGTACAGAGGAGGAACGAGGCAGGGCTGGAGCAAATCTGGGAATGGTAACTGGGATCTTGGTCCCAGAGCGTGGCTTGAGAGAACAGCTGCCTGAGGCTGTAGGAGAAACCTGTCCTTCCAGACACCAACACGCTGGAGGTGGTCTGCTCTTGGGCTTGAGATGTTCTTGGGTGCCTTTTGAGCCTCCTTTTCCCCTGTGGTCCTGGGAACTGTCTCTGCTGCCTGCTTGTCACTTCATCTTAAACTGTTTTTCAGAACAGGGTCCATCTATCACAGCTTCACCCATCCTGGTCCTGGTGTCAACATCAGAGATATTTTACTGCTGTTCATGGCATGCTCTGACCATACCCCAAGGAGTGTGGGTGGGTTTGGACACCTCCACAGAGGTTGATATCTTCATTTAACTCCACACTGGGGCAATGACACTGCCTGCACTTGCTGTCAGAAGCTGTGCAAGGTTCTGCATCCCAAGCAGGCCAGAGGCTGGAGGGTTTGCAAGGCTGTGGCTGGACAAGGGCTCCAGTGCAGATGCATCCTGTGGAATGAAAGCTCACATTATGCTGCCCTTTTAGCACATGCCTGCCTCACCCCGGTGCTGCTCATTAGTTCATGTCCAGTCAGTCCTTGGCTAATCCATCAGTGCCAGTCATGATGGATGTGATTGTGAGGAAGGGCATTAGTGCCTGGGAGCTGCTGAGTGTTCAAAATCCAGGTGGGACAAAAATTCAACCCATCATTCACTGGCCTCAGTGATGCCAGTTCAGCAGCAATGGTGTCAGCTGTGGAAAGCAGCAAAACTTCAGTCTTGAGTTTATTTCCTGAGTCCAGCATCGTCCAGTCTACATCAATCAGGTTAACAGATGCTTCTCAAGCTCCTTCTCCAGTCTGTGCTCCTTGCTGGATGTTTCATTTCGGTTGCTCATGAGTCAGTAGCCTGTGGTGATCCTGGGTCTCCAAGGCCATTCCCTGAGTGCTGCCCCAGGGCAGTCCCGTTTAGGGCTGTCTGCAATGATGTGCTACAGGTGCTAAGCCTCATTTCAAGGCTCATTTCAAGCCAGTCCACCTGCCACACAGAGATCCCACCTTAGACCGTGAAAGGTGTGTGGATGTTTTGGTGCTGCTTTTTGCCCAGATTACCTGTCACTGATGGGCCACTTCACAGGCCACAGTGTGGTGGAGGTGGAGTGTTCAAACCTTGTGGTCAGTTTGGAGTACCTCATTACAAGAAAGTCATTGAAGTGCTGCAGTGTCCAGAGAAGGACAATGGGGCTGGGGAAGGGTCTGGAGCACAAGTGTGACAAGGAGGAACTGAGAGGCTGGAGGGGCTCAGCCTGGAGAAAAGGAGGCTCAGGGGGGACCTTCTCACTCCCTGACAGGAGGCTGTAGCCAGATTGGTTCATACTATTCTCCCAGATAACAAGTGACAGGACTAGAGGAAATTATCTCAAGTTGTGCCAGGGGAGGTTTCTGTTGGGTATTAGGAAATGTTTTTTCACTGAAAGAGTGGTCAAGCATTGAGGCAGGCTGCCCAGGGAAGTGATGGAGTCACCATCCCTGGAAGCATTTAAAAATGTGTAGATGTGGTGTTTAGGGACATGTTTTAGTGGTGGGCATGGCAGTGCTGGCCATGGCTGGACTCAATGATCCAAAGGTGTTTTCCAGCTCTAATGACTCTGATTCTAGTGCAGGCTTTTGTGTGAGCATGAGCGAGACAGCAGCACTCCCAGACCCTGCACATCACTCACACATTCACATTCTGAGCACTCAGTTGTGCTCAGCCAGGCACATTCAGCACTGTCTGGTTCCCAGCAGCTCAGCTCTGCCCCAGGTGAGCAGCAGGACCCAGCACTGAGGCTGTTGTGTGGGGGGATCCCAGACCCCCCTGCTCCTCCTGTGGCAGGTGACAACTCAGGCCACACAACCCACCCTGTCTGCTCACAGGGAGAAAGACTGGCTTGCCAGATAAGGTCCTGCTAAGCCTTGGTGACGTGATGAGGGTGAGATGTGACAGCTGGAGGGACTGCAGCACCTCTGTGTGCTGCTCTGGGTGCCAGGCTGCTGCATCCCAGCAGCACGGTGCTGACAGCTGGAACCTCCACAGAGAGCAAGCAATCACCACAAATGACCTGAAGGCAGACAAATAAAACTCATTTCGAGTCCCTGGTGCATTCCATCGAGGAATCTGTATTGGAGAACCAAATGGGAAATCCCAAGCCCTTTCTTATCACTGTGCTGCAGAGGAGAATGTGGTACTGACCCCTGATGAGTCTGTTTGGATCCTGCAGGGGGACCAGAGGTGTCTGGCGATTTGGGGAGAGAGAGAAAATGTGCAATTGTAGCAAGGGATACCTGATTTAGGATGCACGTGGAGTAACATGGGCAGCAAGTGGCAAAATGAAGATGCAATATCTTGTTACAAAACTAACAAAATACATTTGCTGCACTTAGAGTCTCAAGATGCCATGTTGTCACAGACCTGAAAAGTGCATCATGCTGTGAATTGGGAGAACACGTTTTATTTCTATAATGTGAACAATCATTTGTTGCTTTACTGCCCTGCTGCTGCTCCCCTCCTGCTGTTTGATGTTAAATTTCAGGTCACACACTTACTGGTAAATGTTCCTGCACTGAACTCTTGAGGCCTGTGCTCTGCATCTTAGACAGTGACTCACTTTTGGAATATGCCTCAGGTTTGTTTGCAAAGCCATGGATTTGACCATCAGGACAGAGATCCAGCAGATGGAAGGGGGAGGAGTGCAAATTCCTCATTTCAGCACAGGGCTGAGCACTGGTTGCATAGTTTGTGTTCCTTAAAGACTTTTGGGCAATGATTATACAACAGGAGAAATTTTACAATTGACTTAGATAGTCCCTTCCCTTGGAACTATAACCAGAAGGACAAGATTTTGAAATAGTCAATATTCATGACAAATAATTAACACCCTTTCCTCTATGTGCATGCCTGTACTCTTGGAACTGAGACCCTGCCAGATCTCTGAGTTCAAGAATATCAGCATGTTAGGGGAAAAATTAATTTTGGGACCAAAGAGAGGAAGACAGGATGTAAAGGAGGAGGAAGGGAAACCTGAAGTGATGGGAGTTTTCAAGAAATCCAGATGCTCTCAAGCTGAAAACATAAGAAATAATCACTTAATATCTGGGTAATTTGAAAAATAGATGACAAGGATGGTAGAAAGCAGCTGTTCCAAGGAGTCTAACCAGGTTATTTCTCAGAGAGAAGAAAAAAATGTCTTGTCAACTGAAAGGAAGATTTAACTCCTTGTGTTCTTGTGAGCCTCTGTTGCACTGTAGTGACACTTGCAGATTCTAAAGCTATTCACTTGTTCCTGGGGACAACATGGATCCTACTTGTTTCTGTTCATCTCCCACCACAGCCAGCCCCCATTCCCCTTATTAATTACCACTGGAGCTTTCATACCAACAGCCCCATCTATCCTCCATTTCCTTCCATTTCCCTTAACTTTCCCTTTCCTTCCATTTCTGTGTTTGGCTTCTCTTGACATGAGATTTTCAGCTTGCTCCATGCAGTTTACTCATCAGCTCTCACCCTATAAAATTTCCTGGAGCAGGAGAAATTTGGAAGGTGCTGGGGCATCCTTTTACAGCAGAGCATTCCTTCCTGAACTTGAGCATCCCTACTTCCCAGATCTACAGTTTTATTTCTCTCCTGCTTGCATCACTTTAAATCCTGATGAATCCCAATAAATTCACTGTGAACCACGAGTAAAAATTTGGTAAGGGAGAAAACAGCCTCATGTCCTTTCATTGTTTAAAGTGGAGCATTCCCAGTGGGTAAATATCCTGTAGTACCCCTGTGGAAGAGCAAATATATGAAAAACCACTTAGTACCACTAAGGATACTAATGCAGTTAGAACATTAATCTTGCTGCAGCTGTTGTCAAAACTGTCATAGGGCTTAAGGTGGTTCCCTCCAGCTCCTCAGGAGAGAACAGCACGAGTGTTTCGTACGATCTTAACAGGAGGAAACTGGATCCGGGGCATTTTTCATTCAGATGTACAGACAGACATGTGCTTCCTCCCCAGGATTCCTGCAGCCTGTTCTCATCTGCACAGTATCTGTGAGAGCCTGGACAAGCCCAGGGCTGGAGGCTGCAGAGAGCAGGTGGTGGGAGCTGCTGGGGATGCTGAGCTGTAGGATTTTGTCAGGATGTTTGCAGAAAATGGGGAAAAAAGGTCACATGAGAAGTGACCACAAATTTCTTACAGGATGCTTGAATGTTTCTGGGAGCAGCAACAGATGTGTCCTGTTGAGCTGCTACCTTCAGTCCTTTGTGTTGAATTTTCTTTTTTTCCCTCTGGGACCCTTCTTTTGGGCCGACCCACAGCAATCAATACCTTCCCCACATTTACCTTTTGCAGCCCTCTCTGCCTGGTGTTTTAGTATCAGTCTGACTTCCATTTCAGCTCTAATTAATAATTATAGGGGGAAGAGGAGGGAGGAAAGGACAATTTTTTCATTGTATGAAAAAATAAAAAATTTCCATATTAAGTGATGCCAGTATTGAAAGCTCTCAGGATTTTTAGGAAAATATCAAAATTTTAGGCCTGGCACTAAGGAGAGGGCAACCCAGCTGAGTGCAGGACATAGCAGATGGTTGAAATCTCCATCTGTGAGCACTGAGGAGAGAGAAAGACCCTGTTCTTTCCTTACATGTCACCGCTTGGCATATGAGATAGTGGACATGGGTAGGATCACCTGCAGCCCTGCTCTGAAAGGAACAGAGAGACTTGAAGCTTATTTTTGAAGGTTTCTGTAGTCTGCAGCTGTGGAGAAGTAAAACTCCTTTGTGTGATATCCTGGCCTCAGTGAGAGCCAGCTAGTTTTGTGTTAAACTCTTTGTTCACAGGGAAAGGTGTTCCCCTTGGGCTGAGGGGGGCTGGAAAGGGCTGCTGTGGACCAGGCAGGACAGGCTGATGCAGATACAAGTTTTGTAGATGGTCTCTTGTGGCAGATGTCTCAGGCTCTGTGACAGATCTGTGATCCCCAGCTGTGATCATGCAGCGTGCTGCACCCTAAAAGCTTCACTCTGCTGCACACCTGCTGATTTATTGACCCTCACTGATTTAGTGACCCTCTTCTCCAACCTCTGGCAGCCCAAATCCTGCCACGGGGTGCCCCCATGACTGACTCCATTCATGTTACTGGCTGTCTTCTCACAGAAATGGCATTTCACCAAAGCTGCACGTGCCTTTTAGCTGGGAACACAAAGCCTGTGTTTCAGCATGGGAAAACTAACCAGTGTGTTTTCCCTCTGAATAAAAGCCTGTGTCACTGGGGCTGCAGGGTGAGGCTGTGACACCGCAAGCTTTCAGGTTAGTGTGTCTTTATTGGAAACCTTCTTTCAGCTGGAGGTCACTGCTGTGAGCTGGGACACCAGTGCCACCCGAGATTAAACAGCTGAAGCTTCCAGCTCAGCCCAAGAAATGTCAGTTCCTTTGAGGCAGCTGAAGTCAGATGTGCAAAGCAATTCTTGTCATCATCTCAAGTACAGGCTGAGCTCAGGGCTGGTCAGTGGGATGGGGTGGGCACCCCAGGCTCCTGCAAGGGAGAGCTGACACCCTGCAGCTGATTGTCACCCTGGTGCTGTGTAGGACCCTCTGCTGTGTCTTTTATTTGTTCAGAGCCTTGGCCAGATGCCTGGCACTGTGGCAGCAGAATGATCCTATTTCTATCTGTTGATAGATCTCCCTCCTATCTGATACCTTGATTAACATACATTGATTTCTCCTCTTTCTGCTGGTGCAAAGGGTGCTCTGAGCAGCAGCAGCCTGGTGTTCTCTGCGAGGGGTTTCTGCATTGCATTTAAAACCCTCAGCGTGAACAGGCCCTAAGCACAACGGAAATTTCAGGACTTGCTTTTCCCTGCCACTTAGTGGCTTTAAATGGCAAATATTTTTATTTTTTTTTTGCGAAGACAAATTGCTCTGCAGGTACCACGCTGAGCTGCTGGAAAGGCTCCAGATGCCCAGAGGGATGAGAATGACTCCCTGCATCCCCACCAACAGGGTGAGATGGCTCTGGGCGTTCATTTTCCACAAATGAAAATGAGAGGAGTGTGAAATATTGACAACAAATGAATGCAAGGCTGTCATGCTGCTGAAAGGCTCAGAGGTTCACAGCACCCCAGCTCTCCTAGGACCAAACCCTGAGTGTTTTTTCAGAGCAGCAGAATTAAGACCCTTTTCAATATGTAGAGGCAGTTTCTGAGTAAGAAACAGCTAAAGCAGGACCATTCCCCAGCAAATCTCCTCTGTGCCAATATGATGAAATTTGAATGAACCTGTGACTCTGCCTCAGGACAAACCATTAGATTATCAAACTGAAGAAGAATTTTATGTTATAGGTTGCTTGGAAACACGCATAAAAATCTGTCCTTGGCCTCTCTTGCCCAGTTGCAATCCTCAGTGCTCCCAGTTTGTGAAAACACAGGGGGTATCTGCAGTGCCACAAACCTGGCAGTAGAAAAATCTGTATTTATTCTACAATTTCTCATATGGAGACGATGTGGTGACCCTCTGGATCTTGGATATTCCCCACTGGAAGAAGAGCAAGAATCCCAGCTTCTTTCTGCAGCACTTGCTTCCTTCCCCTCTTCTCTACCAGGTAACCTAAAATAGAGGGATATTTTCTGCTTCAGGTTTTTAACCCATTTCTCCCCAGAAGAGCCAAGAATCTGATTCACTGCACAGGGGTTCAGCATGCATGTTATTTATTAGGATCAGCAGCTCTGTAAAGTTAGGCAAGAAGTTGCTTTTCAAGGCCCTGGGTGGCTCTAAACATTATTAAACATGGTCATTAGAACATGCTTTTCCAACCATTGAACGGCTGTGAACATTAAATATTTTGGTTTAATAAGTGCTTGCTTTTTCAGCTGCTGAGTGGCCTTAATCTTTTTTTTTTTCCTCTCATTAAAAAATGTTGTTTTTCCAGCTCATGAGCCACTGAAAATACTGTTCTGTTTTTTTCTCCTCCTTTCTATTTTTTTCTCTCTCCCTTTTTTTTTTAATTTTTTTTTTTATTCACCAATCAGTTTATTTATTTTTTTTTTAAAGGGCAAGAATTTTGGAGCCTTTGGCTAAAATAACTTGTTTTCAGCTACTAGGACAAGTATAGGGCAAGGCTTAAGATAACATAATAATCAAACCTTGCTTGTGTGAACAAGTTCCACTGAGATAAGAACATGCAAACTATCCAAACATCAGCAGATTGTCTTCTGTGTGTGCTCTGAAAGGAGGGATGAATCACACTGCTGCGTGGCAGCTTTCCCACCTGCCAATCATGCATGTCCTATTGTGTCATCCCTATAGATTCAGGGGGCAAGGTATGAAGCAATCCTGGGGTCAGAGGTGAGGCCTGTGTGTTTTGGATTCAGAATGAAGATAATGCCTTTGACTTAAATTTCATTTCCCGTATTTGTTCTCTGAGGGAGCCCAGGTTACATAAGAAGAAAGGTAATTAGGAAGAAAGGTCTTTTGCTAAAGCATTAGACTGGAAAAGCAGCTTCTGCTGCGGGCTCATTGTATGGCCATGGGAAAGTAATTTGTGCCATGAGTGTTACCTAACCATCCCAAACTTCTTGGGGTGCTCACCATGCCCCACCTGACCTGCAGCTGTCTTTCCAGGAAGGAGGATGTCTCTGTAGGTCCAGTATTCTCTGTGCAAGGACCACAAACTGTTGAGAATCACATCTTAAGAGACATTAATTATCTCTGTCCAGGCAAATGGATGGCAATCTTAGTCTTTCTGCCTAGTTCTCCCACAATATCAAATCCCAGGAATCTGCTGGACTCACAGGCTGCCCCTTTTCAGTGCTGCTACCATTCCTGCTCCCACACATCCCTGATTTTTAGGGTGGAGGAGGAGGAGACACCGACAGGATGGGAGGCAGTTGGCAGGAAGTGGCCAACACCTTGCTCAGCTGGGGAGCTCTCCTGAAAGTGGCAGCTTTCCCCTGTGGCTGGGGCATTTGGCTTTCTGCAGCTCCTAAATCACCCACTTGGAATGCCCTGTGCATCAGCCTGGAAGGGAGTCAAACCGTTTTATGAAAGCTGCAATTAGTGGCTTCCCACAAACAGCATCCAGCACTGACAAGTGGCTGCTATGTAATGCTGTTTATGGGCTTGTTTCAGGTAATGGAATTTCATTGCCTTTCAGGTGCTCTTGCCACAGGAAGCACATATATTTTTTCAGCTCTGTGATTTTTTCCACTAAATTGCACAAATCTTTATATTTGAGCAAGTGCATTGGAAACATTTTTACTCTGCATTTATTCTGCAGTTCCAGTCCTTCATGAATGGAAGAATAAATATGTTCTTCTAAGAAAACTGGGGGGAGAAAGCAAAATGAGAGGAGATAGTGGGAAACAAAACCTGGTCCTCACAGATAGTAAATCAGTGCATACATACTGCCTAGTGCAGAATTGGCTGATGAGGGGATCCAAAATTCCCCTTCTTCTCCGCCCTCAGCTCTGGCAGCTCCTACAAACCTCTGCCTGAACCCATATCTACCTGTGGCTTTCTGGGGAGGCTGAGGATGTGATGTGGGAGGGTTTCTTGACTCTCCTGCACAGTTACATGCTAATTGCTGGGCATGGAGCAAATCAACCTGAGACTTCAGATGGCCTCTTCAACTGCAGTTGAGGTAATGATAATGGAATGATAGAATCTTTACTGTTGGAAAACACCTCTGAGGTCATTGAATCCAGCTGTTAACCCAGCACCACCAAACCATACCCCCAAGTGCCACATCCACACTAATTTTGAACACAATTACGTTGTGTTTAATGTGGGAACAGAGGGCAAGGGCAGCTTCCATTGGTTCTGGCTGACTCCTGTAGCACAACACCCTACCTGGGATGAGACATGGCCTCCAGCCATCCTCACTCCTTCCCAGTGTGGTCCAGAGTTCTGCTGGGCTGCCTGCCCTGGCATTTGATAGGAGAAGGAATCCCACATGAATGGGAGTGCACAGAAAGCCTGTGAGATGTGATCCCTTACACTGAGCCTGTTAGGTCACAGTCAGAGGCATAAAGAGCATTTGTTGGGGGAGCTGAGCACCAAAGTGCACAGCATCCTCTTTTGTTCCTGAGCCCTGCTGAAATCATGAGCCTCAAAGGCAAAAGAAGGCTGTGAACCCAAGGAACAGGTGAATCAAAGGCAGAGGAGTTGCTCCAAGGGAGAAAATTTGAAATCAAGGTTGCAGAAAACCAAGGTCCCTAATGGGATAATGCAGGTAATACTATCACACAGCACTAAAACAATACAGAACTAATTAGCTCAAATATTTGCTGACAACGTGGGTTTTGAGGAGAGGGGGGCATGGGATTTCATAAAACTTAATTAACTCATAGAGTAAATCAGTTTCATTCATTGCCACAACAGAGCCAATCAAGATAGGCTTACTGTTTGCTCATTTGGAAAATGATTAGGATTCCCATTTAGACTTAATTACAGAGCAAAGGTTGACAATTATCATCTTTGTGGAAGCACTGGATACCACAGTATCTCAGCTGAACATGTGCCTGTAATTATAGACATAATTTTCTTAGCAGAAAATATAACCCACTTATTACCTGGATTTCATGCCTGTAATTACAGATAGAAGAAATAAAAAAAAAAAAAATTCAGAATAGGGCTGGTGCTGAGTTACTTTGGATCTTTTCACCATAAATTACTTTGTGTAACTGTTTGTCACAAATTAAAATGTTGGTTTGTGCTTTACAGTCCCCAAGGAAGGGAATTTGTGGACATACCAAGGAATCAAACCAGCCACATGGGTCATATTTTGACACTGCCAAGAGCAGCACTGCCTCAGATTGGTTTGGTTCACAAACCCTTCCTCACACCTCCCTGAAGTTTCTCGGGTTACACAGGCATGCACTTATCATTGCAGAAGCAAACTGCTGAGAGAAACTTGGTTTCACTTTGGAAAATCACAGCTTGATCTGAACCACAGGCAAATAGACTCACCCTGCTGACCAAAATAAACCACATTAATATTAAAGATGGCAAGCAGTGCTTGGCTACCATCATTTTTAATCCTGCCAAACAAAAATGATAAGCAGGTAGAGATTCCCCTCTGTTGCCAGCCCAAATCCCTCCAGGAGGTTGTTTCAACTCATCACATCCAGAGGCTGCGCCATGGCTGAGATAAAGGAAAAGTTCAAAATATTTTACAGAAATTAATTACAGATAAGGCAGAGGGTAAAATGAGGACATAATAAACACAAGCTCGATTCAGTCTGATTTGTCACTATCCCTGGCCTCAGTTTATCCCACGGGCTTGTAAAGATGGAGTGAGAATGTCCTTTGGAGAGAGCAGCAATGGATGAGCGCAACGCTGAGCATTAAACAAGCATCATCACATTTAACAGTGCAGTTGAATTAGCTTCTTCCCTTAGTTTTAATGGTATTTATTTCCACGCCATGGTTAGTGAGGTGGAAATAGGCAAGGGTCCAACTTTCCTGTATTTGTTTCAGCTTATTTTCTGTATTTGTCTGATTAATGCCTGAACCTCCTGGGAAAAATGGCCCAAGTGACTTTGGGACCAGGGCATCACATTTTTGTGGGCAGGTTGTTGTCTGCTTACCAGCTGAAATGTCGAGTTGGCAACAGATAGAGGTGATTTGCAAGGAAATAGAAAGAAAGAATGACTTTCTACTTATATACCCTCTTTATTTTCCGTGCTCTGTAAAGGAATATAACATTCAGATTTTTTGGCTACCTTTGCTGTGCTTCTTTTGAAAAACTCTGTTTGCATCTGGAAAGGAGCATTGCCCCACTAAGAGGGGAAGGAACCCAGGTTTATCAGGCCAGCTAATCCCTGTGCACCATAATCAACAGATAATGTCAGCAAGACTTCAGAGGATACATTTTTGTAGCTGTGTGGAAAGGCAGCTGAGAGTCTAGAGGTAGAAAAGCTTCTTTTTTATTTTATTTTAATTTTATTTTAATTTTTAGTTTTCCAGGAATATTAACTTGTGTTTTCATTCTGCCTTTTTTTTTTTTTTTTTTTTTTTTTTATTATAGGTTTAGATAAAAGGGAAGGAAAAAAGTTTCGAGTGTTGGCTGTCCCTTTTTGAATGTTTAATGTTCAGGTGCTTTTAATATTGCTTGAATGCTGAGCATTTTGTAAGGAGAATAAAAGCAGTCATAAAAATAATAAAACAGGAAAAATAAGTCCTTACATTGTTCGAGGTGCTTTTAAAAGCTGAAGGCCTTTGCTTTAATTTTGTTTCTTATACCACACTCACTTTATGTAGCCATGGAGCTTGAGTGGTATTATTGTGTTGCTTTGGAAAAGCTGAGAGGGTGGATTTTTTGATGCCTTGGCTCCCAGCTGCCTGGCAGCACCAAGCTCCTTCAGATGTCAGCAGAGAATTCTGCTCATCTTCAGGCTGGAGGGGCAGCTAAAGCCCTGGAATGCCAGGCACTGACAGCAGGAGGATTCCACAGGGCTGCAGCATCCTGCTCACTCCAGGCAAGTCAGAACAGGGCAGCCGTGCCCCTGACACAGATTTCTTTTGAACTGCTGAACTACGAATTCCCCTCTCCTGGCCCAGCTGCGGTGGGTGGGAGGAGAGGGGAGAAGGAAGAGTTGCTCAGGGAATAAGGCACCCACAGGGCAGTGCAGGTGTGGGTGGTGGGAGCAGCTGACTTGCCAAACCCACTGGAGTTTGCTCCACCCAGCTGAGCTCAGTTGGGAAATTGGGCAGGGTTGGATTGCCTGATACATGGAAAAGCTCCTTTGGAATGCCTGGTATGTCCAACCGACCCACAATTAAGTGATTAGTTGTGACGATCAGTGGTGCAAAGAAATACACAGGGTTGAGAAGTAACCTCACTTGTTAAAAAAGTGAGGATAATAATTGAAAAAAAAAAAAAAAAAAGAGCCCAAGGAGAGAGGAATTCTCTTAACAGAAGGAAGGAGGAGGAAATGAATGGAGCAGAGATTTGTTAGTGTGTACCAAATCAGGCCTATTCACTGATTTCATGCAGAACTAGTTGTGCCACTTCACTTATTTATCCACTACAGGAGTCCCAGATATGACAACAGACACAGAAGTTTATTGGCACACAGGTATTTGTCTTCTGGTGGTAGAGACCTGTGAGATGCAAGGCAGGAGCTGCAGTGCTGTCCATAGTTCCTGCCTTTGAAGTAAAAAAGAACCAAAATCTTAAGGATGGGGTTCTGAGGTTCAAAGCCAACCCTGTGACGTGTGGTTACAAATCACTGACCTTGAGAAGGTGGAAAAAAAGGGTCAGGAGCAAAGAAACACATGTGGAACACAGCCTCCTGCAAGATTCACCGAGCTACATTTCTATCAAACTACCTCAACATCAGAAATCTCGGGCTTCATTTACTTTCCTCCCTCACCCACCTTTAGTATCATCTTTGTCTTTTTTCTAAATCACTGCCAAAATTGTGTATTTCTGTCTCAACCAGAAGCTGTCTGAAACTCCCTGCTTTACCATTTCTGAATTAGTTTCATAAATGGAAGAAGCTTTGACTTGTCAGCGTGAGTTTTGAAAAGCAAGTTGATTTTCATATCCTTATCTGAATTCAGCCTGTCTGTGTATGTTAAGTGATTAGTCTGTTTTTGACTCTTGGAGATGTTGCCAACTTAATAATCATCACTGTGCAGAGGTGTAAACACCACAAGAAGTCAAGAAAAGTCAATTTCTTGTTATAAAGGTTTCTGGGGATAAAGCCTGGAACGGAATATCAAGTTGAGTGTTAAATTTCAAGCATAAGTAGCTGAGACAGCGATGGTGTCACACAGATTTATAAAAAAATATTGTTACCTTTTTGTTGCCATCACTCTGAGTATATAAGTGAGGGGAGAGGGACTGTATTTGGCTTTCTACCAGAGGTATTTTATGCCAGGATTATTAGCTGTGCTATTCAAAGGTGAGAGTGATTTTAGTGGTGGTTGTGAGTGACTCTTGCATGGAGCAGGGATTTGCTGACAAAGAGAGAAGGCTTTGGGTGCACACAGGTCTGAGATGTATCAGAGTTTGCATTAAGAAAGGATGAGAAGCAATGCCTGAGTTCATGCTAAGCTCCCCCACAGAATGACTGTAAAATTATTTTTGAGAGAGATCCAGGTAAAGCTTATGCATAAAAATTAATCCAAGTGCTCAAAACCAAGCAATACATTTTTGATACAGAGCATGTCATCTTAGTGTAGCACAAAATTCAAGGTGAAGTGGCCCAGATCACCTTGGCTTTGGTGTTTGAGGCTTTTAAGTACCTTACTTTGAAAGAAAAGTACAGAAATAAGTGTCTTCTGAATACGCTAATAACCTGAGAGTATTCAGAGAGGATAGAAACTCCTTGTATGTGAAAAATATCCTTGGGAACCAGTGCTAGACATTATGCAAAGTGAACCTGGCAGAACAGAACTGCTAAACTGGTTTGTTGTGGCTTAAACAAGTGTCTTCTGCAGGAGGAAACCTCCAGTGCTGGGCAGAGAGCTGTGGGAAGAGGCAGAGTCAGCTGTGCATGGGAACACCTCATCCAAGGACAGGATCCAAAGAAACAGGTAAGTGCTCCAGTGCTGTGCACTGCACGTGCATCCAGGTATTTGCTTTTGGCTGTAGTCAATCAAAAACTTCTCTTCAAGGCCTTCCAATCCTCCCTGGAGGAAACCCTGGGGCTGCTCACTCCAAGTCACACCTGCTTTGGGAGCAGACAGCCCCTTGCAGGGGAAAAAGGAATGTCCAATTTGTTCAGCGAGGAAGCATGTTTTGAATCTCAGTGAAATCTGACTCCCTGGATCAGGAGAGATAGTGCATGGGGTTTGAGACAGAAATATATCCCCTGCTTGAAGTGGTTGGGAAAAAGCAGCGATCTGTGTGGGAAAGCGGGAGAGATGGCGGGAGAGAAAAGAAAAATTACATGCATTAGTGGTTTATGCCTTCCAGACATTTACAAACTCTGGGTAATGCAACTCAGAGGGAATTTTAGTCATTCCAAGGAGGCTGCATGATTTAAGAGGGCAGGAGGGTTGCAGTTTGCTCTATGGTTTAACCCACAAATAAAACTTCCATCACACGGTTGAATATCTGGAAGGAATTTGGGGGTGCATTTTTTAGGAGCACAGACATTAATAAGGCATAGCTTTATTGCCTCAGTGACCTATCACCTCAGCATCATCTGGCCCTGTGCTGCCCATGGGATGGAGAGGTTAATGTGTAAAACACACCACAGCTTCAACAGATTTGGGGAAACAAAGACAGTCTTGCAGTTGTTGCACTTCTGATTTTTTTTACAGATGACATTGCTCTTTCTGCTCTTTCTGCTCTTTCTGCTCTTTCTGCTCTTTCTGCTCTGTGCCTTAAAGACAACCTATCCAATTCATTTTCCCTACTCTCTGATTTCTAGAGAGAGTTAAAACCAAAGCACCGTGCAGATGAAGGGCCAGTGTCCATCATCAGGCCATGATCTAATTAAATTAAAACTCTGTTACGAATCCCTTTAATATCTTCTCCTGCCTGTTTCCTTGAGTGATATCTTCTAGTCCTTTCCCAAAAGAGCTGATACCTTAGGAAAGATCCTAGAGCGTTCCTCATTGTATTCCACTTACAGAGGCCACTTTATTTTATTTAATACATATTGTTATCTCAAGCTTAGGATGAGTCCTCTCAGCATTTTTCTTAATAAGCAGTGTTTCATGCAGAATTTTCCCTCTTCTATTCCGTTCCATCCCCTCCTTATATTTCCTGTATTTTTCCCATTCCAAAGTGCTTTTCTGCCTTGGTTTTTGGCATGTAAAGATCAGACATATATCAGTATCAATTAAGTCCCTCAATCTGTTTTGTGATGAACAACAGATGAGAATGACAGCAGTGAAAAAACCCAAGCATTCTCTTTTCTTGAAGGCCATTTTACAAAATGGAGGAAAAAATACTTGGAACTGGGATGAGAACTTCAGTCTACTGAGGGTTTAATTTTTATCCTTATTTTATTAGGAAAGGGAAACGGAGGCAGCAGGACTTGGCCAAATGAGTCAATCATCCAGCCTAAGCAGATGTGCTGGCATGATTCTGGCCCCTTTCAGAAATACCAAGACTCATTTTGATTGTGAAATGCTTGCTGAAGTGCGTTATCAGAGAGCCTCAAAGGCGTTCATTTCAGAGCTAGAGGTTTGAGGCTCCTCTGATGCAAAGGAAAAGTAGATAATGCCTCATATTTCAATCAGACCATGAGCAAAGACCCAGAACAATCAAATTCAGCTCCTTTGCCCTTTATGTCATACATCACGTCTTCTTACAGCACTAGGAGAAAGTTTGAGCCAGTGGAAGCTGGAGCAGGCTTAAAGAGTTGCAGCAGTGAATAGGACTGGGAGAAACTGGGTTTGGACTCATGGGGACATTTTAACAGCTCTTTCTGATTTACTGGGGGAATAGCAGCAGGATAATTTATTCCTGTCACTTCAGGTGTAAAGTGATCTTAGTGATGATGGAAATTTCCAAAGTGATGTGCTCTTGACTTGCTTCCTTTCTTCTGCCCCTTTTGGGGCAGCTCATCAGAGCCTCTGGCTCATGGTCCAGGCTGTAATTTGGTTCATGATTAAAGTCCTCCCTCTCCCATGTGCTCTCACTGTCCTCAGCTCTCATTCCAGAGGGGATCTAACTCAGATAACTGGTGACCATTCCTAACCCTGAACTGCCCAGACAAAGCCTGGAGTTGCAGTGTCAGGCATTGAGGGTAATCAGGCAGCTGAGCACAGCTCTACTTCCAATCCAGGCACTTTGGAGAGCTGGAACGAAATGTGTCCTGTGTGGCACCAAAAGCCAAAATACAACTTTAAAATACACCAGGGGCTGCCCAGCCAAGGCAGCAGAGAAGTCATTGCAGGCTGTTAAATTAGCTTCAGAGGCAGAGTGTTGGGTTGATGCCCCACAGCCACCTACTGCTGCCTTGTAACTTCTGAAAGAACTGTCCCCTTCCTGCTGGTTCAAGTGTGCTGCCTTCATCCTGTGTCAAAGGCATGGCCTTAGCAGAGTTCTGAAGGCTTTCAGACCTTCCTTAGGTAGCAGTCAAAGTCTGAATATATTTTATATCCTAGTAACATCTCACAGAGGAGAGAATATGTGCTGTGATGAATAAAAAATGTGGCATGCAGAGGGTAGTCTAAAAAACAGCAACATTTGAACCAGTTGTTTTGATTTTTCTTATGGATAAGGCTGCCATTGTTATTTGAAAAATGTGAAAATCAGCTTTTTTTAGTATCTTTTTTTCTTTTTTAAAGGAGGGGGTGTTGGAGTCCAAATGGCAGGTATTTTCATTGTGAACTTTTTCAGAAAAATGCCGTGCAAACCTATTCCTGCAAGGAGCACACAGGGCTTAGGCTGCCTCGACAGTAGCCAAAGCAAGCAGCAAAACATATGAATGCCTCCAGACTGCTCCCAGGGTTTTGTTCCACTGCCAAAAGCTGAGACATACACTCACAGCATGAGGCAGCAAACTCCTCTGGCTTTATGTGCTTGCACATGAGGTGGATTTAACAGAGATTGTTACCCTCCCCTCTCTTCTTCCCTTCTATTTCTCCCTTAAGGTCTTGCTCTAAGAAAATAATATGGAAACAATTCTGGATCCAGTGATCCTGAAGGCTGATGAAACAACTTTGCCAGTTGCAGCACGTATTTGTCGAAACATCTGTGTTTGTGCACACTTTGGGAAGGCCCAGTTTGGGTGTGCTCAGGATGCTTCTGGCCTGTGCCTGTGCATGGCTGGATATTGGGAGATTTCTCAGATACTCTGTGTGTTTCCTGAGGCTGTTCAGAATACAGGATGAAGGTGCCTGAAGGACTTTTAGTATCTGCTCAGGAGGATCTGGATAGATACAGGTGTTTTCCTTTCCGTGTCTTTCTGGTGCTCAGGGAATTTGGGATGAGCCCTGTGCATTGCTGGTGGGACATCATGTCCTAAGAGACAGATCAATCCCATCATCATGGGACAACTTTTCTAAACTTCCCTTTCAACTTGCCTTTTCCCTGAGATCCTGCTCAGCTAATGGGAGTTAATTGTCCCCAGGGAAAGGAAAACAGCTGTAATTCCTGGCTGCAGGGGTTTGGTTGCTTAAATATCTTCACTGGCACTGGGAGGCTTACATCAATTCAAAGTAGTTGGCCACTTTTTTCTCAATATAAACCTCTGCAGGCAACAGTTTGAGTTTGTTGCTGTTCTATCACCCTGGAGGAGGTGAACTGCTGGGGGATGCTGCACTTGAGCCCTTGTGTAACTATCAGAATGGCTCTGATCTGCATGCACACTTTGATGGACATGGTCACGAAGCAAATGTGATCACTTCCCTCACCAAATCCTGCTTCCCAGTCCAGGCAACAGCAGGAGGTTCAAGCCTGAAGTCTGCAGAGCATGTTTACAGGATGGGCCTTGAGGAGTGTGCCCAGTATGTAGGAGAAATGTGTGTCTGCTGGCAAACATAAAATCCTCAAATGTAAAAATGCGAAATAGATCATGTCAGAGAGAGACTTTGATCACCCATGTGTAATTTTCTCATATGCAGATGTCAGCTTTCATAAAGCCTGTGAGCTCAGTTTCAGATTAAGGAGAGAGTTTTGCCCCCACTTATTTTATATCACTTAAGACAGGTTGACTGAGTCCTTAAAAGAGTGTCAGCCCTGATTAAATCAACCTTTAGGAATCATCTGGTAGTACCTGGACACGTCTCTGTATTTGGAAATCTTCACTTGAACTGTCTTTTGTGCCTCTTCTGCTTATAGTAAAGCAGGTGGACAGTAATACTCTGTCGTCTGCTATTCTTGGGTTACATGGATCATAAGAGATTCTAATTTGATGAAGAAATTATTTCTGAGGGTTTATTTGGAGAATTGCTTCTGTGGGTCTCCTGCCTGTGCAGGAGTGGGTGCAAGTTATGAAAGCTTTGGAGCTGTATAAGTTTGAAGCCTCTTACCCAGATCCACTCTTCCCTCCTTTTTCTGCTTCTAAACAAAGGGCTGCAGATAGAGATCACAATCCTGTGCTAGGAAAAGCTGCCTTCTGAACACGTTCATGCATGTAGAGTATTTCCCAGAAGCAAATGCGCTTTTCTAATCTCAAGACTTCGATTTGTGCATTGAGATCAGATCTTAAGCAATAAGGAATTCATTGCCAGACTTCCCCTCTGCTATGTACAAATTCTGCATATCAAAGGCACTAGGGGCAGGATTCATCTGTGCAAAATGGATTTCTTGGGATTTGTGAGGCCAGGTTTTATCCAGCAGCACGGTGTGATGGTGTGATGGCATCACTGAGGGCATTCCTCTCATTTAATTACTAAACAGAGTCAGAAGAGGGAAGAAATGTCCTAAATATGATGACTAAATGGGAGTGCAGGAATTTCTTCCAGGTGTTTCAGGCATCAAACAACTCCTTGGCTCGGTCTGATCAGCTTTGAAAGTTACTGTCCAAGATTAAAAATGTTTAGATGCTTAAAGTTTATCTTTTTTGAAAGATCTATTTGAGTTAGCACTGAGAGTAACCCTGTAGTGCCACCACTGAAACAACCTGTTTTCATGAACCTGTATTCCCATGTGGGACCCAAAGCAGAACTCAGCCTCTTGCAGGGCTCCAAGGCTGACAGTTCTGTTTCTCCCCTGTGAGCATTTTCCCACTGACAGCTGAGCTGGCCCCAGCACCTGTCTTTTAAATGTCCCCAAGGAGGAATCTCCTGGATGGGGCGATGCTGTGGGTGACCCTGAGCATCAGCTGAGGCAGACCTCTGTGCACTGATGCTAAACCAAGTGTCTGCTTGTCTCTGAGCTGTCAAGTTGTCACCAGTAGCTCAAAGAGCCCTTATCTTCCCTTGAAGATGATGGAAATCACAAGATCTTAATTTCTTATTGGCTGACTTCTTTAATTTCATTTTATCCTGAGACTGCCAGATTAAGGTAATTTATACACAAACACGCCCAGCTATCAGAACCCAAAGACTTATGAATTATCAGTGTATTTCAGATGCAAAAAACCTTATTTTTCAATCTTCTTTCCTGCTGTGTGATATAAAATTAGATACCTAATCACACTCTCTGTTTGATTTGATTTATATTAAAATAGTTCTCTTGCTTTGCTGAGTAAGCTGCTCCTGTGTCTGGTTCTGATCTCAGGATTTCAGTCACGTAACCTTGAAGCAGATAGAGACCAGTAGAAGTAACTTCTTTAAAAGTAGGATTAAATGTGTTTAAAAGTGGAATTAAACTTCTTTAAAAGTGGGATGAATTCAACTGGCATGAGCACAGAGCTGAACCATCCTCTCTCTCTGTTTGCATTCATGACTGTCAAGAGGAGATGAAAAGACTTTCAGGAAGGGATGAAGGAAAGATGTTACATGAGGAAAATGAGGAAAATGATTATGATATCTGAGGGAGTTTCTTATTTGATTTTTTTGAGTGTAAAATATTAAGTTTGTCAGTGAGGGAATGCTACAGGCAGAATAATGGATTCTTGGGTATTTATATTGATTCAGGGGAAAATGAAATTTAGGATGTATCTGTATGGAAGGTGGCCTGAACATTTAAAGCAGATCTAAGAGTTTGTAGGTAATTTTGCATTCAAAGAAACAGATGAATTGTTCCCCCTTGCACCCAACAATCTCTTTGGGATCTGTGTGTGTAGATATACCAAACCAATGCTACCTTATTCACAGAATTGCTTTGAACAACCTGAGACCTGCACCAGAATCAGTGATTTACAAAGGTGGAAGGGATGACCCTGCAGGTGTGCTGGTGTCTGTGTGAGATGGGGGACAATTGAAAAACCTCATTCACCTGATGGCTGTGGAAGGAAAGCCACAGAAGTTGAGGATCCCCAACCCAAAAAAGGCTGTTTTCTTGCTGCTGGTGTCCAAGAAGCCTCTGTGGTGCAGATGTGAAATTAATAGCAAAACCTATTTAATGGTCCTGCCCCTTGGGGATGCTGTGAGTACCAGCAGCCACACACAAAAAAAAGCAGTGAGAGGCCAGGGAGGACTCTTGAAAATACCAGATTTTATTTGTCCTTCCTGGTGTAGTGTTCTAGTTACTTGTGATTTCCACTGCCTAAACTCCACCAAAGTAAAAGCTATTTGTTGTCTGTCTTTAGATGTTGCAAGTGATAAGGGCTGATCTGCTTGGAGTGGGATTTTTTATTATGAGAGTTTTATTAGGTCACTTTTTCATCTCATTGTAGGGACCAGAACAAACGATGGTTAGCTTAGGCTGTAAAAGTTGAGGGAGTTCTCCATCAGCAGAGATGTCCTGCAGTAACCTCTGAACACCAACAGTGGTGACAAAAATTCATCTGCTTTTAAAACACAGGTGAATGAGTGAGGTATGAGTGCTAATTAGGGTTAATAATTTTACAAGAAATATTAAGCTTTATTAGTGCTGGAGGCAATTTCACCCTGTGGTTCTTGGGTCTGACCTGTGGTGTTGTTCTCTTATGGAGCAGTAGTGGAACTACACTGCTGTTACTCTTGATTTGCACTGTTAGAGAAGAAGGAAGCAGCCAACCTATTTTCAGGGTGTATTTTATAATAGCTTATTCTGATTTTATAGAACCCTACTGGTTTCCTCCCTCTTAAACACTTTAAAATTTTCTAACACAAAGTGTTGTTTGGAAGGCTAAGGTAATTCAGGAGGGAGGAGGTGCTGAGGCAGCCAAAGGTGTGTGTGATAAATTAATGTAATTACTCAGGTTTGCTCTGTAGCTCAGAGACTGCACTGTGGGTGCAGTGGAGGCACATGAATGCAGTAATAAAGGTAATATATCACCAGCATAAACAGAGATGGACACATAAACACCATCTGAGATCCACACTATTTCTAGATACACAAGGGCCTTGCCACATCTGGCCTTGTGATAACAGAATGGGGCTTTCATCCTATTTTTACTCCAGACTTTCTTTTCATAGGACTTTTGTTTGATTTCCTACTGCCTCTCCCTCCTCCACTTTGTCTCTGACTGCACTCCACATGTGCTTGGGCATGACAGTGAACATGAAAATTCACAACAGCAAGGCAGTCACAGAAGGAGAGAAAATGTAAAATGTAAAAATTTTTCTATATACCTTCTCAGATTGCTCTGTCTGACTGCTCATGCTGGCTGAAGGAGTTGGTTTGACTATTCCAATCTGTTAAAACGACCTTCCATGCTTCTTGCTCTGGTTCTATCTTTGTACCCTCCCTGTAGAACAAAAAATTCTCAATCAAGTTGTTTTCCTTTAAATTCTCATATGTGTCAGCAATTCACTCCCTTATCCTAAATCTGCCCACTTAACTCTCCTCCACTGCTCCTGTACTGAAGTTTGTAAGAAATAATTTAAAATGAGATTTGCCTCTCCAGGTGTGGGAATGGTTTCCATTGCTCATCTTTGTCTTCCTACAAATGTTCACTGTGCAAGGATCCCTTTGTGGGGGCAGTTAAACTATTTATAGAAAAATGTGTGGAAAAGGCCCATGGTGGTGTCTAAGTTTTCCACACTGCTAATGGAATCTGAATTTGAGAGGGGTTCAAAGAATCTAATCTTTGATTTTTGACCAGTTAGTAAAGGAACTTCATGAAGCAATGCTTTATCCTGCTATGGGATTTCTCAGCTGGGACATAAACCCCCTAAATCACCACAGAGGGATCTGTGAGAGTGAGCATTTTCCTCCTCTGAGAGATGTTTAGTGGAGAGATTCCAATGAGATGATCTTTACTTCTTGGCTGTAGGGTTTTGATCTACTTTGCTGTTGTACAAGTCCTGCATAGTTTAGGACGTACAAAAAGTTATTCAAACCCATTTTTTTTACTTTCCTCCCCTCCTGGCCAGAAATGTGAACACAGCATCACATTCCCAAGATGTTCTGTAAAGAGACTCACCTCCACCTTAACAAATATCTAGGGAGAAGTCTTCAGTCTATATTTATAAAACATTAATATAAGAAAATTAGTGCTCTTCTTCACTGCCAGAGTGAAAACTTCAGAAAGTGTTTTGAATAGATTTTTGCCTTACTGACTGCCTTGCCCTGTGGTGCAACAATAAGGAGCTATGAGCAACTTATCAATGAAATATTTCACTTCAAACCTCTGGTTCAATATATATATATATATCTGTGTGTGTGTGAGCCCATCTGCAGTGGACTACTTTAATATCCCTTGATCTGCAATAATAACTATAATTAAAGCCAAAATGAAGTTTATATTGTTCATTTTCTGGTTATTTTTCCTCAAAGCAGCTCTTTGTAAATGTTCTCATCAAATATTATGAGCGTGAATGTTTTCAGATGAGAATACCAGGCCAAAGTTGGTGTTTTTCTGAAAATACTCTCAACAAAATGCAGAACCAAATGTTTGATGTGTCCTGGGATTCCCAGTAATTTGAGTACTTTATGCAGCAGCTTCTTCACAAGTTGTTTTGAGATAAATATTCATGGCAAAAGCAAAGTTGTACATCAAAAATATCTGTGAATAATGGATGGAACAATCTCGAGCATAATGCACATGCTTACATGTAGTCTCTCTTGCAATGAAAATGAGCCCTGCTCTGCTCTATACCTTAGTGTTTGTAATTACCACACAAAGGTAGAAATCCAGTGGAGGTCCTGTGACATCTGGGTAGCCCACTTTTCCTTTTCAGATGTTGTTTCCTCTCCCTGTTGTTTTTATGCACCCTGACTAATGAGGACATTGCAAATACCCAAGCCTTGGAAGCAAAGATTTTACCTTAGGAATTAAAATAAACAACTGTTCAGTCCCAATAGCTGTAACTTTAGTTCCTTCTTGTTTTGTCTTTTGTCTTTTGCTTGAAACAACAATAATAATAATGATAATTAAAAAAAAAACCCATTCTGTCCTGAGTCAGTACTAAACTAAGCACAGAAATTACTTTCTGTTGGCCACTGGAGTTATTAGAAACACAGATATGTCCCATCTAGAATGGGGCACTGAGAACACAAAATTACTTAATTAAAAGTATTTTGAGTTTAGAGCACCCCAACTCAACTGCACTAATGTATTTATGGGGTCATCCAAGCAGACATGCAAATTATAAGTGAAGCCCAGCAACTGGAAGGGAAATGTTTGTCAAATTCACATGTTTCACTTTGTCTCCCTATGGATTAATGATTACAAGAGATTTGCTTTTTAATATAGGCAGGTGGATTGGCATAAAGTGGAACTGTCCACGTTGGAAAAAGAGGCAGCATCTTGATGATATATTGATCTTTTAAAATGGCTTTTCAAAAACATGATTGTTTCTGAATGATTCTGTAAAATGATTAGTACCTGCAGTAGAAGGCACTGGACACAATGTCCAAAGAGGTCCTGTCCAATGTTCTGACCACATTCTGTGTGTATGAGTAGGAAAACAAAATGTCTCTAAACACTAAAGGTTTAGTTTTAAGTTTTGAACAAAACTTGAGTTCATCTCCTTTATGCAAATCTGTCCCAAAGGAAGGGAACATGACCATTGCATGCTGAACCCACTGGAAATGTATTTGAGTAATTTGCTTTCTTTTATTCTCTGCAAAGATTCCTAAGCTAAAACACGTGAATGGGATAATTTGTTTAAAATGCCTTTTCTTCTTTCTCTTTATGTTGCCTTTGGCAATTTTAAGCCTTCAAAGACAGCTACAGTTTCTTAGCAGCCTGCCCCACTGAAGTAAGACTTTAATCAAGCTCACTAGCATCTGAATATGATGTGCAGCTGTACACTGTGCAGCTGATTGATTAATTTTTAGCCTGCTTGGGTACCTCAGAAAAAGTGGACATACTGGTAAGATAGAGATATTTTTCATTTTGGTATTTACTGTTCTTTTCCCAACCTTACCTCATTTGTTCAACTGTGATAAATAGGAAGAGGGTAAATGGACATCTTAAATCTAGACAGTGAATTTCATGCTAGTCAAATCAAGATTTTGTTCTTTTTTCCCCCACAGTCTGAAGGATTAGGATCACAAAAAAAAAAAATCTATTAAAGAAGCCATTTTATCAAAAACTGGAAAAGAATGAGTTTTGCAGATCAGACTGCTTTGTAGTCATTATGAGATTTGTTTAATATACGTGAGGATCTTGAAACTGAATCTTCTGTCTCAAGTAAAAAATGGTGGGTGGCATCAGCCCCTTTTTTCAAAATCCCCCAACGTGGCTGTTCCAGTTTCTTGATCTTACCCACCCAGAAAGTTCATTTCTCTGGCTTGTCTCTCTCTCCTGAAAGTTTTCACGAGAATTATTGAAAGGTTTCATTTTAGTTCCACTGTGGAAGGAAAATCAAGCATCAAGATCATGACAGCTGGGGCTTTGGGGTTCTCTTTGCCCTTTAATGGAGTGAGATTGCTGGCTTTTATCTGCTTCCATGGACTGAAACCACTCCTGTGTTCAAACTGGCATCCCTGAGAGGGAGACAACTGCAGATTGGGTATCAGTTCTCTGGGACATGCAACCTGCCTGGCAAGGAAACATCATCAGGTAGGTTTTACCTCATTTAAAGGCCATTATTCCAAGGACTTGCTCAATCTGTGGACCCTGAAGTGGGAGAGACACACACAGAATGGAAAGATGGATGGCAGGCTTGGATGAATGCCCTAGTTAGATTCTCTATATTAGATTGTCATGCTTTTCCTGGCCCAGATGCTAACATCTAACACATTTTTAATACTATTGCCTGTTGAGATCCTATTAGAAAATGATTCAGAGTCTGGAAAGTTAGGGGGGAAAAAAAAGTTAATTCCCTAGAAATAATACGGTCATTATGTGTACACTGAATTCAATATGTAACTTGGGTTTTTTATGGAGTCTCTACCATGCTGCACACCAGCTTTTTAAAATTGCAGTCACATTCGTTATGAAGTAAATGCCTAATGCAAGTGATTCTCAAAACAGTTTGTAATTTAAATTCCTATTGGAAATAAAAGTAATGACCCGCAATAGCTCATTAGTGGCTTTGCAAATGTTCATTATTTCCTTTCTCTTTGTCTTTCTCCTGGTTTTCTCCTCTTACTAAAAGACAGGGGAGTTTAAAGGTTTAGACTACCTTTAGAGCTATCCATCTCTAATGACCCATGAAAATGAACATTCGATTCCTGAATGAGGAAATCATCATTCCCTGGTGTTTTTGAGGGGGTAAGTGTGTTCACTCAGCAGTCTGTGAGGAAGCTGGGTATTCCAGATGATTTTAAGAAATTATTTTATATTTATGCCTAGGGGAATTTTTTAATTATTCAAAAATATCCAAAGGAATACAGAGAAGGCCAAGAAGTCCCTAAAAAATGGATATGGACAATTTAGATTTTGAATCCAGGTTGCTTTTAATGATACCCTGGATGCTGCTACACTACCAAAGATTTGCCTGGGTGTCCATTGCTTGGAGATGCACAAGGAGAGATAATTCCATGGTTCTAAGGAGAGGCACACAGCCCATTTCCCCTGGCTCCTCTGTCAGATGAAGACCCAGCATCTGCCATGCAGATGATCCAAGATATCCTTGGATTTCTGGGTAAAATGACACAGGAGAGAGGCAACATGGGGTTGCAGTGACACTCTGTGTTGTCTACTCTCATGAGCAGGATTTAGAAGTGCCTGCTCCGGGAAGGTGTTATTCTTAATAAGAGGGTCACCCTTAAAAATGCACCCTTAAAAATATTCTCACTGCCCTGAAGTCCCCCAGTCCCTCAGCACCACTCCCTGTTTGTCTCCTTTATGCTGGCTCATTTGGCAGCATTTGCTGTTGCTCTGGAAATTCTAAAACGCTCCCTGCCCCAAAATCCTTGCTGCAAAAAATTCTGTGGGATCCAACCTGTATCCCACATGGCTCAAGCACGCTCTGCTGTAGGGTGTGCTTGGAGAAAAAAAGGAGGGCAAAACATCTTATTTATCTCTAGTTTCCCTCTTCCCCAGTGATTTTTTTTTCTCCTCATTAGCAGTCAAGACTTGGAGGCTGTCAGTGTGCTGCTGATTGCTGGTGGAGGCAAGCCTTAAGGCAAACCTCTTTAGAATATAAAGTAACAGATTGCTTGCTTGTGGAAGGTCCTCATGAGTGCTCACCAGAAGTAAAGTTTCACTGACTACTTTCTGTGTGTGCAAAGGGATTACTTTGGCAACATGTGCACGAAACAAAACCTGGTAACGTGCTTAAAAGCATTACCCATTGTTGGAATTTGGGTTATTCAGCGCAGTCATTAGATCACACCCAATAATTCTGTAAAAATTGATTTTTCCGTCCCAAGGTCAATTCATTTTATTGCATTGCTTCAAGCAGGTTTCTCCAAAGCACAATGCTCCTCTGTGAGCCACCAGCACCGTGGCTGGTTTGCTGATGTTTACATTAGGTCATCTAAGATTTAGGTTTGACTGAGTTTGGACCAAACTAGCTCATTTGACCTATGATGCATTGCTTTTAAAAAGTAACAGGGAAGGTTCTTTTTCAACCCCCTTATCTGCTTCTTGCCTGAACTCTGAGATCACTTCTCTCTGGCTGCTGAGGCTTACTGGAAGCAGCTTCTTCCCTCTGAGCAAGAGACCAGCTGCTCTCTGCCTGTTTCTACCTCTCAACAAGAGAAACAAAAGGTCAGTCCCCAGTTTCTCATAACTTGCATGCACTACATTGTTTTCTTTTTCAATTTTTTTGGCTCTACTCTTATTCAGATCTACTTAACACACCCACTGTGTGCTTCCCCTCCTCTGGTGTGTACTCTGGTGTGTCGCTCTTTAGTTTTGCCCTTCAGGGAGGTGTCAGATGTGATGCTAACCACCCTTTCCAAATCCCAATTTAAAACAATATTATCGTTCTCACTTTGCTCACTATAAACTGACTACACAGTACCACCTGCTGATGGACCAGCATTGCAAACCTGGCTTTTATTACTGATTTTTTTTTTTTTTAATTCAAAGGCAGAGTTGTCTGTGACAGCATTGCCTTCTTGGGAAGGGGCCCTGTGTAAGAGACAGGAATGCTCTCGTGTTTGTGCAGTGCTTTGGACTCTGTCATCTGCTACCACTTAGCAAAAGGATAATGTTGTGTCAGAAGGAGACTTGTGCCTTAGAAGAAAGAGTGAATAGTGTCCATTTTTTCAGAGCCTAAAAAGGCAGGAGAAAAAAAATAAGAGCATAAGCCAGCAGGCCTAAGGCTGTTCTGATTTGCATTGGGATCTGTATAGGCCCTGTCTGCCTTACAAAGCCCCAGAATCATCTACATCTCCTTCTGTCACCCACCCCAAAATTCAGGAATGAAATGTCTGAATATCAAGGTCATTATACTTCATTAGTCTTCATTAACATGAGAGCTGATATTGGTCTGATCTCTTATTTCAAAAGCTTTTACTACTGAGGCACCAAACTCCTTGCCCTTCCCAAAATTTAGGAATGAAACTTGTGTAATTTCAATTAGGAACTTTTACCCTCTGTCAGTACAGAGAGATATTGATTGTAGGTTTGCAGTTGTTGATTTTGAATCTGTCACTCACCCCAGAAAGTTCCAGTAACTTCTGGCCTAATAAAAGCTTGCAGAATCTGTCCCTTCTTAGGGAACAAACTCAGAGTAATCACAGCCAGATAACTGTCAAAGAGAAACAGAGCCAAGCCAACAAAAAGAGGCGACAGAGCCAGATCTTGGTATTTTGCAAATCCAGATTGTCGTCTCCTCTAATTATCCATGGGGTGATTAAGAACAGTCCATTCTATGGGCAATGCTGCTGGGTTCAAGAACTTCCTTTTCACCCACTTTGCATGGTTTTCTCTCTCTTTTCTTGTCTTCTCTTTTTCTTCTTTTAAGATGTGAAATACTCTGCTGCATGGGTTTTGGTTTAGGAAGACTTGCTTTTTTCTTTTCATTTCATCAAGACAGAGTTCCATTTGTTCAGCATCTGCACAGGACAACATCTGGAGCCCCAGGAAATTCAGCTGCTCTGTGTATGACGCTTAAATGAAATTACTTTTTCATGCACTTCAGAAGAGTATCAAGAGCATCTCTGACCAAACAGGGCCTTTTGTTCTCCTCCAGCAAGTGTTTCTCATTAAAAATGTCATCTCCCTAACAAATTGCTTCATTGCCTTTGCAGCTGGGGTTATTGTTTTCATGGTTTTGTACTTGTGCGATTCTCTAAAGGAGCAGGAAGCTGGGAGAAGGAGGGCTTGGTTTCTTCTCCCTGTGTGCCATCCGTGGACTTCCCACTTTTGGGGTGCAGTTTCACGTGTTTACCCCCGTGCCCTCTTGGCACAGCACTGGGGCTGCCCGTGTGAGGCAGAGCATGGGTCTCTGGGGATTGTCCCTTTTCTGCTCATGGGGACTGTCTCTGGGCTCTGAGCAACAGCTCTAGTGTGAGGTGTCCTTGTCCATGGCAGGGAGCTGAACTCGATAATCTTTAAGGTCTTTTCCAACCCAAACCATCCTGTGATTCTGTCTCCTGGGGCTGCTGTGCTTGCACAGGGATGGAAGGTGAGAAGGAGAAAGCAAAGTAAGAAACACCCATTTAAAACTGGAATATAAAGGATGGCTTTTAATGAGATAAACATCTTTTGTACGAAACGCAAGGTTTGGTTATTTTTCCAGGTATTATTCCCAGGTGGAGTATGTGGGGCTGTTGAGCCTGCAAAAAAGCCTAAGTTATCTTTAGGGACTTAAGAACTTTGTGGTGACTTTTCATGTGAAGTCTGACCAGAAATAAAACTAGAAACTAAGGGAAGGAGGTGTAGGAATTCAAAGGGAGACAGCATCAGTCTGTACATTCTGCACCAAGTCTAACAGTGCAGAATGTGTGAAGTTTCTTACAGTAGTGAGCAACACTGTGCTGAACCTCACCCAGCTGAACCTCACCCAGCAGCACAGAACCGGAGGGTCTGTATAATTTCCTGGAAGGACCACTTAGAAAACACCAAAACTTCAAAACACATTTTGCAGGGAGGACAAAATTTAAAGCCCAAGCATAAACCCCTCATTTTTCTCACCTCTGGCTTTTCAACCAGGATTGCCTCCTTCCTGCATTTTGAAAAGCCTTCCTCCTCACCCCCCACTGGAGAGACATATATGCCAAAATCTTAAACTCACAGAATGTTTCAGGTTGGAAGAGACCTACAGAAGTCTGGTTATCTTTGAAGTCTAATTTAAATGGCAAGTTGTAAATAATGCAGAAGCTCCATCTCACTGCCTTAAGTGTTCCCTGCATGTTAACACACCATCTGCTTAACCTGAGATCTCTTTTTTGTAGGTGACTACAAATTACTCCTTAATAATTTCACTGGTCCTATAAATTTACTGGGTAATCAATTTACACAGGCTTACTGCCCACTTTCACAGTTCTAGTGCTGGTCCCACAGTGTTTGCAGTTTTTCTTAAAGTGTTGATTTCCTGAGTCGTGTATTTCCTGAGAATGCAGGTTCTCAGCTTTTCAAGTGGCAGGAGCTGCAGAGAAATGTTGAAAGGCTCATGCCTAAAGAACCATAACTGAGAATGTGAGTACTATTCCATAATTTCTGTAATTCTTCACAAATCTTATTGTTATTTAGACATTCTGTTGTTTAAAGCTTCAGCTGGTCATTCCAATGTCGCCTTTATTTAAGAAAAAGTTAGGCATACTTACAAGTAATTTATTTTCTGGTTTAGTGAGTCATTTCTTACCGGGATGGTTTTCTGGATTTGTTTCTCTATTTAATGTGGGACACAAGCAGCCATTTAGCTCACAAACCACAACAGTTACCTTTGGTTGTCTCGGGCACAACTGATTTAACCATGTTACCTCTCCTCCTCCCACTTGTGAGCAATGAAAACAGTTCCTGTGTGTTAAATACAGCAGCAGGCACAGCTCCTTTCCAGGCTGCAGCAGAAACATTGGGCACCACACCGTGGAAAACAAGTATGCAGCAGTTGTAAATATACATGTATATTTATATCTGTGAAACGGTGCTAGAACCCACAGTCTGTAATTTGTGGGTGACCTTTAACTACATGAGGATAAACGGTTGCAAATGAGGACCTCTGGTCTTGGCTTTTGTAACCTATTTTGTTACTTCTGTTGGTAAATCAAAAAACATGTATATCCATGGGGTTTTTGGAGTGCAACATTTGGCTTCGATTTGAGCTAGGATAACTGAACAAAGTGGAAAACCAAACAAATAAATATGATTATCCTACAGTGTTTTGTTTTATGGAGTCAGGTTATGAAATAAGCGAAGCATATGGGATACTTTAAGGTCGGTAAGACAGACGTGCTATTCCCATAATGAAATCTACTCCTTGAATTAGGTCTTTGTGCTAATATGAGGTTTTTCTTGTGTTTATTTTGTTACAAGGCTGCATTTTTGCTGGAGTCAAACAGCATGTTAATCTTGGATTTTCAGAGGTGCTCGTGTGATGAGGTTGGTGACATGAATCCCTGTTCTTGGAGGACCAGCTATGGTTTGGGTATCAGTCTCCAAGACCTGGGGGCTTCCAAGAGGTTTTGAAATGCACCAAGAAGGATCATTTGGAATGTGCACAGAAATTCAGGAATAGGGTGGAAATGAATAAATTTTTGCAGGTAGATTATTTGCTACAAGAAAAAAAAAAAATCTTTGTGGCTGAGGGGGGTGATGGTGGCTCTCTGAGAGCAGCAGGTAGGAAAGCTGGAAGATGTGTCACTCAGAAGTCACATATGATGCTCCCAGTCCCTATAGCAGACTTTTTCCCCCCCCACCTATCCTTAAATGCATCCCATTCTACTTGGTCATCACAACACAGAGAAATAAGTTTCAGGAAGTCTTCCAAGACCTTAAATAGTCAACACCTCATTGAGTTCTTGATTTCTCTGCCTCAGTTTCAGTGGGTTAATAGTTTCTCTGTGGCAAAGTCTGTTTGCTGCTGTGCTGTGACCCATCTGTCTTTTTCTTTGAAGCCCAGATATTCATGTCACAACAGAGAATAAATGTTGGTCTTCATGAACTTTTAAGTTACTAGTATTTACTTCAAGATTTTCCTGAACAGGGATCAAAATGAAAAAACCCCAAACAACCCAAAACACAAACCAAAAGTGAAAAATGCTTATGTGGATTTCCTTTCTTTCATCCCTCTTTCATCCTTTCTTCATCTCCATCTCTACTAAACCTAATTTAAAATCTTTGCTTCATCATTTGGGCTGCACCACACCCATTCAATCTCCAGGTCAGCCATTTATTTCCTGTTTCCTTAGAGAACACAAGGAACCCTGGCTGGGTGGATACACACAAGTCTGGCACCTCTTTTAGTGCCTGCAAAACTGGAAACTCTGTTTGAGAAAGTATTTTCCTGAGGGGTAACATCGCAGGGGAAAAGAAAGAAAGTGCTGCTGGCATCTTAGGAGAAGCATTCCATAGGTAGCTGGACAGGACTGATGATGGCATTTTAATTTGATTACAACTCTCTAAACAATTAAAAAAACATAGCCAAAAGCAGTGGTGATTTGTGAGATGGCTGGAATGTATCTTTTGAATTGGGAAGGATGGGAAGGGAAAGAATATTATGAATACGGCCACAGCAAGGATGTGTGATATACTGCAGATCACACCGTGCTGGTGCTGCCCTTGTCACCTGTCACTGTTCTGCCTTCTGTGAATCCTCATGTCCTGTGTTAAACCCACAGGTTCTTTACACACCTGGGGTACAGAAATCAATCTCTGCAAACAGTCCCACTGTCTGTAAGATCCCCAGCCTCACTTCATCTCCCATACAGGTTTAAGGAGCTGTGCATCTCCACAACGTCCTGAAATATTTCCCATCAGTATTTTCCTTAAACTGAGCTTCCTGATGGTTTATCCTTCTGGTTATTAAACCAATTTAATATAGAACTATTGCTCATGAGAGAAAACAAAGGTCAGCAAGAGCAGGATTGGGATATCTCTGGTTCTTGTCTTTTTTTATGGTTAAAAATATCTCTCTCCTCAGACGTGAAGGGATGGTGATGCTGTGAACATCATCCTGCCTGTGATGGAAAACGTTTTTCATTGTGTCCCAAAGGTGCTCTAACTGGATTTGTCTCATTTCCTCTGCAAGTTTGTTCCACAGCTGCACATCCAGCCAGGAGACTTTGTCTCTGGCTTTTTGCACTTTTTTGTTCTGGACTTTGTGATCAGCGCTGTCATGAAGAAGAAATAGGTTTAACTGTTCAGCCAGTGCAGAGATGGAGAGCAGGTTTGCAGTGTACCAGACGCTGCACCAATTACTCCAAAGATGGGCCCAGAGGACCTCAGTTAGGAGGAGGAGGAGAGTTGGAGCAGGTGGAAGTCATGGGCTGGTTTGTTGCTTGTGGAGTCAGGCAAAGAAGCAGGTCACAGGGGAGCCTTTGCTTTTGGTTTCTATTTCTCCTGAGTTACTGTGTCTGAATCACAGATGCAGTGCACACCTCTGACAGGACATGTCTGGGGATTGCAGGTGCCTTTTCTCTCAGTTATTACATTGTGCAGTTTCTATTATTTTGTTTTTAATATACCTTTCTTGTGCAAGATTCATTGTTCTGGCTTCTGTGCCTAAATCCCCCTCCCTGAACAGGTGGGAACTCTCATTTCCAGGAATTTGTGGCTGTCTCAGTAAACTTGAGAGCTCACCAAGATTGAGAATATCTTTCTGCCCTCGCCTCTGTCCTCTCATTCCTTTTCACCACACCCTACATTTAGGCAGACAAGGTGCCCATGTTTGCCTGCAGTCCCCTGGGACATACATCTTCACTGTGGATGTGGTTTCCATTTTTCCCTTTTGTGGCTTCAGCATTATTCTCTACTCTCACAAACCAGTTCCTCTTGATTTGCATCCATCTGGGGGCAGCTGAACGGGTTTTTCAAAGCTGCTTGTTAAAAATTACCTCCCTTATGCTCTGTTTCCTTCTGCTGCCAGCTGTTTGGCTGTGTTTTCACAGAAGGATGGTTGCACCTTCCCTGCCCCTCCAAAGTCTGGCTTCAGCAGCCCATCCCCAGCTGACCCTGTCCCTTCTCTTGCTGCCTGGCCCTACCTCACAGCACTTGGCAGCACACCTTGTTCTGAGAGGTGTTTCAGTTCCTGATGGGTGAGTGACTTGATGTGGAGTTTGGTTTGGATAAGCTCCCACAAATTGTAATGCTTGTCTGTAGGTTATCCAAACTATCTGGGCCTCTGGAGGCTCCAAATTGGCCTGGAATACCCAGGCTGTTCTTGGAGCTTTGGGCACTTCCTGGTCCCGGAGAAGCTGCAGATAGCATGGCAACAGGCTCTGCATGAGAGGTCAGCGTTCTGGCTGCTTGTGTTAGCTGGATCCTGAAAAAGGAGTGAGCAAGCAAACAAGCCCATTTAGAGCTAGGTGATCCATCAGCCAGGTGGAAACACAAGGCAGCCATAAGGAGCTCTCTGATCCATTCCACTTGAGATGTGCATTGCCAGGACATGCTGGAATTTGACAGATGGGGGATGGAGTGACTGTATGTTGGCACAACATTGGATTTGGCACCCCAGTGCAGTAGCCCAGGGGTAGGTCTGGGTGAAGAAGGGGTGCTGCATCACAAAAAGTGGCCACTGGAGCTGGCTTTGTTCAGACAAACCCCCAGATCTATAGGCAAAGCTGTGACTGACAGATAAAAGAGTGTATTTCTGCTTGCACTACAAGCCTTCATAACGGTGTGTGTACAAACAGCTACAGTGTCATAGCTAATGCAATATCCTGTCTGTAGGGAGAGCAGATTTGGATGTGATCAGACTGAGCAGTTCCTTGGCAGAGCCTCAGCAGCTCCAGTGTGCAGTAGTTCAGTGGCTTTCAAGCCAAAAACTCTTGTCCAGATCATTAAGAGCCACTGATGAACTTATTCTCCCAGATTTTGTCTATAGAGTTTTTAAACATATTAGCACTGTCCATTTATAATCACTAAAGGCAGAAAGATTGATGGGGAGGGAGAGAAAAATCCTGTTCTTTATAAATCTATGTAAAGATCCAGCTGTTGAAAAAAAAAAGGAAAAGTGGTCAAACTTCTGGATAGGCTCCGCAGAATAACTCCTTATTCCTATAACTGCAGTTGTGGATGGATTCCCTATAGAGCTGGGAGGTGGGATAGAGCTTATACCTTCACTGCCAAGTCTGTGAGACAAAGAGAACAGTCCCCTGCCCTGATGATGTCATCTATTTTCATTCACCTTTGAATCCACTATTTTCTCAGCCTCAAACCACTGGGAAACACAACTGTTTTGCCAATATGGGCATAAAATGGAAGGTGGAGGGGAAAGCTACCCCAAAATCTACATTCCCTTTCCATTTAAGTACATTCCTTGGAGCAATTTGCAATGTTCTGGTGTTCTTGCTTTACACACTGCAGCCCTCCCTCTATGCAGCTTTACCCTGGTGCTCAGCCTTTCCTGCCCACGTGACGTTCAGCTTTGTGTGGACGTCATGAAGTTATTGCTAAATCACAGCTGGCTTGCCAAACAACTGCCTCTTCCTCTTGCCAATTTTGTTCAGCCTCTGAAAAGCTACAGGACTTGTGCTGGGCCCCACTCAAACTTAAATGATGTGCTCAGTTACAAACACAAAATAAAATGCAGGACAGTAATAAAGTAGTTAAGTTTTGATTAATTCTGTGAAAGGGTTAATGGGATTATTTTTCTTCTTCTTCTTTTTTTTTTTTTTTTTTTCCCCACTCTCTAAGTAGGCAAAAAAAAAAAAAAAAAAGTGAGAGACCCAAGTGGACACAACTAGAACAAAGCCCTGTTTATGATTAGTATGGCTGAAAATATCCATGTTAGGCCAGGTGCAGATGGCTAATTCCCCCAGACTACAAGCCAATTTAAACCATAATTCCTGAGATAGACCACTTTTCCCAACATTAATGGGAACCAGCTGCCTCCTATTAATAATATGGATGATTACAAGAAAAAAAAAAAAAAAAAAAAAAAAAAAAAAAAAAAAGTGGGGGAGGGAATAGTGGAGTTAGAGAAGATATTATTTTCCAGACTGTTGGCTGTGTCCTGCTGAGGACAATATGGAAAGCTATGGAACATGAGTCCTGAAAACCTGTCAAGTTAAATACACACAGTGTGTTTGCTCAGAAGAAGGATGGAGTTATCAGTGTACTTCTGTGTTTCGGTGACAAGGTTATTTAAGGGGTAGCAATTGTATTTATTTAGTTATTTGCTGGTGCTTTTCTTTTGCCTTCCCTCTGCTGACACTGGATGGTTTTGATTAGCTCCCTAGGAGGGGAGCCCACTGCCTTTGGTACACTGAGCCTGGCTGTTCCCACTGAGGCCTGATTTCGTGTGAGATTGTAGAGCACATCAAAGTAGAATGACAACAAATGTTCTGAATTGTTCTCCTGAGAGCCTGACTTGCTGGTTCAAGAAATTTGTTCAGGCTTCCATTACTGTTCATGGCAGTGTGAGGTGAAATGGGAAGACGTGGCAATTCATGGCCTCTAACAGCAATGTGCCTCAGGAGTGGCTTTTTTTTCCCCCCTGTGTTCTTTGTGATTGTTTTCCTTTGGTTGTTTTTGGAAATCTGAATAGAATTTATTTTAAAAAAGAATAAATGTCATGCCATACTTACTTGTCTGTGAGGCAAAAGCACAAGTCCTGTGGAATGAGTTGTTTTGGCTATACACCTTCTTTCCTTTGTAGACAGGACTCTTAACACATGGATCATGTCTTTGAGACTGATGGACAAAGGAGACTTGCCAAAAATGTCCCTCTTGCCCCAGAAGGAGATGAAAAGGAGCCAATGCCCTTTTCCCAGTTATTCCGCTAGGATTGTGTGAGATACTTGGAGATGTTTAGCTCACACAGGCTGCGTTTCTTCTTAATCCATTTGATGATAGTCTGCAGACATAAGGAGGAAAATCCAGGTCATGGCACTGTAATTCTTGCTGGAGAGTTGTGAGGGGAATTTTTGTGTACCTGAAAAGGTGCATAGCTGCAGCAAGCTGGGATTGTCCTTAACCCAGCCTGGGGATACAAAAGGATTTGATACCTTCCCAAACCATGTGGACCTGGTACATCCCTGCTGCAAAGGGATGAACTCTCAGGGACCCTCAGAGCTTTTTCTGCTCCTCTCTCATGTGTAAGAGGGAGCTGGGGGTGAAACACAGACTAGGACTTTGATTCTCTAATACCTTGATTACTTGACTTGATGACAGCCATGGTTCTTGGGAACAACTTCCCTCTGACAATTTTCTGTCCTTTGCTAGGTTACAAGAAGAGCCTTTTGTTAAGTCAGGAGCAAAATACCCTCTAGATCACAAACTCTTAGATGGCAACCTAAAGAAAAAAACGAATCTTGGATCTTCTAGCTAAGGCACGAAACTAAGGGCATTCCACCAGCATATTCCAGTGGCAACATTTTGTTTTCAGTCACACGTCTTTGCAGCCCACCCCTTATGTGGTCACCAGAATATCTCTCTGGGGTATTTACTGTCAAGAAGAAAACCTCTACTGCCCCTCTCCAAACTTCAGTAGCATTTAAAGCAGACATAACAGAGGTAATGAGAAAGAGATTATTGATTTTATGTATGAAAACAGAGCATGGCTGAGTTGACAATGTCTCTAAATAATTGAAAAAATCTGCTTCAGCTGACAGTAGTTCACCAGATAATGAGGCTGGTAGTGGAGGAACGTGAATAATTAGAGAGTGGGATTCTTGCTGCGTGGAATTGACCCTTGGGGGCTCAGAGCAAGAAGGATTTGTGGCTGCTCTGAAATGCTAGTGGTCTGCTCCAGCATTCCTCTTGTCAATACAAACCTTGTGTTTTTATTGGAAACACGTGTCAAAACAAAACAGTGTTTCAGGCTGCTGCTGAGTGAAGGTGGGCAAGCCCAGAGACAGCAAACCTGTTTTTCTCTTGCCAAAAATTCCATGTCACTGCTCCCCATCATGCTTAGATGGAAGAAGAGATGAAGAGCACCCTCATAATTCACTGGTGATTCTTCTACTATTGCCTCCCGAGTGAAGTTATTTACACTCAGAAAATTAGAGAAATCAAGGTAACCAAGTCATCTTGCTATACTTTGATGAAGTCTGAATTGAGGGCTTACATTGCAGTACTTCCCTGGAGAAAAGCTGTAGCAGTGGGTGCTTACCTCTCCTGGACAGGCACAAGGGCATTTATATGTTATATTTAACTCCCTGTGGGCTGCCAAAAAATTTTGAGAACTTTGTAAATTTTGAATATTGGCTCAGTTATAGAAAACTCAAAGGAAACAGGTGACACACGCAGTATCTGGTGTTTGCATAAATAAGTTTTTGGGTTTGCTAGTTTTCTTTTTTCTTTTTTCTTTTTTTTTAAATTGAAAATTATTTTGTTTGACTGATGTTAAACATCTGCCTCTGTCTCTGCCTTCCTTCATACCCCACCTCCTGAGATGGTTTTATTTCATGGGTGAATTAAATTGTTTTGGGAGATAAAGAACCCAATTTGTAATGTGCTTTAGGGGCTTTCAGAATGAAAGGCAGGGATTGAAGTAGACTATTTGGTTATTAGTGTCTCCATATTTCTTTCCCTTGATCTACCTGTCCCATTGTGTTGTCAGATCTTCACGGTTGAGGTTTGAGGCAATAATGGTGAAAGCTGGAACATGTGAGCCCCATTTAGACCCAGCACCATCACATTTCTGGAGTGAATCTAAGCCTAATTGAAAAGGTAAGTGGGTTTCTCTGGCAAAAGAAAACGTGGCTGTCATAGGCTTTACCAAGTTCAGTTAAACAGAGTAGAGTGTACTCTGGCATCATTGTTTGGCTTCCATTTTTAAATATAAAATTAAAAACATATTTCATCTGTGTAGGTTTTAAGGATGACTTACAAACTTGAAAAAAAAAAAAAAAAAAGAACTTTACAGCATTCCAAGGTCTGGCCCTTGAGATGCCAGGAAATAAGTCTCTCCTCATCTCCATGGTATCATCTTGACAAGAATTTGTGCAGGCTGCCTCACAGATCACCTTATGGGCAGCATGTAGAGTTGCCACCATTCCTCATCATCTTCTTATGTGTTTCCTATTGCTCTGAATCGTTCAGGAAATAGAAACTGTTTGCTTCCAAGTTCCAAAGGATTAGAGCCAAGCTTTGGATTGGAGGCCCATGGAGATGGGATGAGAGCAGCCCCATTTCTTCATTGCTGCCACAAGCATGAGCAGCTTTGAGTCACTTTCTTTGACTGGTCAAAACATTCCAAAGCTTTCAGGCACAGCTCAATCTGTTTCCATCTTCTGAGATCTTTTTCAATCAACACTGTTATTTTAGACATATTTCTTTCAGTGAGTATCCATTTACAGTTTAGAAGTTGCAGATGACTTTTTAATAGTTGATACACCTTTTTTTTTTTTCCATTTGAACCACCATATGATGATTGCCATGTGCCCTTCAGAATAGAGTTTATGGGAAAGTTTCACCCTCGGTAATAGTTTTATCAAGATGGTTTTCTGTATTATTTAATTACACAAGTTCAATGGATTTTTTAATGGAACATCACAAATAGATATCTATTCTAGAAGTCAAAATCCACTTGTGGTCTTTTGATCAGGTGCTGTGGCTTTACTTGTGTCTGATGCATTTTAGTGTCCTCATTGCTTGCTGAACAAAAGCGCTGCTTTGAATCAGGAATATTTTAAGAAAGGTTATGACAAAAAAAATAAATCTCACATTGAAGAAAGATAGCAGTCAGTCAGCTCTGGAGGGCTCCTTTTGAAGACCTCATCCATCATTTGGGAATTGGCACCAGCAGACCCTGGATTACAGAGGAATTATGTGCACTCTCTTCTCGCAGCGGTGGCACAATAGTTTTGAAATGAGGCAGATCTTCTGTGTTTACTATTTGGCAGGTTCTGTGTTTTTGGCTGGCAGCCATGCTGAAATGTGTTTAGTTTTAATTGACAGCCATGGTCAACACTGCAGATCCCAGGTAGGTACTGCTAATCCTGACAAGGCAAGGCAGAAACAGACAGGCTTGTGTTCCAGCTAGCCAGAGACTCAAGCCTCTGGGAAGGAAAGGCATTTTCCCTCTAGACAGTTCTGAACCTCAGGAACTCACTCTTCAGTCCCATCTCCTCAGCACCTCTTTGTAAGCAGCCTCAGCCACGGGAGCTGTAAGAAGTTACAAACAAAGTGATTGTGTGATCAGATTTTGTGGAATGGTTTAGGTTGGAAGGGGCCAATCCCCCCCACCATAAACAGGGATGCCACTTATCTCAGGTTGCTCCAAGCCCCATCCAACCTGCCCTTGAACATTTTCAGGGACGTGATGTTCACAGGTTCTCTGGGAACCCTGTGCCAGGGCCTCACCACCCTCTCAGGGAGCACTCCCTTACTGATACCCAACCTGAACCTACCCTTTTTCAATTTAAAGCCATTTCCCCTTGTCCTGTCACTCCATGCTCTTGTCCACAGCCCCTCTCCAGCTCTCTTGGAGCCCTTTTGGGTACTGAAAGGTGTTCTAAGGTCTACCCAGAGCCTTCTCTTTTCCAGGCTGAACAACCTCAGCTCTCTCAGAGCAGAGATGTTCCAGCCCTCAGATCATCTGTGTGCTCTCCTCTGGACTCACTCTTATGGGTCCATATCCTTCTTCTGTTGGGGGCCCAGAGCTGGATACAGAATTCCAGATAGGGTCTCACAAAGGCAGAGAAGAGTGGGAGGGATGAAAAGAAGAGGGGGAGGGATAAAAATCCCTCCTTTTATCCTGCAGTGGGAAGCCAGGTGCTAGTATCCTTGCACAAGAGATCTTATTAGAGTCCAGAGACATTAATTTTCCTGGGTTTGAGACTTGAAAGCCAGAACAGTTACACACAGACCTCGAGTTTAAAATATAAGAGACATTCCAAAAGTGCATATGGTTAGATTTATGTAAGCCACAGTTTGTAATGGTTTAGATTTCACCTCCTAGTCCTTGTGAGAGTTTCAGCCTTGCTCTCAAGAGAGTAAAAAAGTAACACAGATCATTTACAGAAATAAAAGAAAAAAAAATACCCCATATGCACAGACTTAGGGTGGCTTAGTTATGACATCTAATTAGGGACAGCAATGATTTCTGTGAACCACAGAAATGTTAGCTTCAGTTGGCATAAAATTCCACAGAGTAATACTCAGGACTATCTCTCAGCCAATCTGTCTCTCTGTCTATCAGCTCAATGCTTTATTATTAGTGATGCATTCCTTCTCATGTTATTGTCTTCCTTATAAGATAATTTCTCAAGGAGTTCTTTAACTTCCTTCTGAAGTGCCTTGCATTTCAAGTAGCTGCTCAGCAAAGCTCCACAGCACAGGGACTTGTATTCATGGGGAAAAGGCTGCACCTGGCTACTGGGACAACAGGGCTCCCATCAGCATTTAGGTCTCATCAACCTCTTATGTCTCTGACAAAGGACAGAAAATCAATAGCATAAAGATAGACACCACTAAAAGAGGACATTGAAAGCAGAGATCCAGAGTGAAGGAAGTTTTTTTGTGTCACCTGGGAGTAGATGGGATGTTTGTTCCACTCCTGTGCTGTGGGATGCCCCAGGAGACAGTAACACAGGCAGTGCTGGTGACAGCTCTAAAACATGAGGTCTGTGAGTCAAGATTTTCCCCAGCCTCCAGATACAACTCCTGGTGGTACCTCTGCAGAGAGACATCTCTAAAACAGCACACTTATAAATTTTCATTTTTTCTGAGGGCTGTTTTTTTCAATCTGGGAGAAGTTAAAGAGTATCTCCCAGTTTTTTGTTTCTAGTGGGCATGTGAGATTGAGATGGCAACTTGGCTGTTCCAGACTTTCCAAAATGCATTTCCAATAGCAGAGTAGCCCTATTTTCTCCTTCAACAGGTCTTTAAACTGTGCAGTACTTGTTCATCAGCCTCAGACTTTGATTTGGCACTGCTATGTTGTGCAGATGTAGCAATCACATTTGCGAGCCTGGAACTAATTAAAAATGGAATATTTTAGATCAGTCATGGTGAGTGTGGCCAGATTTACAGGGAGAATACAAGGCAGCTTAAAGAGCAGAGCGATCCAGCCTTTTTAAAATGTCCTTCCTTCAACATTGGTACATTACCTACAGGCCAGCTGGGCTGGACTTTACAGCACTGTCTTTATGCAACCTTTGGCTGGTTAAAGGGGAGCTCTAAGAGGACACCAGTGTTTCATGGTTTGCTGCATTCCAGATGTATGCAGAACCGTCTCTAAACTCTGTCTGGCAAGACACTGCTTTTTTTTTTTTTTTTTAATTCTCTTTTTTTTTTTTTTTTTTTTTTTTTTTTTTAAGAGGGCATGGTTGCCAAGCCTGTCGATCAATTTAACAGGAGACAATGAGTTAAAGGCAGCAGGGAATAGAAAAATCCGAGGATCTAAACAAAAACCAGATGAGGGGATAGATGTGGCTTTAGCCCTGTACAACCATGCATCTTGACAGCTGCACAGAGTGGGGTAGGGCTGTCAGAGGTAATGCTGTTACCTAAAACTTGGAGGCTGCACTGGTTTGCAAGAGCCTCTCCAATCCTGTGAACTCGATGTGTGAGCGACTGAAGCGAAAACACGCCTGCAGACAGCCCTGCAGGGCCTTTGGGGAGGAAAGATTATCCACAGAGCAATTATATGGTGGGTCACCATCATTTCCTCCTTGCTCAGCTCAACATTTGCTAGGCTTTGCTGCTCCTGGCTGCCAGCTCTGCACCTGCTCCCTGCTGAGTCAAGCTGAGACACAAAGCGAAACCCCCGTGGTCGCTCTCACGGTGCAGCCAGGGCTTGTGATGGATCAGTGCTTTTCCCCTTTGCACCTCACCAGCAGCTTGCTCTGGCTCTGATGGCAACCATGGTGGCACAACAACAAGCACACACCCACTACACCACTCAGCACAGCCTGGGTGGGACACTGTGGTCCTGTCACCACGGCTCTGTGTCACCTGGCTGCGAGTGCCTGGAGCCAGGATCTCCTCCTGGCATGCACACTCCACCAGGGTCTTAGATCAGACCCTGGTGAGATTGCCACTGAGAAAACAAATGAGCAGGGTGCCCCAGATGTTACTGCTGCTGGAGGATGGAAAGTTTACCTAGAGGGTAAACTTGAAGGATGTTCAGATGGCAAAGCCTGTTGCTGGTTTGTAAATGCGAGGGTGACTTTTTAGTCCTTGTGCACCACAAAAGGTTTTGATTTGCAAACCTCAAGATAAGCAGGTAATTTAGTGTCATACAAGGGTATTAATATTTTTTGTTCTGAAAGACTTTTAAAATTAGACTGCAGACAAAGTGGTAAAGGGTTGAATGCAGGTGGAGGCACTACCATGGGGAGGTGATCAGGGGATGTCACACCCAGATTTTCACTCCAGTTGCCAAAAGACCCCATGTGCTTCTGCTGAGGGTATCCAGCAAAAGCCTCAGTTTATCAGCCTCCCCATAAAGAAAAATAAAATAATCAACTTTTCTTAAACATGGCTCAGCTGGCAGTCTCTGCACAGGGTTCTGTGCAGCATGGCTTTTATTACCATTAAAATGATTTAAATGGAGACTCTGCCCAGCAGCGTTGTAGGTGACATGTTCCCTAGCTGCCATGTATCCAAACAGGTTGCTGCAAGGCCTTGAATAAACATTTTGTAAGTCTAGCTCTGAAGCAATTTACATCAAGCAGCATATATTGCATGGATGCCAACTAGTTATTGTGTATTCCTCACAGAGCAGACAATGTTTTCTATCAAATCCGTTGGGTGAAAACAGAAAACCTATTAATAATGTGTCAGGAACCTGACTGAATGCAATATTTATGTGGAAGTCTCATAGAAGGCTTGTTTATAAAGAGTACACGAATTCTGTGGTTCGTGTTTGAAATGTGTAAGAGGACAAGAATAATTTTAACATTTTCCTCACAAGTACACCCACCCACACAATTTCATCTCTCTTGTAATATGATGGGTTGATGTTTTTCTCAGAATAAGCTGAATGCACCAAAGCTGGTCCATGCATTGATCTCAAGAGGTTCAGTCAGGGTAAGTGCATTGTAGGAAATTAGACTAAAGCATTCAAAACCTAGCAAAAGTAGCAAATTCCCAGGCCTTTTAAATTTTTCTTGTGTGTTACCATGGTGAAATCTCAAGTCCATCCCTTGGTTTGGGTGACGAGTTGAAGCCGTGTTGAAGTGGAGCAGAACCAGGCTTGGCCGGCGCAACGCTCGTTAGGTGGTGAGTTGAGTGCTGAGCACCTCAAATCTGAACCTCATCCAAACCCCAAGCCTGCAGGATGGAGATGGAAATTTCGTGAAGTGAGGCTTCAGTTGGAGTATTTCTCTTTTTCTTTTTTATTTTTTTTTTGCTTTTGCACAAATCACCAGGGTTCTAAAAACAGCCTCCAACACTCGTTTCTACTGGCACAGCCGCTATTGATCGTGTCCAGAAAGAGGAATGGAAAGACACGACAGGATTGGCAATGATCCCGAGCCATGAAGCTTGGATCTAAACCTCAATCCAAGCTTTGCTAAAGAACAGGAGGGTTTTGTGGTCTTTTTTTTTTTTTTTTTAATGTTGTATCTGGAGGTTTGATTTAATCTCTTGTACTTGCATGGAAAATCCATAGTGCCGGAGCACGGTGTTTCCTCAGTGGATAAGATCTATTGGATCTGGTGCTCTGGGTTGGCGTAGTGAGGAAACTTTCAACCTGGGAAGAGAGTGGTTGAAGCAGCATCAGCAGCATCTGTGAGGGAAAGGGATCTCCAGCCATGGGAACTAGGAGAGCAAAGAGTATTCCCAGTGTTCCTGAACACAGCCCAGCTCTAATGTTACATCTGAATATTTTTCAGAACAATTTCTTTTTTGGTTTTTTTTTTTTTTTTGTTCTTTTTTGGTTAGTTGGTTGGTTTTTTTTGTTTATGTTTTATTTTTATTTTGTTCTGTCAGCTGGAGCAAGTATAGTACTAAAAGCCTGATTCAGAAATTGACTCATTAATAGCGTGGAAAGTTTAATCACCATGAAGCCTTTGGTCACATTGTGATTAATACTTGCTCACTCTCTGCAGTATTTTCTTTTAATGAGTTGCAACTCATTAGACTAATTAAATTCATTGATTTCAACCAGATGTTTGCACCTGGAAGTGCATTTATTATCATTTATCATCAGAGAGGGACTCTCCGTCAGGAACTTGAATGGGGTTTGGAGTAACCTGAGATATTGGAAGATGTCCCTGTCCATTGAACAAGATGATCTTTAAGGTCCTTTCTGACACAAACCATTCTGTGATTTAATATTAAATTGTTTTAGATTTAAATTTTTCTGTCTCCCCAATTAATAAATAGAAATATTAGCACATGATTGAACCAGCTGGTACCATCATCATTATTAAAATCAACTAACAAAATATCATACTGTACAATTTGCAAAAAGACAACAGATTGGGATTCTTGTCCAAACTATATGGTAAATATATTCCAGTAATGAGTGGCTTAACAGAAAGCAGGAGAGAAAAGACCACAAATAAAATCAATATTATTATAAATATTACTTGCCACCAGTAATTTGAAAAGCTACTTTTTCATCCAAAACATTTGTTTTAAATTATATGTTGACATATTCTGGAAATAATTATGATAGACTATTTTTAAATTAGTAGTGCACAAAGGACTTTCTTCTTTATGTGCTTTTTTACATCCACAGTTTCTGGTTTCTGCTGTACTAAAATAGACTTGGACTAGGATCCACAGAAGTGTGTGCATGTAGATACTTTTATTTATTTATTTTTCTGGTTTGGACTAGGGAATTGTGTGCTTTGGGAGGCAGGTGGCTTCCAACATTTGCAGAGATCTGCATGTTAAATGAGTTTTGTTTTGTATTGCAGGAAAGCATTGCTACATGCATTTTCATGACACTCCTTTCAGGCATCTTTTCGGGGTTGTCTCCAGAATGCTATGAAAAAAAAAAAAAAAAAAAAAGAAGTTATTTGCTTTCAGAAAGTAATTGCTCAGCTAAAAGTAATGAATATGTTACAGCTAATGTGGAAACTCAATATGTCAGAGGTGATGTGGAAAACTTTGGAGCAGACTGAACTGAAAGGACAAATGATCCCAAAAAGGAATCACATGAAGCTATTACAGAAAGTCCTACTTCTGCCAGTGTCATGACAGTTTGGAAACCACAGATGAAAGACCCCTGGTTCCCTGAAGCAACAGGAGACTTTCTGCTGGTTTTGGTCAATTAGTTGGTGCTTGGCCAGCCTATACTCACATGGACCCTTTCTGGGCAAAGGATCCAAGTGTGGGCTGTGCCCCAAGCCCTGTACCCCATTATGGGATGGCCAAGTGTCCCCCAAAGGCTTGTTCAAGCAATATTTATAGTTCCAGTGCCAAACTCATGTACAGAATGAGCTTCTTGTTACAGGAGGAGCCGTGTTGGAGATCTCAGCTGGGAATGAAGTTTTCTTGTAATTGTCCCAGGAAGCCTTGATAGAAATGCAAATGAAGAGCTGCAAGTTCAGCAGAGCCCTGTCTGATGGCTGACAGCCCTGAGGGGTGACAGACAGCCCCTGTCCCCATCAGCAGTGTCCTTACCACAGTGGGTCTCTTGTGACTCCGTGCACTGCTGCGTGTGTGTTATTTCCCTGGTTTTACCACCAAATACCAAATGGCTGAAGGTTAAAAGAGAATTCTGATGAGTGTCAGCTCTGCTTTCGAGGCATTCATCTTCCCAGATCGGTCTGATCAATTCTCCAGTTTGACTACCAAAATGAAAATTAAACATCTTATCCACCAGGAAAACTAATTTGAAAATATATTGTAACTCTAGAGCCATCTTTTACCTGAAAACTTAATTGTGTTCCTTTAAGAAGATATAATTAAGTATCCTCATGGCAGACCATCAGTTTTAACAAAGCATCTCTAGAGCAGATAGACATCATTACTAATACAATTCTTTGAGGTGCAGGCAGGAAAATAAATTGGTTGTCATTGGGACATCATCAATATAATGAACATGTGACATGTAGACTCTTTGTTTCAGATGACACAGACACAGATGAGCAGGAAAAATTGTTAATAAGAACTGCAGACAGGACATTGCAGACTGTATCTGTCTCATGAAATGTTATTTGCTGCCAACACATTGCAGTAAAGAAAGACTGTTCTACCTGGAAATAGATGAGAAAAAGAAAGTGAAGAGTCACTTTCAGGTATGTCCTGAGAAACTCTGCTCAATAACACGGTTTGAACCTTTGACTTTTTTTTACTGCATCTTGGTAGCTACTTTCACTTCAAGGCAGGAAATTGGTAGTTTGCCTGTTTTTTATTTCCATTTTACCACTCCAGCAAAATGGAACCTTTGATTTTTGGGACTATACCATCTCCAACAGAAATCAGTAGCTCACACTGTCATTCAGACAGACACAAAGCAGAGCTGGTTGAAGTTTTGCAAAGCCTACGGGGAAATTCTGACATGCAGAAGTGAATACCCAAATACCCTCGGCTGTCTTGGGGATTTCCGGCAGCGTCGGCAGGATGTGGGGAAAAATTCCAGGGTTGAAAACAGCTGAAAATGTTCTACAATGGAGTCCCAGCTCAGCACTCACTTGTCTTACGTGGATTTAAGCATGTGTTTATTGTTAAGGGTAAATGTTTAATCCAACAAGGACCCACTGCTTTTCCAAGCAGGACCATAGCTCCTTTTCTGTTCCATAAATTATTTGAAAAGTGAACCTACACTCCTTCAAGTCCTTTCTCCCAATATTCATTAACAGGCTTGGATGGTGTGTACCCTTTGAATCAGTTGTTTTCTATTCAATTCACATCAGGAGTGAACTGAACCACACAATATTATTCTTTTTCCTAGTTTTAGATGACTGAAACACAATGAAGGAGAAAATTTTCTTTACTTGGAAGAGTTTTAGCTCATGTCAAAGGGATTAGCAAAGGAGTTTGCAAACATCCACAGATTCCTACTTGTTGGGATATGTGTGAGCTAAAACCCCACAAAGTAAAAGAAGCAACACCACCAGGACAGATCTTTATGCAAGCAGAGCAGTTTGAAGCACTGTGCACACTCTGATCTGATCAGGAGGTGTAAATAAATAACCCTCCTCATGGGATGCATTTGGAAACCATTGTAGGCAGAGATAAAGTTTACAGGGAATGTGAAAGGGTTACAGGACCAAAAGCTCAGATAAACATCCTAACATTGGATACTAACATGGATGCTCTCCAAAGTTCTCCAAGCCATCTGGGCCCAGCTCATTCACCTCATGGTGCCATGAGAAATGGTTTTCTCACAGGGCTGCTGATGCTTCCTCTTGTTTGACAGGCAGGAAACACAATCCAATGAGCCTTTCTCACTGGAGTTCATAATTTTTGGTAGGAGAGAGAATCAGAAAGTGTGGAGGCAGAGATAGATTGTAAAACAGAGTGCTGGGGTTGGGATGAGGGGGAAGTAAGGATACTGAGAAAGGAAAGTTAATCAAATTCTCTTAATGCCACAGAAACATGCCAGGTTTGAAAGGTATCAGCACATGTGGGGATGGGATGCTGTGCCAGGTAGCAGCAGGATGTTCCTCTTCTTCTGGAAGAGGAACTCAGCCCACTCACTGGTCCAGCCCAGGTAATAACATTCCCCTGTGACTGAGGAATGCAGCAGGCTGAAATGAGAGGCTGCAAATGCAGTTCTAAAATGATTTTTCCATGTGAGAATCCCAAAGCAGTAACATTAATCTTGGTGCTGTTGTCACTTCTCAGTGTATCCAGCATCTTGTAAAAGGCTCATCATCCATGAGGGTTTTCTAAAATATTATTTCTTTTGTTATTTTGCAGGGTTCTAATTAGGCTGGCAGTGCTTATCTGGCATCCCCTTATTGCCCCAGGGTAAGAGGGCAGCAGCAGGACCCCTAGTGACAGACCCAGCTGTGTCTGGCTGTTGTTTTCCTGCAGCCAGAGCACAGGGAGCATTCTTTGTGTGCAAGTCTGAGGCTGTGTACACGAGTGTGAACTCACCAAAGGCAAACAACTCACCTTTAGAAAGCCAAATTCCAAGCAAGAAACGAGTTCAGCAGCTGTGAAAGGTGTCTCTGTGTTTCATTGTTGATAAAAGTACAACCCACAGTGACTCAAACCTCAGGATGTGGTGGGAAACCAAGAAGAAAAGAAAAGAGAGTGGGGAAGAAAGGGGAAAAAGCCAGCCTTCTCAGGAAGAGGAGTTCAGACATGCCAGATTTCTTTGGCACAGGCGTTGCTGTCATGAGCCTAGCGGACATTTTGTGTTTGAGTCCCTGCTTTCTTTTTGTTGGCTCTGAGCATTTTGAAGGGTTTTGAAAACAGTATTGCAAAGTGTTTCAGGTTGCAAAGCTGACCAGTGAGTGCCATAAACAGCATCCCCTTCTCTGGCTGACGGTGCAGGCAGAAACCTGTCACCTGAGGGGTCTCACCAATCTGTCATTAACCTGCATCTCCTCACAGTGACATAAACGTCAATGGTCATTTTCCTCCACATCAGCCCTTCCTTCAACCCTCCTGGGTAAGCACAGGGCAGCCACTGGAAGGACAGGGACTTGGCAGTGAGAAAAGGAAAGGGAAAATCTGGTCTGGAAGCTGAACACTAAAAGTAGGCATTGATTTCCTATCACAGAGATGACATGTCCGAATTTACTGTGCTGCTTTAGATTGAAAGGCATTTACCCAGGCCCAGGGACTGCCAGGGACTGACCCAGTCCCAGGGACCGCCAGGTGAGCTGTGTTCCCATGAAATAATGCCTCAGGATTGGTTCCAAGGCTCTGGATTTCACTCCACCAGCTCCAGCCATCTGGCTCAGGCACAGCTTCTTTCCGAAGTGACTTGAAGCTTGGTGGCCTCAGTGTTTCTCCTGTGATGCTGTCAGATATTTAGCTATAGGAGCACAAGCTCAGGCACGAGGAAGGAACTAAACTTTTCTAAACTATCCTGTCACAGACAGCACCTAACTAACAGAACAGGTCTTTTTTCTCCTGAACATGTATATTCTTGATTTGCAGTGGAGGAGGAGTGCAGATACAAGATGTGTGGAGAGCAGAATGCTGAAAGGAAAGAAGAAAATAAAAAATGGAGTAAATGGAGTGAAAGCTGTATGGGCTGGTCACCAGTGTTCACTGGAAGGAGTGTCACAGGATCTCCTGTCAGGTCTAATCAAACCTATTGAGCTGACAGAGGCTGATCCAGCACAGATCTGCAGTGTCTGGTCTCCAGAGGAAGGCTCACCCTGAGCCCTGCAGCAGTGATGATTGCATTCCTGGTGCTGGGAATCCAGGATCGCTCACACCAGGCACATGGAGAGTGATCAAGGAAAACAGGTATTATAGATGGATTTATTTACATTGCTACTACCCCTCCTCCACCAGGCCACTCCAGAGGCCCAAGGGGCTCACACCTGCAGAGAGGTGGAAGCCAAACTGAGCTGCTCTGCTTCACCTCCACTGGGGATGGTGATGGTGACAGGAGTGGGATTTCAACATCCCTGGGAGAAGTTTGCCTTTGAGAATAGCAAATCACGTCCTTTTAAGGTCCAAAGAGGTTACAGGAGTCCTGTGAACCCTGAGTGTCGGGAAAGGACCAGATACAGGAATAATGGCAGTGGTACCAAGACACCTCAGCAGACACTGACACCTGATCCATGCCATGCCTTGTGGTGCTTGGTCTTTGGTGGCTCAGAGATGACACTGCACCCTGGAAGGTGTCACACACAGCTTCTTTGGGCACAGGAAAAATCCACAGCCTTGGCAGAAGCAGAAGAGTGAGTTACCCACTGCCCCTTGCTCCTGCTCTGCTTTGGGCTCAGTTCTGCAACAGCATGTGGGAAAGCCAAAGGAGAAATATTTATTTTAATATTCAGATGTTCTTATTCACACTTATGTATGTGTGTGTGTGTTTGTGTGTGGACACCACACATATGTAACATAAATGTGTTTGTTTATCAGGGTGTTTCCTGAATGGCTCTGGTTCTCTAACAGCTCTCTCTTCTTATCTCCACAAATAAATAACAATATTGAACCTGAATTCCAAATATATCTGGAAGACCAATAATCCCCTGAGCTTTTCTGGATGTCTTTAATTAGAATAAAAGCCAAACAAAGCAATCAAAAGAAAACAAATGGGTTGATGGAGCCTCTCTACCCACTTGCTGGTGTTTAGGAGTAGAACTGGGTAAATGTTCATGGCAAATATTTGGTTTTAGACCTGTCTGGCTTCTCTTGGTATCCTGCAATTATTTTTGTATGCATTTTTGGTACACATTTATATTCTTTGAAATTTTGTGTATATATTTTGTACAAACATGTTTCAACATCCTGGTAGTAAAGTGCTGTTTAGCTGTACTCAGGGCAGTTAAAGGCATTTGTGTGACATTCAGTATCCAAGTAGATGTTTATACTTGCAGACCTGAAAACACTATAAAACTGCAAGTGAAAAATCAGAGATTCCTAGGTGATCACACAAGCACTTGCCTAAATTGTTAGAAGGATCCAAGAGTAGACAGCATGACCCAGCCTTATTTTAGTATAAAGGAATGAGTGTTTTAAATAACTCTTTCTTGGTTTTTTTTCCAGATTCTGATGAACTTTTAATGGCATGATCCGTGTTCAAGGATATTTTACCTTTTGTCATTTCTTCAGGTGATTTCCAAAGTAGTCCCTTGCTGTAATGAAACAGCCTCTGGGGTTAAACACTTCTGGTTAGCTCCAGCCCAGAAGCAAAGCAGATCTGTTTCTTAGACCAAAAAAAAAAAAAAAAAAAAAAAAAAAAAGAAAATCAAGAGAGAAGAATTGGATGGAGGGGAAGAATTTGATTTGTGAGGGTTCTCTTCAGAAAGTACCATGAGATCTTAAAGAGAGCAGCAGGATTAGAGTTCCTATTGCTTGTGAATTGCCTGAACTGCATGAGTGAGCTTTAAAGAGAGCAGTAATGAAGAAATAAAACAGCTTACAAGCTACATCAGCCCTGGAAAATAGGAGCATTTCACAAATGGTTTCATTTTCTTTGACTGGTGATACCCGACAGAGATGTACAATTACTTCTTGTTGTAGTGCTTTTGTTGTAACTGAAACACAAAGCTTTCAGTCTAAACCTGGTTAGAGAGTAAAACAAGACAATGCAGCAATTTCTAAACTAGCCATTAGCTCAGCAGCAGGGTTGTCTCAGGCTGTTTTGATAGAGGCAAAAAAAAAAAAAAATTAAAAAAAGAGAGTAGTTTAAACTTTGCCTTGGGGGTTGGAAACCTATTTTTCAGGCTGTTTAACTGTCATCTTCCGTGCATCTGTTCAAATTAGCTTCAGACAGTGAAATAAATAGGCAATATGGCCCAAGGGTCCTTGGTTTTGTCAGAAGGGACATAGAAAGAAGTGGAGGAGAAGAAGGAAGTCTGCTTCATGAAGGCCTGCTGGGTCATTTTGCTGACATGAAGTCAAAGCTGACTGAGGGCAAGTTCTTTCAATCATCACAAACACCCCAGTGGACAAGAAAACCCTGAGTGTGCTGATACTGGATGGAAAGTCCAGGACAAGATGTGGTGTGAACTTCCCCAGGCTTGGACTCCAATTTTCAACAAAGGGAAAAGAATGCCAAGTAACTCTGGGAAATGGGTTCGTGGTGGGGGTGAAAGAAAAGGTTATTTGCTCACACTACAGGGTGGCCAAGCAGCTACAAGAGATTTGCTACTGGGGCACATCTGGGCATTGTGATCCAGACATTTGGATCTTGGTGTTTCCTCATGTTAAAGGCATTTTGGTCTATTCTGGAGAGCCAAATGAAGGAGAAGCCTGGACACTCAAACATCTCACACCCAGTTCAATAGAATGGCTTATTTCTGGCAGCGTTTTGAGCAGTTCTGTCCCAATAAATCCTGCTCATGACAAAATCCTGCATACTGGGTTCCTCTTCTCTCAGAGTACTACCAGAGCAAGAAAGTATCTTTGTTTCCAGACTCCTTTGGAACCAGTCTCCTCTCTACTAATTTTCACAAGAAAACCTTTCACCACTGCACTGATGTAAAATATTTGTGTGTCAGTGGTATGCAGTGCCATAGCAGGGAGCAGCAGCATCTCCTCGCCTCTGTAAGGCTTCCCCCACCCCCTGATTTACCTGGTTTGATTCCTGGAAATTCAGTTTACCTGTTGTTCCTCAGTGTGCATGAACCAGGCTGTTCTCAGCAAGCAAAGCTTCTCTCTCCTCCTTGATTGGATCTGGAGTTGCTAATACATCCATCACACTTACATCAGAGAGAACAATTAACAGATGCTTGTGTTCATTTAAGAATCACTTTGTGTTGGTTCAGTGTTTGTTTCTCACAGCACAAAGCCTTGCAGAGGACACCTCAGGTCCAGAGTTCTTCTGGATCACCCAGAACATCCTTGCTAGGTCAAGCATGAAAGGCATTCCTAGAAGCAATTTCATTAAAAATATATTTTTATGTCACAAACGAATCTTGCTATTGCTGATGATTTTTCTCTAACACATTTTAAAGTGCCTAAAATCAGCATGGAAATGTGCAAGCAAAAGAGACTTAATTAATCCTATTTTTGTCTAATTTGCACCTCCAGGATATTCTGTGAGAAATAAAATGCATTTCACAGCTCTCTCTGGCATGTACTATAATTACGATCAACATTTCTATGTATCATAATGATGATGATAATGATGGCCACTGTTTCCCACCTCTTTGCTGCAGGAAAAGAGCTGACTGCAACAGGATGTGCTGTGAGTTAGATTTATTCCTAGATTTATTCCTCCCCTCTCTCAGAGGCAAAATAGGTCAATATTCTATTATAGTCCAAACATTATTAACTTACTGTCCTCATATATTTTGATATTCCAGTGGAAAAAACCCACAAAAGTCAAAATTGAACTTCAGAAACATGACTCATTTCAAGTGTAATTTTTAAAGTTTTTCAATCCATATTTTCCTTTTTCTTCTCCAGGTTTTCTGTCTACGTGCACTTTGCTTTCTCAGTAAATAAAATAGAAAAAGGGAAAATAAAACTGAGGACTGAAAATGGAAGAAAACAAAATAGATCTTGGTGCTTGTGGTTCTTTGCATTGGGAGAGGAAAAAAATCCATGGCATGTTTCCTGAAACCAAATAAAGATTGATATTTATATTTATTGCAATACAAGCCCCTTTTTGACAGGTGTGTCCTTCCCGGAGCTGTTGGAGGTCACACAATCCAACATCTTGAGCTTTTTTGGGGGAGAAGAGAAGAAAATGTGTGAGGCTATTTCTGGGTAGAACAAACCTCTTAGGCAGCCACATATATTAAAGCAGAGGAACTATAAATGTCCTGTCCATTTATTCAGATGGCTCTAACAAAGAGCATTTGTGGGGTTTTGGTGCCTTCTCTCACAAAAGAATAACTGCAGAGAAGGGAAGAAATTCTTCTGTCTGTGCCCAAGGTTAAGACAGTTTTCTGTAAGAAAGAATGAAAATGATGCTGAGAAATGAATATCTCGTTTCAGCCAGGCCTAAATCATTACCTGCAATATTTTGGATGACTCAGTTTGTTTCCTGAACTTATTCTTGCCTCTCTCTCTCTTTTTTCTGCTGTACCTGAAGCTTTTCCTCCAGCTGATGGTAGGATAAATCAGGTGTAGGGGCAGTGGAGTTCCAGTACTGGAGAAATATTGGTGTGAATTTACTGGGTGTTACACATCTCCAGATCACTGCAAAAGCTTCAGGCTGGGGATGAGGTACAGGGCAAAAATTATACAAGAAACACAGCTAATTTTGGGATTAAATGACTGGATCTTGGAGTTAATGACTGGGACAATGAAAAGAACAGAAACAAATATAATCCCCTCCATGGAGCAACCTTCCCTCTTTCTCCAGGCCAAGTGTGGAATTATATCGCTCCTCACTGGAAAATAATGCCATGGACACATTTTAAAAACGGGATGGAACAATTCCTTAATCTTCTTTAACAGGATTTAAACAGGAGAGCAGAATTTTTAGGATTAGCATATAAATTATTCCACTGATATGTGATACTTGTTATCGAGGGTCAAATATTAGAAAGCAGTCTCTGTTTCTTTTTACTTACTACAGAAACAATTAATTATAAACATAAGCTAAATGTAAGAGAGGAGAGAGAAAATTAACAACTGGAGTGGGTAACAAAAAGGGAGAACCATGAGGAAATGAAATGGAAAATTACACATAACATTTGGTGCAAAGGTGGCAAGGACAAGAGTATAAACTTGTATTCTTTGAATATGTTCTTGGTAACAGGACCTTGGAATTTTTGTTCACCATAATTTCCTTCTCCAAAGAATCCATTTTTACTTGAAATCTTGCTATTTCAGATAATTTACATCCCAGAGAATCTTAATTCCCTGCTCTTCCTCCAGATGTGTGTCATGCGAGTTAAAAAATCCAGATTTTATAAAAATACAATGAATGCTCCATATCAAATCCACAACAAATATCACCGATAATGTACAAAATGATAAAATCACATTTTCACGCTCTTTTCGGGTTGGGTTGTTTTATTTGTTCATCCTGCCAATCATCTCCTCTCTGAGGGAGGAAGGTAAACAGAGACACCAGATGAAGGGCTCAAGGTGGCTGGAAATGGCTAAAGCAAAAAATAATGATAGCTCAGAATGTCTCTTTATGGAGCTTGTGCCTCATCTTATGCTTATGGAATTAATTACTATATTGTGGGTCTTGTTTGTCAGGCACCATTCACAGGAGCTCTCCTTGCCCCAGAGCTGTGTAGCTAAATCCCAGCTATGGAACTAAATTGGCAAACTCTTCAAAATTACTTGAAAAGTAAGACTTCGGTCAAAGGTACAGGTGAAAAGGCTGAATGGGCTGATGAAAAGTATTCCCCAAATGAAGGAAATCCTGTCCAGATGAAGAGGTCACTTCATCTGCAAGCCTTAGGCACTGCAGGGATAATAATCCCCAGGTTCAAGCGTTAACGGGAGAATAAAAGACAAATGGAGCCATTTGTCATTTATTTGCAAATAAATGCAAGTTCATTTTGCACAGAACCTTCGCCCTGTCTCAATAGGCAGATCCTAGAGGGTAATTTCAGGGCAGTTTTCCCTGGTGAGTTTCTGCTTCACTTCTTCAAGGCGCTGGGCTGCTCAGAGACCGGCTGGTGCTTTATATTTTATGATGCCACTTTTGGTGAACAAAGTTATTCAACAATTCCACACGGTTTTCTCATGGAGAGATTTCCTTAACCTAAGAGAAACACCTACAGTGATGCTGTGGATTGTGAAGGAAGAAGGAAAAAAACCACAAATGTAGGTGTGTTTTACTGCCTTGGCAGGTGGTGGGGATGATGTGAATGCAAAAAAGCTGAGGCTGAATTTGGGGAAATGACACCCATTAATTGATTCAAGCACTTTGCTGACATGTGAGGAGGGGCACATTGTCCTGATAGCCACCTGTGGGCGGGAGAGGTGTGCCGGTGATTTCCCACCCCCCTGGCACCAGCCTGGGAAGGGCCAAAGGGCACCAAGTAATCTGCAATCAAGCATCTGAGAGGCAGAGCTGGCCAGAAGGATGAGTCCAGAGGGGTTGTGGCCAAAGGTGGGTTTGGTTGGCCTGGAGGAGGTATCCTGTAGCCTGTGCTTCCTGGAGAAATGCTTGAAGAGCTCCTGGGCTGGGACTATCAGCTCTCCTGCTCCGCTCCAAGGACAGCTGCTCTCAGGAAAGAGATGAAAATGGCTATTTTTTATTAAGGGTGAGTAATTTTGAGGCTTAAATATAATGTTCATCTTTTATGACTATGATAGAGCCACTTTCTGGTCCTTGAGCTGAAGCCTGGTCTATGTTTTTTGGCTGCAAGAGGTTTCTCAGCGTTGGCTGCTTTGCATGGAGATGGAGCAACAAGTGCTCCAGCTCATTTCAGCTAACTCCCAATTTATTCCCTTTTGTTGGCAATACTGGGACTAGAGAGAAATAGCAACAGCCTTTCATCTGCCTGGGGTTTTTGGTGAACTTCCTTGTGCCAAGGCTGAGCTGTTGGGATGCTTTGTGAAGGTATCTGAACACAACCATCTGAGAGCTGTGGCAGTGGGATGGGATGTGGTCCAGGGCTCTATGTTTTGCTGCCAGTTCATCCTCTGATCATTACTGGGCTTGAGGGTCTGCATTTCCTCTGGAGCAGAGGTGGCAATGAAGGGGGAGCTGAAGTACTGGTGGACTCCTCTTTTCACTTTTCCAATGCTCACCAGTAAAGTGTTTGAGGGCCCTCCAGAGGAGAGGGAGGAAAAAAACACAAACAAGAGAAGCCAAACAGTAAACAGTCTGGTTTCTGTAGTCCACTGCTGAAAAACAAATCACTGTCTCTGTTCTGTGGTGATAAGGAGAATTTGGTATACAGATACACTCTGGTTTCTGGTTTCCCAAAGAATCTAAAGCAGAGGCAAGGTAATAACTAAAAAAAGAAACCCACACAAACCCTTATAAAGCTCTAGGCTTGTGGCCTGTTTTGCTGTTTCCCTGCCTCCTCAAGCCCAGCACACCTTCAGACATTCCTGGCTGAGGTAGATATTAAAAACCCCACGTCTAATTTGGATTGATAGAGCCCAGTCCCATCCTAAACAAACAATGTTGCCTGGAATTCCTTGCCAGGCAGCTGGCATATCTCTCCGATTAGCTAACACTAACAATAACGTGTTTCAAGAAGGAGAAGAGGCTGAGCTTGGCCTCCCTGGCCAGCTGGCACGGCAGCGTGGGGATGTGTGCCCTTCTGAGCCCCTCCTCTGGAGGGGAAGGATTGGCACAGAGCAGCTTTCTGGACCCCAGCACTGAACCCTGTGTGGAGGTGGTTTGCAAACTGAGCTGGGAGAATAATTCCTCTACAAATTGCTCCAAGTGTTAAAGCTCCAGGGAGCAGGTTTAATAGCTGCCTTCAACTCCTGCATTGGTTCGTCAGCCTCTGGTTTATGGGCACAGCTGGATGATGGGGAGAAAGCCAGGGAGGGGAGGTCACCCTGCACTTAAATTTGCAGAAAAATTAGTTTGCACTTGTCCAGGCTTTCCTTTGTGTCGATTCACCCCTGTAAGTTTAGATGCATGGAGGAGAGGTGCAGGCTGTGAGGGAGGAGCTTTAATCCAGCTTGCCTGGATCAGGAATGTGGGAACCAGCAGCAGCCAGACCTTACATGCTTTGTGAACAGCGGAACGGGGTCTCAGCAGCTTGGGCTGGAATTTGGGTGGCCACACGTAAACACCAGCTTAGCTTTCAGGGGGAGGGGGGGAAAAAAAAAGTCAGGGCTCCAAGCTTATATTTGTCTCGGATTTCCAATGGTGAAAGGGGGAGGGTGTATAAATGCCAACTCAGCAGAGTAAATGGTTCACACAGAAAACCCAATGTCAGGAGTGAAACCTGACTCGCTGAGAGCCTCTTGTGTACTAAGTGCATGTGCTGTAGTGACAGCAGAGGATCCCTGCTGCCCTCAGCCTAACACAATCAGAACGATGCTTACTCAAGTGTTTGGAGATCAAACTGCCAAGAGCAAAGGAACAAAGGTATCTCTCTGAAGATGTGAATAAGTGGAAGCTGAAGTTTCAAATATCAGCTTGAGGAGTGTGCAAAGCAAACAGCAGTGGTCCTTGCTGGGAGCCCAGCCCAGCACATCTGCCTCATACCTGCAGGGCAGATCTGGCTGCTGAGCAGTGCTGGCATCTCCTTTTGGGAGGGAGAATCTCAGGGGTCACCATTCCAAATGGATCAGTGGGATGGTGCTGTGAAGGAAGTACTTTTTAAGAGCATTTGTTTCTGTGAACTTGTGTGGAAATCTCACCTGGCAGGCTTTGGAAACACTTTCTTGAGGTCTTCAGTATTTTGTTTCCATTTTCTTCAAGCCCATTCCTATCCCCAATGGCAGCATCACTTTCTAGATCCCAGAGCTGCTGAGTAAGGACTGGCAGTGCTCTTCCCAGTATTCTTTTTCCTCTTGCCTGCAGCCCAGGGCTTGTATGTCAGTCCTCTTTCACTGAGGAAAAGGCAATATAGTCCTGTGCTGCCCACTGAAATTCTCATGGTGCTGGAATGGGCTCTGTCCCTCACTGCTATCAAGTTCAGTTCTTAGCAAGATTAAAACTTCCACTTTTGGCTTCTGAGCAATGTAACTTCTCCAGGTCCAAATCTTGTAATTGCTCAGGTGTTGTTAACAATTAAAAATGGTCAGAAATTGGAAAAATCATGACATGGGGAAATATTAGGAACATGCTTGCAAAAAAAAACCCCCTCAAACCATCAAACAAAACCCCCCAAAATGTAAACAGCTGCAGCAAACAGAGGCAGAGAAGTTATTCGGATAGCAAAAACACTCTGTGCTTATCTAATACCTCTTCAGACCATTTCTAGATGCCCAAGGCTGTGCAGGTTCCCACTTGCCTGTTCCTAAGCTTGGCCATGCTTTCTGCTTTTCCAATCCCTGCTCCTGTGCCAGGGTGATGCTCCCGAGTCATCCGTGTGGAGCTGCCTGCACAGGCTGGGTCTATGGGGTCCTGGCAGCTCCCCCTGCAACCCCCTGAACCAGGGGCTGTGGGAGAGCCATGGGTGACCAAAGGGTGACACAAAGCCATGTGAGTCTGTCATGTTGTGACTGCCACGGCTGTGCCCGTGTCTGCAGCAGCTGAAGAGCTCACCTGTCTTTGTAGGGGCCTTTGGCCATCCAAAACGTGCAGAATGCTTGAGGAATCCCTTTATTTATCCCTTTTGGGGAGAAGTGGAGCATCTCCCAGCAAAGGGCTCCTTCCTGGAGTAGAAGGGAGCTGCCTGCTGACCCCAGGGAGCTGTGGGGCTCCACTCCAGCAAAGACAGGCTGTGCCCTCTCACAGAGCCACTCTGCCTGTGAAGGGAGGTTTGCCAAGCTCTGCAGGGAAAACTTGTCCACCATAGTCTGAATATTGCTGGAAATAATCCCGGGGAAATCTGGAACCAGCCAGAAAGCACTTATTAACTTAAAATTCCAAATAATGTGGCAGTTTTTCCAGAGCATTCTGAGTGCTGAGGTCCTCTGTTGCAGCTGGTGTGGAGGTCCAGCCCCAGTTGGGAGGCAGTAATTTGGGAGCAGAGTGTCTGCTTGGGGAATGACCCTGTCAAAAAGAAATATGGAAGAGGGGATTCTCTCTTTGTGGAGCAAAGGAGGCATCTCCATCAGTGAAGTGTGTGTGTGTGGAGCCAGAGATCCTGTCCAGAGCTCAAGGCAGCTTCTGGCCCTTGCTCTTTCTGCATTTGGCCATTCTAGGTGTGCAGACACCTGAGCATGGACCTTTTGGAGCAAATTCAGCAGCACTTACCTAAGATGCCCTTCTTCAGACTAATTTTGCTTTGCAGTTTTGCTGTTGAACATCCTCCTGAGGTAAATGGAGCAAATCAAAGTGAACATTCCTGACAAATTAAAGGGCAAACACATTAGCAGCTCTGAAATGAAATGCCTGCGCCTCACATGAATTCATTTCACAGTGTTTATATATTTATGGAAATTTCTTGAGTTATACCCCCAGCTCTAGCACAGATGATTTCTCCCTGCATTATAAAGCAGGTTATGTGGTGATAACTTCTGGACCTCTAAGAGCTACTGGAGCATGTAATTATCTTGTTCTACTTATTAATGATGAAAGGTCCATGCAAGTCCCAGAGTAGCTGTATGTACTATGCTCAGTAACCTAAAGAGGCTATATAAATTTAATTTAGTTTAAAATTTAGTTGCTGACTTTAAATAATCTTCAAATAGAGAATATAAATGTTTTAGGGCATGTAAAGCTTTTAAAAATTATTAATGGATCTGTAGTACTGGAAATCTAAACTCAATTTTGTGGTGCTAAGATATGGAACTGGGAAAGTAGGCTCTACTCTGAAATGCATATTGCAAAAAAAAATCAAGATCATACAAATTAGGACTCAGGTTTTTAATTATGTAGTAATATTATCAGTAATGGAAGAAATGTTAAAAATTAGTTTCATCTTGACATCCTTGGAAGGTGGCCAATTTAGGAAATTCTGGGCTAGAGAGCTGCAAACCTCTGTTCCCCAACCTTCCTAAAATGGCATCACACATTTGATGATGTCTCCCAGCTATAATCCTGCTTCTCCAATCTGCCATAATAATGCTAATTAGTTCTGTATGTAAATAAACTATTGTTGACAGGACACTTTAAGCAATTCACACATGACTCATGGAGGGAGAGAGAGAGAGGGGGTTTAAAAATGATTTATCCATAAACAGAGATTCCATATGTCCTAATCTGGCATGGATTTCTCTCCTCTTTATAGCAAGGAATGTGTGTGTGCCTCTATAGCAGGGCTATAATGTGACAATTTGTCTCGAAGGGAAACCAGGATTTATGGTACTTAGCGGAGACCACAGAGGTAAAATGAACAGCAGGCTGTATTTAATCATCTGAATTTTCAAATATTTCTTTTGCTTGGGTAAATGTGTCTTTGTTCCTTTTTGGAAATGCGCTCAGCTGGAGGACTGGTTCCTGTAAAGGTGTCTGAAAATGCTGCAGGCACATTCAGTGCAGGGCACACAGGGAGTGTGGGAGGATCTGTGGATAGATAAGGGACACTCCTGCTGGAAAGGGCTTGGACCCCAAATTGTCTAGGCAAGAAATTACCAAATCCTTGAAGAAAATGCATGTATTTGGTGTGCAGTGCACATTTCTGGGAATCAGGGTATATTGCACTGATCCCAGATAAATGCCATAGGAGATCCAGGCAGAGGAAAAGGAGAGGAATTCTGAACAGTCAAACACTGCTTCTTTTTCCTTCAGGGCCTGATCCTGTGGCCTTCAGTGATACCATTCCAACCCTCAGAGGAGTTTTGCTGATATGAATGGAAGGCAAATGTAATTTGGAAACTTCACTGGGAATTAACCTTAGGCTGAAGTACCTTGCATCTGGATTTTATTATTGCCCTTGTAGTCTGGACTACAGTACATATTATTCTGGTGGTGTTGGGTTTTTTTCTCCCCATTCATTCCTTTTGATTCTTGCCTTAAATTATTTTTAGTTTTAGCACGGGGTCACTCACGTGACTAAAAGTAATTTCTGTGATTTGCTGATTCTACTCTTATTTTAAATCAAACCCAGGGTTCTCATAACCACAAGATTTCAGAATATGGAGTTTTGGGTAAAACAAATAGAAATCGTGGAACTTTGGTGCTTAGAAAATGGCACATGGATTACCTGAACACAGATAAGGCAGATTAACAACCCACAAACCAGTGGCAGGTGGTGCTCGTGCCTTCATAATCTGAACAAGACAGTGCTGCACATGTGACCCATAGAATAGGATGAGATAAAGTGCTACTGGAAGTGAGTTGTCATGACAGAAGAAGAGGGGGGAAAAAAAGCTGAATTTTGAGTGTGTAGGGACAAATCTGGCACCTGCAGAGAAAAAGGCTGCCTGTTTATTTGTGGCAAAGGTGGCAGCATCGCTGCCAGTGGAATTGGAGCCTCTTTTTTCCTCTCTTCAATGAAAGAAATCACTCCAGGGGGGACAGTGGTTTAATTGGGATGGTTTGTTCCAGCCTTGGGGCTGTGAGTCCTGATGAGGCTACCAATGAACTGCCAGAGAAGAGGAGATTTGTCTGCTGCAAATCCCTGTCTGCTGAGAACTGGACCAGGCACAGATGCATTGGCACAGCTGCTTGGGGGAAAGGCAAGGCCAGAACCACTTTTTCCTCCTCTCCTGAATTTTCAATGACTTTCCCCCTTCAGGCCGTGCAGGGAGCAGAAACAAAGGCACTGAGATGGCTCATCCAAAGAAAGGGATCTATGAAATCTGAAAGTTTTAGAGCCCATTCCTGTTGCATTGTCTCTGTCCTTTACTTGCCACCAAGGGATTTCTGGTGTAAACACGTGGTGATGATAAAAATGAAATAAAGGCAAATGTTTTGTGAGGCAGAGCAGAAATTTGGGTGTGGAGCAGGAGCTCCTTTTACCCAGCTTTGTTAAAACTTTCCTTTTTCCCCTCTGTAAACACTTGACAGCTTATAGAGGGATCACAGATTACATTTTCACACTGTTGCCATTAATTAGCGCTTGAAAGGTGAAATGAAGAGCTGGGTTGCTTGGCTGCTGTGAGGTGAGTAATGTGTATTTACTGAGTGGTAATCTGCTGCCTGCCAGCACATCTTGGCTACCTGTGCTGGCTGGTTTCAGCCACAGAAAAGAGCTTGGGGTTGTGTTAGATCCATTTAAAAACAAAGGAAAGGGAGATTCTTTCCCATCTCTCTAAACAAATTCTTTAATGAGCAATATCCCCATAACAGGCTGGAGAAAATTTTGGTCAAACAGGATAATCCCAACCCAGAAACCAAGTCATTCTCAGGGAGCTGGGATTGCTGGAGAGAATGGATTTTGAGTGTGAAAGGTGAGCTCAGAGATATGGCTGGGGGCTTCCAGGATAGTTTTTCTGGGAAATTCGAACATTTCTGCAAAGTCAGGTCCCCTGTGCCCCCATGCAGTGGTAGCTCCTCCTCATGTAAAAATGTCAAACTTTCCCTATGTGCTGGAAGAGTTTCTATTAAGCAATGATTGCCTAGACACCAGAAATTCCGCAGAAAATCTTTTGCTCAAACTAAGGGCTTTTTTTTTTATTATTATTGTTTTGAGGCAAATAATGAAGCTGTTTGGAAGAGTAAGTGGAGGAGGAGTGCAGGTCAAGTCTAAAGAAAATTTATCAGATATTCCCAACCTTGTATCTAGTTTTTGTGTTATAAATATTGAGGGAAAAGCTGGGGGTGTGAAAATCTTGCAATATTCCTCCTAAGAATCTTTTGTCCCAGAGTCTGAACTGTGAAATTTAAATTTACCCTGTGTGCAACTCTTCTACATGTGCATAAGAAATGTCAGGAATATGGCCAAGGGTGATTAAATAATTACTTACAGAACTTTTGCAGAAACACTCTGGAAGAATCCTCCCCAAATTACTGGGGTTTATGTAAAAATGTAGGTCATGGGGAAAATGTAAAATTTGGTTTGCAGATGCAGCTGGCCATTTAGTTCTCAGATTACCTGCATGTGTTAGCAGATTTTTGTGGCTGCTGCTTATCTCCTCATCCTTTGGAGCAGATTGTTCAAGCCCAATATTTGCAGTGATGGTGGTGGATTTCCCTGGCACAATCAGAAGTGTGTGGGCATAAAGATGCTGATTGATTTATGTGAATTTTTGTTACTTATCAAAAGTCCTTATTGAAAGGGACTTCCTGTTCAGGCCTTGTGTTACTGTTTATTGATCTGATACGAAGCTTTTACTGATTTAACGTTTTATTTTTCCTATGGTGAAGCTTCACCCAAGTTTGATAAGTCTTTTAACAAGCCTGCAAACACATAGGAGCTGTACTAGTTATCTTACAGAAAGAGTGTGAATTGTCAGGCTCCAAAGCTGTTGAGGTGTCTTTTGTGGGAGGTAAAAAAAAGTTCAACCTGTTGAAAAGCTGGTGACAGTGAACTCTAACATGAGAGTTTTTGGGATAGGCTGTGGCAGAGGTGATTATGTTTGAGGTGAAGTTGCTGTCCATTGGAATCCTGTTGCCTCCAAGGGGGCAGTGAGGCTCTGCGGGATTTTAGGACACCGGTTTTCTTTTGAACTATAAAGAAGTCTTCAGAAAAATGTGGCTTTTCAAGGCCTGCTTTGGTGTTTCCTGGTGCTCCCAGCATTTCCCATCAGGATGCAGTGGATAGCCCAGCTACCATTGCAGTTGGAATTAGGACACTGTTTGGGAATCTACTCAGCAATGCATCTTGCTCTGGGGTTCAACCAGTCCCTGTAATCCTTTCCAGTGCCTGGAGGAGGAGGGAAACTGCACCTAGAGTTGCCAAAAGGAATGGGCAGGCAAAAAATTTCAAATGTATCAGTGACAACTTGCATCAAATGGAAAGAAAAAAAAACCCCAAAAACCCCCAAAAAACCCCAAAAAACAAGGCAGATACTGCTATTGTCCTCCAAGGTTTTTCAGAGCCAATCACTGCTCTTAGCAGATATTACCTGGAGAAGCTGCTCAGGGCAGGGAGGTGGGATGAGATTTTAGATCCATTCCAATCCAAACCATTCTGTGATTCTACAAACCTGAGCTAGAGAACATATTTGGAACTTGGCTGCTCTGCTTAGGGAAGGAGTGAGGCCAGCTAAGAAAATCCAGTTCACCATGAAACAGGCACCGTGTGGGTGGATTAGCAACAATTGCAGAAAGAAAGATGGGAAAAGGGGTAGCAAATTGGTCTGCAAAAAGGAATTGCATCAGAATAAGTATGGATAAATGATGTAATTCAGAAATTCTTTAGGCTTTTTTGGGCTTCTGGAGAGCTTGTCTGAACACAAACTTGAAAGTGGATTAGAAGGTTAGTTTAGCCTGGCAGGATCTAAACTTTCACGTATTTCTTGAGATCCATGTTCTGTTCCAGGCTTTGCTACTGGCCTGGAAAGAAGAAGAAATTTTGAGAGGATATTTCATCTGTCTTTGATTTCCTGGAAAATCAAAGCAGTGATACCAGCTACCATGAAAACATGTGGAGATAAGCTGAAGGAAAGTTATTAATTATAATAGTAAAATCATTTCCATGATTGTCTGTGGCAAGTTTCCCAAATTAAACTCTTGAGTTAATTTCTTTCAGTAAATAAAAATCCCTTGTTTATGGCTCTTTCCTGTTCATGTCCAGAATACAAGAGGGATCCCAACTTCTATTGCTTCCACTTAATTGGATTAGTCAACTACCTCCAGAGGTATGTGCCTCAGGTCCAGTTCTTGCTGACAGCCAAACCAATGGGCCATTACATGAGGTAGATGGAATCCAGCATCAAAGGAAAGAGCAATTTGGGCTGGAGAGATGCCAGGACCTTTTTGTGCTTAACCAAATACCTGCATGCATAGAGGTTTGTTTTCTTTTTTTTTTTTTTTTTTTCCTCATTGCTGCCCTGCTTCCTTATTGCATGCTGAAAAGGATTAAAGCCTCTGCTCGTGAGCAGGGTTATGTTACCATTATCTCCAGTGCCCAAATAAAACTGGTGTGGGGTTGTTTGTGATGTGGGAGATCACTTCTCACCTCCCAAAGCTGGTGGCTCTGGGGAGTGACAACGAGGGATGCAAACAACTACCGACACATGGGATTCTCAGCAGTGCTTCCATATGATCATCCCTTCATCTCTTCCTGTCACAGATTCAACAAAGAAAATTAAGACTTACCATTGTTATAGTGTGGCAGGGGGCGGCTGCAAGGAGAAGGGAGCTCAGAGTTCCTGCTGAGTTCTTCTAATGAGGCTGTTGCTGCAAAATAGCTTCCAAAACATCTGTGAAGGTCCCTGGAGAGCCTGTCAAAGACATGGCATTGCAATAGTTTGTGTTGCCCTGGTCTGGACCCCAAGAGTGTGCTCTGTGCCCTTGGCTGTGGCAGCTCACAGTGTCCCCGTGGAAGTGTCATTCACTACAGCAAGGGCCACCTGCAACCTGAGAGCAGTCCCCAAACAGACATGGGAAAGCTGGAACTGTCTCAAAGTCTCTCTTTTCCCTGCTCTTCAAGAAACTTCAAAGTCTCTTGAAGAGCAGGAAAAAAAAAAAAATCAGATAAATATCCAGTCCAGCATATGTGAGAAATTAATCCCCTAGACCTCTGTGGAGCTGTGTGCAGCTGTTTTGCAAATTGACCCCTTCGGTTTCTGCATTGAGCTAGATAGCTCAAGAGAATTGTGTTTACTGGGTTATTTCTGTCCTGCTATCAGTATCCTCCTGGGAAAATGATCTTTGTGTTCCTTTTCTGCCGAGGAGTTTGGAAGCAGTGGCAGAAGAATGGTAACTGGGCTTTGCTTCTTCTCAAAGTTCCTGTGGTGCCAAGGCACAGCTAACATGGAAAGATCTGCTAATCAAATTGTTGGCCAGCCTGCTTGGCACAGCCCATCCCCTGCTCTGTGCCTCAGTTTTCATGTTGAAACCTGGGAGATGACGCTGATCTTTGAATTACCTTGTCTGGAAGAGGAAAGAAATGTTGGAGCATTGCTTATGTTGAGAGCTTTGTTGCAGTAGTGGGCTAAAATGAAGAGCAACGAAATCAAAAGAGTTTGCAAAAAAGCTCAGGACTGGCTTTAGAGATTGCAGCTTTTCCTAAAGCTGTGAGAGACCTGAATTAATTTATTGGGAGCAAAGTTGTCAGGGCTGGGGCACTCTACAGCCCACAATGCATTCTCAGCTACTTCCTCACCAAGTCAAGTGCTCAGTTTTGGGCTCCTTTGGTGTGAAGGTTGATGAATTTTTTTGGCTTTTTTTTTTTTTTTTTTTTTTTTTTTTTTTTGGTTGTTGTTGTTGTTTTGTTTTGGTTGTTGTTGTTGTTTTGTTAATCAATCCCTGCCTGCTTCCACGGGGACACTGCTTCCAGTCCTCCCACTTTTGCTGTGCGGATTTTCAGCATTTTCACCAGCCTTGGGGCAACTTGCCCATACAAAGGCTCCTCTTGAAAGTCTTGTCCTGGGGGGTCTGCATCTGTAAAACCTGGCTCTATAAAACCAGAGTCTGGGTATGGTTGTTCCCAGCATAGGATAATGTATGAAGTCAAGAATTCCAGTGTTAGTCCTGGGCGTGGATTTTTTTTTCTTTTTTCTTTTTCTCCTAAGGAGAAGATATTCTTGCTTTATTTCCAGAGGCCAGCCTTTCCAAAGTTGTGAACACAAGTACTTGCCAAATATTAGCTTTCAAGGTTTTAAGTTGCACAGTGTTTACTCGAGTTACCTCTTCTTGAAGTCTATATAAAGAGTCATGTTTGCTCAGGCACACTCCTAAAAGCCCCAAGACAAGGCTCTGGAAGGAGGTATGCAGCAGCAAATGTAAATATTGCTGTTCTTAAAACTGGAAGCCCTCTGAGTAATCTATAGAAGGAAATAGCAACGTGAGGAAAAGGCTTTAGATTTGGAGGAAACTTTATATGATTTGGAGGTGAAGACTATAGAGCAGTACCTAGAATTGATAAAATCCAGAAATCCAGGGATATTGTAAATACAGTTTCTCGTGGCCAAGGTTTAGCCCTGCAGTCACAGCTGCTCTCTTCTGTTCCTCAGTGTTTCCCTTCGCTGTCACCAAGCAAATTTTCCCATACCCCAGGCTCCGAAGCAATCGCTGGGAACAGTTTTTAGGGATTTTGCTGGAAAAAAACTATGCTGGCCTTTTGCTGTGGGACAAAGTTAGAAACAAAATATTTGTTGTACTTAGCCAAGTGATTCCCTCCCACCTTTTGTCAGCAACTGGTGTCATTTTTCTGAGAAGGCTGTGGAAATGTGAGCTGAGTTTCAGGTGCTCTGTGATATGATAAACAGGAGAGGAATTTTCATGAAGAAGTGCTTAGATACAGTGCAAATAGAGAAAAACAATTGAATTAAAATTCAACCACAATATTTACCTGTCTCCCCACCTGCCTGTATGTGCTGGTATGCTGAGGCCAAATTCACATCGTGTTTCCTGCAGCTGAGACAAGGGAGCAGAGTGCTGGATGGGCTAAGGAGAATATTTGCCTTTTCCATGCCACTTTTTCTATTTATCAACAGGCATCCCACCGAACTCCCACCTTCTCTCTTCCCTCTCTGTACACAGCTATCGTCATCCTTCCCACGCTGAGGGCAGAGAGTAAATAAATGGAAATGCACTAGGAAAAAAAAAAAAAAAAAAAAAAAAAAAACTAAAAAACCCACTCCAACCCTGCGCTCGAGTTAGTGCAGAATTATGACCCTTATCAGTGTATTTATCCATCGCTGCGCAGCCTGAGCGAGCGCAGGGTCGCTGCGGGGCTGGAGGCAGCTGCGCTCCTGCAGGGTTCTGGATTTATGGTTTCCCGGTGCCATCTGCTGGCACGGAGCTCGCCTGAACCCTCCAGCTCCTCTCACACAGCAGATGCTGCAGCTCCATGCAGATGGTGTAAGCCCGATCCACCCTTCCCCGATGGTTTCTTGGGCTCTGCGAAGCGAATTCTCCCTTGCAGCCAAGCACCTGCCAAGCCGCTCTGCTCATGGTCCCTCCCGGAGTTTGGTTTTGCCGGAGCCCCCGGGGTTTTCCTCACCTCCTTTCGTCCTGCTGGAATTCTGTAAAGCAGCCCCAAATCCAGGAGGAACTGCAGATGGAGCTCTTTTTTAAAATTATTTTTATATTTTTTTGGTAATCTAACGGGCTAAACTTTTAAATCCACGTGGTTTTGAGGGAGAGGGTTTGTCTCCGGTGCAGAGTGATAGCGGTGATACTGCTGAGGTGGGGTTGTAAAAACACTGCTGGAAAGTTTTCAGAGCAATGGAAGCTTTGCTTTTGTAGAAATCTCTGCAATGGCCTGGAAAAAAAGACCCTAAACCCAACCATCTGTGTGCCAGAGGATGTAGGGAAGTTTTTCATTTTTCTATCCTGTGTGACATCCTGGGATGTGTGGCAAGCAAAGAGGAGCTGTGATAACAACATTAGTTGGTGACATTCCTTGGCTTTTGCAGTTTGCACTCCAGATAACCTGGCAGAGCTGGTTTTATGCTTTAAATTTGCAGTTTAAATCTGCGTTTTTCACTCCCTGCATCACACAGCATCTGCTCTGGGATGGTGTCTGCTGCAAGGGGACTGATCTCTTTATCTTCCTTGCTGCTGGGAAGAACATTTTAGTGTGTGTGTCAGAGTCCTGATGGTGCCCACGTGCACTCCACGAGCCTAAAGACAGGATGTGTGTCAAAGCCAAGTCATTAATTCACTTTTTAATCTTTCATTTTTTTAGAGGTAATATATCATTCTGTGTAAATACCGCATAAAAAAAAATAAAACAACTTGCTTCATGCACCTTACTTTGACTTCAGTCCAGGTTTGCTCTGGGTTTCCCTTATTTCTGTCAGTAGGGAACTTGCACCAGTTAACCACAAATAAAAGGGAGTTTCTGACACTTAAATTTTGGTATGTCAGGGGTGGGTAGTGACAGGACCTGGCTCGAATCTGTGTTAGTGTGTTTGCAGATGTGGATCAGAGGTTTGAAATCCAGATGACATGAGGATGAATGAAGAGGAGAAATTGCTAATCAAATTCTCCAGGGCTGCAATGCAATAAACCAGGGTAACTTGATGGAAAATGTAATCAAGCCTCTGAGTCTGTTTTTCAGCTACATCTAGGCTTCAATTTCTCAGCCTTTGTGCCTCTCTCTCACATGGACTTTAAAAGGAAGGAGGATGTCTGTGAGGATCAATGAAGTAATTTAGTTTTACCAAGAGAGTCCAGTAATCCTGCTAGACAGATCTCCCAGAGATTTCTTTCTCTTAACTGGGGGAATATTGTAAAGAAATTCTCCATCTTCAGCCCATTACTAGTACAGCTAATGCCAAAGCAGAAGCATAACCTTGTGGTGCAAATGGATTTTTTGCCCCTCACCGGTCAATAAGTGGCTACATTTGAGGGTTGTTTTCTTTATCTTGCACATATATTAATGAGCTTTTCTGAGTTCCAGCACCTGATTTTGTGCTGGGGGATACTGGTACTTGTCTTCACTGCCATGTTTATCAAAACGATTGAAATTAATACAGATATTTATCAATAAAAAGCATTTGTAGACATTATGATGGGCTACATGTATTTTTTTGAGATGACATGATGCAATAAGCATTGCCCTCAGATTACTGGATGGAGGTGTCTCCTTGTTCAGAGACTTTTACCGGATACATAATTGCAGATATTCTGACATTCCTGTAGGATGAAAAGAGCTGAGCGAGGTAAGAGTGGAGTTGCAGGTGTTGGTTTTGTGGAAAATAGAAAGTTTTCCTCTGAAAAATGCGGTGTAAAAACTCAGCAGTAGCTGACATACTGCCTCCATTTTGAATTTGAGCCAATATTTAACCTAAAAAAAGTAATGATCAAGAACTTTGCATTCTATATTATTTCAGACCCATCACTTTTCATGTTTTGACAAATGGGAGAGGATGCACAGAATTGCTGCTTTAAGTCTTAGAAGGTCTCTCAATTTAATATCTTAATTTTTCCTTCTTTTTTTCCTTATATTTGCTTACAGATTGCATGCAAACCATTGTTTTGACAGCTTGATTAGTTTTCAGGAAAAATGATAAACTGCCAGTAAGCTGTGAGCACTAATGAGACCAGATTACTTCAAGACAGAAATTTTCCAGTTCTCTCTCTAGAGGTAATTTGAATGTCTACAAGGGGTTGTGTTTCTGTATCCTGGGACAGTCATATAGGGAGGTTTTCAGCTCTTCTAGGCCAGTCAACAAATAAAAATATCGTGGAGTGATCAGACCTTGCAATAGGCATCACCTTAAAATGGTGTTTAACTGGCAGGGTTCAATGAGGAAGTGTCACAGCCATTTAAAGGATTTCATTGCATAATTTAAAGCACATTTCAGGCTGTTCTAAATAATGGGGGTGCAACTTATAAAGGCCTTACATTTGGGGGATTGGAAACAGCATCTTATCCACACTCTCATTGCACAACTTTTGGGGGAGCTTGACAAAGCTGGAGGATGCTCATAAAGCATGTGGGTTTGATTTGCTGCTAAAATAGAAACAAAAGTTCAGGAGTCAAATGGAAGCAGCTGCCCTTGGAAGCTCTGACACTGTCTGCTCTCACTGCCTGCAATTTTCTACATTTCTGTCCACCTCCTGCAGGGCCCCAGGACCTGGGAACTGGCTGGGTTGGAGAAGCTGCCCTTGGCTTTGTGCTGTTCCTCTGTGGCCAGCAGTTATCTGTGAGTGAGGTTTGCTTTCACTGAGCTTTCAGTTTCACTGGGGATGAGCCTCTGTGCCAGAGTCAAAATGGGATTTGAAAGAAGATTTTTCTGGTGTTTCATACATCAGTGTTAATATTCACTGGGAAGGAACATGAGAGCTTTTATATTTTGTTTTTATGTTGCCTCTGAGCTGTTTTGCAAATCAACTGATTTGGGTTTTGGGGATGCTCAAAATTTCCATGTGGTTTAACGCAGAGATGGTGATATTTGGGGGTGGGAGAGGGTGTACTGGTATTTGAATGATGAGAATACTGAACTATTTAGAGGATACAAAATAGGAACTGCTACAGGAAAACCACAAGGGCACTTATTAAGCAGCTGTAGAGTAGAGGGAAGGCTTTTGTATTTTTTAGTGGTCATTTTTGATCCCTCAGGGTCCACTTTCACCTGAGGGCTGCTGAAAACTGTTTCTTGGGGATGCAAAGAACTTCCACCCTTATCATACTTTGCTTAATTCTCCCCAGGATGCTCATGCTCAGGCCTTAATTCCTCAGATTTCTCATCAGAAAAAAAATATATTTCTTTGATATATATATATATATAAATACCTAATTTTGCTCGAAAATAAGCGACATGAGCTACTAAGAAAATGCAAAGGCTGGAGTCTGTGCAGCAGCGGCGTTGTCTGAGTTGCAGCATCTTGCCTTGAGATTTTTGCTCCCCATGGCCACAGTGCGGCAGCAGAATCCAAACAGGTTCCCCCATCCTAAAGCAGCGTCAGGAACGAGCCCCGGAGAGCTCTGGCAGGTGTGGAACTCCACTGAGCTGAATCCTGCTGCAGAAAAAGTCTGAGGGGGATTCACTTCTAGCAGCACTCGATTCCTTTTGTGCTTTGCTCCAGGAGGAACTGGGCTGGGTGGGAGTGACACGAACTTTTCTAGCCATTTCCAGTAAGTTTTGGTTGAGTTTATGGTTTTTTGAGGAAATTAATAAGCATTTTTTTTTTTTTTTTAGCGTGTCTCTGAGGGTGCATTAAAGGCATAGCAGAAATCAGCCTGGAGCATATGTGCCTTGTCTCTGTCATATTGTCATTACAGCTTCAGGGTCTTGTTAGGCTCTACAAACACAGCATAAAACCATTCCCTAACCAATCCTTGAAACCTGAATAAAAGGCAACAAGGAAAGGACCTTTACAAAAGTTACAAAACCATGGAGGCAGAGGAAACTTTGTCTTTGTGGGTAAGGTTTTCTCTAGAGACGACTAAAAAGACTCTTTTTATAAAGAGCCTAATTCCCTTGAGATAAAGTCTTCAAGTGTTTGAATGCTTCTTGCCTAAAACTACACTGGAAATACTTCAGGAGGTGACTGGCAAAGCAAAGGTTTATCACAGCTCTGGTTCCAAACCCACTTGCCCCATGGCCACAGCTAATAAGCAAGGACAGGGCTGAAAGGCAACTAGCATCTATTATAAAAGAAAAATAGTGCAGCTCAAAATGGATTTTTGCCTCCTGGTACCTAAATCTTCATAGTTTCTCTGCTTTTTGCAACCAGAAGAAGGGGAAAAAAAAAAAAAAAAAAAAAAAAATGGAAAAAAAAAGATGTTGGCTGTGTGTGTAGCACGCCCAGCTCAGCAGAAGGGAAATGCTTGTTCATTATTTGCAGCTGTAATTAGTATGGGACACTAGTTAAATGAGAAGCTGTTTGCCAAGCAATCACCAAGTGAGATATGGGACAGCACTTGCTCAGAGGAATGTGGTCATACAGGAAAGCAGGGCAAAGCACCACCAGGTGTGTGAACTGCAGCAATTTTTTTCTGCCTTCCTTGTAAATGGATTAGAGACAACTTGAACACGTTCCTCAATTAACACCTTTTCCTATAGATGGAGTAATTTTCTAGTTGAAATAGGAAATAATGTAGTACAATTTATTTGAATGACTCATCAAATAGATTCAGCCCTCTGGTTTATGCCTGTCCTGTAGGAAGGGGTGTCTCAAGGTGCAGTGGCACATGTGCTGTACCCTCAGAGCACAGGTTGTCACTTTGGGCTGTACCCCTTGTGTGTCACCAGGGGCCTGTTTAATGCTTTTGTTCTCTTGTCTTTTCATTTCTTTGCCAGAAATGAGGTACACACACCTGGCAGAGTGATGTGGGTGCCAAGGAATTTTATGGATTGATCATCTTGAGTGGGATTGCAGGAAAAACTGTGCATCAGGTCCAGCTAGCACAGGCTGTGCAGGGCAGGTCCTGCCTGATCTCCTGTGGCTGACAGAGTTTCTCCTCTGAGCTCACCTGCCCAGTGGGTGAGGAAAAGGGATATTGTCTACTCAGACTGCAGCAAAACCTTCAACACCATGGTGGGTTAGTGGTTGGACTCAAGGATCTTTAAAGGTCTTTTCCACCCTTAACATTCCATGATTCTACAGCTGAGATGGAGATAAATTAACTTGCAGCTTACGGCTGGATGCAATAAAGAGCGTATTGCAATTTTAAACTTTTCTTTTGATCACTAACCATTAATTATAAAAGAAAAATAGTGCCACCCAAAATGGATCTTTATGTGCTGGTTTCATAAATCTCTATGGTTTCTGTACTTGTCTAGAAAAACAGGGATTCCTTTAAGGTGCTATTGATCAAAATTATGCTTGTGTTCAAGGCTGAACACAAGGCTGGAGCACTGGCACAGCCTCTGTGGACTACTTATGATTTTCCACTATGCTTTGTAAACGAAATGTTCTAGCACAGAATCTGTAGTCATTTCACTGCAGGTGGCTTTTGGAGGGCTACTTTGACCATGGAGGTAACCTGGATAACCTGGAAGGTTGGTATATTCGTCTAGAGAAAGGAATTAAACGGAATCCTTACAACCCCATTCCTGGGCAAGCCTGATGAATCCCTGACCAGCCTCTTGGTGTCCTTGGGAAGGTCTCCTACAGGAGGTGGTACAAATATTCTGGATCTCACCAGATCCATTTTCATGCATCTCACTGTTTTTCTTCCTCTTCTATGCATACTCTTAAACTCCACGATAAATCTTTTATTTCCCTCCCTCAACTGGTGCTCAGGCTTTCAGCCCCTCATGAAATGCCTGCTTTGGAGGAGAGAGGGATTGAGTGAGCACCTCCCTTTCTCCAGGGCCCAGTTCCATCAGCTCAGGCGGTCTGTGGCCAGGCTTTTCCCCTGAATGTGCCTGGATCCTGTTCTTTGGTGTCATTCCTGCTTGCACACGTTCTCTGAACTTTTGCTGCCTGTTTGCATAAGCAGGAATGTATTTCCTGGCTGGCATGTGGCCCTGGGATCTGTTTATGAGCAGTAATCCTGGATGGGGGGCGAGGTGGTGTTCAGAGCTGTGGGCTTGTGCTTCACAGGCTCTGCAGGGTCTCCCAAGGGCTTAACTCCTTGTCTCATTTAGTCACCTTGTGATTTAATTTCTGGCCTCTCCCCCACCCCAAATATCACTGTGCTCGGAATTTGTACAAAGATAAGGTCCCCAGATGTGATCCTGATGATGATCTGAGGGAAAGTGCCTGGAACCACACTGCCTACTTCAGTTCTTCTCAAAAGTTTCTAAACATTATCCACCCTCTCACCACACAGCTATAAACTGAGACTGTCTCAAAAGGTTTTCAGGATATGGAATCATTTACAGAGTCCGAACAGTAATAATGCACAGCCTCAAATGCACTTTGAGCTCAAGCTTTTGATATTTCCGTATATCCGTTTGTTATCTGTCTGATTTTCAGATTCAGTGTGGATTTCTTGCAGACTACAATTCTTCCTCTAAGCCAGCTATCTACTGAGTGTCAACTGATCATCTTTAGTGTCTCAAGCAAGCCAGAAGACTGTTTCTTTGCTTTTTCTCCTGTGTTTGCCATTTCTATTGCTGACACTTAATATTCATTCTGCACCAGAGCTGCACAACTGCCCTTTGCTCATCCACTGTACCTTTTGTCCCCTCTGTCACCAGACCTGCTCTCTCTGGTGTTTGGACCTTCCAGCTCACCTGAGGGTAAAACCTGCAGCTCCACCAGAAGGGAGGAATGTTTCTGTGCTGCTGAGACAAGGGCAGACAAAGCCCATTTGTTGTCTGAATGTTGCAGAAATGGCCTTCTTTGGCAAAACGTAGAGGTAGCCAAAAACCAGCCTGTGCCCATGGCCTTGGCCATGATAGAAGAGGATCCAGGTGTGTTTCTATTTATTTAGCTCCCTCAAGTAAAAGTGTTGCTGTTCTGAGCACTATGACACGAAGTTTAGTGGTATAGGAAGTGGAAGAATTGTGGTGATGCCAATAACTATAGGCTAACAAACCTTTTTAACCTTATTTAATTCAGGTACAAAGCAATTCCTGTGCAAGACAAACGAATGGAGAATCTGACCTGTTTTATCACAACAGCTACTTCTTTTCTGTAGAGTTCAGATGCTGTGACTATTTAAAAGTGGAAATACAGTTAACAGTGAAATAATGTATTTGACACAGCCACTTATTCATGCAACAGAACCCATCCATGGCCTTCTATAACCAGAGGGAAATAATATTCTATAACAGGGCTATGATGTGGTTTCTCTCTGTCAGAGAGAGGCAAAGGAAGAGAGGAGAAATATTCATTTCAGGCAGAGGAGAAGGAGACACTTCCATCAAGTCTGTCTTGTGTTGTCAACACCAGAGAGAAATATTTCATGCTTTTTTATAACTTTACAAAATCATATGGGAACATCAGGGTCTGAAAAAAGAATAACATGGAGGAAAAGAATGACTCAACAGTTGATCTGTCTTACTGAAAGCACAGCTAAACTCTGGGCACGCACTATTCCTGAAACTGTTTTCCCTGCTCTTAAGGTTTATCCTTGAATCTCTGATTTGCTACAGCTACTGGAGGAAATGAATGCTGGAGTCTGTACAGGATGTTTGCAGTTCTTCTAGTGGTATAAAAATAACTTTCCCAGTTTTGATTAAGTTGAGTCCTCATAAAGATCATTTTGGGTTTATGCAATGAAATTTGGCAAATTCCTAAAGATATTTTCTATTTAACTACCAGTCTTAGAAACAAGATTGTCAGTGTACATCACTGATATATCAGCTGTTAGGAGTGATAGACTTGCAAAGAAGCAGCATTTTCCTGCCTTCCTAGTGTTGTAATTTTGAAAATCAATGTACTAATTTTTCACTTTTAGATTAGACTTCATTCCTTAATCTTGAATTTTCCTTTTTTCCCTTTTTTTTTTTTTTTCTTTTTTTGAGATTAGACTCCTAAGAAAAGTTTATTTCCTTCTGGAAATGTGACATTTTGACCCTTTAAGTAAAATATTCCTAAATTTAATTTCCCTGTAAAAATTGTGGAACTAAATTTCATACCCATGTAAGTTTTCACTATTTCTTCTAAAAGCACAAAAGATGATGGTGCAACAGTTGCTCTGTGGATAGGCCAAAAACTGGAGCCAAGTCTGTAAATTTAAGAAGGTTTATGCTGTATCAGACTTTCTCAGCATTCCCACTCTTTCTCACAAAGGTTTAAAGGTATGCAAAATACAGCCATGTGAAACATTCATAAAGGCAAATGAAGCAATAGCACACACTCATGTGGGTTTTTCTCCTGAGCACTGAGAACCAAAAAAGGGGAAGTGTTTTCATCTTGCGCCATTTTTAGGCAGGCAAATTCAACCCAAATATTAATAAACAATTTTTAGAAAGGAAATTCTCCTCAGGTGGGAAGTGACTTGCTTTGTATGAATCCACATCTGGTCTGGTTCATCTGCTCTGTCTGTGGGAACCAGGGCAAGATCAATAATTCTATTGAGAAGGTTGACATGAAGAAACGAACTCTACGGTGTGACCAGTGAGGTCCTCTCCATAGAGCTAAAATACTGGAAAACATTTATGTCCCCAAGTTAGCTCTGTCCCATCTCGGTGCTGGAAGTGGTTACTCTGTTGGAGGCTTTGACAGAGGGATCTGATGCCAAGTGGACTGGGCTGAGTGAGCAGCAAGGTGCAGGAGCATCTGAATGGGGCTGGGGAGCAGGGAGAGTCCCCTTCTGCTGACCAGACCTATTAAACCAGCGCTCAAAAGGCTGTTGAAGCTCAACTTCTCTTTCAGAGCTACAGAGGAGAAGGGTTCAGGCAAACCTGATTGTCGGCTTGTGTCAGCCAAAATAGCCACTTGAATTTATGCAGCCAGTTCAGGTTTTTCCAAGTGATGCAAAACCAGGTGAAGTGGGAGAGTCTCACTGAAACTCAGGGTTTCCAGAGCTGAGTGAAGAGAACTCAAAGGCCAGACTATCTGGGAAGAGTTTAGTGAGAGCTCTGGGGAGAAGAGAAGGACCTAGAATAGTTTTTTTATCATGTAATTCTTTAGCAAAAGGCAGTGAAAGGAGCAGGAAGATCCATGCCGGGAGCTTGAGCACAGGATTAGAGGCAGTGGGAGGGTAACCTTGAAGGCATCTCCTAATTAATGAAGTTCAACTGCATCAATGTGAAAAGGCACTGTAATATTTAGCAGTAACTCTCTTTGTGCTGTCCCAGAACAGTGGAATTCTCTGTTCCTGCGTGTCCCTGTCACCCCACACCCTGGATGCTCAGAGCTGTGTCCTCTCCCTTCTCCCAGGTAAGTGTTTGGATGCTGAATTCCTGCTCATTTCAGGTTGTTTTGGCTTTTTTGGGTCAGAGTACCTTTGCTTTTCCATCAGGATTGTATCAGTATTGGAATGTGTCTTCTCCATCTATTATGGAACATTCTGGAGTACTGGCCACAGGCACAGCAATGGTGTAATGGGAGCCAGGCTGGGCATGGGAAATAATTCAGGGACTGACCAGAGAACATTGCTCATTTTTGGAGGGTTTGGTACCGCTATTGGCATGGAACTTTGGAGTCTCTCTTCTAACGTGGCCTAAGGCTCTGCTTTCAGAGACTACCTCTTGTTTTTGCTAAGTTACCATTTTCATGTTTAAAATATCTTCTGTTAAAGGAATCTAGAAGAAAATACTCTTGATGTTTTTATCTGATTTTTTTCTGCGGAACTCTGTTTTCTGTAACTTGTCATCTCCTATGAAATAGATGTAGATTGTTCTAAGGTACCAAGAGTGTTCTATGGCATCTGGGATAGCAAGTAAAAGTTGTGGACATCCCCCTAGATTAATCACCTGTTCCAGGGTTGCTCTTGACTGCAAACCTTCTTTCCTATACTAAATTTGAAGGTGTTTACTGGTGATGGAGAGAAGAACTTGTACTTTACAAGCAAACAAATATTTGTTTCCTTTACCCAGTACATACTCCTTTTCTTTCCATGGTTCCCTCTCTAACTCTCCAATTTACTTGCATGTTTTCAAAATAAGAGTCTGGAAGGATTCCCAGTTTGCTCCACTTAGGCATCATTGCAATTATAATTTCACATTTGGCCTTCAGCAGAACAGAGTGTCTCATCTCTTAGAAAGGAATATTCATAGGAAAACAAATAAAAGCACTCACCAGCTGGTGCCTGGTGAATTATACTGTTCAAAGTTCAAGGATATTGAGGATAGTACGTGCTGATTGGCATTTATGTGGATGTTTCCCTGGCATCATTTGACTCTTTCTAGCACTAAATTCAGGCAGACATACACCAGTGTAGTTTTTGTCTTGCTGTGTGAAAAAGATGTTGAAGCTCTTGTGAACTTTCCTTGTTCTCCGTAGAGACTTGACTTGCAAATGGTCTAGGCTGGTTCCCCTATTCCCTGATCCCACGGAATTGCTCTCCTTAGTCTTTTATAAAGCTTAGGTGGAGGCAGGCTGTAGCAGCAGCTGGCTTCCAGGAGTGCCGTGATTCCAGGCAGGAGAAGTGGTGTGATCTGCTTGCTTCCTATCAGCCCTCAACCTATTGTGTCACTGCTGGACAATTCTCCCCATTTTCTCCTCCTCCTCCGCCCCATCACACAGAAAGGGGCTTGGAAAACTGCTCATGGGGGTTAAAGGAAAGTAAAATGCTCTGGTGTTTTCTCCTTGGTGTAAGAGGAATCGTGTCACAACTTCCTTCACCTGCTAGATCGCAGCTTGCAACATGGAAATGGTGAAATGAAGTTTTAAAAGTGACCATGCGGGAACGCTTTCCCCAGAACCTTGGGGGATTTGGAGCCATGGTTTCCACCGAACCAGATGAACAATGGAATTGCATCAGTTGTCTGCAGGATGTAGAAAAAATAGAACATTTTGGTGCAAAGGCTGCACTGCACTAGTGGAAAAATCCTGGTTTTTGAAGAGCAAAGTCTCTCCTAACTTCCTTGCTTAGTCTTTCTCAACACTAAATTATTTGCATCAATTGGAGATTTATAAAGAAAATTAACAACAAATGCTTAAAGGATACATCATTCTGGAACATCTTGCCATGTGATTTATAGAAATGCCATAAAAACACATACATGCATTATAAATGCATTTATGCATTACAAAACCCTTTAAAACACCCACACTCAACAGGTTGTTTTTCTTCTCTGTTTTCTTTTGCTGCGTCTTAGTTCTAGGTATTGAGGATGGCAAATGTACAGACATTATTTGGTTTGGTCATTCTTTACTAAAACCTTTATTCACATCCCTGTGCAATCCAGAATGTGTTTTTATTCCAAACTTATTGATGCCTGCCTATCTCTTATCAGCTGTGCTGAAGCTGGATATATAAAGCACCTGGCTGTCAGTTCTGGCTGTTACCTGGAAACATCATTCGACTTTTAGTGCTCTTTCACCCACCTGGTCCCTAGGTTTATATTAAAAACCTTAACAGTAACCTTTTGGGTTTATCAGGGAGGCAAGGGGAAAAGCAAGCTCAAAGCACTTTTGTTATACATATATATTTTATATCAGCCTCAAACTGCTGAGACAAGAATTAGGTGGATTTTTTTTCGGGCTGCAGTGCCATAAATCTCCAGACTGGCTCTTGTAGTTTATCGGGGCTGAGTGGCTGAGGTGATCCTCCATAAACAACTCAGACATGTGGAAGATGAATTTTAACGAGTGTTCTTAAAGCTAAGTGCTACCTCTTGCTTCTATGCCTCAAATTCACCCATTTTTTATTTTTATGCTATATCAGAGGCTGCTCTGTGCTTTTTTTCTCTCTAATTATCTACACTCAAGCTGGATTCTGTCAAACCCAGAGGAAAGGGAACATAGCTGTGTACACAGAGGTGGGGTCTCCACCTGGCCTCACTTATGCAAGGGTTTAAACTCCCAGTCAAAACACCTGGGCTTTTAAAGAAAAAGGATTAGACACTTGTGCCTAGGGATGGTTTCATTTGGTTTTGCCTGTGCAAAAGGCTTTTGTGTTTCATGTCCTCTCTGTAAAAATGTTCAACCTTGTTCTAGGAAAGGCTCCAAAGCAAATTAGAGCAGCCTCAGGGGCTGTTTTAAATCATAGCAGCTGAGGCCTTACCCCAGCACTTCACGCTCCACCCTGTGTCTCTTCCACCAACACTCTGCAATAACCTCAGATCTTCACCTTTTCACAGAGAGAGCTCTTGGCTTTGCATCACTGGTAGGTTTTCCTAGGCAGGCTGGGAAATCATCAGATCTGGTTCACAGCAAGCAAAGAGAATGAGAAACAGAGCCCACTGGCCTTGCTGGGAAACAGACAGTCACCAGTTACTGTAATTCAGTATTCCTGTTTATATTCTGGAGCACGCAGACTGACGAAGTAGGAAAAACACAGCAAGAATAATTGCTCCTGGGTATTGTGCTTTCATTTACAAACATAACCACTCCTGAAGCTGCTGAGGATAATTTCCCTGAAGTTCCAGCATTGTGCAATTGCCCCTATGCCTTCTGTGGGGTTTCCACCTTCCTCAGCTCTGACAAATACTGGTCCCTGACAGAGGCAGGGCAGGGAAATTGATGGATCAGTGAAATGATCCGGTCCCAACAAATCCATAGTTACAAAAATAGGCAGTTATTCTTATCATTTCCTTGTTCTGACACAATTTCCTGCCCTCCTCTCAGGCTGTTCTGAAGATTGCCTGGATGACAGACCTGCTTTGAAGCCTGTCAACCCCTGCGCAGAGCACCTCTGCTGTTAGGAATTGCTGTCCTGGAGAACAATGGCTGGGAGCAGGGCGAGGGGCTGTGCTGTGCTGGCAGCCTTTGATCACACCTGGCACGTGTCCAAACGGGACCTGCTTGCGGGCACCGCTGGGTTTGAGCACTTCTGATCATATCACACTGAAGTATAGGAACTGTGCTTTGCTTGGTGAGTTTTATTTACCCCTCCCACAGATTTAGTCATCTTCAGTTCTCTTGGAGCAGCTCAGAGCAGGATTGGGATGTGGGGACTAGAGATGCTCCTAAATGAGGTAGTTAGGGCATGTCTGCAGCAGCCAAAGCAGGAAGGTGAACGAGTTTAATTAACAGGGTTCTGCCAGTGCACTTTATTACGACAGAAGAGGATTAATGAGCTCTCACAGCTGCAGCCCTGCTGACAGGTCTGTGTGTGATGATGTTTGGCATGGGGGGCAGCGTGCAGATGGAATTGATAACCTCCTTGGCAAGTGCAGCTGTCCTTGGCACAGGAAACATGATGGGCTTTAACAATTCCACCAAGACGCTTTGGGATCTATCTGTGGTGGCTCTGGAGGATGTGTGTGACACTTGGCCTGGCTTTGCAGGCTTGTCACCTTTAGCTAGCTGTTCTCAAACCGTGTTAGGCTTAGTTATGGTAGTTCTCAGCTCACCTTTGGCAATTTCTGGGTCTTTAATATTAAAAAAGTAGCTGAATTAAAAAACCTAAAGAGTCCATAAGTCAGTGTTTTGTAAAACAAAGTCTCTCTGTTTGCTCATGGGATAACACTTGGAGAGCAACAGTTGGTGAGGCTCTAAGTAGATCTGTGGCCATGCCTACATGCAAATACTTGTTCTGATCCAGGAACCTTAATATTGAAAAAACTCATTCAACATCTAGAAGTATGTACAAGAGTAACCCTTAGTGTCAGTAGTTCTGTGTTATTCTGATTAAACAATGCACTGGAAATAAGTATTATCAACAGGGATAGGATTTGCTGTGCTCCAGTTTCAGGCTATGGATTTCAGCTTGGTGAGAGTTTTGTGCTTTAATAGAGTGATAAAACCTGCCAAAACATTAACAGTATCAAAACCAAAACAAACCCCAAAATGACAACAACAAAACAAAACCACAAAAAACCAAACCAAACAAAAAAACCCAACCAAACCAAAAAAACCCCAAAAAACCTAAAACAAAAAAACCCCCAAGTAGATATTTTCCCAATTCAAGTATATTGTGAGGAACGTAAAATTTGGGTTTTAGCTATCAACTATTAGAAAACATAGTTGAAAACTGCTGTGTTAAAACCTGTGTAACTTTCTTCCTTCAGCTACCCCAGATCACAATTTATGAGCAAATGCCAGTTCCAACCGGCAAGGTTCAAGGTAGGAAAATACTCTCTTGAAATGCATTTTGCTGAAAATAGACATAAAGGAAAATAATACCTTACGTGGTAGAGTCTGGAAAAGAGTAAAACTTTCTTACATTCACTCCCAGCCCTGTGCTCTGTTCTCTAGGTCCAGGACTAGGTCTGGAGCATGAGATTAATCTCTAGTTTGTGTTTGTGACTTCTTTCCAGGAGGATCACTTTGTGAGAAAACAAGAGTAATGGTACACCAATAATCAGCTTTTAATAACTCTGTACTTGAAGGAATGGGGAGAGGATATTCAGGGGAAATTTTACAATAATATCGAAAGACTGGCTTGCTTTTTTAAAAATTATTTTTAATATTTTTCCAGCCCCGTGTTCATAACTTATTTGTGTTGATCAGACTCTCCATAGCTTACGAAGTGCCAGCCTCCCTTCTTTCAAGGACCAAATGTCTCACCGCAGTTCTGTCAAGAGCTTGGGGCTGGGAGCTGCAAACACTGGGGTCCAATTTTTCCTTTTCAGGAAGTACAAGCAGAAAACCCCAACCAAAATAAGTCGCTCATCATGTCATCCCCTACCAAACACTTTGATATTACTGGAAGGATCAAAATTTCGTATTTTATCCCTGAGTCTCACTGGTTTCCTATCTAATCCTGAGCCAATCGTCCAAAAACCCCCTTTGCTTGTATCAGCCTTTTTTTTCTGACAATACTTCTGAGATGTATGAAGATGTATTGATTTAATGCTAGTAAATTCCTTGGAGATTCCTGGATACAATTCCTTATTAAAATCCCTGACTACACTTTTGTTCTAGAAGTTGTCAGCTGGTCTCAGGAGCCCATAGACCCACTGCTCAGCTCTGCTCTACTCTTGGGATGAATCAGAAGCTGAATTTTCAAATGTTCTAAAAGCTCATTGTTTGCACAAGAAACAGTCCCCAGCATTGCTCCTCAATGGATTGTCAGGAAAATGACTGCACAGATTCTGAATTATAAGTTCTGTCACAAAATACAGCCTGTTTAAATGGCACTTAAAAGCTAATAATGAATCCTGAGTGGTTGAAACAATTGTCTCACGTCTTTGTTCCTTCTCTCCTTGTACAGCTGATGGAAATGTTGTCAGTGCTGTTCAAATGGTGAAGCTGCACACAAACACAGGCATGGGATTGAAAAAGTGAGGAGGAAGCTTGAGGTTGTGATGGTTTCATTTGAAGTTTAAGCTCAGCTTTGCCCATGTGGCATTTCCACAGCTGAGACCAAAAAATGGTCAGTGACATTTCAGAGTAGAGAATCCAGCCCTAAAGAATGCATCACACATTTAACTAAGATAAGGTGAATCATAATGACGTTAAATGGGATTGAAGATATGTGGTTTTTCAAGGTAACCTGTTGGAGCTGAAAGCGAGTAGTCAAGCCATAACTAATTATCATTATTCTTTTATTAATCCCAGACTTACTGACATGCTTAAGTCTCTTGAAGTCTTGAGTGCATTCATTTGTGCAATTGCACAGAATGACTTAAACCTGGCAGTTGGCTTAGTTTGTGTTCTGGGAATGGCTTAACACTCAAAGACCTGGGAACAAGCACACCCTTGGTTTTGTTCCAAATTCTGCCTGTAAACCAGGTGCTCAGCTGCAAAGAAAATGGGCTGCAACTTAGGGACTTGTAATTCTGTATTTTGGGGTCACCAGGTCTCTGGGACCCACTCGTCCAAAAGAAATGCAACATAACACTTAACTCTTGCAGGAGATTTCACTTTGGGGTTTTGAAGAGCCTTTATCAGCTGCATATCTGAGGGGCTGTGTCCCAGGCTCACAAATGTCCCAACAATCTGTCAGGCCAGGTGCTGTAAACACGTCAGTAAAGCTGGTGCTGAGCAGTGAGTGCAAACAGAATTGCTCAAAATCGTGATAAGGGTATCTTCAAAGCTTCTGGTGGTGCTTCCAGGGAACACCTTCCACTTGTAGGTGAGATAAGAAGAGGAATTACTGACAAGCTTTTAACTTGACTGAGTTACAAAGTCTTGTTACCAGATACACTGCCAGCGAGGTCAGGAAAAGCAGTTTTAACCCACATGGGAAGGAAACTCAGGTTAGAGATACGGAAGAAATTCTTCCCAGTGAGGGTGGTGAGACCCTGGGACAGGGTGCCCAGGGAAGCTGTGGCTGCCCCATCCCTGGCAGTGTCCAAGGCCAGGGATGAAGTGGATGGGGCATTGAACAACTTGTTCTAGTGAAAGCTGTCCCTGCCCAGGGCAGGAGGCTGGAACTGGGTGAGCTTTAAGGTCCCTTTCAACCCAAACCATTCTATGACTGCTTTCTTCTGTGATTTATCTCCCTGTGCCCTCATGTCTCTCTTCCTCACAACCCTGAAGAAATGCTGCTGCAAACAGGCTGTGCAGAAGAGTGGGCAGGATAGAAATGCTTCACTTGCTGCCTCTTTGAAAGGTTGCAGCTGAACCTGTAATTAGGAAAGGAGCTAAACCCATTATTTTCAGCAGCCTCACATTGATCCAGATTGGCCAGATTTTGGTAAAAGCTGAGAAGGTAATTTTTTCTTTCAGCAATCAAAATACAGGGTAAGAAAATGCAGACAAAGAAGAAAAGTTGCAATCTTTTCTTTTTTCTTTGCTGAGAAGACAGGTCTTCTTCCCTTCTGAGAAAATGAGATATTAACACAAAAGATGAGTAGGATTTGATAACGCCAACTATGGTTCTCAATTATGTATTTTCTCTTCCCTCACAGGAATTGATAATCACATCTTTAATAAAATCCAGAAGAAAAACATTTGTGTGCATGAAGAGAAGGTGTACAGGGGCTCCTTGTGAGTATGGAAAGCTAATAAGAAATCTTCTGTAGACACACACATTTCAATTTCTCGTGCTGAAATGCTTCTGTTCGCTGTAATTTTTACTGTGCCTGTTTTTGTTTTTTTTTTTTTTTTGACAATGTGTTTTACAGGGGGATTTAATTAGTGCTCATCCTTAAGTCATACATAATGACTTACTGTTATAATAATGCATATCTTAGCTCTAGATGACTTCAGATTACATTGGATGTGTTCATAGAATACCCTCACATTAATGTTTTGGTGACATTTCCAAAGTTTCACATTTCCTCCTCTCTTCCCCTTTGCCTGCCAGTGATATAAAACTCCTATCCCAAGGATCTTCCCAGTACTGCCCTTTTTTTCTCTTAGTTAGCAGTGAAGTAACAAAGAACTTGATATTTAGCATTCTGTGGCCTTATCAGCATCCTTAGTACAGCTACATGATGCCTGAGACAAGAAAATTTCCCAAGCTAATGGTTTGCAGTGCCCATATTTGGGTAATCTTGTAACAGTTAATCAATTTATCGCTTTATTGCCACGAAGTCGTGGCAAGCTTTTCTCATTTGGGTGGATATTGGCTAAGAGAATTTAATTTCTGTCTCTCTTTTTCCTATTGTATCCAAGGAGCACTGTTACATTTCATTTTGGCAGAGGCACACACAAGCTGCTTTCCTTTGCCTCCCCCGAAATCAGCAGCCACCTTTATTAGATTGCCTTTGGGCATGTTTACAGCTTCTCTCTTGGCTGCAGCCTTTGACAAAACATGCACAGAGCTAGATTTGATACACATTTTGTGGGATCACACACCTAAGAGAATAGTGTTTAAAAGGCTGTGTTGTTTTAGTTCTAAGCTTATCTAATTATCTGAATCTGATATTTTTCTTAGTTTAGATGAAAGGAAAACAAAAACATTAGCAGCATAAGTTTCCTTTCTTCTCTGTTTTCAGCTGAGATCATTGATTAGTTTTCTGATCTCAGCCAACTTCCCCTTAGATTTTTGATTGCATGAGCTGAGTAAAACTGTCCTGTTCAGCATGTAGAGAAACTTTGGGTAGGTTTATGCAATTTAGGAGTTGCTGTATACCTCTAACACTGCCTGCAGTAACCAATGTTGTTGTTGAGCTTGTTCTGGAACATCAGGATCTGTCCCTTTAAACATAACCTTTAAGTCAGGAGGCAAAAATAAAGCATTGCCAAGTTTTTTTTTCCTGTTCCTTTGAAACTGCTCACGTGTTCAAGCAATAATCTCCCTGATGTGTAGCTCCTAGCTCCTGAACTGATGGCTCCTGATCCTCATTTTGTAGATCTACATGAGACCGTTCATAGGTGTGAACTCTTGCTCTCTGGATCTTGTTGAAAGAATTGGAGTAATGGCTTTCATGTCTTCCCCACATTTTTATTCAGTGGCTAGAGAAGGATTCTTTGCACTGTGACAAACGACCATTTCTGTTTTGCAATGGCACAATGTGGTTGCATCACCGAGTTTCACTCGATGCTGTGAGATGGTGTCACTGCGTCAGCGATGCTCATAGACAAGGTGTGATTTCTGATCAGAATGACATGTATGGAATGTAAATATGTTCCACACGAACCAAGCTTGTCTTTCCCCATCTCGTTGCTGTGCACCTCCTGCAGTGATAGCACACTCAAGGGATGCTGAACACCGCAGGTGGGAGTGGTGACTGGGTGAGCTGTCTGGGAAGGTGTGTGACCCAGCCTGCTCTAGAAACAACCTGGCACTGAAGGTGTTGTCGGGAGGTGTTTGCCTTTCCATGCTGTGGCAAACTCGTCAAGAAACATGTGTGGGACCATGTTTCAGCTGCAGACACGCCAGGTAAGCACGTCACCTCACCCAACCCTGCCTCAGTTTCCTTGCCTGGAACGTGGCTGCAGACCTCGGCTCCCTTGTCAGGCACCTGGAGATGCTGCCAAAAAAACGTGTTGGGAGATGCAGCCAAGAACAAGCGTTACGTGGCAGCAGCGCTGCCGTTGATTACATTTCCCTTGGCACGTCTTAATTCGCGAGGGCTTCCTTCCTAGCTCCACCCTCACCCAGGGCTCTCCAGCCCAGCGCAGCCCTGCCCTTTACCACCACCATCCCCGGCCTCCCGGGGCTCTTGGGTTGGCTGGGAGCGGGCGGTGCGAGTTTGATGCTTTGGTCTTGCTGTGGGGCGGGCGGGCAGGATGCAGGTCTGGGAGGGGATGGTGATACTCCGAGCGATAGGATCCGCAGGGGGATGCTCCAAGGAGAGGATGCTCCAAGGGGGGGATGCTCCAAAGGGGGGATGTTCCAGGGGGATGCTCCAAGTGGGGGGATGGTCCAAGAGGAGGATGTTCCAGGCGGATGCTCCCAGGAGGGGATGCTCCAAGGGGAGGGGATGGTCCAAGAGGAGGATGTTCCAGGGGGATGCTCCAAGGGGATGCCACAGAGGGCTGCCCCGGGTAAGCGGCTGCCGGCGGGGACGGGTTGCGGGCAGCCCCGGAGGTCCGGGGGCGGGCGGGCAGAGCGGAGAGCGCAGGGAGGCGCCGGCGGCGGCACCGCCCCGGCAGGCGGGAGGGGACGGGGACGGGCGGCGGTGACAGCGGGGACAGCGGGGACGGGCACAGCCACACGTGCCAGGAGCAGCGGAGCGGGTCCCATGGGCGGCTGCGGGCGCTGCGCGGCTCCGGCCCGGCCGGCAGGTAAAGGGGGGAATGCTCCTGGGCGGGGCAGCCCGGCGGCTTCGGGGAAGGCGCTTCTCTAGTTTGGGGTGGTGTTTTTTTTTTTTTTTCCACTTGTTATTTGTTTGTTTGCTTTATGAGGTCTGGCGGGTTTCGCTCAGTCGCTCTCGCTGTTCGTGCCTCCCCGCAGAAGTAACTTTGCCGTGGGAGGCTCGGGGTCGCTTCGCTTTTTTTGCTGTGCGTCGCTTTAGTGATGCTGCTCCGGGGACTCGCACCTTGTGTGAATAATTCTATTTGTTGCCGTCCGTGTGAGAAGATGATGCTGGGGAAATTCTCTCCTTCCTCAGCCAGCTCTCACTGAACCGAGGCATCCCCATGTGCACTTGCTGACTGAAATGGAGTTGGTTGACTTTGACTACATAAATAAACCACTTAGCAGTAATAATAAAAACAATCCCTAAACTAAAAACAAACAACAAAGCGCAACATTCACACAAGTGCATTGACACAGCGGAGTTGTTTTAAGGGTAACTTTGAGGGAAATGTAGCGTGTAAGGCATAGTGTGGTTTTGCTTTTGAAAGAGCTGTTCATACGATTGTAATGAGAAATAGTGTGAATTTTCATTGATATTTGCCTAGTACAACTATGGCAACTGGTAGGAGGGATCTGGTTGGTGCCCTTAGTTTTATGACAGTCAGTTGCTCAAAGTACACTGAAAGCTGAATTGCTGCTACGTGGCATTAAGAAAATAGAAGTTCTCACCTGGATATCTTACTATTAGTTTACTGTGATTAAACTGTAGAATTTGTCATGTATTTTGCAGTAATTCTCAGAAGATGATACTGTTGAGTGAGTCGATTTAGCTGTCAGGATGAATGAGTGTATTTGAGTAATAATCTTGCTTGTTTGATTTCTTGCTGCTGTTCAATGCCACCATGAAGTAGCTTATCATAAAGCAAATAAACTTGCATGTGCTGTAGCCTGAGGATGGATTCAGTATGGGTAGTTTCACTTTGCTATACCCGTGGAAAGAAAAAAAAAAATCAAAAATGGTGCAGAAAGGAAATCCTCATTTTATGTTTTAAAAATTTTGCCCTTTTAAAAAAAAATAAACATGGTAAATTTTGTGCTGTTAAGACAAGTTTAACTTTGATTGTATGAAAGGAGCTATGGGATAGTTTGTAGATGTGTGGATTTAAGGTGTCAATTATAAACAAGGGCATGAGGAGAGGCACTGCTGTCACTGACAGGAAGGTGGGTGTCTAAGCAGCCCAGGGATTCCTGTAATCATCCACTCCTGGGACAGTCCATGGGGCTGTAACAGTGCTATAAGCATTGCTTATCATGTCATTCAAGGTAATTAGAACCATAGCTGGCTTGATTTCACTAATTTAACTGCAGGTTTTTTTCCCAGTGCCTTTTGCATTCTGATGTTAGCAGCAGCTTTTGGACTAACTACACCTCTGACTTGACCAGATGATTATTAATAAAATCTACCTGCTCAGGAAGGGAACACTCCTGAGGAGAACAGTGGTTGCACCTTGGATGTTGAAGTTCACTGGGATTTGGGACTGTCTATGGTGAAGCTGGAGTCAGCTTGTGTGTGTGGCTGGAGTGGGCTTGGTACAGGGGATAAACCTCAACCCAGAAGTTTCTTGGTTACTCCCACTGACATTTCCAGGCAATACTGAGTGTCTTCTTTTCCTCTACTCTGCACTGTGCAGATTTGCCCATCTTTAATTTCTCATAGACAGCAGAAGGTTGGCATGAGGCCCCCGCCACTGGCTGTCAAAGTCAGGCAGGATGTGTGCAACAACTTGTGCTGTCACTTTGTTGTGAGAATTTTGGTGTTTGACTGTTTTGTTTACCATCACCTACACCATTAGGGTATAAGGTTTTGAATTCCAGTCTCCCAAAATGCAGGGACTTGGAGGTCTCATCCTCTGGGGTCCCTCTGCTTGGGCACAGGGGAGAGGGAAGCTTTACCTCAGCAGAGGAGGACAAAGCATGCCAAATATGCTCTGCATTTCCTCTGTGTTGTTTCCACCCTTGAGTGGAAAATTGCTCCCGATTTCCTCAGATATTGGAGGATTTACATTGGCACTCTTCCCACATTCCCATTTTACTTCCAGTTGTACTTATTAGATAACACGCTTGCACAGAAGCTTGTTTATAAGGAAAAGGACATTTTTCTTCAGTCTATTCCCATTTAATCTAAGCAGTGAAATGTTCTCTGGGTCCAAGGGACCTGTTTCTTAAGGCTTAACTGGTCCTTGCAGGACTGTGAGGATGTTGGAACCGTGAGTGCCTTGAACTCTGGTTTTAAATCATGTATCAGTGTAACAGCTGATCCTGCATGCACCTCTGGTTCCTGAGATGTTGATGCTGTAAAATCAAATCATAGAACAGATTGAATATTCATATTTGGAGAATTGATGTGTCTTGTTATCAAAGCTTTCTTTGTCTATTGCACTGTAATCCACATAAGATTTTCTGTGATCCACAAAAGAATTAACTCCCCATTGTCCTCTCTGTGAGGCTTCTAATGAAGACCAAGAGTGATAAGAGAAACTGGGCCAAGTCTCCCAGGTTAGATCAAATGATTGATCACCTTTTTATCTACCTGGCAATTTCTGCCTTGGAGAAATCAGCTTGGGTGTAACTACAGGTTTACCAGCATAGCCACGGAGTGGGTTGATTGCTGCGTGGGCAGATGGTTTTGGTCCAATTTAGGGATCAGTAGTAAGGAAGCCTTGTTGATAGAGACTATTTCTTTTAGATGTTCTCCATCTTCCCTGGATATTTGGTATCTTGTGATCTGCAAGGCACTGTGGATGTGCAGTCTGTCTGTCCTGCCCTGAGGATGTCACCTCCTAAGGCAAATTTGACTTTTGGCACCCCTGTGGCCTCATGCCTGGCTGTGCCAGGGTAAACACTTGCAGGAGTATAATTGTATTTACAGTAACTCATCAAAAAGCTACTCTGGAGTGTTACAAAGGAGGGTCTTCCTCTATTTTTTTAAATTAAATATTTAGGGATTACAAATTTTTCCTAATCAAAAACTTCAGTCCTTTAAAAAACTGCACAGCCAGAGGCAATTTTCAAATCCTTTAAACTCTTCTTTCAACTTAGAAATTACCTGATAAAATATTTGTAAAGACTGTAGAAAATAAGATGTTAATTACCTTTCCTTGAAACGCTTCTAGATAGTTTTGAACTTAGGGTGTTTTGCACTACATTATATATTCAGACAAATCAATTATCTCAGGGGGAGGAAGCCTGTGGTGTGTGCCAGTTGAGATGTTTGGATGGTTTAACATTAACCAGGTTCCTTGAATGAGCCTCTCTTTCAATTAAGAGAGATCATTAGAGAGGAGAATGCAGAAGTGGGAACAATCTGAGCGATGTGGAGTAAACAGAGAACAATTATTTATAATTTCACATAATTCAAGAGGTTAAAGAGGTAAGAATAAATGAGCAAGATTCAAAGATGTTTTTTCCTACGGTCCTCTTCAAAAAAAAAAAAAAAAAATTCTTCCATAGATGAATTATGCTTCTACTTCACATAGGCCTTTATCTGTGGAACTCATTACTCCAATACGTTCCTGTTGTTAAAGATATAAATGAATTTTAAAAGTTCTATGGCAAATTAAGAGAGAAAACATATGCCGGGGATGTTAATCACAAAGATGCAGATACAATTTCTAGCTGAAGCAGCTCCTAAATCACAGATTCCTGGAAACCAGGAGATTATTTTGCAGGCAGAATCACAGTATGATTTTGTGACCTTATAGTCTTCCCCTGAGCATCTGTTTTTGGTCAGAGTTAGAGGCAGCTTATTGGGCTGAGTGGATATTTGGAGTGATGTGGTCCCCTTGCGTACTGTGTGTGCTGGAAATTTGGATGGGTTTTCCTGGGATCATTGCTGTTTTGTCTGGAATAGTTTCAAGCAGGTGAACATTAGATGAAGCTTCGATTTTCACACTTGGGGGAAAAACCTGAAGTATTTTGTGTGCTCAATGCTGTGTTTCTTTAAGTTTTGATTAACTGGCTATTCATAAAAGTAATCTGTAATGAACACAGATGGAGCTGACCTTTTGCAAGGCTACACTACTGCTGCAAAGCTCCATTGTGAAATAACTGGATTATTATGGGAAAATCTGGAGCATGTAATAATTTTAGATTTGATTTCTATTTTCTTAAATGCGCACTGCTTTTCTAAGAAGACTTTTTTGTTCTTTTCTTCTCATAAGCAGTCTGCTGACCTTTAAGCCTTTTTTTAACCCTTGCTTCTGATTCTTTCACTGCCTCCTGTCAAACCCTAGGTTGGGATTGATGGGGACAAATTGTGTCTATGCTTTCCTATTGACTTCCACTGCTGCTTTTCTGGAGAAAACGGAGCTGGGAGCTGTCTGTGGAATTGAAGCTGGAACTTCCAGTCTGATCATGTAGGTGTCCAACCCCTCCTGCCACTAGAGAGGATCCTGGTGTGGGTAGGCTGGATGCGTGCTGTGACCACCTTTGGCCTCAATGAAGACCCTCTTGGCAACAAGTTCTGGTGGACTTTAGTTCCAGCTAATTAATTTGCTTGCTTGCTCCTGGTGTTTGGGGCAGTGACCCAGGGGGTGACTTTTCCTCCTGCCGTGGTGGGTGCCTGTTTCTGGTGTATTTACACAGATGCTCCTTCACTGGCTTGTTTTCACTTTCCCACAAAAACAACTCACTAAAATGCAAGCTAAATACTAACTTTACTTCTGAGATCTTTGTTTGGTTTTGTTGGCCTTTTGGGGATGGGGAAAAATAAAAGGAGATCTTATTCATATCCTTCCTTTCTGGGAAATACTTGTACCCTTGACAATTCTTCCTGTTGCCCACTCCTAGAACTATAGAGGTAGCCTGTGGAGTAAATTTTGCTTTACTGGAAACTTTAGGTTCGGGAGAATTTCATTGTTTTGGGAATTCTTGGAATTGTATAGCTTTGCTGCCTTGAGATCAGAGCTAATTTAGAAATAAAACAACTTTGCTTTTGCGCAATGCCATAAATTAAGAAGCAGCTCTGTCTTTTTAGGATTTACGAGTGTGCACTTTCAGTCTCTCCTCCCAAATAGATAAGCCCTGATCTAGAAGTTAAGTTTCTAGCCAGGACAGAGTATATAATCTATATTGTTTAATAATCTTTTAATGGGGGTGAATGGGAATGAGGGGGCCATGCTAATTTATTTGAGCAGGCATTTGTCTGTGTTGCCATTGATGTGGAGGTGGCGATGATCAGGCGCTGTCAGCGAGGATGGGGCAGTCTCCCTCTCAGCTCACTTTATCACGGTTGTGAAAGTTCTTTTTTTTAAAGTCTGACTCATTTGGGTTTAAGTGAGGAGAGATTAAGAGCTCAGTCCTTTGAAATTTTATTGGGTGCAGGTTCCCCTTGAAGTAAAATCTCGTTGAACCTAATGGTTTTGACAATTTCAAATAAAAATATCCAAATGAATGAACATAACTCATCCCCTTGTCACTGCTTCCCTGGGTTTGAAGAGGAATGTTTTTTTGCTGTCTTCCCTCATGGGAAACATCTGCAGATCCAAATGGCAGATCATTAATGCTCGTTCAATAGCAGGCTTTGTTCCCAGTTTCTCCGACTTGGAAACAATTAACTGGAGAGTTTTGTTTTGTCTTGTTTTGCTTTTTGAATGCAAACATCTAATTCCGGTTATATATTCTAGTGGATTTTGTAGAAGTCCTGCTATTTGGGATTGCTTGTAATTATTTTAGAATAAATGCTCCCTACCCAAATTCAGATAGTGGGAACGGTGCCTTTGTGCTTGGGGTGTGATTTTAATTTATTTTATTGTTTAAGTGGCTAAATTTTTTTCAACTCCGTAAAACTGTAAGATACAAATCTCATTACAAGCATTTGTGTTCAGTTCAGGAAAAAATCTGTCTGGTCTTTGATAGTAAGCAAACGAAAGCTGATCAAACATTCTCCTACTTGAGTGCAAAAATTGTTTGAAGCAGAAAACCCGAGGATGTGTTTAGCTGACTGTGAGCAGTTTGTATTTCAAGACACTTGTCAGATTGGTGACTCCTGTCTGTATCTGCTAGACAGAGGAACTAATAGTTCTTAAATCCATTAAAAAAACTATGACTATGTCTTTAAAGGGTTTATTGACACCTGCTGAAAAGTTCTGGATTTGAGCTTTATGTGATTTTAATCCATGAGCCAAACCAGGAAATTGTATAATTATGACAACTGAATTAAAATACCTCTTAGTCAGTATTTGCCAGAACTAAACATCCATGATTAATAAACTCAGTGTTTTGTTGGTTAATTAAGGGCTAAGTAGTCATAATTTCTGCACTTAACATTTACTTTGAGAATATGTGAATGGGGCAGGATAATGACAAGTGGTCAGCTTGTTCTGTTCTAAATTATCCTGCCTGGAGCTATGTGTGCATGAAAGGAGGATTAATAAAAATAAAAACCCCACTGTGGTGGCAGTGTACAAAGGAGTAGCCAGTGTGGTTGGGCAGCAAGAGCTGTAAATATGCTTAAGGGAAGATATTTAACATTTAAAAAACTACTCCACCCTGACTATGCAAGTTTGCCCCAGATGAATCAGGGTCAAATATTATTTTAAGTACTGCATAATGTGTCTGCACGTTTCCACGCAGCAGGTTTGTCATATAGAATCATAGAAAAACTGAAAGTGAATTTTAAATTGCTTCATCAGGTGTCATGCTTGCTCAGCAATGTCAGTATTCCTGTTTTGTGGAGCTGATGTTCTGATTGGATCACTTCCAGGAAGCAGAATTAACAAAACCAGGCTTTGCTATAGTTGAGGTTCTCTGAAATTCTGCAAGTAAAATACTGAACAGGTCACTTATTATTCACCCCAGCTGAGTATTCCTGTATTTTAAGCTTTGTCGCTTTTATTCAAGCTTAAAATAGTTACTGGAATCATAGTTTGTGGTTTTTCTTATGATGCTGCTGCTGCTGCCTGTATTTAGGGATTTCATCTTTAGCAAACCAAAACCCCAGTGTTAAGGCTTTGGAAGTGCCAAAGTGTAATTGCCAATGCACTTGATTTAAATTTACAAACTTTACCTGATCTTCTCAGTGGGAAAATAATGCTGTAACAGAAACTGGAGACAAGGTGCAGATTTCTAGTGCCAGGAGGCTGAAAACTCAGATGGTGAAAAATGTGAAAAATGACTGGCATTTAGAGATGTGTGCTGGCATATGTTCAGTCTTTACAGCTGGAAAAAAAAAGGAAGTTTAAAGGAGTTAAAGGAGTCTTTGGGTTTGTGCTGCTGTTTTTGTGGTAAACACTGCTGTCATGACTTTCATGTGACTGCTTTTAATTGTATGCATTGGCTTCTTCATATTTAAAATGTTAAATTACTGTTCATGGTGAGACCCTCAAACACTTGACTTCCCCAAGAGATTCCTGAGAGCTTTCTCTGTCTGTGGGTTTCCCAGTGTCCCTTCCAGCTTTCTCAGGGTGATATTTAAGTGCTGTTATTTTCTGTAGGGAAACCTGTGGCTCTTGCAGAAAATCAGGGCTGCTGCTGGTGCAATTCCCTCATTCAGTGCTCTGCTACAACACACCAAACTCTCTTTCCTTCAGGGTTCTTCAGCCTCCTGCCTTTGGGAATTAAAATGTTGCAAAAGCACTGCTCCACTTTACCTGCAGATACACCCAAGCTGTGTGAGATGTTAAATGTGAGAGGACATTTAATCACCCAGATCAATACAAATTCAAAATGATCTCAACCCTCCCGCGTGCCAAACTCTCACTGTGAGCTCTGAGCCTGCCTTGGGCCATGTTACTGTTGGAAAAAGGAGCACGCTGTAGTAAGGAAAAAAAAAAAGGAAAAGGCAAACCAGGAGGTTTTTGTCCTGCTCAGGTTGTCATCAGGCCATTTTTATGAATCAAAAGCATTCTGTCAGGGTTATTTTGGTAAATTGTTAAATAAAGAATCACACAGAGCTTTTAATAGACCTTTCCTCTATAGTCACTGAATTTTGATAAGAAGTGTGACAGTAATAGTAGTTATTTAGGGAGAAATGCTGGCACATGGACAAGTAATTTTCATATAGTCACAAGCTTCTTTTATTGAAATATATGATTTAAGTGCTAGTAAAAGGCACAGGTTGATTTGGCCTGTGGAAATGAGTCTCAAATTTCCTTCCCAGGTTTGTTTTCCCCGAGAGCTATGGAAAGGGAGGATCTATTTCTGTGCACTTCTTGTTCTAAAAATAAGCCTTTTGTTATGAGGGAGGTGAGCAGGGGCTGGAAGGAGAGACTGGAGGAGGAAGGACACTGCAGGGCTGGATTCCCAACAGAGCTGGATTCCCAACAGAGCAGGGACCAGCTTCTTCAGCATGTGTGTACCTGCCTCTCCTATCCCTGGTTTTGTGGTTTTTTGTGCTGTTCCTCATGTGATAAACCTCAGTTACTCTAGAGCTCTTTTTACCTCATTCCTACTCTGCTTGTACTTACACCTCTCCTTCCCCTTGCTGCTCATCAGCTTTTCCTCTCCCCCTGCTCCTGAGGTGCCCTGCTCCTGGTGCCAGCATTCCCAGGGATCTTCTGTGGGGTGGGGAACAACCAGACAAATCATAAACCAGATACAGTCAGTGCTGAAGGAGTGTCCCAGTTGCTGGTGAGGTGTCAGGAGATGTCACAGCACCTTCCAGGAGAGGGATTTGCCCCTCCAGGATCTTTTTTGGAGTCTGGTTTGTGGTGCACATCCTTGCTGCAGGAATCAGATCTTTGTGCACAGGTGTCTCTGGAGAGGTCTGGTGCTCAGCAGGTGCTGTTTGCACTGTAAAGATCATATTTGATTGTCCCATTCTGGTACAATCCCACAAACCGAACTGCAAAGGTTGAAAGGGCCTTTTTGCTTGCATAGGTACAATTGCAAGCCACAATATTTGGAAGGTAGCTCAAAGAGTGGAAGGAACTTGTGAAATATGTTTGTAAAAATACACCCAAACACTTCCCCCTTCATTTCCTCTATACATACTCATCATTTTTCTTCAGTTTTAGAAAAGACAGAAGCAAAATGAAAGCAATACTTTCATAAGCTGGAGGCAGGTGCAGGGTATTTTCTCAGTAACTTTCACTATCAGATGCTATTTTAAGATGCTTGTAGCAGCTGGTCGTTCTCTTACTACTCATAGTTACTCTCTGCTCATAAATGTTGAGAAAAAAGCCCTCCAGATTGTGCAAAAGAGCCTCTAAGGAGTTAAAGTGTCCCTGTTCCTCTCTTGCTGCTAAGTGGAGGAGGATGTGTACTTGTTTCATGTGTTTGTGAAAGATGAAACTCATCACGTTTGAGCCAATTAAAAATCAAAAAGCCAAGCATGGGATCTAAAAGCCCAGAGCCTAAACCCCATGAATCTGTGAGAAACCCCACACCCAATCCAAAACAACAAACCCCAAAGCTAAAATAGAAAATATCCCTTTAGATGCCTTTATTCTCTGCATGTAACAAACAGGCTTTTCTTTAAGCCTTGTATTTACGCTGGATGTTACCTATGATCTTCTTCAGAGACTGGAGATTTCTTTCACCCCACATCAAGAAAATAAAGCTGGTTTGTTTTGGTTATCTTGTTTCCATTGAGGCATGTAAAATCGTTTCTTATGAAGCACTTGTACTAATTTGGCTGACAGCAACAGGTCAAGTCTCTCTTTCATTTTATATATTTAAGTTTAGCATCCTGCTAGGCTCTGCAAATGAATCTGTTACAACAGAGCAGCAGAAGAGCAGGATTTGTATCCACAGCCTGGCATCATTTGAAGCCCTACAGGGAAGCTTAAGCAGGGGGGGAATATTTGAAAGCTGCCCAAGCCATGGCACTGCTTTAGCAGCAAATCACCTGTGCAGTGAAGACATTACCTGCACTGCATCAGTGCACTCCCTGTAGTGCTTGTTAGTGCTAAAAATAATTCTAACACTGATTTCCCCAGGGTAATTAGCCTGTGCAGAATCAGATTGAGATTAGACTTTTTTTTTTTTTTTTTTCCTGGTGCCTCATCAAATTTAAGTCCAGGTATTTGCCATATGTTGCAGGGAGAAAAGGCTGTCTCAGTTTCTCCATATTGTGCTGTGTGGAATTCAGCGTCCCTTGCTGCCCTCTGGGACCATACCCAGCTCAGTCTTCCACTTTGGGTTTGTTTTCTTTTTTTTCTGCAAAGGAAGCACAATGCTTGCTTGAAGGTGTTGGTGATCCAAGGAACATCCTGCCCCTTTTCTTTTAAACTGGTGCTGGGTTTGGAATGCTCCAGGGCAAGCTGGTAATGCTGAACAAAGGGTTACTTTATTTGTATTTGGATGATATTTTCTTATCTCTGTGGCTGTTGGTGCTTAGCATAAAGCATTGCAAGATAAGGTATTGAAATAAGCCATTGCAAAGAAGGAAGTGTTGGTTTCTTTAGAAAAAGTCATTCTATTCCTAGTAATGGTTTGTATTTTGCTGAGCTACAATGATATTTAAAACCTGGGGTATATGGTATGTTCTGTTATAGAAATAACCCCCAGCACACAGAGTCATTGTTCAGTCAGCAGAGAGCTATTTTCCTGATATTTTCCTTTTTCTCTCAGGGAGGAATGGTTTCATTTATAGCTTCTAGAGCCAGAAGACTCAATTTATAGCAAAAAAGATAGACGAAAAAGATGAAAAAAAGTCCTCAGTCCCTTCCTCCCCTGCTCCCTTATCACCTTCTTGTGAGCCTTGTTTCTCAGTGCACTGAATTCAGAAATTATAAACCTTATGGAGATTATAAATTCATGTTGGAACTTTCCACAACCCAATATTCTGTTGCATAACAGAAATGTAATTATGTTTTCTTGTAATTTGTACAATGTCTCATGCATTTGGTTTTAAGTCTGTGGATGTGCCAGGCAGGCAGAGACTGGGGTGGATACCCTATTCCAGAACAGCCAGAATCAATAGAGGTTTTGCACTGAGGGAGTTCCATTAGTTCCTTCCAATCTGAACCTGTGTTAATATACATTCAAGTGAGGAGCATCTTCCTAACAGCCTCTGATGCACGTGTTAGTAATTTCAGCTGCTATGGATTTAAGTGTTTATTAGCATTTAGTTGTAGCTGAAGACACACTGACCAAATTCGAATTCAGAGTTGGCTGGCATGCACACTGACCCAAAGTTTTCACCTTTCACTCATTCTCGGATGAGTACAAGGATTGATAGATTGGATTAATATAGAGCTAAAATAGTGCTAGCATGGTGCTCAGGTGTGTTTTTGAAATCTTGGCTGACTTTCAGGATGATACTTTAAAATACTAACCAGGAGAATCTTCGGTGTGCTTGGGGTACTTGTGGGTGTGTAGGGAATGGTTCCATAGTGAAGAAAGACAATTTCTTCCATAATTTCCAGTGTGTAAATCAATCTGGGTTTGTTCAGTTTATTTGCTTGGTTATATTGGGCGCTTTTATAATGTTTTCAGAGTGTCTTGCAGTATTTCTCACTTGTGGCTTTGCTGGCTTCCTGTCAAGTCAGTAAATGAAGTAGAATTGCAGGATGATTTCTCTAGGCTTTCAGTGGCATTTGAAATATCTCTTACAGCCACCTGGTAGAACATCTAAAAAATCATTTAGCTTTAAATATTATGTGAATTTAAGGGAGTGCATATGGAGTGTTTTACTGAAAGAAACCAAAGCTCATAAAAAAAAAATTAAAATCCCAAGGACCATAATTAGAAGATACTTAAGGGAGAATAAAACGCTAGAAATATTTGTTCAGTCATAGTGAGCTGTGACCAACTTTTCTGTCAGTAATCCTTTCTCTCTTGTCCCTATTGCCCCCAAAGGAGGAGGAGATGGCAAAATACAGGTGCAATCAAAAGCAGTCCCTGGGAAGGAAAATATTAAAGTACATGGAATCTTCTGAGAATTTGAGATTTGGCAGTCTATTAAAAGAAGGCTGAAGGATATAGGCTGAAAACATTATTTTTTTCTTGTTACATAAGAACAAGGAGGCATTCAATCAAATCAAAAACAACAGAGTTAAATTGATAACAGGAAGTATGTCTCTTTGAATATTTTCTGTTTGCAGATTTTTGCTACAATGTGCCATTGAAAGGGGAAGAAGAAAGAGGCCGGGTTTAGACCAAGAATTTGGCTAAGTATGTTTTTTCCTTGTGGTTGCTTAGGGAATATTTGGCGATACAGTTGGCCATGAACTTCTGAGGCTGAGGAAGGAAGAGAGAGAACTTCTGGCCTGTGGAGGATAAGGTCTACATGAACAACATGCTGGTACCAAGAACACACTTTGTACATGCATGGGAGAATTTCTGTGTCTTTGAAATAAAGTATTTGTATTGATGCTGTTCTGTCTGGAAGAGAAAAGCAGAGGGAAGTGATGTAGGAAGAAAGAAGAGTTGTGTGTAGGAATATGGGCTGGCCTGGCAGGGGATACCCCAGTAAACCCCTGGCTCCAGCACTACTTGGGGGGAGAGTGGTCTCTGTTCCCAATCATCCAGTCATCTCCCTAGGGAACATTTCTTGTTGTGGTGGTGATCTGAGTGTCTTCTGTTTGAAGTGAGGAAGTGAAAAAGGGCAGATGGCTGATGTCAGAGTGCATTTGCCCTTCAGACTGTATTTACCCTTTTCTCAGATGAGAACACATTATGTGTTTGTTGTTAATTGTGTATCATAGCCATCATTTGGGTTAACTTATCTTTAAATACAATACTTATATAAGAGAAGTCGTAGCTGCAGCAGGAATGTGGGTGTAAAGATTCAGAGGCAGAGTATGGTTAAACTCCCAGGCAATCCAGTGACCAGGGATGGGCTTATTTCTTCTGTGGCCCCAGTTCAGGCAACCTGCTGCTCCTGTGCAGCAAATACCACTGGTGTGTTGCTCCAGTGTAGGAGCTGTGAGGTGGCAGCCTTGCTGTCTTGACAAAACCTTTTAATTCTTTTTTTAACTTCTTGATTCCACTGTGTTTCTGCTGGGCTTGAGGAGGACTCTGCCCAGTCTGTGTTAGATGCAGGTTGGTCTCAGAGACGCACCATCCCTGCACCATCCTTTCTTAATGGGCATTTCTAACCAGCAACTACAGGCAATGTAAGTGGGAAAAAGAACATCGGACTTGGGGAAGACAGCTGGAAAATCCTACAGGAGCAAGTCTGCTCCTTGGTTACAAAACCTCAAAGCAAACAAAATCAAAACAACGGCAGTGGGTCCTCGAAGTGAGAGGGGTGGAGAATAACAGGAAGGGAATGGGAAGCAGCGAGTGCCCTTGGGAAGTGGATGTTGAGCTGGGCTCTGCCTTTATTTGCAACATCTTGGCTCCAGCAGGTTTGAGTACAAGTAGGCGAGGCATGCAGGGAGCACGAGCAGAAGATGAGTTGTTTAAATGACTCCCAACAGTGTGTTTCATAATGTTTTGTACAAATGTGTCTAGCCCAATAACTGCTGTTGCTGGCACGTGGTCTGTGGCTGCCTTGTCAAGATTTTATGGAAAGAGGGAAGTGCCTAAGTGAAAGATCTCAGCTGGTCTGAGCAAATCCATGTCTTGTGAGGTTGTGCAGGGCATCCAGCACAGGCATCCCTCCATCCCCAGTCAAACCGAGCTGGAATTTGTGTCTTCTCTCCTCCCTCTGTAAATCTGCTGTGCTTCAGCCTGAGTTCAGTGAGAAACACGAAGGCATGGTGGGCCTCTCTATGTGAACTCTTCCTCTCTTAGGTTCAGAAAATAGTTTTTACTCAGTGGTTCTGTAAAGGGAACAACAATTTCAGTTTGTCCACGTGCATTTTGGTATTGTGGCTGTGTTAAGCTGATACATCACACTAACACACCTTCCTGTTTGGGCAAAACCCGTTATTGCCTTCTGAATGCACGCAATGCCATTAAGCTTATTAATTCAATGTACTGAGTATACTAATGCTGATATTATTTATTTGCCAATATAGATGGGGGAGGGGAGAATTTTGCAGCTTTGGTTACACAGTAATGTAGTTAGAGAATTTTTTTGTAGATTCCTGAACACTCTGCAAGTGTGGCAAGCTTAGTCATGAAGTTATTTAAATAAGTTATTAAGTAACTGGTTATACAGCCTCATTCAAATTAATGAATGCAAGAGTCGATTTCTTTGAAAGCAGGCAGTAATTTCTCTGTGTGAATTAATCTAAGAATTATGTTTCTGTTGTCTGTCCTGGTGTTTTTCCTAGTAATCAGGAAAACAATGGGAAGTAATTTTTTGTTGACTATGCAACAGTTAGAAGGTAAATGTGCTGTGAGTTTAGGAAGCAGTCCTGATGTAGTTAATGAGTGTATATTTCTGAGGACATGGTATGTGCTGTAACCTCTGTGTAAGTAACTGTAAAAGAGTAAATCTGCAGGTTTCACCAGCTTTTTCCTTACTGAGTTTTGATCATGGTTTGACCACCTTTTTTCACAGAATAAGGATGATTGCTCAGCTGTTAACCACAGAAGAGTCTGTCTGTGAAGATATTCCTGTGCACAGAGGTGTGTCCCTGTTCCCTGACCATGTACATGCAGTGAATGATTTTGTTTTAGCTCTTTTATTCCTGACCCTTCTAGCTGTGTAAATGCTCACAGTGAATCAACTTAAAGGTGAGTCCACCAGTGGGTTTTCAAAAGTGATCCACCCATCCATTTTTGTATTCTTCTCCTCAACTGCCTACTTTATAAGGAAAAATAATTCCACAAGTTTTCACTGACAGTGGGTTAATGTAAGGGAGTGTTTTGGGGTCCTCATGCTCAATGTGCCCTCTTCAGCCTCAGCTGCTTAGTTCATGGAGCTGTTTTTCATATGTGCCAGCAGCACCTCCTGTAAGAATTCATGTAGCCTTGGAAATAGCCAACAGAGCCCTACATGGCCTGGGAGAGTGGCAGCAGAAACGTCAGTGGCAGCTTTGCCAGCATGTTTTGTGTGCTTGCATTATCACGATTTAACTCCCATCAGTAATCTTTGTACAGAAACAGCTTCTAATTGGATAAACCTCAAGTTTTCACAAATTAGAACTTGACAGAAGAAGAAATATAATGTCCCCTCTTAGCAATCATGAAGTAGTGGGCAGACATTGCATTTTTGTGTGGGAATAAATACTTGCTCTGGCTGTTTTCCTCCTAAATAATCAAACCTACCCACCAGATTGTATTTGGAAGCACTTAGTGATGTGACATGCTCCGTTTTAACTGTTCAGGGAGATGACTGAAAGTTTTAAGATGAGACAACATGAATCATAGTCTTGAGCGGCTGTTCACTTTTGTGATTGACTTGCCTCCTTCCTACGTTCCTTTTAGTCACCCTGGGAATCGCTGGAGCTGTTCTGTGCAGGAGGAGGCATCGCTGAGATTTCCCCCTGCAGCAATGGACTTGGATAAACAGTCCGTGTGGGGATCCCTGAAACAGAAGACCCGACCGTTCCTGCGGAACCTGAGTGTGAGGAAGACGAAGAAGAGGTCTGTCAAGATGCTGGAGAGGAAGGGCCACTCCTTGGACCGCTGTCTCAGCGTGTCAGTGCCCGACATGCTGGAGGTGGAGACTCTCATGGAAGAAGAAGAAGACGAAGAAGAGGAGACGACGTACTCGAGCGCTCAGGTGCCATTGAGCAGCTCCCCCAGGAGCTTTTCCAGGTCTGTGGTGTCCCTGAGGAGCAGGAACACCTCGGTGAGGGCAGCAGGAGAGGACTGGCTGTGGGCGTCGCAGCAGGGGACACGCACGGAGGTGACAGTCACCGCCCCGGACACGCACACTGGGGGCACTCACCTGCTGTCCTCACGAGGAGCCGAGGCTGTGGGCAGCCCCGTGTCCCAGGCGGGGAGGAAACCCAGTGAGGATCTCCTGGACCTGCTGCAGAGCTCCCGCCTGAGCGCCGCGCTGAGCGACGAGAGCACAGAGGTGGGTGCTGGAGCAGCAGCGAGGCTCTGTGGGGCCTCCTGTGGGCTGCTGGTGCTTCTCCCTGATTTTTTGGGGGTTATAAAGGGATGGAGGATTCAACCAAAGCCAGGTTGGACAGGGCTCTGAGCAGCCTGGTGTAGTGGGAGGTGTCCCTGCCCATGAAATGAGATGAATTGTAAGATCCTTTCCCACCCGAACCATTCTCTGAGGAGGGGCCTCTGTTCAAGGAATGAATGAGCAATACAAATAAGCCTAAACTTTACATGATACACACATTATTCAAGACTAATTCAGCTATTCTTCCTGTCAGTTCGGGGCTGCAAGTAACACTGCTCCGATTTTTTTCGTTCTTTTATTCTCCTATTATTTGTAATGATACTTCAGATTTTTCACATTTGTTGGAACTGCTTGATTAAATCAAAAGTTGTTGCAGTTCTTTGAGCTCTGAAATGAGATGCTGATGCATTTGCTTTTTAGTTAATATAGTTACCAGGATTGCTGTGTAGCACAGTCAATTTGCCATCCACCCACTCAGGGCTCTGGTGAAGGCAATAGGTGAAAGATGGCTGAGGGAGGTGAACTCTGCCTGTACCTGGAATTAACCAAAACAAGCACGTGAAAGGGAGCAGAACATGTACCATCATTCTCATGACTGTTTTTTGGAGTTTTGTAGTGATGATTTAAACAGGTGAAAAACTAAAGTGTTTTCTCTGTACGCCCTGTCTCATCCCCCTTTCCTTCCCCTCTGCCTCTGTGGTTGTTACCTGTGTCTGGACATAAGGTCCCATGCACAGGAGGATCAGAGACCAACGTTGTCATGAAACTAATTCCTGCCTGGCCTGAGCAAATTAGGAACCCCGAGGAGCTGTATGATAGCTTCATTATATAGACAGCAGGTGAAGATTGTGGCTGCAGGACACACTTCAGGCAAAATTTATTTTATATTTTGTGGAAGTATGTCTGCTCTTATTGAGATCTCTATGGGAAAGCTACGTTTTGAACTTTCTGAGGCCTTTTTCTCGTTGCCTGATTGTTGCACTTGTGGGAGCTGCCTCTGTAGTCATCCAAGATGCAAAAATGGGAATCAAGCGTTTTTATTTCAAGTCCTCCCATGGGAATGGGGATTTCACAGGTTAAATGGTTTTTAACTTCACGATTAAAAGGATGATTAGCTCTGGTATAGGAAAAATGGTCCTTTCTGATATAAACCTCTTGTTTTGCATCTCAAAGGTCTGTGTATTCCTAGCAAATGGGTGTTGTCTCCCGCTCTGTTGTGATGCAAAGTGTCAGGCTGGTAGTTAGTGACCATCACTTGCGGTTTAGTGATACTAAATTGTTCACAAATTGGTTTCATCTTGCTGGAGTGTTCATTGTTTCGAGGGGTACCTAAGGAAAGCAACTGAAATAGTGCTGTGTTTCTCTGCTCAAACATTACTCAAAAGTTGTAGCACCTCACTAGGTATATGGTAAATATGTACTCTCATTATTTTAGAAGTTCGAGGTTGTTTTAACAGTAGTGGCAATTTTTTCCTGCTGTTGTATGCCAGAAACCCTAATCTAAAATCTACCTCAGCTCGATGAAGTTAATACTAAGTCCTGCTTTGATTTTGGGCAAACTGAGAGTTCTAGGAGAATGAAGTACCTGTATAGTGATGAAATAGCTTAACCTCAAGTCAAGTTTCATCCAGATGCACAGTCTGAGTCTGGCTTATTTTCTGTAGCACTTACATCTTTCCCGAAATAAGTATTTCTATATTTGTTAGTGTCTGTAAATCATTCAGTGTTTATTTGTATGGCAAATAATCTCTCTGTGTGAGATGATTTGCTTCCTTACCGTTATCTGCCTCCAGTGCAACTTATAAAAATCTTTTTCCTCGAAAATAAAAGGAGAGCGCGAAGCAGAGGGAAGTAGAAATGAATGAGGAGTATTGAGCAAATTTAATTATACTGAATCTGGTGAAAAACAAATTCAATATTGGAAGGAGTCCATGGCAGGGAGGTTTGAACTAAATGATCTTTAAAGGCGCTTCCAACCAAAACCTCAATATTCTATGATTCTATGACAGCTTCAGTTTTCAGTTTCATTTCTGCTTAATTGAACAGGTACCGGATTTGTGGTGTGTGTGCCTCGGATGGGAATAGTTTGTTACAGAGGTTTTTGGTCCCTGAATGCTGGGTGGGGCTGCCCTGAGGAGCACAAGAGTTCACATTGTTCTTGTGTGAGCATCACTCTCTGCCCAGGGAGGTAAATCAAGAAGGAAGGCAGATCCCCAAAACAAAACAAACTAAAAAAAGCAGAAATATAGGTTGAGCTTCTTCTCCCCCTGATTTGCTTATCACATGCCACCTCCTCATTTCCTGGTTATCTTTGGCCACCTGATATCGTGAGATGCTCCCCAGGCCTCGTGGGTGAGATCAGCTTGCAGTTTTGCTATACTTGTGGTTTTCATATTTGTCTGAGCCCTCCTGCAGAGCTGTGGGTGCTCAGCACAGCCCATCCCCGCCGAGGCTCTGCCCACAGGCGTCATTTTTCCATTTGTCGAGACATTTGCTCTCTGTTCCCCATTGCACCCAGCTAGGCAAGCCTGCAGAAGCAAGTGAAGTTGTGTTGAATGAATCCCTGCGTGATTCATGGAAGAAGAAGAAGTAGAAGAGATGACGGATAAAGGGTTCCTGTAATGCCATTTTTTGTTGCCATTGCGTTTTGTCCATGGCCACTTGTCATTGCTGAGGTGCTCTGATATCTCTTTATCTCCTTGCCAACACTTCGCAGTGAGTCACTGGCAACCCAGAGCCTTGTCCTGTGGCTGATGCACTCAGTGGTCATGTATTTTGAATAATTCTTCTGCAGAAAACAAGGGGAGGCAGAGGTGGGAACGCTTGTCAAGAAGAACTTCCAATTTATGTATATTTATACATCTGCTCTTGCTTGATTTGTTTTGATGCAGATACATTTGGGGCTTTGACCCGCTGGATTGTGCCCACTTTTGTTTGACACTTCTTGTCACCGATAAAATCAAGGTTTCACGACCATGTTTTCACCAAGATTTTTATCTATAGTCCCTGATCTCGTAGTTAGCTACCTAGAATAACAGTAATTTATATTATGTGGAGCTAAAATTAAACACCCAGGTTTTTCTAGTTAAAATTGTAATTGTTCAGTATCTGTGAGTGTAATGCAAGTAAACGAAATACAGAATAAAGAAAAAATCATATTTTTGAGAGTAATTTTTTTTATAAATGATATTGAGCTAGCCAAGACAATACTTTTAAAATTATTATAATTTCAATGCAGTTCTTTGATCCTGTGTTTGTGCCATGTAAAACAAGCTGTAAAGAGAAACCGTTACCATTGCCAATGATGGTGCCTGAAGGAGATTCCTGTGAAGCCAGAGACTCCAAGAAACACTAAATTTAATGCACATGAGTGAGATTTTATGCATACTAGTCAGAAAATTCAAAGTTAGGGTTCCCCTAGCAGCTGTAACTCAGCTCCATTGTGTGAGAAAATTCTTCTGGTGCTCTTTATGATGATAATTTTTCCACTTTTAATGTGTTTTTGCAAGGTGGCCAAGTTACGATTACTGTGGGAACCATAAAGTTAGATTTTGTCTGTCCTGCAAGGGAAATCTTACTTGCAATGCTGGATTACTGTACTTCCTGATATGTAATATATATACTTGCGGGAGGAGGAGGAAGAGAATTACTCAAAGGGTATTTATGTTTATTTCAGCATGTCGATACAGCTAAGACTTATGTACTTTGGTGCAGGAGCTGGTTGACTTTTCAATGTTTCTGTAGGGTTGCACACAATGCTGCTCTCGTCTGAGAGACTGGGATGTTACCACACTGCACATGAAAACACTTTCTCATGAGGATCGAATTCCACCTTGTGTGTGTTTCTGCAGACGGAGAAATGAGGATCTTTAGCATAAATCTTTGTGTTTGAATGGGCTGTGATTGCCCTGCATCAGACCAGAAGAGTTTCCCAGGCACGTAGGTGCTCTTCAAGCTTAAATGATGGTCATGGGCTGTTGGAGCAGCCAAAAGAGCATCAGAAGTGTCCTGGCTGATGAATCACTTAGACAAGTAGCCTCAAGTTTTTGGATTAATCAGTATTTAGGAAGAAATGTTTGACTTCCTCTCCTATAGACAAAAAATCCTTTGGCTCTTCCAATTACTGCAGGAAGGTGGGGGCAGTACATGTTCTTTGTATTTTTTTTTCTCCTTTGTCGTGGTTTAACCCACCAGGCAGCTAAATATGACACAGCTTCTCACTTACTCCTTGCTCACTGGGAGCCATCATATGCAGGAGAGAATCGGGATTAAAAGGTAAAATTTGTGGGTTGAGATAAAGACAGGAAAGAACAGAAAAGGAAGTATTTATTAAAGTACTATTAAAAGAAGGTAATTATTGCAATAATGTTTTATGTATTATTAACATAAAAGTATAAAAAGCTAATTACATTTATTATATTTTTATATAATTAAAAATAATTAATATTTGAATAGAATATTTTATAAAATATTCTATCAAATAAAATATTTTTATTTTATAAAAATGATACAACAGTTAAAATATTCAAAACAAGTGGTGCACAGTGCAGTTGTTATCACCTGCTGACTTATGCCCAGCCAGTTCCTCAGCAGAGGGACAGTACTTGTCCAGCAACAACTAAAAACATCAATGTGTTATCAATATTGTTCTCACCATAAATCCAAAACAAAACGCTGTACCAACTACTGGAAGGAAAATTAATTCATCCAAAAAAGGACACCTTTCCCTTCCATAATTTCTTTTCCTCTGAACTTTTTTATTTAAACTCAAACAAAAAACACACACACAAAAAAATCAATTCCAAACACCAAACCGAGTAAAAAAAAAAATCTATTTAAAAACCCTTTAAGTGGAACTTGGTTTTTGAATGGTGAAGGAGAAGTTGTGGTCAGTGAGAGCAGCCAGCCACCAGACACAACAACCTGCAGAAATCAGGAGAGTTTGTGATAAGGACCTTCAGCACCCAGTGCTGGGAAGGAGAAGAAGAAATTTATTCCTAGCTGGTAGCAGGCACTTATTTTTCCTGGATTAAGCTCAAGAGACTAAGTGTAGTTACTGTAAAACAGGAAAAAAATTTAAATTATCTATATGCATAAGTAAGAGCATTTCATTCATTACATGTATTGTGAGTAATTTCTTGACTGATGCTAGGAGCATTTTCTTTCCTGTATTGTTGTCTAATTCATTGTATCTTTTGTTTTATAGTTCCCATCTGGAGAAATGGATTTTGACTCTTCCCTATCATCTCAAAATTTTGATGACCAAGTGGTAAGTCCTGTCATTTTGAAGCTTGATCAGCAGCACAACTTATTTTAGCTTTAGGTTCTTTGCTTCTTACAAATTTAAGAACTCATCAGGTGAAGAAGCCATCTAGAGATTTGCCCAGCGTGGGTTTTGCTTTTTCCTTTTCTTTGTGGGGATTTTGTGTGTTTACGGGAGGTTTTGTGTTTTTGTTGTTGTTTGGGATTTTAGTAGTTTGAAGTGGTTGCTGATGTTTTGAATAGACCCAAACATTCTGGATTTTTTGAAGTACTCTGTAATATCAATATTGTACTGGTAACTGATGAGAGCATCAGCATAAACACTCAAATAACAGCGTAGGAACAAACTGGACTAAAGCAAATACAGCGAATAGCACCACTGTGGGCTTTGACAGACAGCAAAATCAGTTTTAGGGCAGTATGAAAAGGCGCTGGCAGTTCTGCCATGTTATTCTCATGTAAAGCATGTTGGCTTTGTGGAAACATGCAAACTTCACTTTGCCTCTGATAATTCCTCAAGTGCTGTCCAGAGCTGTTTTCACCGAGTGCTGTGGCTGGAGGATGATGCTGAGCTGTGTAACCCTGTGGCAGCAGATCTGATGAGCAAAAATCCTCTCGAGTTTGCTTCTGCTAAAGCTCCCAGCCAGCACTGGCTGCCACTGGGCTCCTCTCTTTTGGAGCTGCATGAAGAAATGCTGCTGTCTCCTCTCAGTAGCTGTGTGAAACGTGTTCTACCCCCTGAGGTTGTCAGATGGATGCAAAGGACTCCGTGATCTTTAGGGGTCTCTGCCAGCTTGAGGGATGCTCTGAATGCACAAGAAACAGCTCAGAAAAAAAAATGTGCTGATAAGCTGATAGTATTTGGAAAACCTGTGCATACATTTGTGATTGTTTTATCACCACTCATTTTCAGGTAAAACCCTTGCTTTGTTGAACATACTTGATGCTGATACTTAGCTACTTGCACAGTGAAGTAAAGCCTGGGAAAGAAATATTTTTTCTTTTCCCTCTTTTTTCTTTTTTTTCTTTTTTTTTTTTTTTCTTTTTTTTTTCCCTTTTTTTCCCTTTCTGTAAAAGATTGCCCTAAAGGAAGGGGCAGAACTTTTTCCTCTGCAGCAGTGGGAGCGCACCTGCCTCATTTATGATCTGCTTCAAGAGGTGTGTGACTGATTCCTTTGTTCTCCTTAGGCTCTGGAGGAAGCAAACGACTGCCTGAGTGACCTGCCCAGCCCCTTTGCCTACCTGCTGACCATCCACCTGAAGGAAGGCAGGAACCTGGTTATCAGGGATCGCTGTGGTGAGCCCCACCTTTCCTCTGGCTTCCTTTAGAATTCACACAGCTCTCCTTTATCTCTGATCTCAGTTTGGCAGCGAGCTGGATGCTTATCTGCAGTGCAGCAAGTCATGGACTCGTGTGTCTCCTCCAGGTCAGGTTTTATCCTCTCTGGATACACAGGGGAGAGAGCTGCCCTCTGCTTGCTGCTCCTGCTCCTGCCTGTGCAGCTGCAAAGCTCCTTCCTGGCTGCCCTCAGCACCTCTACCCATTCAGGAACTGCAAGAAATTCCATTTGAGCTTAAAAAGAAAACCAAAACAAAGAATAATTGGAGATTTATTAAATGAGCTGCTCTTAGGAGCGCTTTTGGGGTTATCTGCAAAGGTGTTAATAAAAGGGGGAAACCACAGGAGCAGGGCTGTAAGCCAAAAATCCTCTCTAACCTGGGGTGTGTCTGAACAATGACAGCATGCTAAAAACCCCAAACCCAACCTCAGATGACGTACCAAATAAATTGCAAAATATTTGGGGAATTCCTGGAAAAGAGGTGTAAAAATGCCTGCCCTCAACCTGGCTTTTCTTCAGGCTGTTGAAAGAGGGAGGAAAAATGCTGATAAGCAGCCAGTCACTTGCTGTGGAGGGAAGAGCTGTCCTGCCAGAGGCTCTGTGCAGGCTCTGGGACTCTGAGACAGCAGCTGTGTCAGGACCTTCCCTCTGAACCTGTCAGAGAGCTCTTCCATATGTCCAGTCATGATTTGATATTTTTTTTCTTGCATGTGGAAACAGTTCTGGTAGTTTTGTCTTGCAAAATGTCTGAGCAGTTTCTTTTGAGGCGAAGCCATGAGGTTTGTTCATTCGGTTTTAAACAAAATAAGCTTGCACAGCCTAAAGGCCTGTGAAGGTTTGCACCTGGAGGGACCTGTCTGATTCGGCTTCTCCCACGAGGTGCTCCTTGGGATTTCTGTTATCTGCTATCTCAGACAATTTTTTCCATGCTGGATTTTTATGGCTTCACAAAACAGTAACTTTTGGTTGAGTGTATGCTTGTTTTTCCTACCAGCTTTTGGAAGAAGTGAACCAGTACTTAGATTAAGATCTTTACTGGTTATACAGAAGCTTGTATTTCCTAACAGTGTAGCAGTTCATCAGATTTTACTAGCAGGCTGCACAAGTCAGGACACATCCAACTGCTCCTATGAAAAAGCTAGAAATGAGCAATTCCAGCAGAGCAGTATTTGTAGAGAAGACAGAGCATACTTTGCTCTAGGCTGTGTTTTGTTGTGTAAGAAAGCAAATGCTTGTCTTTGTGAAGCATTGGACAGCAGAGCGAAACAACATAAGGGGAGAAAAAAATCCCTTTTGATGAGTCTCTGTTGCTTTGTGGCAAATGACCTCTCATTTCGTAAACTGAGTAAGTGAGGTGATGGCTTCCTTCAGTAAAACTGCTGCTTTTTATTGCACAGGCAGCAGGAGGGGAGAAAACAGTGACTTAATGATTATTCATCAGTCACCACCATGCTGCAGTGGTGGCTTCTTAAAAAAAAAAAAAAAGCCTGCTGTGGATGCCCATCATTACAGGCCTCTGCTGTCACTCTGGTTATGTGACATCTTTGTGTGATGCTGGGGCTTGACCTGCAACCACTGGGCTTCCTCAGTGTGCCTTTGAGAGTGGGAGGTTGTCAGCTCTGCTCATCTCTTCAGAGTGAGAAAGCCTCAGAGAGAACTTGTGGGCTGGGAGTGTGTGATTTCCCTCCTCTCCCCCCCGCCCTGGTGCTGCTTAGAGCTGCTGTGCTGGGCTGTATCAGTGTGCTCTGAATAATTTGAATTTAGCAAAATATTCACCACAGACTGAGCGGAGAGTTCATGCCTCAGCATCTGTAGCCTAAATAAGCTTTGACATAAGTATTGTAATTTCCCTAAATTTTAATTTTCAGTTATTATGCGATCAGCGATTTATCTGGAAAAAAATCTCAAAGCAGTCATCAAACCCATCAGTTTACTTTTTTTTGAGCGAGTTTCTTTACTTAAAGGTAAAGAAAATGGTATTTAAGTGTGGTGTCCTGCCTTCTTCTCACATTTGCACTTTTCCCCTTAATTTCATTTTACAGCAGTTGAAATAGCTCAGGCTTAGGGGCTGCAGTGTGGGTGGGTGATGCCCTCTCCTGGCAGCTGAGTAAAGTCTCCTGTGCTCCTGTTCAGTCTGCTGCTGCCTCTGTTTTGTCCCCGTGTAAAAAGTATTCATCTGTGTATATATATAAAAATAAATCTAAGGTGTGTTACCAAGGAGAAATATTTAATGACATTAAAAACAGCTGTTGCTAAAAAAAATATCCTAGCACTACTCTTCAAATTCACAGGTTTGTCCCTGAACTTATTCATTATATGCTTAACAGTTATTAATTAGAAAATAACAACGCTTGGCCAAGTAAAAGTGAACAGGAATTCTACTTAGAACTGCAGGCTGTAGGACCTCTAAGAATTCATTTTTTACCAGCTTCCCCAGTATTTTTTTCAGACTCTTTGCCTCACTATGTACTGCTCTTTCCAGGATATGTTCCCTTTGGTATGATATAAATTCCTCCTTCACTTTACCAGATTTTTATTACATTTTTTCCCTCTTCATAGTGTTAATCCTGTTAACATCTGCTCTTTCCTATTTTTTCCTTCCTTTTTTATTCCTTGCATTGCTTTTTATTTGTCTCTTGTGTCTCTCCAGTCCCTGACTTTCTGCAGCTCCTCTCCTTGTACTGCTCTCTTTAGAGAGGGTGCATCAGCCCAGGAGACTGGTTTAGATGCATGTGCTTTTCCTAAATTGCACAACAATGCAGAAAAGAAAAATAAATCAGAGTTTCAGTGTTTTCTTCTCCTCTTTTATGTACTTTTTGAGGGATAAGTAAAAGAAAAAGCTTCTGTACAGCAACACCCAATAAGTGTGCCCCAGCCAGGAAATCCAAGTGCTTCTAGAGCAGGATCTTGATTCTGGTGGAAAGCAGAGGTGCTCCAAAAAACCGTGTTTTGGGTTAAAATCAGTGTCCTGTCTAGGGATGCAGCATGAGAGAGGTGTTACCTGTTGATCATCAGCTTGCTTGGAGCCTGATTTACTTGCTTACAGTCTCACCCAGTCACAATAGAAACTTCCTAAGCAGACGTTAAATTTCACTTGTTACCTGTGTGCACCTTTGGGGCCAATGTTGGGCAGTGCACGGGTCCTACATTTACAGTTCTTGTAGGGGATGAGCCAAACATTGGAGGTTATGGGTCTCTGTGTGTACATACACAGCACCAGAAGTTGGATTTTCATGTGGTTTTTGTGGTATTACTGTTACTAGATGTGTTTCAGTGTTGGCAAGGAGTTTGTGTCCATGTAATTTTAATACTGCAGGTAGTAAGAAAGCAGAAATGTATTTATTTTTGATTACAAATCTATGAGGCACTGTAGCAGCTTGGCAGAACAGAGAGATGATATCTCATCTGGCTTTAAAAAAAATCACTTGTGCTCTAAGTGTTTGCGTCTTGTCACACCGTTTGTGGTTTTATGGCCTTGTTGGCTCTTGTTTTGTGAAGCTCAGCTTCATGCTTTGAGCTGGGAGAGGCTGGAGTCCATTTTCACCTTCCCAGGTCAGGGTGATGCCTCCTGGTTGTTTGAGTCAGCCCAAAGAAATCTCAGAGGTCCTGCTGCCTTTTGGCACTGGGATGCTCTGACTGCACGTTGCTCCACCCTTGCAGAGCAGTGAACAAAGTGATGCCACAGCTGTAAGGGAGGGCTGCCTGCCTTCAGGTGGCAAACCCAACTCTGCTGCTGTAAGAATAAACAGAAACTGGGTTTTGCGTGCCTGTGAGGGTGAGAAGCCCCTCCCATTTCTCAATCCTGTGCTTTAAAGTTCATTTCTCATCTGTTAAACAGTGTAGTTACAAGAAACACCGTTCTTGGATGTGGCTGTGGTTGGTGTGTTTTTTCTTTTTCTTTCCCCTTTAACCACGTTGTTCCAGCCTGAACTTTGTGTGTGTCTCTTTCCCACCCGGTTTTGTGTTTTGTAGATCTTTTACAGGACCTTTGTGCCCTGTCTCTGTTTCTTCCTTTCAGGTTTTATTTGTTTCCTGTTGCTTCACCTTGGTTTTCCTCTCATTTCTTTCCTCTCACGATAGAGGTGAGCATGCAAAGGGAGCAAGGGGAGGTGCAGGAGTACAGAAGATGCAACACCTGGATGGGTGTATCCTGCTTTCCTTGTCCTCAGCACATCACCCTCTGCTCTCACATCCCACAGCCCCCACTGCCAGAGGGTCCTGGGGGGCTCCCTGCCTGCTGTGCCAGAGATCAGCCTTCCCAGGGACAAAATAAAAGGAGAGAAAGGTTGTAGAATAACATAACATACGCTTCTAACTTAGAGCAGAAGTGAGCCTGCAGGAACCCACCACTCCTAGCTCTGGGTTATGCAGAAGTTAGACCTTGGTGATCCCGGTGGGTTTTGCCAGCTCAGGGTGTTTTATCATTGTGTGATTCACTGCCTGGGTCTGTGCTGATACCAGAGTGCCAGAGGAAGGGATGTGTGTGTGCTGTGCTGGGTGTTTGTCAGCTTAGAGCAAGTAATTGTTTGGAAAGCAAATGCTCAGAGCAATTAGGCTGAATCGCTCTCTGCAAACACGCTGATTAATTTAGACTTTCTCTGTTTTCAGGGTATCTGCAATTAGATCATTAGGCCTTCAGATTTATTAATTATTGCCATGTATTAGGCAACTTTTCACACTTCCTTTTGAAAGGCGTAATCATGGCTAATTTACAGATGCTGAGAGTTTGAATCGTTGGGGTGTTTTCTGGATGCCATGTGGCTCTGTGAGCAAGGGCTGGTGCTCAGAGTGTCTGTCTGTGTCAGGCACAGTTTCTGGAAGTGCAAAGTGTGTGCCTGAAACTTTGCCCTTGTGCACATTGATCCCTGCGAGCATCCTGCCTGCACTGCTGTGGGAAAGGAATGCACTGAGACAGGAACATCAGAACAACAGGAGGAGTTCAAACAAAAGCAATTTATGTGTCTGGAGAAGTTCAAACAAAAGCAATATCTATGTCTTCCCATCCTTGTAATGTTAAATTAGGAAATGTAGGAATGAGAGCATAGGAAGAGAATAAATACCTGTGACTCTTCTTGTGTCAGAATTGTAGTTTAGCAAACAGGTTTCTTAAAATGTTCTGGCTCCAAAAGTTGTCAGAGCTGAGTCTTGGGGGGCACCTGCCTGCATTAACAGCTCACACTGCATCTTTCTGGGACCTTGTAAGAAGATTTTATTAGGATGAAGGCTCAGAATACAAGAAACAACACTGAGTTGGGGTTGTTTAGCATGCAGAAGAGAAAGCTCCGGGGAGATCTTGGAGCCTCTGCCAGGGCATAAAGCAGTGTTCAGTTGGACTAATTCTTATCAAATACAATTCTGTGCTTTACATATCCCTAATGGATGTCACATGGCATTTTGGTAGGTTTTTCTGAGTTTCATTACAATTTTTTTTTTTTTTGGTGTTTCTGAAGTGTCTTGTATTGAAAGTGCTATATCTGCATTTTTCATTCTATTAATGTTACGTCCAGGTATTTTTTTGTCCACCATCACCCTCCCTTAAACTGTAGATTTGCACACTTTCTTCACACTTCTCTGGTCCTTTCAGTTTATTGAGTTTTTTGTGGTGCTGGTTTTTTTTTGAGGTTTGTGTGTATTTTTTTTTTCCTGGTTGGTTTTATTTTCCCCTGGAACCTATTGGGACTGCTTGTTTCCACGGAATGTTTCATTTCCATCTGGCCATGTAAAACTAGCTAGGCACAAAACTTTCCAAAATCACCTGAATTTCCTGCCAGCAGAATACTTTTTTTTCCCCTGATTTCCCCTTTAAGCCTTGATCTCGCCTGTTTCACTACAAGGATGTAGTGGTTTTCCACTTAAAAAGAAAAATGTGTGTTCCATTTTAGAATGTCTTTTACTCCTTGTCGTAAATAACTCCAGTGATTCTATTTCTAGGAAGATTTTCAGATACTTATTCTTTACATGCATATAAAATAAATCCTTAATTTCCTTCTTCAGATTAAAATTTACTTCTTTAACCAAAACCTAAGATGGTCTAGGTTATATTTCCCACTGCTCTTTGATTTTTTCAAGATTTTTAAGGCAATTTGGTGGTCGTTTTTATTTATTTATTTATGGAATGAGACTTGTTTCATATGCTACATTTCCAGTAAGTTTGCTCCCATAAAACAGTGTGTGGCTTGAAATTATATTGGGTCTTCTGGGTTTGTTGGGTTATTTTTTTTCCTCATTCCGAAGCAGTGGATGTGATCCATCTCTCGGTAGCTGCTAGAGGGCAGCAGTATCCATTTAAAAACACCCTTAACAGTTTTTTGGGCTACTAAACCCTCTCCTGCTCCTCTCTCCTAGCAACTTTTTTGCTCACTGAAACTTTCTCAGGTTTTAGGTGATGCCTGGTCTGCCTGCACTTGTTCCTTTTTAGTGTTAGTGGAAGAAATTAGAAGTGAAATTGGTATTATGCAAAGGAATTGGAAAATGTAAAAGGGAGCATTGTTGCTGAGGTGAATGTTCTTTCTCTCATGGGGAAAGAGGCCTAGCTGATTGAATGATTTTTCTTTTTTTTTTAAGAGGTCAACCTTCCTTTTTACTCTTACTTGGTTTGCTTTAGGCTGAGAAGTAGATTATTTTGGCCTTTTTTAAATATTTTACTGTGTGGGAACCTACTTGTTTTACTGCACAATATACAAATTAACCTCAAAGCACCTTGCTTTTCCCACCAGAGAGAAATTTTGGGGGGCAAAATTCTCAACTGGCTTTAACAATAATCGATTCCCCTGCTTATACTGCTACAGCTGATGTGAGTGAGACCTTGCTTTCAGAAGAGGCAGCATGCACGTGCTTAAAAGTTGTTGATTCAGTTGCCTTCACTAGGAAATGGATGCTAAAAAGCTTTTTTTTTTTTTTTTTTTTAATTGGTCTGGCTTCTTCAGAAAATTATCCATTTCTGTCACAGTTAAAAGAAGATTATAAACAAAAAAATCCTTTTTTTTAGACTAGTTCATCTCTAACATCACCAGGCTCTTTTCAAAAAAAGTTATGTTTTTCTGCCGAGATTGTAGATTGTCTCTTATAAATAGCTTTTAATAGACCCAGACATCTTTCTGAGCTTGAATTCAGAAGGCTTCAAGCCCTGAATTCAAATGCAGTCAGTAATCTGCAGTCTGCACTGTTCATCCCGTCAGGACAGGTTTGCCCACCTGGCTTATTCCTCATTCCCTGTCAACTGTTTTGGTCACCTGGATGCACTCTGGGGTGTCTTAGAGGAAACCAGAACCAGACACAATGAGCAGGGAGCTTCGCCAGCACCTCAGGAGTGACCCGGGCCAGGCCCTGGGGGCTGTGGCGCCACGTCCATCCCTGACATTTCTCCACCCAGGCCAGTGACTGCCACCAACCCCCAGGTGCTCTGTGTCCCACCACCCAGGTGACAATCCAGCTGCTGGGTGGCACGGAGGCACCACCCCGTTGTTTGTAGGACGCGGTGGCCGCGCTCCCTGTCCCCCACCCGCCTAGTTGAGATGTCACCCCCGTGACAGCCCGACAGCCGAGCACCACAGGACCCCCCACCCTACCCCACCACAATCATTTTCCCTCACAATTAACACCGGTGCTAACTTGACACCTTTCCCTTGTTGGGGTATTTCTGTGAGCCGCCCTCTCGCCGTTAATTCGCGGCATTAATATTTTCCGCGGCGCGGGTGCCGCCGCTCACCCGTGAAGCCTCTGGAACATTATGGAGCTGTCAAGACAGCGAGGGATTACCCAGGCTGCCTTGCTGGAGTAAGTGACACCACTGAGGCCCCGCTTTGAGATGTTTATTTTGAGAGTAAGCTGACAAGCATGAAGGCCTGATCCCAGAGTGGCAATCGTATTTAATTAAGGGCCTCTTTTTATAATGGCTTCCCCCCCCAACACCTTTTTTTTTTTAGTGTACAGTATTTTTTTATGTAAACAAAATGCATATCCCTTTTATATATATCCCTTTTATATATATCCCTTTTATATATATCCCTTTTATATATATCCCTTTTATATATATCCCTTTTATATATATCCCTTTTATATATATCCCTTTTATATATATCCCTTTTATATATATCCCTTTAATATATATCCCTTTAATATATATCCCTTTAATATATATCCCTTTAATATATATTCCTTTATGTACAATCTTTGTATACATTTGTGTGTTTCTATATATAAATACGTGTAAATGTAAAGGAAAGGTTTATTACAAATAAATACATGAGAACGATGGCTAAAGCCTGGCTCATGTGAGCATTGCTGGGCAGCCTTTCCTTCCCCCCCCAAACTTTTATTTTCCTTTACTGTATGACAACGTGGAAAGCTTTTCGGAGCAATGATGCAGTTCGGAGGGTTACTTAGCTGTAGTCTTCCTGCTTCCCACCCTCAGAGAAAGGGCTTGGAGTTTTCTGCTTGTTGGTATTGAACTTGCTGGCTGTTTGCTTTGATTCTGTATCTTCTATTTTTCTGTCTCTTTTCAGGTTTTGCCCTCTTTCATGGGTTTTCTGTGCCAAAAGCAGATGAGTTATAGCCATAAACCACCTGCCTCCATCGTCTCTTCGTGCTTCCATTTCATCACTTGCTTTCCTTGTCTTGGCCAGTTGCTATCTCATGCACGGAATAGGTTGTGGACATTATTACTATTCTTACTTTTAATTATGCAGTTTTGTCCAGCTTACTCTGTAAATGAAAGTCAGGGGATTTTTAACCTTTTTTTGGTATTTTAAAATCTCTTTGAAGTGACACCAAAGAGCTCAGTGCTGTTATTTCTTAATTCTGCATCTTCCGAGGGCTGCTGCCCCCCACACTGTGGGGCTATGATCTGTCTGTGCGTTCCCACTCCTGGAAATTGTGCTGGCTTTAAGCTGGATGCTTTGTATATGAATATAATCGTAGTTCTGAGAAATTTTTAGGGAAAGGTCTAGTCCTAACCCACTGGGAACAATGAGAAGCTGCCCTCCGACTTTCCTGGCTTTGGATCAGGCCCTTTACTATTATTCTCTCTTAGAGAAGAAGAAAAAGGGGGAAAAAAAAATTCTATTTAAGAAGTCTGCAGCTGTTTTTTTTTTTTTTTTTTACAAAAAATATATTTTTTTAACAATTATTATTCAGGAAAAGGATCAGCTGCAGACTGTATTTGAAAGCCAACAGTATTTTCCTTCTGTGAATGAAACACGCTTTATGTGTGGGATGGACCAGGTTCTATAACTCTTCCCTTTTAAAATTAAAGCAGAATAAAAACTTTCTGTAATTCTTAGCAATATGTCTGTCTCCCAGGAGCACAGTCCTTTACAGTGCTGCATAATTCCAAATAGATGCTTACACATAATTGCTTTTTCTTGAGTTTAGGTCTGTCTTCACATAACACTGATGAGAGCTTTGGATGTTTAAATATGGATTTTTCACATCCTCACAGGTGCACCAAGTCACTGAGTATTGCTCCTAGGCTGGGTTATCCTGGACTGCCATGTGTTTGCTGGGCCAGTGGGAACCAGGGAGGACAGGTTCAGATTATTTCTGACTCTGAGGTCTGCTGTAGAAATGAGTCTTTTCCTCCAGCAGCCCTTGCTGCAGGCTGGGGGGCAGCCAGAACCATCACCTTAGCTGTTACCCTTCTAATGAAATTGAACTGTTAAGAGGGAAGTTTAATTCCAACTATAACGTACAGTACAGAAAATAGTGGATATGACAGGTGAATGGCACCTCGGCTCAGTTAATTGTAGATGCTGCTATATCTCAGTTTGATTTTTCCCCATTATTTGCAGCTTGTGAAGATTTTTTTTTTTTGCAAAGTCAGTATGAATAACTAAATCCACCATCATCTAGTTAAATCCTCCCTGTGTCTTGTTTCCCCCCTTACCTGTTGTCCTGCACTGTGGTTGGTGTTAGTGAAGATGCCACCAGTTTAATATCAATAATTAGAAGTTGATTCCCTCTTCTGTTTTCCTTTGACAGATGCAAGTCTTTCTATTGCTGCCGAGTGGCACGAGCCTCACGCTCTGTCCGTGGACATCTGCTCCATAAAAACAGGGGACATTATTGCCATGGCAAATTGTGCCACTTGGATTAAAAAACGTGTTACCTGGGCAGTGCTTGGTTTTACAGAGTCTGTTCTCTGTGTGGTTTTTATCCTGAGCTGATGAATAACGTCGCTATTTTTTCACTGAAACCTCAAATTGGGTTTTAAGTAAATTGGCAAAGTGACACCAGTGATGAAATCCTGACGGGTATTTTAGCTATTGTTACTGGTTTCCTTGGAGCTCCTATCCCAGGAGTTTACGATGCTTTGGAGTTTGGGTCCTTTGAATATATTCCTAGTCACAGCATCACATTTTCTCTCTTCCACTGTGTCATTAGTTGGCCTGTAAATAGCGCTTCAATGCTGCTTCTATTTGCTCTTTTACCAAATTAAAATTTTAACAGAGTTGTTAAACAACAATTAATGCTCTTTAAGAATAAAACAACAGAGATCAAGCAAACAGTGAAGATTTTTTTTTTGTTGCCTGCTTTCAGTCAACTTTCTGGATCTGTCTGTAGATTTCCTGTAAGAATGAGCAAATTTTATATAGGTAATTAATACATGCATGTATCTGAAAAATAGATAATTACCATTAAGTGTTTTAAATTATTTTATGCAAATATAATTTAAGGTTGTGGAGTTGCATGCAGGCATTATTTTTTAATTATTTATCACAGGTACAAGTGACCCGTACGTGAAGTTTAAACTGAATGGCAAAACCCTCTACAAAAGTAAAGTAGTCTACAAGAACCTCAACCCAGTTTGGGATGAAACTGTTGTGCTGCCCATACAGACCCTCGATCAAAAACTCTGGATCAAGGTAAGTTTTGATCTCAGATTTTTGTAAGACTGGCCAATATTTTTTTAAGCAATTATTTTCAACTTTAGAAACATATTGATTTTTATTCGCTGTAGCAGCACGGCATAAAACACAATTCGGTTTAAGAGCTTCAGCGATTTCAAATTAAAAGGCACATATGTCTTTCCCAGATTTTACTTGCATGTTTTGCTTTCCGTCTGCAAAAACCCAAGTTTGAAATAAAACTCCTTGACTGGATCTGTTTAAAGCTGTGGAGCTGAATTCTGCTCTCTCTCTTTTCTCTCTCCCCGTGCTTGTGCAAACTCAGGGAAACCAGGGGCGGTTTCAGAAGCACGTTTTAGGAGTGTAATTTGGCTGGGGCTGCACAGAATTATTACCTGGGATGCAGCCGTGACAAGTAGCAAAGCCTTTTCTGGTTATGAGGAACGTTACAGTTACCAGAACCACCAGCTACCAGTTGTGAGCACTAATTGCTAAAACATCTGTAAGCAGAAGTACCTGATTTTTGTGCAGCGTTTCATTATGCTGTCGTGTGGAGTATAAAGGAGCAGGCACAATCCATAGCAGCACACATGTCTCTGTTTACATAATATTAAGAAGATACTTTCAAAATGCTGGTTAAATATTTAGCTAAAAATATAAATTAAAGCAGGGAGATGGAAAGTGATCCCTGAATTATATCTAAGCTTTGATCTTTCAAATACGGAATTGAACTGAAAGGGCTTAAAATATCTGTTCTTTCATCGCCTGGGATAAAACTGGCTTATGATGTGAAAATTGGAAATATTTGTCTTATTTTGCCACCAGGTGTACGATCGTGATTTAACCACTTCAGACTTCATGGGTTCGGCATCTGTAGCGCTCACTGAACTTGAACTCAATAGGTAACACTTCATTTAATTAAAGGTTATTTATGCAGCTTAATTGAGAAACGGAAGTAGTGAAATGCTTCTTTTCTGGCTTGGAATTTTTCTATTCTTGAAAACTGATTTTTGATAGGAGAGTGGGGATTTCAGGAGAAATCACTCGAGATAAATCTTCTGCACACATTTTTGTCCGGCGTTACGCACCGGATTCAAACCCAGCCTGGACGGAGCCCAGTTCTGGCACTAAGAATTTCTGTGTGCAGCATTGTTTAGGGAGAGCTACCCCAGGACAATTTATGGAAGAGTGGGAGAAGGTTTGGGACCTGTCCTCAGTCCCATGGGGTCCTTCTCCCTGGGGCTGAGGAGTGTTTTGCCCGGCTGCTGCCAGCGCCCCTTTTCCAGCCTCCCCCCACATCCATCCGTGCCTGCAGCAGCTGCATCTGGCCCTGATTTAGTGCCGAGGCAAGCCCTGTGCCTTTTGTCTGCTGCTGCTGCTGCTTGGGCTCAGTGTGGAGCTGGAAGCCAGGGATTCAAGTTTTAGTTGTTTCTTTTATGCTCCCTTGCTGTGCGATGACTTTTTTAGGGGGAGGAAAATGAGTTCTCCCGTGGCTGTTGTATCTGAATTTCTGGAAGCGTTAATTTGTCCATGAGATAGTGCCACCAGGTAAATACCAGCATTCCTGTTCTCAGCAAGGGAACAGAGTCATGGAGGGGGATTAAAAGCAGGCAGAATAAATATCTCTGGAGTCAAATACAAACCATTAATATTAGAAGATTCACTTGGATGAGTTTCCCCTGTCACTCTTCTGCTCTGTGTAGTGGAGGTAGTAGTAACTTAATTCAGTGTGTACCTGCATATGGAGAGTTATGAGTAGTGAGCAGTGCTGTAGGAACACTGTGCTGCATTATTAAAAGAGGGGTGTATTTTGTCAGAACCAAGAAAGAACTCTCCAGATTTCCCATTTTAACATTTAAACTCAATATTGGGAATTTCAGACAAGAAGCTGAAATTTGCACAGCTCAGCCTGACCTTTAATAATCAACCCGAGTTAACTGGAGTCAATAAATGCACAACTTTTTTTTTTTTTTTTTTTTTTTTTTTTTTTTTTTTTTTTTTCTTTTTTTTGTTGCCTTATAGAACTACTGAACAGGTTTTAAAACTGGAAGATCCCAACAGTTTAGAAGATGACATGGGAGTGATTGTATTAAACTTGAGTCTAGCAGTCAAGCAAGGAGACTTCAAGAGAAATGTAAGTGGCTTAGGAAATCAAATTTAAAGCTGGAATTTGCAGGGGGGAGAAAAGAAGAGCTGGCATAATTTGATTTACTGGGAAATGCCACCTTTATTTTCATCCTCTGAGACTCAATATTGAAATCGAGATAGAGCATAACTTTAAAAAAAATAAGCCCTGTATTTAGCTGGGTTAAAGTTGTGTAGACATTTTTAGCTGGATGCTTCTATCTTGTCACTGTGATGTGCGCTGTGGCAGTGTTCTCTGTGCTCTGGGCATGTGTCCAGTACTGCAATGGGCAGGTTGAAGAAAAGCTATTATATTTCCTTTTTTTTTATATATATATATATATATATATATATATATATATATTATTTTTTTTTAACAACAATGTAAAAACTTATCTACATGAAGCCTAAAAACTGAGCTTGGATGTTAAGACTTAAACTGCCCCAGTCCTGTGGAGGAGCATCAAGCTGAGAGGAGGAGGAGGTTGCTTGTAAAGTCCTGATCTTCCCACTGACAGTTTCTTCACTGAGTTAATTGAACTTGGCTGCTGATGGAGAAGTGTGATGATTGATGATGTCAGAAACCCAGAGAAGCTGGGCAGAAACTGAGGGCACCATAACTGAAGCTGATTAGGTTTTTTTTTAAATTTCATGTCCTGCACATGGCTTTTTTGCTTCTATTTTTTAAAGTTTTCTCCTAGTGTTTTATACGGAGTGTACAGCACACAAATATTGCTGAACTAATCCTGCTCCTGACCAGCAAGGGGTGAATACCCAAGATCAGGCAGTTACTTGGACTGTCTTAAAAACCAGACTTACTTTTAAATATGTGTAATACATTCTAAGAGAAAATATTTCTACAGGTTTTCTGCGGAGTTGAGTATGAAACTTGCTGTTTACAGCACAATTTTGAATTATAGGTATGGAACTCCAGACTGAATGGGATTATTTGTAGAAACATAAATGTTTCAAGGGGTTGGAAAGCAAAATAATGAGAAGCTAATGTGAGATATCTGCTGTTCATTATTTATTTTTCAAATAGATGCCTTTTTGAGAATTGTAAAGACTTAATTAATAACAAGGTAATGATAGAGTTATTTTTACCTCACTGTGTGATTATTTGAAAGCTTAATGGCAATATTTTAGATAATGGTGTATTTATATGTCTATATTATGAGATGGCTTTTATTTGGAATGTGAACTCCCCTCTAACTTGTACAACAGCATTGTTGGCATGTGTTACTGAATTGCAGGAAGGAGTCAAGCAAAAATGTAAAGTTACTTTAGCAAAAAAAGTTAATTTAGTCATAAGAACCTCAGAAATTCCAGGATTTTTAGTAAGGCCTGGGCTAAAGTGGACCTAGCCAGTGAAACAAAGCTTATTGGTTTAAATAGCAGCTTTTGGTACTCTTGGGTGCTTAGTTAACATTCAGAGTGCAGATGATAGAAGAGCTGGTGCACACTGTAATTTTTTTTAAAGACAATGTTTTAAGCCCTCATATTTCAAATGCAGATTGCTCAGCCATTTCCAAAGGAGTCAGAACAGTGAAATAGCTCTGTCCACATTAGCACTTAACAGCAAGATGATTTTTTCCCCCCTTTTTAAATTAGCTTACTGTAGAACCAGATGGCACCAAAAGTATAAGCCATGTTTCTTACTAATGGCTCTGGGTCCCTTCACTTTTTATTCTCAATTACTTTTTTTTTTATTGCCTCTTTTTTGGTGCAATGCAGGTATTTTGAGTTTGTTGATTGTTATGTTCCATGTGGCAGGGAAGGTAGATGGAGATGGAGTTGTAGATTTAGCCCCCTATTTTGTAATAGGCTTTTCTAACTCATTTGACAAGCTGCTGTTTGAATTATTTTACTAAACACTTTCCCCATTTTACTCCTTACCTGTTTCCTTTCCCTGGATTCTCTTTGGTACAATAATTGGGACTCATGAACAGAGATGGTCAAGTCGAAAGAAACGAACTTCATCCAAGGTAATCCACTTTTTTTTTTTCCACTTAAAGAAAATGAAGGTCCCCTCCCAAAATCTGTGCCTTCCTCTGAAACAGGCTAAACAAAGGAAAACTCAGAAGTGTAGAGGCAACCTGTCACAATGTGATGGCTGTGATAACCTCTGCTCTTTTGATTTTCCTATTCATTGTGATGGGAATTTGCTGTTGTTTTCTAATTGTAGGTGCCATGGTATTGTCTAGTGGCAAGTGAACATAAGACCCCACTCACAAAGAGCTGTAGAAAGAGAGACAGATTTTCTGTCCGAAGGAAAGGAGTGTAAATTCAACCAAAATGAAAGGAGCTGTGGAGGGTTTGAGTTGTTTCAGAACACCTGGACAGTGTTGGTGCAGGGGTTGTTGAACGAGGCTCTCCTGGATCCCCGTTTGTCTTTGGGGCTGCCTCTCACCATGGGTGGAATTTTGTGAGGCAGTATTTCTTTTGGTTGCCCCCGTGGGTTTTGAAATTCCTTTTGTTCTTGGGATGGAGGCTGAGCAGGGAGTTTTCATTACCTCCATTGTAACAGGATTTCCAAGATTTGTGTGTTGCCACATGTCTGTATAACTTGCTTCCCTTGGTCTCCTGTAGGATCCCTGCAGGCTTCCATTACTTTTATATTCCTGTATCATTTTTTGCATTAGATTTTAACTTGTTCAGGAAACAGACTGTGGCTTTTTATGTGTTCTGTAAAGCTTTAATTTGCTATTGAGTAAATAACAATGATACAGACACTGCAAGCCCCAGTACCCAGCTTGAGAGCTGTACAGTCTGAGTCTCTGAAAAGCAGAATTTGGCTCTTAAGATGAGTGTGTTCTCATGATATTTTCCCTCTGTAACTATCGGTTTGTGCCTAAATAAATTGAATCATTAACCTCCTCTTGTTTTATTCATTACAACCGTGGTGTGCTGTGTAGAGGAGCCAACCATCTCAGGTATTGTGCCAGCAAGAATGTTTTTGTCAATAGAAGAAGAAGTGCAAAGTACAGCCTTTGGAGCCCTGATTGCAGGGATATTGCAGTGCTTGGAGCAGAGAGCTGCCAGGAATCCCTGAATGCCACTTGGTAGAAAGTGGTGGAATAACTGAAGAGCTCATCACTTTAGTTTTTAACTAAAGCTCTGGAAATTACTGTGCCCTGGCTCGGTTAGTGTTGCTTGATCCCCATCTTTCTCACACAGCTGCTGCTGGATGCTGGTTGGCTTTGGGACATGGGAAAGGGAGTCAGGTTTCTAAACCTGGGTTCTTTTTCTTCAGAATAGTCAAAACTCTGCCTTGGTTGCTGTCACTGGGAGTTTTGAGATGATTTCATTTCCGTTGGTTTAGGGATTTTTTTGTTTGGTTTTTCTTTTTTTGCTTTTACCCAATATCTCATTGCATTTTGTATAGTTTTTTTACATGCATATTTTTGGACCTTTAGCTGTCAGTCCTTCAGCTCTCAAGACTCTGTCTTGTGCCTTAACACCTTTGAAAACAAAAGTAGGAGATGCTGAAGCGTGGTGCTGATTTAGGAGACATAAAAGTATTGTTTAAAAGGAAGAAAAGCTCCAACCCCGTGCTCTGTTCTGTTCCAGTCACTAGAGGGTAGGAGAGCTTCAGCTCTTCCTAGGGAAGACACAGTTCATGCTCCAGTGTGATCTCTAAAGAAAACCTCTGTGACCATCCAAAGGCAGTAAAAAATATTTCCCAGCATGCGCCGGAAAAAATCTGACAAAGCAGTATTTCCTGGTTTATTGATTCTGCTACTGCACTAAAACACCAGTACTGTACATCAATAACCATCTTTAGTTAGGAAACTCTGCTCTGTGGAAGCAGTACTAGCAGTTTGTGGCAGAACATAAAGGCTAGGAAGAAAAATTGTGTGCATGGGGAATATAGGTGTCTAGGGAAGGCACAAGAGGTTAGGGGAGAATAGCCAGAGAGTATGATGGGGTAGAAAACAATGTTGCTGGACGAGATAAAGATACAGGGATAAGGAGGGCAGGGGAAATGGAGAGAGCTCTGTAATGGATACGCAAGCTTGTCTGTTTTTTGGCTCCTGAGCTGACTCTGGTGTGGTGTTGCAGGGGGAAAACACAGTGTACCTTCCATTTGAGCAGCTGAACTGAGACATCTAAATTTCCTCTCTCCAGGTTTAGGCAAATAAAAGTTTTCTATTTGAAATAGTTTTCCTGGATTTTTTTTTTTTTTTAATGTACTGAACTGCAGCTGACCCCTATTGTAATATTTAGCTTTTCCTCTTCTATAAATACAGGGAAAATGACTTATTTTAAGGATGGACAAAATGAATATAACTCTCACAGCTGTTTTTTAATCTGTATTGCCTACATGAAAGAAATCTGATTATCCTCTAATTTGACCATTTTATGTTGTCTTAATGCAGATTTGGCACATCAGTGTCCTAAATGAGTCTTTTCACATTAATCACAAGATTCTTGCTGACTTCCCAAATTTACCCCAAATGTTGATGGCACTGGTACCTGTTGCAGCCCCATGTCAGACTGGCAGCAGGGCTCGTGTGGGCTGTTGTGGATACTGTACTCTCTTCATGTGTGTTCTCTGAGCTCCTTTGCTTTTTGAAGAAAGAGCTGCATTTCAGGCAACACCAAAAACTGTTCCAGCACAAGATTTCCAGCTCAGCTCCAGTAGCCTCATGGTCATTACAGGGAGTATGCAGGAAGGATTCCAGCAACTCAGTATGGTCTTTTAAATCATTTTGGAGCAAGAGCTGTTGAACTGCATGATTTAGGTATCTCTTGATTATTACGCAGTTTATATTTTTCACTGCTGCTGGAAGGGAATCATTGCATATTTGTGCAGATTCCCAAGACATGGGCAGCACATTCAGATCCCTCATTTTTCATGAGAGCTGAGAACAGCATTGTCCTCGGTGGGGGCTGTTTTCAAAAGTGTGGCTTTCTTCTTTTCCTCCTGGAGGGTGACATTGCAAAGGAAAAAGGATGCTGTTGGGCAGCATGAATATATTCACTCATATCTGGGTATTGACAAGCTCTCCCCTCTGTTCTGCCTTCCTTTCTGGGGCACAGAGGGAGTTGGTAGCTCTCAGCTGGGGAGAGCATGCTGATGCTCAGTACCCTTGTTTGTCCCGGGTGGCTTGAGTCTCACCCCGAGTGCCCTGCACGCTATTTCCAGCATTTGCACAGCTGAATAACCTTTAAGTGTTGAACATCCAGAAGGCAGATAAGCAGGTCTGCTTGGGGTGGATTGACCTGCAGCAGTTCAGTCCTGAAACAAAAGCGACGGAATTGCCACCTTGATAGCCTAAGCTGATTGAATAAATTGGCTGAAAGGCTGACCAGACCCCAAAGGCTCCTCGAGCAGGGGAAAATCCCTCACTCTCCTTTCATTTTTATTTTTTTTGTTTTTTGTTTTCCTGTGTGGGCTGTTAGGTTTGATTTTTGTCTGCCTAGTTGTGTTTGGCTCTCTCCCCCAATCCCCCGTGGGCAGCAGGGACAGGGTCACGCATCGTCGTGGTGCCAATCTCGTGTTGGTTCACTTGCCTTTCCCACTGCCCTCTCCTCTTTCCCAAGGGGGAATCTGCCTCTGCAAAATAAAAAAAAAAAAAAAAAAAAAAAAGAAAAGGGTTTCTCTGCCTAATGAGGAGAAGTCCAAAGAGTCCTCCTATTTGTGTGGTGTTGTTGTCTCAAATGGTGAATTACGTGGCCCAGTTTTGACGTTGACCTCTTCACAGGGATTGCAGCAGGCTCTCTGTTGTCCTGTCTCATCCTTTTAAATGAAAGATGGGAGAGATGGGCTCGCTTCACACTTGGCCACCTCGCCGTGTCATTTAAATGTGCAATTTTTCTGCATCTCTTTATTGCTTCAAAAACAAGTTTGAACTTGGGGCATGTATGTGTGTGTGTCAGGAAGAGAGACAGATTTGAAAGCAGCCCTGATGCACCAGAGGGGATTTGCTGGGTGCCTATAGAGGGAGATTATAGACAAATGGAGTTATCAGGGAGACTGGAGCTCCTAAAGGATTTTGTGAAGCTGGGTCAATGAGCCGGTTCTTTCCCCTCCAAAGCTCTGTCATTCTTGTTCAGCTCCTGCATTTGGCTCTGAAGGCAGAATATAGCCCACCTGCTCGTTCTTCTTTTTTTAAACCAGAAAGTGATGAAAAATTGAAAGTTGATGTGAGAAACTTTTATATTAATTTTGAAACCAGGAACAAGATTTTGAGAGTGGTGAGCATTGATTTTTAATTTTTCTGTTCATAGCTGTGGGATGTTCTTCAGGCAAATGTCCTTTCTAAGGAACTGGGAGAAAAACCATCTTCTGGTCCTTTTGTAGCAGGGTCCTGCTCTATGACCAGGCCATACTTTTGCTTCAGAGATTAAACATTACTTATCTGATGAGTTAAACTTCCAAAATCTGCAGTGGACATGGGTTCTTAGACTTAAAAAACATCTAGTTAGTTTTAAGGAATAAGGATGTCTGGCTATTTTTGCACTTATTCACTGTTTTTCTGTTTTTCTTTTGTTTTTCTGGCTGCCTTGTTTGAGGGATGTCTTTAGTTCCAGTTTTTATCCATTTTACAGCAGTGAACTGCTCATAAAGGTGACCTCTATGATGTTACTGCTTATTTGCACACAGAGCCCAGCCAAAATCAGAGCTCTGTCTAGTGACAACCCTCAAATTCTGGTCTCAAGGCTACCTTGATTTCAGAAATGATGAGGGGAAGGAATAAGCAAGCTTGTCCAATGCCTTGCGCTTGGGACATGTGCCAGCTTCCATCATAAATCATGTGTTTCTTCATTTCCAGCCCTGTAGCTTGATTCCAGGTTCAGCCAACTTTGCTGTACCTCGACAAGGCACCTTTCCTTGGGTCTGGGCTGTAGCCAGAGTGTGAGCAGAGAGCTTACAGGAAAATATAGCAGGAGGGGCCTGGAGGACCTGGCACCCAGTGTGGGAGCCCAGCTGGAAAGGGCTCAGGTTCAGCTGGGGAGGAGCTGCAGTACCCAAGTGTGGAGGCATCACTAGCCTGGGAGGTAACAGCAAAAAAAAGAGCGGAATAGATAAAAAAATAGATCAAACACTTCAAAATTGTCACTGATCAAACAGTTACATCCTCATTTTCTGGCCAGTATGGACCAGGGCTTTGGCTTTTCTGGTCTCTTCGTGAGGGCAGGTTAGGGTAGTGGTGGGTAGAGGCAAGGGAGAGTGGTTGGGGTGTTTTTTTCAGTGCTTGTTTTGCCCGAGTAACTTTGTTGGACTAAGGGCTCTGCTCCTCTGTGCTCTGCTCTGCAATTGTTTTGCCAACTCAGAGGGAGGCCGTGAAGTTTAATCAATTAGCTCTGTGTAAATCAGTTTGAAAAGAGTAGGTGTGGGGTATCAGAGAGGAGGTAAGACGTCTAAAATAAATAAGGCAGTATCATTTTCTTGTCACCTGGGAGGCATTTTCCATAGTGCAGACTTCCCTAGGCAGCACTAAAGTTGACTCATTGAAGGCCTGGGTCTGTGGGTCTACCACACATCTGATTTTCCCCAGACGTGCTTCCTTCCAGAAACTGTGAGTGGAATCTGAGACACTGCCTGTTTCACTGGGATTTCCATCAGGGTGGTCAGAGGAACAGCCTGCCAAATACCTGGGGAGGCTGGAGAGGTGGCCACAGAGCGAGTACACAGGGGCTCTTTGGTGCTGTGAGGCACAGGAAATGTGCCAGACCTGCTGAGCAGGCTCTGTGGGGGCGACCTGGGCATGTGCAGGAAATCCAAAGCATTCCTCATGTGCTGCGAGTCTCGCAGGGGTGTAAGGCAGGCAAGCAGCTCATTTTGGAGAGAACCCTGTGCCAGTGGCAGGGCTGGGCTGGGCTGGGGGAGGTGGGAAGCTCTGGAGGAAGAATGTGTGGAGCTGCTGCAGGTCAGCACCGTGCCCTAAACCAGTTGCAAACATCTTGGCTCCACTCTGCAGTGGGATGCTCTCAAGTGATGCTGGATCTCCTCCAGGGCCTGTTAGCTGGGGACCAGCACACTCCTCTTCTGAGAGGAGCATAGGGCGCTTCTGCAGCTGCACAGCCAGAGAAGGGGGTGCACAGGGCTCTTTGCTTGGGGCCACCTGTTTTGGGAGGTCAAGGTTGGTGCGTTGCAATGTGTGCCAGTAATGCTGGGTGCAGGTGCTGATTTTTCCTGGGGCTGTGTGGGATCCAGGCTGGTTTGGGTACCTCCCAACAGTCTTTTGAACTGTCGAGTCAGCAGCTACAAGGGTGGGGTTATGTGTGCTGTAGGGCTGGGGTAGGAAGGCCCCCAAAGGTGAGTGACTCCCTAAAACACTGGCCTGGATGAAAAAAAAGAAAAGAATCCAAGTTTGATTTGAAAACTGAGTGATAACAACTGTCTTTTGTGTTCAGCCTGGAAGCTTTGAAGAGAGCTGGATGCTTTGTTTTTAAAAGAAATTGTAATGTGGATAATAAACTTCATCTGGGTTTTTTTTGTTTTGTTTTGATTTTTTTTTTTTTTTGTGAACTAACATCAAATACCTCTTCCTCCTCCGAGGAAGGAGCAGGAGGGGGAGGGAAAATCCTTGCTCCTAAAGCAGCGAGCACATCACATCAAACATGACTATGTTAAATACTAAAATGTTCAAAGTACAAGCGAGATAGATAAAGGCTTTGATGGGAAGTGGATATTTCCCAGGGACATTACAAGCAATAATCCAGATGTTATGGTGTAATGCAATGAGTGTCCATGGATAGATGGGGAGCTCAAGCCAAGCAGCGCCTGCTGTAGGCCTTAGCCCTCCACTCCCATGCTGTTACGCCATATGGAAGCAATCTCCAGGCCCCCTTAATAGCCAGCTTTGGATTCCATTTTCACAGGGCTCATAGAGCTAAGTGGAGCTGTTTTATGGACAAGTTAGATAGAAGCCTTTCCAAGATAAACATCCAATTCGAAATTAGGACATACCAAGCTGCAAAATTATTTTAGGGCATATTTCATGGAAGCACTGCCATTTTTCTAAGGCGATTGCCAGACTGTAGAATGCCCTTTGATCCCTTGTGGACATTACTCCCTTTTTTATAAAAAGGATTTTGAAATAGTTGCAGTGTTTAGGGAGGAGTATATCTGCTGGGACTTTGAAGTATGTCCATGGGAACAGTCATGCTTTAGCTTTTTGGCCCAAAAGACTAACTTTAAAAAAAAAAGAGAGAAAAGAAATTACTTTGCAGCTGGATTTATGAATCAAAATCTCGTTTTCTTTTTAAAGGTAGGAATTTTTACCCATTGCGCCAGGAAAGCCAAACGGGGTGTTTAAATAGAAGTATATTAATATGCTTGTGGGATTCAGAATTCGGTATTTTAACCAGTAAAAAGCAAGTAAAAATTTTGTGAGTTCACCACCTATGATTTAAGAATTTTGTTGCCGGGTAATTGATCCATAAAAAGTAATCTTCAGACATCAGGTGCTTTTGCAATCGTTTTATTTAGCAACAACATTTCTTACTTGCTTTTAAAGCTAGCACGTCCTGTTTTAAAGTGACTTGTGAAATCTTCTCCTCCGTCTTGCTCCCACCTGTACATGACATGATTGAAGCTCCAAAGTGTAGCGAGTTAAAAGTTGCTTCAGGAGAATAAAATATGGCAGGATTTTTACTGCGGGAAGAAGAGTGTAGCCTTGAGTTTTAATGTTTCCAGCTCACTCCCCCCAAATAAAGGCCTATTTAATCATCCTCTGTCCAATAAAATATTGCCAGTTAGCAAACTGTTAGCGCAGCCGTGCTGTGCGAGATGAAGCTGCGAAGGTAACAAATGTGGCTACCAGGTAACCATAACTCCAGATAAAGAGCCTGGTGGTGTCAGTGTTTTTTCAGCAGGCATCAGTATTTTTGATTCGTGGGCTCAGTTTCTGGAAGCAGGAGCAGCAAAGGCAGTGGGCAAAGAGCTGAGGCGAGTGATGGAGGAGGTGGAAGATGCTGCTCAGCCTTTCACCTGGCCGTGGGCTTTGTGGTGCTGGGCTGCCTCCCCAGAAAGGACAGACCCACGTTTTATAGACGTAGCTGGAGATGTTTTAAGAGTTTACTTCAGTTTCTCCCCTGTTCTGTTCCCCATTGCTCTCCTGTGCCTTTCCCAGAGCCAAGGTACCAGATTGCTTTCAGTGCTTGAGATGTGGTCTTGCCAGAGCTCAGCCGGGGTAGCTGAAGGAGACTTCTCTGGAGGTTTAAGCAAACCCTGCTGATTTTGCTGTGACATTGAGCACTGTCCCTTCACAGGGACTGTAGTACAGTCAGGGAGAAAATCCACACCATGCTACTGCCTTCCATTGCCTGCTTACCCTTAGGGAAGCATGGTGTCTCTCCCACTGCTGGTGTGCTTTCATAGCATGGTTAGTGTGAGCATGAAAATGTGTCTGGGTGTTGAAACATTCCGTGTTGCTGCCTTGCTTTTCAGTCGAGTTTCACGCGGAGCGTACGGCTCTCGGAGTCTCTGCGCAAGAACCAGCTGTGGAACGGGCTGGTCACCATCACCCTCTTGGAGGGCAAGAACATGCCCAGAGGGGGCTTGGCAGAGATTTTTATTCTCCTCAAACTGGGAGATCAAAGATACAAGAGCAAGGTAAGTATTAAGGATTTCCTTCAGCTGTCTGAAGTGCTTGGTGTTTCTTTCAGTGGTGTTGCTACCTCGGATGGAACTGTTCTTGATACTCTTTTAGATAAGTGAGTTCAAAACCAGGAGACCACACCAGAAGCTCTGTTTTCATGCCAGTAGAGAAAGAGCAAGTCAGGAATATTGTGTGTTATCAATGTTTTGTGCATTTAACACACTCATCATGTTGATGGATGTTTGACATTAATATGAAATGAAATAAAGCTACATGCATCACACATGTGTTTTGTTCTCTGCCAATACAGAAGTTGGGCTTGCAGTGTTAGATCTGCTGGAAAAGTAGACCTGAAATGGTTTCCCGTGCGGGGGAATTATCATTCTTTTAAAGTACTTTCCTTGAAAAATATATTACATGCTGCAGAACCTGCCCCCCAAACAGATAAAATGTTCCATGGTTTTGATATTAATTTTTATTCTTCTAGGCTGTGTTTATCTGTATACTGTTCAGTTATATAAGAATCTAAGAAATGAACAGGGTTCCCAAAGATACACATTTCATCTGGAAAGTTTTAATAAGAAGAAAGGCTATAATTAAAATAATACTCTTTTGAGAGAGCAAGAGCTCTGCATGTCATGAACTGGAAGTGCAGAGGAGGAGAAAACAAACCTCCTCTTGTACAAAATGTACAGAGCAAGTTCACAGAACATAACATTTGGATGTAGGCGCATCTGAAACCTGCACTCTGTCCCTCACATCAGACCTCAAACCAAGGTCATGATATGTTTCTTATTTAGAAAAGTAGTTTAAAAAAATAACAAATTGTTTGGTTACTTTAGAATAAATAGATGTTATTCCCATTACATCCCTTTTTATGTGTCTCTTTAATGGTCTATAGATGGGTTGTGCAAGGCTGAGCTGTTGGCTTAACACAGAAGCGTGAAAAAATACTGCTTTGGGTTCTGTAATTCACTCAAACCTGTTTCCAGGTGATTGTCCTCAAAAGGGTTATTCCTGATGTCGTCTAGTGTGTGATAGTGAATGATGACCACAGACCACTGGAGAATTGGAGATGGTGGGAATCTGCCTTGTATTTCTAAATTTTTCCAGCCATTCATTCAGATAAAAACTGTATATTTATTGTTATTGAGAGGGAGGAAAGAGAATATTTAGGAAGATGAGACTATGTGTGGTGGACTGGGGAGCTTTGGTTGGAATGATGTTAGTAGTTGATGCTCCAACATCCAGCCTTGTTCTGTAGATTTGATTTCTTTTTTTCTTTTTGATTTACTGTGAAAATAAGTGCTGTTTAAGAAAAGTAAATATTATAACTGCATGTTTTCTAGAGACTGTGTAAGAGTGCAAATCCTCAGTGGAGGGAACAGTTTGATTTTCACTACTTCTCTGACAGGAAGGATATATTGGACATTGAGGTGTGGAGAAAGGATTACAAAAAGCACGAAGAGCGTTTGGGAACGTAAGTTGGGTTTGAGTTAGATTTTATTTTTTGGGGGGGAGGGAGAATGGGTAAGTACAAAAAATGAAGTGGGGTGTTTTTTTTTTTTTTTTTTTTTTTTTTTTTTTTTTTTTTTTTTTTTTTTTTTACTAATTAATTTGCTCTCCTTACCAGCATCATAATTATTTTTCTGTCCTTATTCCAGTCATGTCCAGGTTATGTTTACATTATGTTTATTAAAACCCATTAATGGGTAATTGATTGTCCAGAATCTGAATGCAGAGACACCCAAGCTGCCTCTAAAACCCCAAATATCGTGGGAGCTCAGTGGCATCAAGAAGCAGGATTTTTCCATATTTTTGTGGTGATATTGCTCCACATCTTTATATGCTCTGCTGCTGGCAGCCCAGGGATTTTGTGCTCCTTTTGAGAATAGCATCCTTTTTTTAATCTGTTTGCAGTCTGATGTTGTGTTCTTCTAAGATTCTTTAATTCCATTTCCTCTCTACAAATTTGTACAGTGTTGTTTTCTTAGTGGTACCTCTCTCTTCTTTCCTTGCTTTGGCTTTCAGCATTGTCCTGGGTACCTGCAGCAGCACCAAGAACCATTCACTTTGCTGGACACTCTCTTTGGTCTGTCCATGCTCATCTGCTGGAAGGATCATTGCCACAACTCTAAATTTCCTGCAGTTGTTTGCTGCTCTCACCTGGCCAGGGTTTCACAATGTGCTGACTAAATAACAGTAACTCATAAGAACATTCTCTTACTTCAGGCATTCAAATAGTTTGAGACTATTCACTGAGAAGAACAATGCCCTTTGGCTCTGCAAATGTTTGTGGTTTTGCAGAGCAGGAAATTCTTTCTGGCTGAGTGCTGTTGCTCATCACATGGAGAAGTGGCTGAAGATGAATCTGTTCCTTCCATTCTCACAGCTACTTCCATTACTTCTGATATTCTGTTTAGAGTTAAGAAATAAAGCAGTGTTTGCAGTTTGCCTCAGGTCAATCTCTGATGCTGGAGGAATCCTTAGGTTTTTCCTTTAAATTTTACTCTAGGCTTCCTCCCTACTTTTTTCCTTACTGGTTTCTGGCGGGTGGTGTTTAGTGTGGCAAAAACTATCAGTGAAATGCTTATTCTGTTCAGCACTGGTGAGGTCTGTGTGGTGGATTTACCTTAAAGTAAAGGTGGATCTTCCAGGGTAAATCCCTGGAAGTGTTCAAGGCCAGGTTGGATGAGCAGCCTGGTGTAGTGAAGGTGTCCTTGTCTGTGGCAGAGGGGTTGGAACAAGATGATCTTTAAAATCCCTTCCAATCCAAACAATTCTATGATTCTATGTTTAAATATTTATTTTTGATGTCTATGTGGAGAAAAAAAAATTTTGCTTTTGTTGTCTTAAGCACAGCAAATTGGCTGTAGCATCAAAACAGGAAAAAATACACTAGATTTTGAAGAGCAATTGCAAGAATAGGTAAACACCAAGTGCATAACAACAGGTATTGTTTTTACAGTGTAGAAACTTTTTTACACCCTATAAATAATATTTTATGAAGGGTTCAAATGCAGTCTAATCTGGAAAAGGATTCTGTTGGAAAAACAGCATTATGAGGTGCCATGTTTATTGTCTCCATGATTTCCAAGTTCAGTTTTGAGATTTCTGGATTTCACAACATCATTGTAAGAAATATTCTTTAGTAAAATGTTTGTGGGTTATATTCGGTCATTATACACAGCAGTGCAGCCAACTGCCCTCAAGTAATTTGCATGGCTTTAAGGAAAAAGCAAAATTTTCTGGATCTGACTTAATAATTTTGTGGTCAATTTATGAATAGAGTTGGAATTCATTATGGTCCCTTCCAGCCTGTTCAACCTCCAACTGCGTTGGTTAAACCTTTAAATATATGCATGTTTTTAATATTCAAATGAAGCTGGAGGTGCTCACAGCAGAGTCAAATCTGATAATCATGACTGCAGAACTTTCGTGGCAGAAAGACTCCTGTTAATTCCTTTAGACCCAGGATTTCAGATAGTGTGGGTGCCTTAAGAGTCTGCAATATGGTTCTTCTCCCAGGCATAATTTGTTTTCAAGGTAAAATATTGCTCTTGAAATAGGACCTGAAGTGTCTGTGGAGAGCATGGAACATGTAGAATAAGGAATGCCTTGGACCTCTGGTGCTGAACACAAACACCTGGGGTTTTTGTCTGCTTCTGAATTAGTGAGGAAACATTTCATGTCACCCTTCTATCACAAAACAAACCCTCACTGTCAGTGCACATCACAAGCTAAATTATTACATTCAGCCTACCTGCAGTCTCCTTAGAGTTTCAGCTGGGTCCAATTTCTCTTCCTCACTTAAAATCCCGCAGCCTTGAGTGGTTCAGCTGCAGGCTCTGACACTGAGGGCTGGCTGCATTTTGGTGCTGGATGAAATAATCCCTCTATTTAGTCTGCACAGGACTGTTAGTAATGTTTATTGAGTGCTTTTTGTGTCCTTTGGGATAAGAGGCACGCTATAAACAGGAGACGATGTTAATGTATATGAATAAACAAAGGTGTTAACGTGTGCAGAATTTGTCCAGGCAGAGTTAAATTGTTTGTGCCAGGTTGTTAGAGAGTGTTTCTGCATTAGGGGATATGTTCTGGAAAAAGAGATGCTGCAGAACATTGAAGGGTTTTCCTTCACATATTTACCTCAGGAAAGAGATTTTACAAAAATTGCTCAACTTTAAGACCATGAGCTCTGAGACTGGAGTGCATCCAATATCTTTATGATGAATGCCTCCAGGAAACTGTCTTTGCAATAAGAAACAACCCATGTTTTAAAGGCTGTGCTGTTGGGATGGAGCAGTAAAATCCCCATTATAGCTGCAACCAAAACCTTCACTTAAATCTCACCAGGCTGTAGGATGAATCAGAAAAAAAAAAAAAGATCCGTCCATTCATAATAAGACCTTATTAATTGTTTCCCTGACACCTGTGACATTTCAAATGTCAAGTATTAATCATGGATACATCTTTCTGTACTCTCTGATGATTCTGATCTCTTTTGTGAAGGGCTTTCAAGAAGTCTGCAGCGTGTAAAGTGGCACTGTTGTGTACAGATATTTTTTTTGTATGCATTTATATATATTTAAAGATCCCCGTCATAATTTGATTAACTGTGAATGGGAATACAACTCCACGGCTAGTAAGCTAACCTCAGCACCTTTTAGTGAAATTTTAACATGTAATTCCCTGATAAACAAATATTTTAATCCCAAATTTACTGCAAACTGTTTTCAAATACTATTTCTCTGCAAAACGAATTAAAAAATGGGGGAAAAGGAAGCTACATGTGAGGGCTTTAAGTCAGAAGAACAATTTAAAATGAAAACTAAAGCTGTGTGGGACTAGAAGCTAGTATAGAGGTGTAGATCTCAACACGGATCAGGAGGAGGAAGGAAAGCATTTAACTAATTGTGGTTAAAAGAAAGAAAATGATACAGTTGTGTGCACAATGCATTCTTAACTTACAGATCTGCAGCCCCTCTAGATTGTGCATTCAGCCGCTTATGTGAAAGATTATGTCTGAATTTAATATGTAACATAGGAAAAGATGACAACAAGCAGAGCTATTCTACCCTAAGATAGGATTACTGTCGAGAATTTAACTCAGGAGATCATTTGCATCACCTAAAATACAAATGTTCTGAGAGTTTTGCCCTTTGCATTCAGAGCAGGCGATTTTAAACAAAAGTGGATTACCTCCATTAGTCTGATTCTGTGCCCATCACAATAGTCTCTTACCACTTTCCTGTGAAATAATTATCTGTAATAAGATCTTGCAGATAGAAAGCTGAGAAAGAAGGAAAGGAAGAGTTTCTGTTTCAAGAGAATGAGGGAAGTAGTTTGGAAATCATTAGACTCGTTTTAATAGTGTGGAAGTGTTAGTGTGGAAATTGCTGAATTTATATAGTAAATTGAATGTCTAATTGTTTTACCGAGCTGCATTCTCTGCAGTCTGGTCAATTATGTTGTATAACCTCACTGAAACAGATTGTCTTTTTTTTGTTTGTTTTTTTTCTTAAGCCTTTTGCCAGTGCAAATGTGGATTTTCTTTTCAGCTCCTCACAAGAAAATATAGGCATACCTTGAGTGAACACAGATGTTTTAAGGAAAGTTAGTTTGCTCAGAAATCAGACATGATTTGAGGAAGAAATACTTACATTCCACCTCCTGCAGTTTTCCCCTCCACATGTGCATCCCTCCAACCCCCACATCCTTATACTCCATCTTTTCTTTGACCTTATGCGAATCAAATTCTTTTAAGAAGAGAAATTATTCCAATTTGTCCAAACAAGAGAGAATTATATTTAACTTTGACATATGGTGGAGTTTGAGGTTATCTTTTGGTGGGGGATGCACCATTGTCTCAATAAGTTGTGCCTTACCCCGTGGAAAGTTTTTTTTCTGCCTTACCCCGTGGAAAGTTTTAAACATAAAACACAACTGCAGCTTTTCCCAGTTGTGGGCTGTGTTGAGTGGGTGGTGTATGAAATGCTGATGTGGGAGACATGGCCTCTATTGCCAGCTGAATCACAGACCAGCTGGGTGACCTTGAGATTTCCTCTCTCCTTCCTTCAGTTTCTCCATCTAGGACAAAAAAACCCAAACAAACCCAAACCGACAAAAAACTAAGCTCCAAGATAAGGATACATCCCCCCTTTTGTGCTGATACCCGAAATGTCACTGAAACTGCTGCAGCCTGAGACACAGTGGTGTTAATGCAGCCAAGGTGATGTTGACCTCCAGCGTGGAAGTGATAAGGGCATTTTCTCAGAAAGAAATAAGGTCTTTTTCCCTCTCTTTGTTGTTGTTTTGTTTTCCTTCCCGCTGTAACTTTTCCTGTCATATTTTTCTGAAGAGCCTAGGTGTAGCAATGAGCTTTAAATGCAACCTCTCACACTTGGAAATGGTGTTGAGAGGCAGCCTACGCGCCCGAGCCGTCTTGGTACTCTGCCTGGTTTATTTTCCTTCTCTTTCAAAGCACTTGAAAGCAGTTAATAAGAGTAAACTTGAAACCTGTTGTACCTCCAGAGCAGTGGAGAGAAAAGAGCACACTTAAGGCAGAGTCATTCCCATTGATTGTGGTCATGGGAGGCTTAAGGAGTTGTGTTTTAATACACAGAGCAGCTGGACAACTTAGAGACTCATCAGAGCAGTGGCTTTTACTTCATAACACGGTTTCTTGGGTTCTCAGGCTGAAATGTTTTGAGTTTTTTTTTTTTCTTCTTCTTTTTTTTTCACCCCCTTTAGCATTCACAGAAAATAGGCTGTTAAGAAGCGGAAAGCATGCAATTTATAGCAGATGGGCATAAACTGCTCCAGCTCTACTACTGGAATGGGATCAATCAGGAACACTACATGCACCATTTACCCAGAAGAAACCCACCTGGGGGAACCCTGTGGAATTTTAGCCTATTAAGACAACACCTTAACAAGTTTAGTTTAAATAAAAACTTGTCGGCAGGCATTAAGTGAAGCAAAACCCCTTGCTCTCCATCATGCACTGCCCCTCCCTTTGAGGAATGTTCCTCCTCCTGCAGTGTGGCAGCAAACCTTCTCCTTCCTTATTTTTTTTTTTTTTGTTTTGGTTTGGTTTTTTACCCTTTTTTTCATCTGTGACTTTTGTTCAGCCTGTTCTTACAAGCCAAGACCCATGGAGGTTCGAGAAAGTTCCACTCCATTTACTGGACCTCTAAATAGAAGGCATTTAGCCCAGCCAAGTGATTAGACTTTTTGTTGCATTTAACCACTCCCTTCATGTGTAACTGGCTGCCTGGTGATCTCTCTGCTTTTGCTCATACTTGTATTTTATTGTTGTCTCTTTATGAATGTTTCTCTTTTATCCTCTTTATTTTTATTTTTGGGGGAAGCATCAGGTTAATGAAACATATTACGTGCAAGGAGTGGGTGGGAGGGGGCTTTTAAGACAATCCTTCCCTTTGGGAAATATAACAGTACACTGAAAATGTAGCTCTAGTAAGGCTTGTAAAAGAGATTGGGGCATACAGTATAATGTAGCATAAAATGGAGTATGTGACTTTAAAGAAACTAATCTATTTTAGGCTAATGTTTTAAATTTTGCATTTGCCCCTTTTCTTTTCCCCCAGGTGAAATAAAATTGTGTTTCAAATCCACCACAGAACCCTGGGGGATTTTAGAGGGGAAGTGAGGCAGGCCAGAGTTAAGTTTTCTTCCTGTACTTGTAGCCCAAGCCTTTTACCTTCCCTCACCAGTAGACAGACCAGAAAGCAAAATCTGACAGTAAGTGCAGCAGAACCTGCCTAATTGGTTTCTTGTGTCTAATTTTGGAATGATTTTTTTTTTCACTCTTTCTATCCTGAAGAAGCAATACGTTTTGGTGCCTGCTTGCTGCTGAAATAAATATAAATGTTGCTTTATTTATTTTTTTTTTACCATCTCCTTTTCCTTATTAACCCTTGGCAATGTTGTTGCAGGTGCCACGTTGACATTACTGCCCTGCCAACAAAGCAGACCAACTGCTTGGAGCTGCCTCTGGAAAAACATCCAGGGTCCCTGCTGATGCTGATTGCTGTTGCCCCATGTACAGGAGTGTCTATCTCTGATTTGTGTGTCTGTCCTTTGGGAGACCCCAATGAACGGCAACAGATTTCTCAGCGTTACGTGAGTTTGTATTTTTTTGTCTTTTTTTTTTGTCTTTTTTTTGTCTTTTCTTTTTTTAATAGTCAAAATTGCAGAAAAAATAAAATTCTCCAGTCATATGAACATGTCCCCTACCAAAGAAAAGTATTAAATGGAGTGGTTGCATTTCCAACAACAAGAAGATTGGCAGGGCAGATAGACCCAAGCAGTTTGGCTGTTTGTGTTCGTTGGGTTTTAAACTAATGCTGTTCTTTGCAAACTTGAATCATATTAAGATGTTATAATGGGGAATGAATATCATGAAGAGATAATAATAATGTTAGCTTTATTCCCTCCTTTGGGGAGGTTATTTTCAGGACTTTCAAATGTTGGGAGATAAAGCTTTGTGATGTCTTCCACATCCTCAAAAGCTGCTCAGGAAGGAATAAGTGTATCTCAGGTTGTGCCAGGGGAGGTTTAGATTGGATATGAGGAAACATTTCTTCTCCAAAAGAGTTTTCAACACTGGAACAGGCTGTCTGGGGATGTGATTGAGGCATCAGTGCTGGAGGTATTTAGAAGATAGACAGATGTGACTTCTAGGGACATGGTTTAGTGGTGGGCATGGCAATGCTGGTTAATTGTTGAACTTGATCATCTTAGAGGTTACTTCCAACATAACTGATTCTGTGATAAGTTATTTAGTGCTCCAATAGTCTCTGTTTCTTACTGAATTACAAACAAAATGCATCTTTGTGCTTTTCTCCTTGCAGTGTATGAAGAATTCCTTTCGAGACATAAAGGACATCGGCTTCTTACAAGTCAAAGTTTTAAAGGCAGTGGACCTGATGGCAGCAGATTTTTCAGGTATTTTATTTCTGTTTTGCAGCATATGATGCTATAATGTATCACAAATGATAGACTTTGTGCAGCTCTGTCAGTTGATCAAGGAAAAGTAAATCATCCCATCATCTCTCCAGCAGTGAAACCTGCCTCAGGGAACTGAGATACCAAATGGCTTTGACTGCCAAAAGTATGTGGGAAGGTCCAGTGGATGGAGATCTTAATTTCCCATGAGACCTGAGCAATCTGACAGATAACTTTTCAGCAGCACATCATGTGAAGGTTTTTTTTCCATCAGGAATATGTAAAATAAGAGTTGATACAAAGCGATGGTGCCTGAAAAGCACCTGCAAAGCAAAGCCTCTCCATCTTCTATCAGGTGTCTTGTGAGTTTGGAGCAAGACTGAAAGATTTTGAGGTGTCTGGTGTGGTGCTGGGTGTGTGGGTTTGGTGTGGGTTTGGGTGATACTGGAGGCTGTCACCTGAAAAAGAAAGCTTGTCAGCAACGTGGCTGTGAGTGCAATGCTTTCTCTTAGAGCTTATTTGAGGCTTCAATTTGGGAGGACCTTTTTGGTGCTCTTACCTCATGAAAAGTATGGATTTTCCAGTGAGCTGTTCCTCAGGTTGTGCTTGGTCCTGACAGAAGTGAACGCTAACACCTTTTAAAACCACAACTTTATATTCTATCTCTGGGGAAGGTCTAGGAGGTTGATACTTTTCTGTAGAGACTGCCTGGATATTATTATTTTTATTATCATCTTCTCCAGGATTCTGGAGACCTTTTAATTCCCCTCTCTATCTCACAGCAGCTCATAATTCACAGGCACAGCATTGTGTGTTGTGTATTTGCTGACACAGTCATTTTTTTAAGATAACTTGTTGATAAAGCATGGAAAGATGTAGAAGGAAAATGTTCTTGCCCCATTCCCTCATATTTGTGAAGGCATTGTTGCATAAGAGAATGCTGCTCCTAAAAAAAGGAGCAAAGGAGAAAGCCCACAATTAATCATGGTACTATTTTAGGCCTATATTTAATTCACTGCTTAACTCTCAATTGGAAAATAATGTTTACTGCAGGGAATAATACTTTAAGGAACTAAAGAACTCAGTTAAAAAAAAAAAAAAACAAAAAACCAAACAAAAAACAAAAATCCACAAAAAAATCCCCAAAACCTGTCAATAACGAAAGATAACTTGTAAAGAAATCTATATCTAAATTGACATAATGTATAGGTCCAAATGGAATTGGGAGTGCAACTGCACCTTGCTGACTAATTTAATTTAATAAGTGTAGCACAGCAGAGCAGCCCCAGCTTTGCCACATGCCAAGAGTTCCATCTAGAAATATGTGAGGTTTTAATATAGAGACAGAATTCATGGAAAGAGCTGAGCCCAGAAGGTTATTTACCCTCTGGAAAACTTTGCTGATGCTAAAGCAGTTGCATCAGTGATGGATTTGGCCCCCTGTCCCTCAGTACTCAAACAGGAGCATGTGGGTGGATAATGAACATTGGAAGAGACACGCAGGTTCTTGATTCTGCAATTCAAAGACTTTTCATACAGAGTATGTGACACACATTCCTTGTGCATAGCACAGAATGAAATTCTGCTTAAGTAAAAGGTTACTCAGTCTGTCATTATATTCAAAATAACCCAGGCTTTGAGCCTGATTCATGAAGCAAATGACAAATTGTTTTTCAATGGCAGTGCTGAAAATATCCTAGTATTATGCTGTAATAGACCCACCAAATTGCAAAAGGATGCAGCCATTTTAGGTAAAAATAGCATAATTTCTGATCATGAAATGAGAGACATAAAGATTAATTATCTGTTCTGAGCCATTCATAAATGATTAGTGCAGCAATTATGGGCTTCCATAATAGAGCCCTCCTAGAGCAGTGCCATATTTCCTGCATTGCCAAGGAGACTGCTCAGATTTATTGTTATTGATAAAAGTAAATTCAAAGTCCCAGCTAAAAATCTAATAAAGGGAAAATCACGGAGGGAATCAGAGGTACAAGATTTCCAAGGGTTAATAGAGGAGCAGTGTGAGCAGGTAGTGTCCCCTCCCTGTCCCTTCCCAGGGCAGTCACCAGCCTTAAATCCCCCAAGTCCTGCAGACCGGTGGGTCTGATGAGTGTAATGCCACCTTGCACCTTATTCCCACAGTAAAGATTGGATTTTGGTGTGATTGGGATTTCTGTCAGTTGCTTGTATGTTGTCATCATAGATTTTAATTGCAAGTTTTTAGCCCGCTGTAATAACAGTGATCAGAAAACACACACTATCTGCTTTGGTTTCGAGCAGTGTTCTGAAAATCCATATTTTACTCTTGGACATAAATTTTTGGGCTGGTTTCCAGACAGCTGTATCATATATGTAGAAGCTCTTCAGCCACAGCTAGCCCAGTTTGAGCCTTCCATACTTTTATATTCCTAGATAATAGTTCTGTTGACGTGGAAATGACTTTTTCTGCTTTGTTGGATGTTTTCTGTGTACGCATGAGAGTTCTTCTCAAACACTGCATTTGCTCACTGACCAAAAAATAGCATTCAGAATACCAAATTATACAGTGGGATTGTTTTTGGCATATACCAGTTTGCATTTCAAGCAGTTTCTCTGAAAGGCTACATGCATTTTCCACACTTATCAGGGAATGGGCATGTAAGCTGAAAGGGAGAAGACAAATAGATTCCAGTAATACACATGGTCTTTAAACTTTACCAGTATTGACGAGTTAATACCCACTGTTTACATACTGCAAAGATTCCTGTTTAGTTTATAAACTTCTGAGAATAAGACCCTTAAAAGCTCTGCATTAATAATACAGAAAATAAGGATTAAGAAAGGGACGGCTTTTTGCTTAAATATCTTGTTTGTCTGGTATCTAAATCCTTGCATTGCTGACATATTTAGTTGCCTACATAGAAGTTAGGCTGGAGTGTCTGTGGCTGAGTTGTACTGGAGATGAGATTAAATCAGATACTGAGCCAGACATGCTGATAAGGGGCCACTCTGCTCACAAAGGAAACTGCTGAGCTGCAATGAGTTGGGAAAACTACAAATTCATTTAATGTGAGTGATCAAAAAATACATTAGCAAACATGTGTTCACCTAATAGATTCCATGTTGACATCCTTCTTAAGAGAGGAGGTTTTTTTCTTTTTTTTTTTTTTTTTTCTTTTTTTTTTTTTTTTTTTTTTGTTTCATTTTGGTTTGGTTTGGTTTTGTTTTGGGAGGGTTGGTCTGTTTGTTTGCTGTAAGTACAATACCTGGAACACGCATGGATTCTCCAGTTGATGTTGGGTTTTGTTTAAACTGTGGCATGGTGTAGAGCCTTCATAGCTTCAAGGACTTGCTCACATGGAACTAATTGAAGAAACGCTTCTGATTTCAGTCAGTGTCATGCTTCTTTTCTCATGATGTGGATACTTAATCCTGTAATCAACTGAAGAAGACCACAGGCTCTAAGCAGAGGATAAAATAGGGAGTGTAACAGCAGCACTGCTCCTTCTCTGGCTCAGAACAATGGTGCTGCTTTGCTAAGGGCAGCTGAGTAATTGTCAACATGAACAGATCTTTCTTGCTGTAAAGACTGAGAGATGATTCACTGAAAGTCTCATATTTCAGGCATTAGAGTGAAGCCCCCTGAGTGAGCTATAAGGTAAGTGTTGGAGTTTCCAGAGCTGGGGATGATCAGAGATATGGGTTTTTTTGGAGAATCATTCCAACAGAACGGGGCACTTTGCAGTTGCTTTAATGGATCTAGTTTTATTTAACCAGTTAAACCGTTGTCCATTTAACCTACTGCAAAGAAGGACTCTACGTACTAAATACCATAACTGGTCCACTTAATTTTTTTTTTTTTTTTCTTTCCCTAGGCAAAAGTGATCCTTTCTGTGTCTTGGAGCTGGGAAACGACATGCTTCAAACACACACTGTTTACAAGAACCTCAATCCAGAGTGGAACAAAGTTTTCACATTGTAAGTGGATTGCTTTGGAAACCATGCAGCAACTCCAGTTAGCAGCTTAACTGGGAAAGCTATTGACTTTGGGAAAATACAAAGGTCAAGTTTAAGATATGTCATTTTTTTCGCAGTCAGAGAGGATGTTGGAGAAATCTCAAATATGACTTAATTAAAGCCTTTTGCCTTTTACTAGTTCTTGCATGGAGTTTATTAATAGAAGTCATTAAAAGAAAAATTACTGTGATATTTATAGGAAGAATCATGAGTAGACATAATGGAGTCATAGCTTGATCCAAGAGATAATGTAACAGAAAGTTGAGACCAGATACTCACGCCTACATTTTCCGTAACTTAAAATAAAATATGTTTCATTGAACCTTGGTAGAATCCTTGTTTAATTTGAAGTAAGCAGAGAATAAGAGCTCACGTTGGTTTTGGTATATCTTCTGAATTTAAACTAGTCAAATGCACTCCAAATTAGATGCTTAAATTTTTATGGAAATCAAGGTATTCTTTTATTTGTCACTTTATTAATAGTAAAAGTTATAATTTAGGTATTGCTTTAAGGCAGCCAAATTTTTTAATCTTGCTTTATGCTGACAAAGATTTTTTGTGAATAAGTGAGTGGATTAAACGTCCCCCAAGACTGCACCAGTCTGTGCAAAGGCTGGCAATGAAGCATTTGTGGCATTTGCATCTGTCCACTGGAAGAACAGTTTGAAAATTATGAACTTCTTGCTAAAGCAACATCCATAAATACCAGGCTGGATGAGAACAGAAGAAAAACTATCTGATTTCTTTTATAGAAATACTTTGCTGGATTTCTGTTTAATTCAGGGGCGCAGCTGAATGCTTGTCTCTTGCAGTCCTTTCTCATACTTTGTTCTCAAGAAGCCTCCACTCATCACTGTTTTTTCTGAGACTGTGCCAGCAGATGAGTCTTGTCGGATGTTCAGCCAGCAAAATAAATCCAATAACAATCCAAATTTATTTTATTTAAAAAGAAAGTTTGTGTCTGTACTTCCTGTGGGTCTCAGAAATGTCAGCTATGGCCTCTCTCTAACTTTCTTACTGATGTTGCCTGGCTAATCCAAGCACCAAATCTGCAGACCCTGTCAGGCACTCGCATCTCTCTTTAGATTTTTGTCCATTTAAAAAAAATAATTAAGCCCCTTAAAAACTATTGATGATTTAGATTTATTTTTGGAGCAGTAGTGGATTGTTTGGAGCAGTGTGGGTTGTTTCAGCTGGAGCTTTCAATACCATTAGAAAGCCCTCCCCAGTATATTCATGTTTTCTGCAAGAGATCTATCTGTGTGTGTCACTGTGCAGCTTTAATGCAATGAAACTTGGGTTTGAATTCAGCCCTTGACCTCTCCCAGTCACCAGTACTTTCTGTTGGAGAGCTGAGTTTTACATTGATAGCATCACCAATACAAAGAAATACCAAAAAGTCACTGTCTGGTAGTTTCTTCACCTAGTTATGCAACTGAAACATGAGGGGAAAGCTTGGGGAATAGCCATCACTTGATTCATTTTGGGGGGAATTTAATTAAATGCTAGTTATATACCCCAGGGTAATGCAAACTTAATTAGTAAAACAGTAGTCTCAGATCTTTGTGGAGGAGACTGTGTGCATGTGTATTGAATATTATTTTTTATGTGTCTGCACTTTTTTGTTCCAGCCCTATTAAAGATATTCACGATGTTCTAGAAGTGACAGTGTTTGATGAAGATGGAGACAAACCCCCTGATTTCCTTGGAAAAGTTGCCATCCCTCTGCTGTCTGTAAGTTACCTTTACCACATGTATCATGATTGGCTGGGAACAATTTGCATTTTTTTCCTCCATTGCACAAAACCCCACGGATTTAAACAGGTTTTGTCATCTATCCATGCCTTAGTTGGCAGTGTTTATAGCCCTCCTTAGTGTAACAAGCATTGTCAACCTTAGCACAAATTTGGTTGATTGGAAAGCAAATTGCAGAAATGTCCGTACTTCATCAGTGCCACAGAGGTCTGAAAACATACTTGAGTTGTTCTGTGTATTTCCACATCATCTTCTGAAGGTAACATTTTAAGCACGTCTTTGTTCCTTCTTGCTTCTTTTTACTCCAAGAAAGTAATTGCACATCGCAGTAGGATTGACTAGAGATAGCTGTTGTTACTGGCGCAGCTGAGTGAAATTACCTAAAAGGGGTGTTTTCCACTCCACAGTGCTTTTAAAGACTGGTGGCTTTTGTTCTGTAAACAAATATGTGAGGAGTGAGCTCTACCATGGGAGTATAAAATCAAAACTGGAAACAAAGCGAGCTCAGGGGAAAGTGGTTGCTCTGGAGATTAAGGAGAGTCGAAGCTTTTTCAGAAACAGCCAAAAAAGGGCCAAGCTAAAGAGAGTGGAACATGAAAGGATCATTAAAAGACTTTAATAGAGGAATGAGGGAAAAGCAGCTTTGTGTTTGGTGAGGCTGATTTAATTTTGAAACAAGACTGGTAGCAATAGTGAGCAAACCAGATCAAGAGGACCTAAACAGCTCCATGTGTATGTGCAGAGTCACAGAAGGTCCTGGCAGTTTTTACAGTAACGTGCAGGAAGAACTTTCTAGGCTGTGACTTATTAAATCAATTAGTAGATGAGGCTTGAAACATCATGAGACTCTTGTGTCATATTAGCCAAGTTGTGCAAACATGTTTAGCTGTGAGCTGTGAGGCAGTGATGCTTTGCAGGAGGCTCCCTGTGCCCAAGGGAGGCTGTGACAGATATTTGTACTTGAGCCCTGTGCAAACGTGTGGGGTGGTGATTTGTTGTACAAACGTCGTGGTGTGATTCTCAGCATTGTCCTGTGCAGGAATTGGACTCAAGGATCCTTGTGAGTCCCTTTCAGTGATGACATTCTGTGATATTCTATGATGACATTTATGCTTTCCATATATAACCCAATCCCAGCAACACAGGCTGCAGTGAGATGTTCTTGGTAATAGCGCTCTCAAATAGGCAGATGGTGGATCCTGATTGAAACTGCAGAGTGCAAAATTGCAGTCTTCTTCTGAAACACTCCTGTGAAAGCAGATTCACCTCTGCACAAAGGCTGGCACACACCTTCCAAGGTTAAGGCAAGAGTTTGAGTTTTAGCAGTTGGCTGCTGCAGGGAAGGCAGTGATGGATTGTGGGGCTCTGTCCCAGCAGAGACTGGAGAAATGGGAGACTTCCAGAAAGAAAGCAAAGGTCCCATCTGATCAAGGCAGACACTATAAGCCTCACAGCATCAGCACAGTTTAGGTAAGGGGCCAGTCAAGATCAGAGAGGGGGACTGAGATATTTGGTATTTCCAAATAAATAATGAACTGCCCAGAAAACTCTTGAACTGACTTAGAAGTTATGGTCCTAAACTAAGGAACACTTTATAGTGGTAAAGAAATAGGTCTATGTGCTCCATTTTTTTATGATTTTGTCTAAATAACTGTATTTCTTGTATATGTGAATTAAAAGAAGTATGGCTTCTGAATCTCTTCACGGAAGTATGCATACTTTCACCCACCCTGTGCTGTTCACATGGGTGTCTGAAACAAGGGGAACCCCATCAATTTAGGGATACAAAGAGCCTAAGATAAAGGAGTAAATACTGAGCTCTGAGTGGCCCACATGCTGTTGAGAGCTTTACAATGCTCTTCCCTCTGTGCCTCAGACTACGTGATCTTTTTGGGGATATTTTAGATGGTTCATCTCTTTTTGTAGCTTGAGTTGTTAATATCTCCTATTTTAGAATAATACTAGAGTCAGTTGGGCATGGAGGATTATTTGATGTTTACAGGGAGGAAAAAACCTCTTAACATCTTTTATTCCATTTTTGATCACTTTGTTAATTTCTCCCCAAGTCCTCATATCTCTGATGTTACTGGAAGAGAGTGGCTGGAGCAGCTGCTCTCCTGCAGACCCAGTGCTTGCCAAATGGCCTGCATGGTCGGCAGCAGGCTGTGTGGGCTCACAGTGAGAAGATGTTAGATTTGGATTTTCTGTTGATTTTATAGGCATTTGTCAAGTATCCCTTAGGAAGCATGTAACAAGGCAGAGGAGGGGAGTGCATGTGTGTGGTAACATCCAAACTATTCAGTGTAGGTTTTTCTGTGTCCAAGGTTTGGGACAAAAAATAAAATAAAAATTGTTTATGCTTTCCTTTGCCAACTGATCTTCTTCCTTCCCATCAAAACTTCCCTGCCTCGTATTTCAGTCAAATCTAGTGTAAATATACTCATCTCTGCTTCTGATTAAAAACATTTTGCACCTATTAACTTGGTCTGCTCAGACAGAGAACTGTAATTTTCTAAGCTCTTTTTCTTCAAATGGGAATTTCAGTGTATGTTGTCATTTTGACTGTAACTTTGAATGTATGCTTTGAACCATTTAGATAAATATACGAAAAGAGAACAAAAGTTAAAGACTCAAGGAAGCCTCACAATCATGTAGGTTTAATTTCTGTATGTAATCAGGCCTAATATTTGCCTGGCATGGAATTGTCTTTTGAAAATAGATGTGCTTTTGCCATTCTTTTTTCCTGCTAAAAATGCACAAGTTTGACTTGTGAGCTGTCAGCACGTGAAGTAAGTTTACTTCAGGAATTGTTCATGGATGACTAGATTCTTTTCTTGATGAAAAATTGCCTTGAATAAAGTATATGTTGAAGGGATATGAAATGTTTAATTAATATGACACCGAATTTTGGGTTGGATGTATTCAGTAGTCCCACACTGGCATTTTGCAAACATGACTACACCCTCATCATCACATTAACACAGGAATAACCTTACAGCACAAAAATTCAGGGATGGTGAAATTATGTATTATTTCTGTTCATCCTTGACTGTGATCTAGTGTTATTACAGGAACCAAATAAGAAAAATAGAAAGCTGGGCAGCATGAGAAGAGTTTTAAGGTGCCAAATGATGGATAAAGCTGCAAACTTCACATTCTGGTAGATGTGATAAAGCAGGATTGGATAAATACACATTTTGCTAGCAATAAACTCAATTTAGGGACAGAGGGAGAGAATTCTGTAGTTTAACTTTTTCATGTTGATCAACCTATTGTACTTTTTTTCTCCTGTTCTTTTTGTCAAATTACTGTCCTCCTCCAAAGCCTGTGTGAGACCTCATCTCAAACACTGCTCTGATCAGCCACATTCACGATTTACACTAGAAAAGACACAAATTAGTGCTGCCATGAAATCCAGCAAAATGGATCCTTCTGTTGGCAGAGGTACCCATGGAATGTAGCTTGGCCAAGCCTTGGGCTGGGAGGGAGATCCTGGGGTGTGGGGAGTGAGAGGGAAGCCCATGAACACTGAACAGAGCAGGCTTTTGTGCCAGAAACTGGAGAAGAACCTGGGCAACAGAGAAGTAGGGCAAAAACTTTATTACTTCAAGAAAGAAGTTTGATGGATTTTGGAAGTTTTGTAGGTTCTGGGGGACTTGAACTAATTATCAAAGAAGTCCTTTCTATCTCTGTGTTCCTTTGTGTCCTAGATCTTAGTAAAGGCAACCGTGTGCCTCTTTGTGAGGGTCTGTCTTTTTTCTTCTGCTTCAAGAGTCTCCTATCTCCTAGAAGGCTGCAAGTTATTAGAGACATGGAAGCATATAGTGTGCTTCAATGAATTTGAAAGCAGAGTATATCAAATATCCTCATGTAGAAAGGCCTTTGAGTGAAGAGTTGTAGCACAGAATGGAATGTTTTTTATCTGCTGGATTATCAGCTCAGAGTAGTCCTCAGCTGCACCCTTTTTTTCCAGCCAACAGGAAGAGGTCTATGAAATATTCTTAAGTGCCAGGCAAGGTCAGTAGCCAATGATAGGCTGAAAACAAGGAGTGTGCCTTTGGCAAGCTGAATTGTCTAAAGGATGGCCTGGATTCAGAGAGCAGACACCTGATGATTGCACTTACTTAGCACTTGACCATAAGTGCACAGTCCTTTCCAGGAGAAAGTTTTAGAGTCTGAGAAAAGTGAAATGGCTGTGTTTATGCAGTGGAGGCAGCTGTGAAATGTGCTGTCTGTTCTGACTTTTATCCTGATCATGAACCAGGATTTTTGGAATGGGGAAAAGGCCCTCCCATCTCTTCTAGGGAAAACAATGTCTTGTTTCTTACATCACATTCTCCCCCAGCCACTTGCTCCTTACTGAAAAGGTATCAACAGGGGTATTGTCTCAAGTGTCACCTAGGATCCTTGTGCTCTCAGGGTTTTCAGCTCCTCCCCAGACTGGCTTGAAGCCCTCATATGAAAGCCCTGCCTGCTTTCTTTCAGTCCATCAGCTCCATATCTCTTTGGTCTTTGGATAGCAGTCCTCAGCCAAAACCCCAAATCTCCATTCCACTTCTGTTTAGCCCTCTTTAGATAACAGAAGGTTATTCAGCGTGGAGTGTTTGGGGTAAAGAGTTTTGGGGTGAAGGAACAGGCAATTTGTACAAAATTGGTTCAGTGCATGTGGCAAGACTGAGGAGGAACAAAAACCACTTTATCCACGTACAGGTGGATCAAATACGTGCCTTGCTTTTATCTTTTCCTGGGGAAATAGGTCCTTTGATAAGGGGAGGTGTGTGTCTATTACAAGACAGCTTTATGTTATTCAGGGCAAAAGGGATGACATTGTGCATCAGCAATGAGCTCAAGCAGGAATATCAGAGGTCCCAAATGCTTTAGATGAATTACCCTTGGAGAGTAGCCATTACCCTCTCCACACGTCACGGGTGTTGATGTACAGAGGTTTAACCCAGCATTCTTCTGTCAGGTCATCAATATATGACATTGAATCTGCATCGAAGCTGGATACAGAGTGAAGTTTTCTTAAAATCAATGTAAAAAAAAGCGCCTCTAAACCATATTTCTTTAAGACAAGAGCAATGAAAAAACACGCTTTGCTGCGTAAGGGTCCTGTCTTCTCCGTGTTTTGTGTCATATCAATCTTGGCTTTTGCTATTTCATTAAAATTCCCAAGCGGTCAGAAGGTTGTTGCTTAATAGATTTAGCATTGGCTGGCTACATCAATACTGTGTTTAGTCACATTTGTTTTACTGGGGACATCTGTGCAAAGAGTTTAGCAAATATATTCATTCATTTGAGAAGAACCTGGTGCACTTTGGACCTTGACTGGATGGTGGTCTCGTGTACCTCAACATTTTCTTCAGTTAGAGGCAACTTCAGGCAGTGTTTTGCCTCAAGTGCCTCTGTAGCTTGAAATATTTATTGCAAAAAAGAATTTCAGCTCTTCTTCCAGCTGATAATTCCCTTTTTGTGGTCCTGTATGGAGAAGAGATGTGGCATAGAAGATACAATTCTTTCTGTGAAAATATGGGTATGGTTTTGTTTTTCTGTGTTGACTCAGGAGAGGGAAATGCCCCAAATATCAGAAATTCCCATGGGATGGAAATCCAGACTGTTTTTCTGAACGGTGACCTTGCAAAATGCAGCATGTGGGTGTGGTAGGCACTGCTGTCCTCGTGTTAATCCCAGGGTTAGGTGCAGTCTTGCTTGGTGGTTGAGCCCCAGAAAGCTCTTAAGAAGCTTTCAGAGAATGCAGGCATTAGTATTCAGTGAGGATATAAAGCATCATCAATAAAGGAATAATATTGATTATGTCTCCTAAAGGTGCTTACCTGCAGATATTTTCACATTTAATTTGAATATTCCTTTCCCTTCCTTATCTGTGAGTAGATGTTAAGATAAGCTGTTTTAGACACAGATATCAGAGCTACTCGTTGAGTCAAATCCGTGTGACATCATCAGGTTTGTAGCAAAAGGTGTTTGGGTGACCGAAGGAACCTGATCCTGCTGACATTCAGGTTCATGCTACGACCCCAGCCCTGTCTGCTCTTTTTCACAGCTGGAGAGCATTTAAAGAGTCCTTGGGAATAGCAGAGACCGGGGGAAAGTACCCAGAGAACAGAAAGAAATAGATGCAAAATGAAATCATTCTAAACTGTCTGTCCCTCGGGTTGAGGGAGGAGCTGAACAGAATCTGAACTCCCAAGAGCAATGAAAATGAGGAGTGTTTAAGACTCTTTTGCATGTTTTCTTGTGGGCACTGTTTAGATACCAGTGTAATCTCTATGCAGTCATGGGTCTTAGAATTACCCTATACCTGTTGTTGAGCCACACTGCCCTAGCACACTGCCAAAACTGTAAGGGAGTCTTTTGTTTGGCTTCTTTTTCATTTTTTTTCCTTTTTATCCAAATGACAATGCAATGGAGACAGGCCATTTCATAGCCTGCCATTCTTCTCTTGTGCTTTTTTCCCTCTGAAGAAGGTCTAAAGCTAAAATATCTGCATGAATGTTTAAGTCCCAGGCTGTTATAATTGCACATCTTTTTCCAGACCGTTTGAACACTTAGAATTAAATATGCCAAATAAATCTGACTCTAAAACTTTATTTGCACTGCATTGCTTCCTGCCCTGTTCAATTTAAGAATAACAGCAACAATAATAATGACACCATTCAAGAAGTTTCCCAAGCAACCCCTATTTACAAATACAGAGGTAGAAATAACTTGTTATTGATTCAAAACTTACTGTTTGAAAACACCTGCAGATACACCCAAAATGTTTGATTCAGCTCCAGCTCTTGAAATGAAGAGTCTTTTCCCTAAAGCATTTTTTTTTTGAGTGCAGAATACCACAGTATCAGGCTCAAATACTCAGAAACATTTCTTTTCCTTTTTCTATCAATTTAGCTCTGTGTCACATTTCTTTTCCTTGTGGGTATATGCTCTTCAAAGACGTAAGAAAGACATTTATCCTAAGGAATAGGAAGAGGCCTTCCCCACATGCTGTTGCTTCTGGTGTAACTGGCTGAAATGTGATGAGAATTATGTGTACCTGAAACACAAGAAAATTCAGCTCCAAAGTTAATAACCATGGAGAATCCAGAATTAGGATATTGTGGTATATACTGAACATCTGCCTCTCTGCAGACACAGTGGGAATGAAGTAAATTCTGTCCTGTCACGGCAGAATCCATGAATTAAAGCTCAGGCTAAACCTGTTGCTGAGGCATCCTCTTGTACCAACAACCCTAAACTAAATCCTTCTGTCTCAGTATCGCAGCCAGCAGTAGAGCCATTTACCCTTTCATTTGTAAAATTTAACTAAATCACTGCTTTCCAAACAAAATTTTGTTTTCCTTCAGTAAATTTAATTTTATTTTTGCCTTTTTTTTTTTTTTTTGAAAGGGGGAAAAGCAAACTGGTGAGGGAGCAGAAACCTTTATGATGGGTTGACAATGCTGTGAGTGGCAGTTGGCCCGAGGACCTTCTGATGCCAGTCCATTTGGCCCCAGAAAAGGGTTTATCACTTTGGCAGCACTTCTGTTTTGATGCAGCAGGACTGCAAAATGTTTTTTTTTACCTGCCCCTTTCCCTGGGAGCTGCAGCATCCTTTGCTGCCAGCTCCAGCACGGTGTGTGCTCTCTTGTGGTGAAAGCAGAGGTGCTTTGTGATCAGTTTAGTGTTACTGTTTTTATTTATTGGCATTGAATGAATCCCACATAGGTGTCTGTAACTGTAAAGGTTTGGATGAGAAAATAGGAAATAGCTGGAGTTCCTGGCTGTACACCATTGAGGATGCAAAGCTGGTCCTTGTGAGATTCCTCTTCCCTTTCAACCCTTAGGCAAAAATCCCATCTACCCTTTGACAAGCTGTTTTGGTATAGAAAGGGTGGAGCAACATTGGGAAAGAAAGTGACCTTTCCCTTGTCTTGTGAAATCACTTTGTTCCTATTACACCTTTTTTTTTTTTCCCTTACTCATTTCTACCATGGTTTATAGGAGTGCCTCTTCTAAATGCCAGAGCAGCAATAGCCATTTTAAATATGGTTGCAATTTCATGCCCCCAAATTTCCTGCGTTATCTTTAATCTTTGATCATTACAGTCCCTCAATATAGCTTTTTGGGAAGCTGCAGTTTTTTATGTTACTGCTGTTTAGAATTAACTGGTCTGCTTCCTAAAAAGCCAAATGTTTAATCAATACATATCCTACTGTGTATAATAAATACATTTCTGCCATCATTTTTGAAGAGAGAATGCTTTTGCTTTGAGCCAAATAGTTTACAAAATGGCAAGGAAGGTATTTTGTTTTTGGGCTGGTTGTTTTTTTTTTTTTTAATAGATGCTTAATGAGATAGGGCCAACCGGTTGATCAGAGCAGAGAAGTGTATTGAAATTCAGAGGTGGGGTGGGGGGAGAAGTCTTTTACATGAATTAGTTAATTTTGAACATTTGCTACATTAGCATTCGCTCCACTTCAGCCGATTCATTTCTTTGGATTGCATTTGTTTGCTGGGTAATAATTTCATAATGCTGCAATAAACTAAGCATTAAGAAGTGGTTTCGTGTACTGGAGTATGCAATAGGTGGGTAAAGTTGTTGTTTGTGGCTCTTTTCCTAAACTTTGGAAGAAAAATCCCATTTTAAACTTGCAATAGCAGAGGCTGATTACTTCCCATCAACTCACTGGCTTCCAGGGCAGAATTTTCAGACTGGTTATTGCGTGCACTGCTCTACTATAAAGTACAAGGTCTGAAAATTAAAGTTGGACCATAAGAGATTTAATCTGCAATTTTATAGGTCTCTAATCCAACGGTTGTTTTGTATTTCAGGCTCCAAGTATATTATCAGGGATTGGGGGAAGTTTGTATTTTTTATTCTTTTGTGCTTGGGTTATAATTATTTATTTGTTTGTTTGCAGTGTCTTTAAATTATATTGAAGATTAGAGCCATGAAAACATTGATGCTTTTTCTCCCCTTCCCACCCCATACTATAGATTAGAAACGGTAAACAAAGTTGCTACACACTGAAGAATAAAGACTTGGAACGTGCTTCAAAAGGAGTAATTTACTTGGAGCTGGATGTCCTATTTAATCCTGTAAGTTGAAGTATTTTCTTTTTGCTTATCACTGGTGCAAGAAAAGTGTGAATCTGAAGGGTGAAGGTGGGGGTGATGCTTTTAAAACCAGGAGCCAAGCCAGAAAAGTCCTGTCCCCATTCCATCTGGTGGTGGAGGGATGTTGATGTTGTGAGTGAAGAAGATTTGGGCTATCAGAGCTGTGGCCCCTCCAGGTGGATGGGACAGAGAAGGAACATTTTTGGAGGAACAAATAACCACATGCACCTTAGGAAGGAGGTGCTGATTGCTGCAGCCACTGCTCCAGTTGCAACAGCCAAAAAAGGTCCAGGTTCATTTTATTATACATTACTTTGAACACCTACTTCTCCCCCAAAAAGCTGACCCAGGATGTTCTCTTCCCAGAGTGTTGACAGGAAAATTAATGAGGCATGGACACAGTGCTTCGTTTTTAGGTGGCTGAGTCAGTCTCAATCGTTCATTCATGCCCTCCAGAGTTTTACTGAGTTTAACTCCTATTTATTAAGGCCATTGCGGGCTGTGCCACGGCTCTGCTCCTGCTAAAGTGAGCCCAGCCTCGCCCAATTTAACTTGCTTGCATTTTCCTTAGCACGGAATCATAAAATGGTTTGGTTTCCAAGGGATCCTAAATCTCATCTCATTCACCCCATCCTGCCATGGGCCAGAGGCACCTGCCCCTGCATGAGGCTGGTCTGAGTCCTGTCCCCCTGAATGTTCCAGGGATGGGACATCCACCCTCTCTGGCCAACCTGTGCCAGTGCTTCCCCATCCTCAGTGTAGAAAATATGTTTTAAAAACAACTCCTATGTCACACACAGTCTGGAAAGGCTGAGAGATGCTGAAATTCCTGAAACTAAAATAACTCCTTTAAAACGACATGGTGTTATTTTTATTGGGCTTTTTTTATTGTTGTTTTTTTTCTTTCTAGATAAAAGCAAGTATTAGAACATTCAAGCCCCGAGAAAAGCGCTTTACTGAGGAGAACCGCAAATTTTCTAAAAAGGTGAAAATTGTGTCTGGGCTAAGCTTTTGCATCTGTTTCAGAGAGATTTGAATTGCTGTAGCACGGTTGCAAGAACAAAACCTATTTATGCATAAAATGCTGAACACATGTAAATTCAGTGTATTTCTGTATATATTAAAAGGTTTGTTTGTGTTAACACGAAATTGCTTTCTGATCTGGCTTGCATCAGTAGTTCTGCTTTGTGCTTCAGAGTGGGGAAAATGATAGCTGTGGATTTTGCACAGTTCGCAGCACTTAAAGCTCAGTGAGAGCCTTATTCCCTTCTTCATGAAGGAAGAAACCAGGGCTAAATTCCTTATGTAAAAAAGTCCATAGGATTTTAGAACAATGGCCATTATTCTTTTTAAAATCGAGAGGCACTGTAAGAAGTCTAAAAATCTCTATTTATTTCTATGGACTAGTCCAAAACATGTAGAAAAGAGGAGCAGATTACATTCTCTCTGTCCCTTTTCCTGAGACATTGATGTATTTTAAGAATTGAATGAGGATAGAGGTAGGTTTGTATAACAGGTTTTGGGTTTTTTTTTTTTGTTGTTGTTGTTGTTGGTGGTGGTGGTTTTTTTTTTTTGTTTTTTTTTTTTAAGGGATGAAGGAAATCTGGAAGGTTTGGGTGTAATCAGAAAACAGACAGGAGCTGGTGAATGTCTGAAATAGAGGCTTTATTTGTGATATGTGTCCTAGCGTGCATTTGTAGCTTAAATTATCCCTGTTTCTGAAGCAGTAGTAGGATATTAGTGTGTTTGATTAAACACCTCTTCTCCTCCCCTCCTCCCACTCAATATTTATCAGATCTTATCAAGAAATGTTGATCGCGTGAAAAAAATCTCCATGGCAATATGGAATACAATACAATTCCTTTGGAGCTGCTTTCTCTGGGAGTCCACTGTAAAGAGCCTGATAGCATTTGTGGTAAGTGCATTTCTTCTTTCATTGCATGGGGGTCTGAGTGATCTGAGATCTGGAATGGGGCTGAGTGATCTGAGATCTGGAATGGGGGTGAGTGATCTGAGATCTGGAGTGTTCCTGTGCCTTCCTCCCCACCAGTGCCAAGCCCAGCCTCGTGTGCTGTTTTGCTGTTTTGTGGCAGCTTGGGCCATACTGGGCCTGATGGGGATGGAAATCAGACCTTCAGGAACAGCCTTTCCTCTGGATTGGAGCAGAGGTATTCATCTCCTGTACTGAACACTGAGGATGCCCATGTCCGTGGTGGGTGATGCCACCGTGCATGGGCTGTAATTGCATGGCAACTCTGGAATTTTTAATTGTTTTTAATTTGAGACATGGCAGCTGGGGAAGGGAAGGAAAGGCAGGAGGTGGTGGCCAAGAGGGTGATGTAGGGAGATGGTTTTGATTTCGGTGATGCAGTGAGCTGGTGGGCGTTGTCCCTTCCATCTTCCATTGCAATGAGGCATCACTTCACTGCAAGTTATCAATTCCTGCTCTGCCTGTGTTGGCATCGCCTGTTGCAAATTTATTCTCCTGACTGTAATAATGCATTGTTTATAAGAGAAATTAAAAAAAAAAAAAAAAAAAAAGGAGAAGGCTGGTCAGTGAGTTCTACTGCACTCTGCAAACAAAAGCCAAGTTCTCCACCTGCCTATCCCACTTTTCATCTCTCTCCTTTTTCCTCTTGGTAGTAAACACCCCATTTGCAGTTTTCTCATAATCCACTCAAGCACAAAAAGATTTTGCCGGCTCTTTATTCTGCGGTGTGACATTTTCTTCATGCTTGAAATGTTTGGCGTGCCATTAAAGGTTGCAAAAATCGTTTTGTGGTGGTCCAGCATGCAGAAAGAAAGTTTTTGAGTTGAGTGTTTATTAAGCAATACAACATCCACATCTCTAAGATTTTCTCCTGTGTTTACTGTCTGTGAATTGTAAGGTGCTTAAAGGCTTTTTTAAGGAAAACACTTCAGTGTATTTGCCACAAATGGGTAAAGTAGACCAATCCTGATTGAATGAAGCTTCAGAACAAGGACAGAGGAGTTGTCTTCACCCTGTAGGTCAGGGGGATGGCTCACAGAGATGAGTGGGTAGGATGAAGAGGGTCTTTTCTCTCTACTTTTTTGTCTTCCTGTTTCTTGAAGTTCATTCAGAAGATATTATCTTATATAAATTAAATATAGTTAATGTCTAGAGAGCAGAGTGGTTCCTCACTGAAGCGAGAGTGGCTGTGCACAAGAGTTCTGTGATTGTGTCCAAGGGAATCAGATGCTGAGGCTGGAAAGAGAGGATAAAATCCCAGTGTCCATGTCCTGCTATCACTGTATATCAAGAATCTAAGCACGTATTTAAGAGGATTGCTCTTTTTTCACCAAAGTGCTTGTGAAGTTACAGCTGTCATGCTCAGTTTTCCAAACCTAGGAAAAGTTTGGAAGGGATGGAAAGGTGGAAAAATAAGAAGGTGAGAAAATGGGTCTACAGAAAAAGGAATTTATTCCCAGTGAAAAGGAGTATGAGCAGGTTGCAAGTTACAGGTTGGTAACATCTTTACTGGATACCATAATACTCCTGGTTTCCTGAGAGGAAGGGGGTAATGGGAAAGGAATAAAAATACTCAACTCTAAGAATAATTACCACAGGCTTCTTCTACAACCCAAAATTTAAGTCTATCTGATTTTTCTTACATGGAAATAATTCAGCTCTGGTACTAAAAATGAAATGCTAATTATATATCTCTCTCACTATTTCCAGCATGAGTGTTCATAGTATTGAGAATACGCACACAGCACGGTAGGTGCAGCATCCCTCCCTGCCCAGGCTGTGTGGAAAATCCACTCCTCATGTGCTGGTTAAAAGATGAGGTGAGGAGGATGCACAAAGCTTCTCTGCCCATTTTTCAGCTGAGTTCATGAAACTTTCATTGGTAGCTTTGATGCCAGTCAGGCCCTCAAATTAGAAAATGCGTTTTTTCAAAAATTATTTTTCCTTACAGATGATGTCCCTCGGGCCCTTGGCAATTCCCATTTTGATCTGGTATTTCCCTTGGTTTCCCTCTACAGGTAACCCATGCCCCTTCTTCCAAGGGGGAGTGGAGTGAGGGAGGAGGAGGAAGACAAGCAGACAGTATAATCACGAGAGCCTCGTTTCCTTCAGCAGTCAGACAAACCCCACTGCCAGACAGATAAAATATTTGTGAGGTTGTTGGAGGACAAGCAATAGCCAAGGACATGGAATCTTTCACCTTCCTGTTTTAGTCTTCCCTCCCCATTAGTGTGACAGCTCCTGTGTGTGACAAGGACATCAGCTGCTTTTGAGGGTGTAAGAGAAAAAGAGGGACAGGTAAAGAGGGGGGAAACAGAGGACAGCACAGGCAGGGCACGAGGGAATGAGAAAAATGCTCTCACTCTGTTTCCTCATTTATAAGATTCATCATCCCAGGCTAAATTTCTTTATTAGGATGTAATGGTGAGAGGAGACAGTCCAAGAACATGTGAGTAGATGAATTTTTTTGTGCTATAAAAATGTAATCACATTTTTCATCAGTGTTCTGTGCTTTTAATCTGATGATTTTTCATCTGAGTTAATTGTATAGGCACAGAGGACACTGGGCTCTGCTGAAGCACATGTAAAATCAGATTTTTTTCAAGCTTAGAGGTTTAGGAAAGAAGGTTGAAAGAGAGGTGAGATGAAGAGCAGAACTTTATTTTGGTGGTGTTTGCCCTGTGCATAGAGGGTTTGGTGGAAATGGTGCTACACAACTAAAGAAACATCCTGGGTCAGAGGAAAGGGTCACACACAGGATTTTGGGTTCTTCACAGTTTACCTCTCTTCACTGGTCTGGTGTGAAAAACGGTCACCCATGGTTGTGTGTGCCTGGGAATATCAGGAATATTCCCCCACGTGAAAAATGTCACCTGTAGAGTTGGCAGAGTTCATATACCAAGAGATACCTTTAAGCACTTCCTGTATTCTTCTCCATCAGTTCAGGATTTGTAGATTTTTCAGACAAAAAAGACCTTCAAGCATTCCTTTCTGTTTAATCTTGGTGTAGTTACCTCTGTATTCAACTCAGTGTGTTGTGTTTTGATTGAAATATATGCCACAAAAAGCTCTTTATTTTGAGCATACTTGGGCACATAGTCCAGTTCATCCCTGTATGGTCCTTCTCGTGTGCCTGACACACTTCATGCCCTACCTTGGACAATTTTCTACCAGTTTTCAGCCCCAGTGTTGTAGTTTTAGCCTGCTCCTCTTCACTCCTTTCTTATCACACTTTTCCCCATTGGGACATCACTTCCACACAGAAAAAGCTGGAACTGTGTGGTGTAATGCGCCTGGGGGAATGTCTGCTCACAACTCGGAGTATAAGTCTGATTATAACCTCTTTGTTTCTCCCACTCATGCATACAAAAACTTGTTTTCTTACCTTCCTGTTGCACACTTAAACCAAATTTTTGAACCTTAATTCTGTATGCAAACACTCCCTGCCTGCTCTGCTCTCTCTTTGCTGCTTGTGAAAGTGAAGTCTGTAATAACCAAACCATTCTTACTGTATTATATGTATTTTTTAAATATTTAAAAGTTAATTTTAGTCACAATGATTTTCATGAGGAATTATGCATCATTGCACATTGTACTTGTGATTTTATACAACATAATTACACCTTCTATTGACAGTTTTCTCTGCATTAATGGTAATTATGCCATTTAATGAAATTACAGTAATTGCATTAAAAAAATCTGGTGCAAATTAAAAGGATATATTGACTGGAATTTTTACTATCATATATATATATTTTTAAAGTTTGTATGATAGTTGCAAGAGACGTTGACAGGATCAGGCAAACGATGGGAAACCAAGCACCAGAGCACCTCTGGTGTGACTGGCAGTGCTGCTGCTGAATTCCTTCAGGGTCCCTGCACACTCACCCATGCCAGAATGTTTCATTTTCACTGGCAGCATTTCCCACTCTATCAGGTTTGGGCTTCTTGCTGTTCCAGGCTGCTGCCAGGGTGGGGACAGGTGGGAGAGATTTTTCCAGCTCAGCCCTTGCTGGCAGCCAGGGCCAGCCAGACAAGGAATGCAGCAGGCACAGGCGGTGTTTATTTATTTTGCAGTGACATTGCACCGTGTCTACTAATTATTTTATGATGGCTTAGTCCTGGAAGGAAGAGGAGGAATGTGTGGTGATGCAGCATAGTGTGTTGGGAATGTGGGGCTTGTGGTCAAACTCACTGCAGCCATTTAATGGGGGAAAATGCTGGGAAAATGACAGGCATGGGATCATCTTGGAGCACTTGGGGCTTCCCAGAAAGCTGGCTGATGCAAGAGTAAGGAGGCTCTTGTGTGGATGCAGCAGCACAACCCAAATGTAAACTTTTGTGCTCCTTGCTGCAGAGGTGGGATTTTGTCACTCTTCTTTCTCCACTAAGATCTCCAAAGCTCTTTAAACCCAGAAGGATGCCCAGAAGGTTTTGGCACCCTTGTGCTGAGGGAATTTGGAAGGCTGAGGAGCCCCAGGCTGGCTGAGTGAGGCTGCAGGGATGTGCATTGCTCTGCCAGTTTGCTTCAGGTGTAACCTGGGGCAGTAGCAGAGAGAGAGGACAGAGCCTGCAGCCTGTGAACTTGTGGGCATCTCTGCTGAGTGTGTGATTGAACACTCTGCCACTTCAGCTCCTGCTACAGGAGCTGGACCTGAGCCCAGCTAAACTCATCTCAGAGAGGAGATACCAATCATCTTATTAGACACGAACAGTTTTTGATCCCTGTTGAGCTGGGCTATATTTATAGTGATGAACTACGGGCAGAAGGCCATTTGCTTGTTGACAGTGTCCTCTAAAATTGCTAATTGCCTATCAGTAAAAGGGAAATGTTCTTTATTCCCTCAGGAAAGATATTTGTTAACTCAAAATCTGAGCCTTCTGGAGCTTACTTGGGGTAAATCTCTCATTCTGTATGTGGACAAGTGTCTCCTGCCTGTTATGGTTTGGCTTTCCAGAGCAAAGCACAAAATGTTCCAGCCCTGTTTGTACTGAGCATAATTCAACCCTGGACATGACAGCAATATATGGGTAAAACATCCAATTTAACTCCTGCATTGTTTTGCAACACAGTGATTTATTTTATTTTATTTCTCCCTTGATGGGAGGGGAGTTATAGATCAATAAGAGGAAATTGCTGGGATGGAAGTTTTGCAGGGAACACGAGAAATCTGTGGAGAAGGGAGACCAGTAATAGCTGTGGAATAAAATAGAGAGTAAGACACCAAACCTCTCTTGCACCTCTGGCCAACCAAGCAGAGGAGAGGTTTAATTTAACTGAGTATTTACCACGAGGTGATAATAACTCACTCTTCTATAGGGTGGGGAAGCAAGATGTGCTCTCACAGGAACTCCCCTAAAATACTCCTTATTTTCCCTCTGTGTTTTCTGCTAATTTTGGACAAGCAGTTCCCTGATACAAAGCACAAACCACCGTGCCATGGCTACATGTGTAACTGATGAGAAGAGTATAGGCTTTTTTTCCTAACCCTTTTTTTTTTTCATCCTCACAGTTGAAGATGAAATATAAATCATTGTTCCCAAACTATTTGGGAACAGCATTAAAGTAATGGTAGATTAAAATGTCTCCACATTAAAAAGCTAAATAAAATGAATAGATGTAATCCTAAAGAGAGAAGAATGAGTATTCTTCAAACACTGAATAGGGAACTTGGAAGAAGAAAAAAACTTAAAAAAAGAAGGGAAAAAAGTATTAATGCAAAAGAGATGGTCTTACATCCGCTTTGCTGTGGAGCTTTTGCTAAGGGCTGTTCTCAGCCCATTTGCAGCTTGTGTTTTGCTACAGTTTCAAAGAAGCAGTCGGCAAAGGAACGAAGGCAGTTTCTATTTAAATAGGAGAGCTGTAAAGTAACACTTCTACAGAAATTCGTTCATGTTAAGGCTAGAGCTGGTGCTGGACGAGCAGCAAGAGGCAGTTTTCAGGAATTTCACCTAGTAAGTAATTCTTTAGAGCCCCCAACATTTATTCCCCATCCTGCCCTCTGCAAATCCCTGGCAAAGGCACATCTTTAGGATCGTTGTCTGCAACTCCAGCGACACGGCTGGAGTGCAGAGGTGTGTGTGTGTTTTTATTTCGGGCTGTTACACCCCAGTAAAAGTGTTTTCCTGATTTCGGAGGAAGGGTTTACATCCCTGGCTGCTGTGGCAGTGCCTGCAGAGCTCCAGGAACGCGTTACCTGACACTAGCGACTGCTCACACAATTAAAGGAGATGGTTTCACCCTTTCCCCAGCAGTTTTTTTTTTACATTTCCTCTATTATTCTTCCCGTGGTTGAGGAGAGGGGAAATACGATTTAAGCTTGAGATCCCAGGCTTTGCTTTGCTTTGCTGCAGCAGTTAAAATTCCTGGAATAGCAACAGTGATATTGACGATGCTGAGAGACACACAGCAAAGTAAACACATGTTATTTCCAGCTCTTTCAAAAATGCAAGAACAAACAAGGACAAAGTTAATAGGGAAATAACCACTTCGAGCCTTGACAACACAATAAACAATATTTTAAAAGCAAAGTTTGAAGCTTTGGAATCGGGGTGAGATGGAGCTGAGCAGAGACCAGTATAAATATCCCTTTTAACTTTGAAAAAAGATGGATGGCCTTATGTTTCCAGCTCAGGAGTTTTGGGGATTTGCTTCTTACCAGTGAAACGTTCGAAAATAAAAATAAAAGCAAAACTATGTTTTGCATCTGAGGAGTCATTTCCTCTGTGTGTGCTTAACAAAGCATTTAACCTATATTGCAGTCCCCTTGATTTTGGGGTTGGGGATCTTCCTCTTATATAACGCTGTGGTGATATTTTTGAGGCTTTCTATGTCGTGTACTCGAAACTTGAATGCATCACATCGAAATGATTCCCTCAGCCCTGGTAATGAGAGAGACTTAAATCACTGCCTCTCACTCTGTAATTGCATTTTGTTGGGTTTAATTGATGATAAAGCCTTTTAATACCTTGGCCGTGTCTGTTAAACTCTGTGGTCCAAGTATTTGGGTAAAAGAGCAGTCGTGATGTGTAGGATAAGCCTCTGTGCAGCTGGTCAGCAGGAATGTGTCTGCAGGCTTCCAGTCGAGAATTAAGGCGAGGAGAAAGAAATTCAGCTTTGTTATAGGATGTGGATTTATCCCTAGAAGGTGTTGGTGCTAAGACAGCTGAATAGATCCGTGTATCTGTCACCCTCCTGAACCAGACTGGAAACGTAGTTTTCATTTCTTTGGCTATTTAATGACAGCCCACAAAGCCAAGATCAAATGTGGATACATTTTATCTAATAAAATAAAATTTAAAAAAAAAAAAAGGCAAATGAAAAAGGGCTCTTTCTGACTAAAACCTGAACCAACTGCATCCACAAATCCTTCTGCCTGCCTTTGTGCTCAAGTTGCAACCTGTTGGAGAGCTCTGCTCGGTGCTTGCATTTCCAGCTAATTTGATATCGCCTTTTATTGGTTTTATTTATTTAATTTTTTTTTTTCCTGATGGCTGAAGCTTCGCCATTTGTTTCGAAGCTGTCATTTTTATTAGTCTCCCTGGCTGATCTTTTTGGGCTCTCGTCAGGTGGTGTGTGTTCTCCATTGTCTGCCTGGTCTTGGCAAGCTGTAGGTCCTTTTATTGCCATATGACGTGGGCGTGCTTGCAGCAGTAGCCTGTAATTATACCCACCACAGGTGACAGTGACAAGAGCGCTTTGGTAATAATTTTAGCTGCCTGATCTGATGTTTATGAAGAGCAAACCCTCTCTGTGGTCTGGCTGGAGTTTGCTATATTGTGTTTTACTTTTCCGTTTGATTGATGAAGCACTTTTTAGATTTTTTTGTTTCATTTTTGGGTTTTTTTTCCTTAATGTATAGCGTCTTGTGTCTTCCGAAGTCCTGAAGTTTTGCAAAAGATTGTTGTTGATCTTATGCTATTTTGTGCTTTTCCTGTTTATTTTTTGCATGGCTTGTATTTATTTTGCTTTGTTCAGCACAGTAAAATAATACTCTTGCCTGTTGCTGGGTTTATTTGTATATTCAACACCGCTGAACTCCTAACGCCTCGCTAGCAGATATTCTGTGTTCTCCCAACTGTGAGAGTAATCACACATTAGCATTTAATTATTTAATTACTTACTTTTTTTTTTTTTTTTTTTTTTTTTTTTAACCTTTGGCAATTATTTAACTGCTTTAGAGAAGGTGAAATTCTCTCTCCAGGAAGTAAGAACTGGTTCCTTTACTCCCAACAAAATTGCAAAAGTTGGATTATGTCAAAGGTGAATTTGGCTCATGGTTTTTATGGTTATTTTTCAAACCTCTATTCTGACTTCAGGAATTTGCCACAGAAATTTTGGACAAGGCTGATGAGCCCACTGCCTGAAAGCTGGCTGTTTTTCTTGTGCTATATTTCTTTTTGCAGTCTTAAATTCTGTAGAGGAACTTCAGATTAAAACTCTTGGGCATCTTCTAAATTTTTGATTCTTATCACAAGATTCTGACTTGGAATTCTGAATTGAATGGCATGTTGAAAACCATGAGAAATTTACCTGCAATAATTTGCTGTCTTACCTGATCCTTAAGAGATGATTTTCCATGTCAGGATCCAGTCATTTTCATTTTCCCAATTTGCCGGGTGCTTTTTCTGAAAGTTCACTTTATTCATAGACTAGAAATTGCATAAACAAAGATGAAATTAGTATTCTGAGTTGAATGAATGTTGCATCTGCGTGAGACTCATTAAACAGGAGTGTGAGACAGAAGCTACTTACCCACCACTATTGGAAATACCAGAATTTGAGAAGCTTATTTGTAAAATTCCCGAAGTTGGCATGGATTTAGACTCTGCAAGCTGTATGGGAAAAACATACGGCTCAGCCCAAACAAACAAACAAAAAAAGGCAGGAAACCCATGGCATGTAGGATGAAAAAAGGTCTATATAAGGAAGCGAAAATTCAATTAAAATTAAAAATTCTTACACTTAGTGTGCTTTTTTTTTTTCCCCCCCCCAGAGCCACAGGTGTATTGATTTTCTTTCAGTCAGCATCTGCTTGGGTTTGTCTCATTTATTCACATTGCTTTGACCTGACACCTCTTAGAAAATACTTTAAAGCACTCAGTTTTACAGGAGAATTGTGGACATTGACTATTATTGCTATGTCATTGGTGGAACACCCCTATCAGTATTATTTTTTTTCTTTTAATTATAAAGAGGTAGATTATTTTTTTTTAAACGTAAATGGAAGCTTAGAGCAACACTGCATTCCCCTGAAGTGTAGAGGAAGTTTTTATTCTCCCAAAATGAGAGAATAAGTAGAGACACGTCTGTAGGTGGTTTAAATCACCATAACTCCATTAGCTTCAGCAAACTCATGTTATTTAACATCAGTTAAAAAATCTACCCCCTCGTTTTGGGCAAAAATCCTGTGTGAATAGAAGGATCAGGTTTTCTGAGAGGAGGAAAAGCCTGTAGATGGCGATGGACCCTCAGGAATGAGCCAGCTCTGGCATTCAGGCTTTTGTCAGATTTTTCTGGCAGGTTTTCTTTCTCTTGCTTGAAGTATTTTATTTTTAATTTAATTCACCCTTTCTCTCCGTGCTAATGTAACACTAGTTGCAGAAATCGTGACAACTGGAAGAAATTTCCTATTTGAAGGTAATGCAACATTTTGGTTTTATGATGGAGACAGATACACCTTCAGGGATTTCTCTTAAAATGTTCTGCTTGTCGGGCTTTTTTTTTTTTTTTTTTTTTTTCTTTTAAATGAGAAAGAGTTGGATCCTTTACAAGTTCTGAAATAAAAAGAGATTAGTAGAGAAGCTGTAGAGCAAATACACTTTTTAAAAAAGCCTGTTCTCATTTAGCATTACTTCTCTTTATTAGAGACTAGGATGTGCTTCAACTTAGAGGTAATTCTTAAGTAACCAGAAAGTTCTTAGGTTGTTTGAGGATAGCAGTAATAGTAAAATTACTTCAAATCAAGGTATGTCCCTTCCATTTTTTTTTTAATATTCAATAGGAAATAAAGCTGAAGCAGTTGGATGACTGCAAAATCCCAGAAATATGATTTAAAAAAAAAATCTTTGCTATTAATTATGTGTAAGTTGGACTACTTCCACAGTGAAGGTTTGTACTGCTACCAATAACATCAATAGAGTTTTGTCTCTTCCCCAACAACTTAATGAAAATTAAATGTGTTAATTGTGGCATCCACACTGTTGTCAAACTTAGCTGGTTTCTTTCAGTGTTTTTCTGTGTGGTTTCTTTTATTATTTTTTAAAGGTAGTGCTGTGATTTTGAGAAGTGTTAATAAATATGTAAAACATGTAGTGTTTTGTACCGGTCTAATATGCTGATTTATTTTACCTTTAGCATTCCCCATGTAAAGTCAGCATGTTTACTGAGAGATGAGTGCCAAAGGTGAGCAAAAGTCTTCACTAAAACAGCTTTTAACTACTTTGCTAGCTCAGGTTCAGAACTTCCTACTTTTGTTTTGGGAGAAGTCGCTGTCTTCTGTACTTTCCTTCAGCTTTCATCTTTTAATGGAAGAGAAGAGCAGCACATCTCTGTATCAAAGCCAATTGTCAGCTTTCATTAGATGCATTCTATTGTTTGTTCAGATTAGAAATAACTGCATTACACTTTGACTTTGAAGGCTTGCTTGTTTTTAAATATACTGGGTATATGTGACCTTTTTGTCATTTGTGATGCACTTGGCTTGGCAAATTTGAGATACCCATTTCAGCAGCAGCCAAACCTTTCTGTAAGGCAGGTACTCCACAAAAGGGCACTTTTTGTAGGTCTAGAAAAGTAAAACAAAATCCTGCTGCTAATGAAAAGCATTAATAGCCTCATTTAAATATTTTTAGCCATAAGGGTACCTCAAATGCAATGCATGGAGGGGAGGGGGAGAATCTCCAGTGTTTAGGGGGCTGCAGCACCCATTTTTTAGCAGTGGGTGGGAATCCAGTGAGCTGCTTTTATCCTCCCATTATGTATTGGCCATAGGAGATGTGGCTTCTGTCAGAACATAATGGCAAGAAAGTCTAATTAGTCTAATTCTATTAAAAATTTGCACTAAGCAAATTTTCTTGAAATGTTTAGAATATTAAATGGGAAATGCATAATTGATACAGTGATATTAGCTTTTTTTTTTTTTTTTTTTTTTTTTTTTTTTTTTTTTAACTGAACATGCCCATCAGGAATGAGATGATGACTTGTTCTAGCAGTTAAGAAAACTTCCCCAGATACTTCCATGTACACATTTGGGAAAATTATTTGCAATGATATATTTCAATTTCCTTAATAAACTAGACCTGTCTTCCTAATTCCCTTTCCCTTAAGTCCCTCTGCAGGGGTTAAGAAATGAAGTATTTTGAAATTATTATCAGATAACTGTTTCTATGATTAAAAAAAACTAATCTAAGCTTTTTTTTTTTTTTTTTAGAAATAGATTTATATTCCAAAGCTGGGAAATAAACAGTGGCAGTAGAAAGGAAATATGAGATTAATAAAAATGAAGACATTTTGCAGAGCTACTCTGGATGGTTTTAATCTTGTTTTGTTTCTTTTTTTTTTTTCTTTTATTTTTTTTCCCTTCTTCTGGGAAGTAGTACTTCTGCAGCAGCGTGCATTGCAATGAAAGCAATTCCTGCTTGCTTTTTATAAAGTTGTATGAATACAGGCAGGGGCAGTGGTCCTTTAGTGCCCAGTGAGTCCTGTCTCACACACTGATACCTATAGTAAGACACACAGAGTGGCGATGAGATCAAATGCTCCGGTTAAAAAGCCTCAGGGAAGCATTATGTGTCTGAGGTCTGATCTATTGTCTGGGAGGTCGGAGAGTGTTAATGCACTCTGCAAAGATTAAACTCCCTCTCTAATTGCTCCAACACTTCCTTAAAGGATTTAAACAGTCAGGAAAGGTGATGCTCCTTGTCAATTTTTTTGTCTTCTGACAGCTGTTGAAGTTTATCTGTCTTTCCATGGAGACCACTAGATCATGCAAACCAAGCAGTGGCCAAAGCATAGACCCCGAATTAGGACTGAGAGCAATGAATGCTGCTATTTACAGCTCTTTCAGCTTTTAAATGCTCTGAGTCCTGAGACCAGGGTTGCTCCTACATTTGCCATGCCACTTAGTTTTGGTTGTAGATGTTCCTGAAGTCCCATGAAAAGTTTCCCTGCTGAATTTGATGAAGAGTCACCCTTTTAATTTGGAAGTGACATTAAGGGTGTCCATCCCTTATTGCTGGGCTGGCGCTTCCCCAGCACATCTCTGGGACTGAGTCTGGCACTCACAGCCACAGCTTGTTTATCCCAGGGCAGTGCCACACCTCAGCTACTGTGAGGAGCTCTGCCATTTACTCCCAAAATTTTCCTCTCCCTCACTAAGTCCAATCAGCATTTGAGTTCTCTTGGTTCGTAAAGCTTGAAACAAAAATTTACTCAGCTGGTGTAAAGGGAAAGTTTTTTTCTGCTTCTGAACCAGAATGTCCACACTGACAAGTACCTGACCCCTGTCACTGGTGTTTTGAAGCAAAATAGAAATTTGCCCAGTAGATCAGAGCCACTTAAAAGAACCAGTTGATTATTTGGCAGTCTAGATTTTTGAAATAGCTTATGTTTGCAAAGGATGCTGCTTTTGCTTGGAAAGTACTTTGAGGGCAAAGGATGGAAAAAAAGGTAAATGTTACTGAGAAAGGAGAAGCACGGCTTCACCCCGGGAGAACTTGGGAGATTTGATATTTCTGCAACAAGGCTGTGGTATCCTCACGTTCACAGTAGGGTAACATTACTGTAACAGGAATTACAATACTTAATTGATAATACTTAATACTTAAAATTCTGGAATTTGACCCATCTTTTTCAAAATGCTCGTTCCTGTTTCACAGACAGACGTGAGTGTGTCCTGTTTCACTGCAGCTCACACAATCTGACAGGTCCTGCTGAACAGAGAGCCATCCTGTAGTTATTTTTTCTGGTGGATCAGGAGCTTTTCAGTTTGATACTGTCTGTGTTTTTGCTAGTCTTGCAGCATCTAAATGTGTTGGTGTATCGAATCCATTTCACACATAAATGTATAAATATGACCTATATAAATATACATATATTCAATGCTTCTTTTCTAGACTCTGAGCAGATGAGTAATACAGCTGTTCAAAGGAGAAAAGAGGTTTTTTTTTCTTTCTTTCTTTTTTTTTTTAAAGCCCTCTTGGCTCTGAATCGGAAATTGAGGAGCAGAATTCATCAAGTGTATTCTGATCGTTCTCAGATGGGTAGTTCCTCCTTCCCTTCCTGCATAGCATGTTCCTTTGCACTGTTGCTATATTACATGAAATGTTTCATCTGTATATAAAAATTAAAAATTCAAACAAAAATCTGGCCCACATGAAGAACAGGCCCTTTGGGCATATGGTTCATTATGCATATTCGTTTAATTACTAAAACACTTGGGATGTCTCTACTGCCCTTGCTTTCAACTTGTAAAGTTGGATCTGTTCTGCAGCACAGAATATGTTGAACAGGCATGTGTCATAAAGGACTTCAGTTTTCTCCTACTTCAAACTCTATATAATGTTCTTGGCTGAATTGTTAGAATTTACTGATTATTAGTTCAATCCACTGCATCAAAACAGTATTTTGGGATCACTTTTCGCTTAACACCTTCTCTAACCCCAAAAAAGCAAGTTTTACAGTGGTTCGGAGTTGCATTTAGTGTTGAAGTAATGTGAGACTCAGGATTTAGATTTCAGGCACATTCCCACAAAGCACCTAAAGCTGCATGTTGAAGCTGTATAACTTTTATTAGCTAGGAAGGGATTGCTGTGATAGTGTGACTTTAATTGATTTTCAGGGCAAACAGGTGGTGATGGTTTAGGCATCCCCCAGTCTCCTGCCATTCCTAATTTGGAGTTGCACATATAATAGCTTTATTAAAATAAACAATCTTCTCGCTTTAGTTTTACCTGAACAGCTGCCTGAAATTGCAGGAGTCTTGCAATTTTTTTTTTATTTTATTTTATATTTTTTTAAGATTATTCTGTGATTTTGAAAGCAAGATACTACAGGTCTGCTAGTGGAAAATCTCTATTACACAGTCATGCTGTCAATATACAGGGGGTGTTTTTGTGTGTCACTGCTGTTAGCTTACAATGGTAACATATCCAGGGTATAATTACAGTGAGCCTCAGTCAGCTCCATGCATTTGTTCTGTAATGCAGCAATTTTGTCACACTGCAGATGATGAACCTGCTGCAATTGTTTAAGTGGTGTGCAGTCACACTGTTCCTGGTGTCCTGGGTGTGTGTCAGGTGTGGAGAGAGCTGGGCTTCAGTTATGAGCTACATTTCTCCTCTTCACTGTGGGAAATCTATCCCAGGCAGATGAAGAGATTTTCTGGGCTCTGGCATGGGACTGTGTTGGGGAATCTCAAGTGCACCTTAAGGACAGAGAATAAATAATCTGGAATTCTTTGGCTGAAAGGATATCCTCTCACTGCTTTATATGTGCTTTAGATGTGTTTTTAGATTTCTGGGTTTGTGGTCGGGTTTGTTGGTTTGGGATTTTTGTTTTGTTTTGTTTTGTTTTGTTTGTTTCTTTGCTCTGTTTCAGTCTGGAAATGGTTTTTTTAGGACTGGAGGTTTTGGAAAAGAGAGTACCAGGCAGTTTTGAACCAATGGTGTTACAATCATCTATCCCTCATTTACCGCCAGCTTCTAGAAACCTGGTTTTTGATTTTTTCTTTCCCCCACCCAGTGCCATAGCTGGAAAAACCAGGGAAGTAACCTTATGTGTGATTCTCACTGAACACAGTCTAATTTAACGTTTGCTTTATTAGAGAGCCCTTTTTCCTTTACTCATTCAGCTCTAATTTGCACTATGAACATGAAGGAGGAGTCATTAAAGTAGTTTAAACATATCATTTAAGACTCCCATTCGTTACCAATTGGAACCCAGTTGAGAGCCCAAATTTAAGAGCACTTTCACCACCACTCCTTCCACTGCTCAACAATTACGTCACCATCTGTCTCTTGCTGCTAATGTTTCTCAAAATGTTAACAAATACATCTCCAAATAAGTGGATATTTATCAGCTCAGCCAATGATAATTTTTTTCATGACCCTCTTAAAGTGTTTGCCCTATCCAGAATAAATAAAATTTGCCTACATTTTTGCCTTCTTTTAAATTGCACAAATTATGCTTTTTTTCTGATGTTTTTTAGAAGAATTATCTACTATAAGATCAGGCTTTTAGCTTGCATGATGCCTGTCTTCCCTGCAAATAGATTAACTTTGTGTATGAGGATAATTCCAGAGCTATGGCCCTGCTGGTAAACAAACTGAAACATTAGAATTAAAAATCACCATTTAATTCATCTATGATATAGAACAACAGATTTTTTTTTTTCTTGCATGTCACCCCCTATTTGTTTTGGGATCTTCTCTGGTCTTGGTATGTGATAGTAACCCCTTTAGAAATAGCATGTAGATTTATTCCCCTAACCCATTCCCAGAAGATTACCCCAAAACATAGAAAAATCTGGGGTGTTTTTTTGTTGTTGTTGGGTTTTTGTGGTTTTTTTTTTTTTTTTTTTTAAGCTTTATTGCTTGAGGGTCTTAACTGTATTTTACTTGGCAATGGAAATGCAAAATACATTAGATAAAAGCATGAGGGAAAAATTAGACCAGTCAGCATGTTGGCAAACAGCTATTTCTTCAGTGTCTGCCGCCTAAAAGGATTTGAAATCTTTTACTCTAAAACTGTTGTACATACATAAATATAGAACCCAAAACTCGTGTTGTAGCTGATTTTGTTTTAACCTCTTTGAGGGATTAGGGATAAAGTAGGAACCACAAGAAAATTGGGCAGGGGCACCCACTAGACACATGGGCATTGGCTTTGGGGGTTAAATGCACATTTTAGAGAACAGAGGTGACACCCCCAGGCATTATCATCCTGGATACTATGGAAATTATCATCCACACTGACCAGTGTGCCAGGTAATTATTATCAAATAGCTGGAATGCAGTACAGAGATCTTAACTTCCACACAGACTTTACAAGTGGTGAGTTGAGTGAAATAAATTTGGACTGAGCGCCTCTTCCCTGACCTCCTCATTACAGAAATATATCCGTGGATCTTGGTTCCACTTTCCCAGGCTGTGTAACCTCATTAATGTAATGAAAATAATCAGAATAAAAGAAAACTGTCACTTCTTAATTAGCTCAGTTTTTGTTTTGTTGTTATCTCTTTCTGATTCCAGGCATTGTTGTGAGTAGGGGATAAATCCATTGAACATGTTAATGACAACAGCAATTCAGGCTCAGAGTGGGGACATTTTGTAAGTGTTTGCAGCCTTGAGTGTAGCTTCCCAACCTTCCCTGATGGAGTTTCCGACGGCAGTGTCCCAAGAGGATGGTGGAGAACAGATTGCAATATTGTCAGCTCTTCTGATTTCTCTGCGACTTTTGCAGAACATGCTTCTTCTTAAAGCACTATTTCTTAAGAGTCCTGTGATTGCACATGAATCACAGCTTTCATTTAAAACACAAATGAGTCTCTACTTCCTACCAGCAGCAGAGAAAATGAGATCCCCCTGAAGAGTCTAAATCAGGCAATGACAAAAAAGGCCCTAACACATATTGACTTAAACAGTATGAGGCTTTTTGCATGTTTTTGGGACTATTTTTGTTGGGTTTGCATCTCTTCTTTTTGTTGGGCGAGGGGAACATTGTTTTTTTTTCTTTTGCTTTTGAATATTTGGTAAAATTTTGACCATGCTGATCAGAGTTTCCCATCCTCCACAGGCTTTTATTCTTTTACTCCTTTTTCTTGTTGAATCCTCACATGTGATGTAAATTGTCAAGCACAAATTTGGTACCTCCCAACAAGTTGGGGCCCCCTTTTCCCTCTTGAGCTCATCCTGGACCATTCACCCAACAAGATGCAGTTGGTAAGAGCTGGGATGTGGATATGGCAGCAGGACATGGCTTTGTGTCATTTGGCCTCTGCAGACAACTGGGTTGGGCAAACATGGGTTGTTGTTTGTTATCCAAAGCATTACCTGAGGAAAAAACCCATTAGGTTGATGCATATGATAAGAAATTGTGCAAACATATCCTTTGTTTCTGCTTGGTTCTGTGCAGTCATACAGTAGGCAGACTGAGGGGTTTTGGGGCACAGTTTGATTCTTTGGTTTGGCTTTTGGGATGTTTAAGTGGGTTTTTTGTGTCTGTTTTTTGGATTCTGGTTCTGCTCACACTTGCTTCAGAGAGCTTTTTTGCCTTGTGGTACACCCTTAAAAAATTATTGAGTTGTATGCTGGTGTGTGAGGAGCAATGCAGAGATAATTTGTAATGTGGCATAAATATTTAAAGCCCTGTATTCCTTCAGGTCATTTTTGATTTTGGTCGTTGCCGTTCAATACAGCGCACGTTCCGCGCCGCCGTTGAGATGCTCCACGTTCTTCTGCCGGGGACACAGAAAACAAATTGAATCTAAAGTAAATATGTTTCTGCTGCCAGTGCTGGTTTATTTAAGTATAATTTCTCTTCCTGCCACGTTCTCCATTATTGCATTGCAATGAGGGAGTGACTCTGCTCACCCTCCTCGAGCTCCAGTTTCACGGCTGTGAAGCGCAATAAGAGCTCTGAGGTGAGGGAGCATCAGGTGGATGTGGGAAGGAGAACATCAGTCACAACGACTCTGGAATGCATCTTTGGAAGAGGATCTTTAGTGGGGCATACATGCTGCATGGTTTCCTCAATCTTTTCTTGTCATGCCTTGAGATAGGGCTGTATTCAGATAATTTCCATTCTTTTTAATGACTTCTTTTTTTTTAGTACTCTCATTATTTCATGCAAGGCCAGCCCAAGAGCCCAGGCCTCATTGCTGCACTTCCATCAGGCTGGGCCCTCACCAAGCACCCTGATTTTTGTCAGTGGAAGCTCAGCGCTGCTGTTTTCCTGCATCCATATTGCCCATATCTGGTAGAGATGGCTCCATATGCACAGCTATATATGCACATATGCACAAATGCACTGCTCTCTGTGAGTGTGTTTGTTCTCTCTACTCTTATACTCTCCCTGTCTAAGGGCAGGAATAAGTATCTGTCAGAAATAATTTGTTGTCGACAGGCTTATTGCCTCCAAGGGATTTGAGTGCCCTTTTGGGGAGCCAGTATCTTATGTTACTGGCTAATATCCTGTATTTTGTTTGAAGCAGAGGGACAAAAGCTTAGAAATCCCCCAAAACAGAGAATTCGACCCTGAATATTCATTCTAAAAGTTTATTTCTCATTTTTTATAGAGTTTATCTGTGCATACATGGCAACTTGAAACTGTGTAGCTCAGAAATAAGTTAAAAATGCAGAATTTTTCTGCCCTGTAAATAAGGGGGAGCAGGTCTTTCTGTCTCAAATCAAATGCACTGATTTGGTTTGGTTTAGTTTAGTTCAAAGCCAAACATGGATGTTCACAGCAGCATCAGCCCAAGCTTTTCTCCTGCCTTCACGAGTTACACAGAATGTGTTTATAAATCTCAAGGAAACTTTTGATGAAGCTGTTAGAAGTTTAGAGTTCAGTTAAATTGTGGGTTTTGAAACTTGGAGCTTCAAACAATATTTTTCACAGCTCTGCTGATGAGGCATTTCATTAGCATTGGAGCCTACCCTGGCCAACAAAATAACTTTTTACCATGGGCTCCTCGCATGCATTTAATCTCCTTTCACTTTTATTTCTTCCATCTGATGGAATGTATCACTCTCCTCCCATCACTTGCTGTTGTCCAAGAGTTATTCTGTCACACAACACAGCATCTCTCACTGCACCACAAAGACTTGTCAGGTCAAAAAGAGCCTGTTAATTTTACACTTAGAAAAAATTTAATTACTCTGCAGAAAAAGGACGCAAAAAAATCCTATCTTACGCTAGGTTTCTAAGCCTCTTAAAACTGTTCTATCCCATGACTGTGGGTTTGCTGATGACAAATGTTTTATGGGCATATTTTAGTAGACACCCGTCTAAAATCTGGTCTTAATAGTCAGATGCTAAATTGGAACCAGAGCGGCAGAAAAACCAGATTTGAAACGTGTTTCTAAGGGTTTGTTTTTACTTTCAGTTGAGACTGCCTTCTCTCATCTTTTGTACTGCTGTCAAAAGGGCCACTCTCATGGTTGTTCAAACTCCATGCTTCTTGACAGGAACAGTTGGACCCCTCTTCAATGATTTTCAGATGAAACGGCTTCCAAACCTCCAGAGCTTTAACTTGTAGTTATTAGGCCCTTTGAAATAGCAGCACATTAATCAGCTGAAATCAAGTGGTCCTTTCTCCAAGGCTGTGATATTGCTGTTGTCTTTTAGGTACAGCTCTAGTCTAAATATTAGTTTCAAGAGCTCTTTTTTTTTTTTCCTTTCTTTCTCTCTAGATAGGTCTATACCATTCCTGTTTCTATTTTCATCATTGTTTTAGAATGCTGTGAATTAAAGTGCTCACTTCTATAATAGGCTTTTGTGCTCTCAAATTGCATTAAAAGGAGTACTGTAAAAAACTCGTTTCTACTACTTTAACTCTTGGTTTAGAAATTGGCTGCTGTGCTTTTAACTTCTCTGGTGCACAGTGTGAAGCCTAGCAGAAACAGTATCAATTATGTAATGGATTATGTCTGACAGAACTTGGTCTAACAACCAGAAACACTCTAAAAAAGAAATGGTTTGTTGAAACTGGATCATTTGAAGCAGGGCCATGGTTTGTGTCCCTGACTTCTGTGGCACTGGGAAAGTGATCTGAACCTGTTAATGGATTCCCTTGCTAGTTTATGCATTAGGCAAAAGGCAGACTGGGGACAACAAGAAATCAAGAAGATACTCTTCCTTACATTAGCCATTATTTACATCAGCAGCTGAAACATTCTTGAGTTTTGGCAAAAAAAAATATTGATAAGAAAATAATTTAGGGAGCATAATTCAAGACCTTCTCCCAGGCATAAAGTATCACTGAGGAGAGAGTAAAAACATGCATGGCTGAAGACCTTGTCATTTGGGGAGTGGGTATCTGTGTCACTGGGCTGCTGGTGCTGTGGTCAGTGTCAGGGAGCTGCCTGCAAGTTGATAAAACAGGGCATGGGCCTGCTTGGGATCTGCTTTGAGCACTGATGCTGCAGAACTACTCAAAAGGCTGTTAGAGGAACGGAAATATTTCTATTCGCTCTATAAACACACTCTGAACTTTTATTATGTACTGTATGTTCACAGCAATCATTTCCCATACCTCCGAGGCTAAATAATTTCTGAATAGCTAAATCAATTTTGTCTTGTGTCTGTGTCATGTCACAGTAATGAAAGTTCCCTGTACTGTGGCAATAGCAGCAAAGCAGCTCTTGTTAAGGGGATGTGGGAGCTCTATCAAAGCTTCACTGTCTGAGTTATAACTCAGCAGCTGATTAACCAGTCAGCATTAGAAAGGAAGAGACAGCATGCCTCAGCTACCCATTGAGCCTACAGTGAGATTTTGTAATTAAGTTTTGAAGTTTTTGTTTTGAGGTCTGAAACTTAATAATACACAAAATGTACTGTAAGATCTAAGATCACCAAGGTCTTGATTTCGTAGCTTGCCTGAATGACCTGTGATTGCAAGGTTGTGTTGCACTTGCAGCCGAGCAGGGTGATGTTCACATAGGATGGTGACAGATGCACTAAAATTGGGTCAAGTCCTGCTATTGAGTGAATGAATAGAGGTTCTTCAAGAGCTTCATTGACTCCTTGTAGGACTTTGCCTGGCTGGCTGCTGGTGGGGTCTTTTTGCTGCATCAGGAGAAGGCTGAGTTTGCTCAAACCCCAGGGAGGTGGTGCAAATGCAACCCCCTCCCATGGGTTGAAGCAAATGCTTTGACCTGGAAATAGGAATTTCTGTGAAAGGAATTTACATAAGGATCAGATGTATTTTTATATGTCTTTTTTTTTTAATCTGTGTGTACCTGAGAAAGATTCATTTGTAGAGATACATACAGTAACAGTTCCTGGTTCTTTGGCGTGACATTTAGGGTAGGACAGAAGCTGTTATCACCTTCACTTTGTCTTAAAAGACAAGCATATATTCATCCAAGGGAGTTGGAATAGCTTCAGAGGAGCTTGTTCAGGTTAAAACTTTTCTTTTATGGGAGATGTTTTAGCCTGGGATATCAAAATTATTGAAGGTTTTATTAGATAAGATCTGCAAGACTCCTGTAAGACAAATCAAGTACCAATTTTTTGGCCTGGATTCATGTGTTTCTGTTGCCTTGCTTACATACTAAATGTGGCTGTGTGAATCATTATCACTTCTAATTTTTTAGTATGTTGAAAAACAGGATCAAAAAGGGAAAAAAAAAAAGCAACCCAAAACCAAATCGTCTTCCACATTCCTGTGCTGCAAATCAATAGCATGGGGATATACTGCCTGGATTTCAGCCCATTTCATAAATGAATATATCTCAAAGATTGCTTTACTGGCCAACAGATGCCAAGAACAGGATGACAGTCTAATTCCTTGCATAGCAACAGCTAGTATGAAATCAGGTACAATCCAGAAAATGCAAGTGCTGTTTGGGCAAGGTTATGGATACAGGCATTGTCCCCTGGTTTGTGTTTGGCCCATGGTAGGTATTAACTGGCCGTTTGTCTGATGTCAGACTAGCCTTTTTGTTTAAAAAGTTAAAACAGCTGCCGTCTTGTGGGGGTGTAAATTCTCACACTGCTGAATGCAATGGGAAGTGTTTCTTTGGCACAGTGTGGTTACACTTTCAGGTCCATAACACAAAATACATTGCCATAAATATCCCATTCTACAACTGCCAGCATTGTCTTTCTGTGTAGTATTTGGCAGGCCAAAGATGAGGGGAGGTAGAGATTTAGCTTCCTCGTCACCCATAGAGCTTACCCTTTGTTGTTGTTTGAGATACTCTTACTGGGTTTGACTCATTTCCATTTACCTGTATTATTCTAAGAGTGTGATTGTTGTTTCTGATCTAACAAGCTTCTTTTGGGGGAAGAAAAATCAGAAAAATGTGTTTGTACCTTGTCTTTGAAGGAGATTGCTTAAAATAGCTTCAAGTTGCTACCAGCATTAGGCAGTTCTTCTGGAAACACTATGTATGAGTAGAAAAGGAAATGGGATCACAACATACATTTTATGGCAGTTCTGGATTTAGTTTATTAACTTTGCATTGCCAACTCTTCCAAGTTTGCAGTCTGTTCAGGTGTTGTTGATGCTTGTAAGATGGGATTGTAGTTTAGCTTGATACATTCTTTTTGAAAGATCCTATGTGCTTTTTAGATGCCCATTGTGTTATTTGTGTGTTTGGCTGTTCCAGTTTGGCTTCTGGTTTTTCTTTTAGTGAGTTTTGTCAGATACCAATCCAAACACACAGACTCATACTGGTTTTTAGGAAAAGCAACTCCAAAGTACCAGGGAAATCAGAATATGGTGTGCTGAAAAACGGCAAGACTATGAGAATGGAGACTTGGCTGACTGGATCCCTTTCCAAATAATGCGTCACATACAACTTAAACCTTGCCTCCTGCAAGGTGACAGTCCTTTCTCTGTGCTGCTGTGCCAAGAGTATAGGTGGATTAATGGTGAAGATGCATTTGCTGATCATCCCCTGTGCAGTGACAAGGGAGCTCCTGTTGCACAAGAGGAAAATTCTATTCCCTAGCCTGGGAATGACCCACTGGCAAGTTCGGGTTTGATGAAGTGGAGCAGGTTTACCTCTTTAAGTGCATCTGTTGTACACTAGCACTAAGGTCAAAAAGCTTTCAGGCTGGAGACGTCCCAGGAAGGAGTGGAGAAAGCCTTTGGACCGACCTCATGTTCGTGGCTTTTTCCTTCCCCAGGTACAGGTGAGGAGAGGCCAATGAGCAGCAGCCTAATGAGCTCACACAGGACAGAGGGAACAGATTTCTGTGCCAAAATAATAACAATCTGGATGAGGTTAGCAGAGATTCAAGGGTGAATGGGCAGACAGTGACTGACAGCTTTTCTTACATGTCTCTCCTTCACCACTTGTTGTATTCTCCCAGGTATTTGTGGTCACCATCTCGACCGTGGAGCTGTACATGGTGCCCCTGGCTCTGCTGGTGCTCTTTGCATACAATTTCTCCCTCGTCAAAACAGGGAAGATCAATAATGCCCAGGATGCCCAGGCAAGTAGAGTGGCAGTAACATTTCTGGCAACCCCAGTTTGCCCCTGAGTGAAGCATCAAGCGTTTTAATGGCATTAAGCTGGTTGTGTCGCACTTCTATTTCAAAGTTACTGAAAAAAACCCTCAATTCTCTCAATTTTCATTATTCAATTAAAGCAATAAACTGTTCCAAGTAGTAGGAGAAGAAGATAAGAGTGGGTAGGAGGAGGATTTCACTTACTAAATAACTACAAATGTTTTTCAGTTGAATTAAGAAAGATTTGCAAAGCAGCAAGTTCTTAAAAGCCATTCCCCTCCTGCCATTACACTTTGCAACACACTAATGATTCATGTTTTACAGAAGAGGAAAGTCAATAGAATCCAAAAAGATAATGTAGTTCTTTTAAAGCTTGTCCTGTGATCTGAGGTCTTAAGAAGCTTTTATTCCTCCTTCCCACTCCCAGCTCTTAAAAGACAAATGTTTTTTCCCCTCCAGAAATTTAGCCTTTGGTATTTAACTTGAGAAAGAAAGTTTTAAATACATAAATAATCAAGAATACTGAAGTTTAAAATACAGAAATAACCAAGTGTGAAAAAGTGCTCCTGTTGGGGTATGAAATGCTGTTTGGTTGTGGCCACTGTCTTTACTCCCATAACAACGGTAATTAGAGCTGGAAGGGAGAGTAAATTAATGAATGTCCATAATATTCTGTTTATAAAAGTGAAATAAATACAGTAATGAAATGGAAATCAAAGGATAGCTTCCTTCTAACTTTTAATGATTCCTTCTAACAAACAGATGATTGACATTGGTAGCCATGAAGAATACCTTTACCTGAATGAGTCAAGTGGATTTTGCACAAGGGAATAATATCCTAGAATTAAAAAAGTCAATGGCTGGTTTGTTAGTTTTAGTGTGAAAATTTGCTCCTAGTTTAGTTTTCATCCACTCCCACGTGCAAAGATTCTTAGAAAACAGGAGAAGTTGAATTATCCAGGCCAAGGGAGGCTTAACTTGAAAACATGGTAAAAGAAATGCTTTTCTTCAGTTTCAGCCAAGTCCAGAATAATGCAGAAAGGTACTGTGTCTCTTCAGTGACTACTTCATTTCATCAAGAAAAGCAGAACTTCCCATGTGGGAGAATCCCAGGCAAACAGATGTTTTTTGTTTTTAATACAAAAGGCAGTAAATAATAACAATAATAACTTACCCAGAAAAAAAATACACAGAGAGTGCCTTCCAGACCCTTCTCTCATCCTGTGGGGAGTTTGTTGCATTTTCAGGTGAGGAGAGTCTCACATAAGACGGAACAACTGAGCAGAGCATCGCTTAGGTGGACACTGCAGAAAGGCTATTTCTAAAAATACAGCTAATTGTGGTAATACTAAAGGAAAGTCCATCAGGAATTTGGCTCTTTTTCTGTCACACATTCTGTAAGCAGTGCCATGCCATGAAATTCAGGGGTGCATTTTGCATAAGTGAAATCACACGTCTGCCAAAGTGCTTTGCAGGAGTGGCATCATATGGAACAAGTAGTCAAAGTGCCTTTAATATTACCTGATTCCTTTTTTATGTGTGTCTATGATTCTAACCATCTGTAGGTCAAAAATAGACAATCAGGTGCTAGCCCTAGTCACATCTGTCCTGCAGATGAGAAAAGGTTTTCTTCAAAATGCCAATGCTTTTTACACAGTCATTTATTTATTTTTTGCTTCTTCAGGCCTTGGCTGGATATTCAGTGCCCTTGGCTTTTCTGTGCCAGCACACACATTTTGTGTATACAGAGGAATGCAAGCAAGAGTTTTTGCAAAAGTGAACCTCAAATTCTCTCTGATTTCTGTGCTATAAAATGTGAATAACAGTATTAACCTTGCACTCCTGATCTACTTGCCAGGAGGCTAAATTTGTGAATATTGGTAAAATGTTTTATGATTTACAGATGGGGAGCTTCTATAGAAATTTAAACCATGATCAGTGTTAATTCAGCTGCTCAGTGTATTCCAGAGAGCCAAAGAATAAATCTGGGTATCTGAACTCCTAGTACCTTTTACATCCTAGATGCAACTGCTTTTCAGGAAAAAAAAAAAAAAAAAAGAAATTAAAAAACCCCAAAAGAGAAACACCCAACCCCCCCAAGAAACCCTAAATCCAAACCATCTTTTTATTGTGATTCCTCACATTCTTTGCATGTTTGCTGTATTTAAACTTGTAGTACACAGATTCAAATGTAGCTATTAAGTAACCAAGAAAAAAAAACCTGGAGAGCCCTGTTAAAGGCTCGGTTTATTAAATACTTGAGTTGAAAGCCAAGTGCTCCTAATTCCAAGCCTTCGCCAAGTCTTTTGTTTTCTGTCCTACCTGTCAGCACAGAAGTTAAAGGGAGGAAATAATGCTGCATAGAAATCTGACTGTGATTCTATGTGAGATTGATTACGTTCATACTAATGTGTTTTCTAAAGTCTAATGTTTCAGTAATGGCCCAAAAGGGAGGGAGCAGTCATTGTGGCAGTGGAGATGGAACAAGTTGAGTATAGAGTCCTCAGCCTTGACATACCAGTTGGTTCATTTGCAAGACTGAGAATAAAGCTGTTTACAGATAGTAAAAGTTGGCAATGTGTTTGAAAGCCTGTTGCCTTCAGATTACTGGACACAGCCACTAATGCTTTATTTAGACTTAAAATTTGTATAGGGGATTGCATGCTTTGTTCGGAATACCACAAAACAGAAAGGTCCTTGAATCTAAAACACTATTTTGGAAAGGAGAAAGTGGTGGGGTTTTTTTAATGACTTTCAATAGGAGTGGGAGAAAATTGTATAGTGAAACATTGTGGGAGTATCATAAGCTTCTTGAACATTGCCTGTCAGTAAAAAATAAGTGTTGTGTTTTGTAATATGGACATCTGCTTCTGCAGGAGCTTCTGAGCTTGGATGAAGACGAGGATGAAGATGATAAGGTAAGCATATCTCACAGTTGTGTTGGCTGGAATCAGAGGGAAGGTGGGAGAACACAAACAAATGATCTCTCCATAAATCTTCAGTTATTATCTGTATTAACTGGGAAAACAGTTGTCAGCAGTTTGCTGCTTGGCAGGTTGGAAAGTAAGAAGAGGTTGGTTTGTGTAAGATTCCAGAGTGGTGAGCCCTGAACACCAAGTGACTCTGAGCAGCCCTGGGTTGTACCTGATCCTGTGGTGGGCCCACATTCCTGAATGTGCATCTCCAGGAGGTGCAAAGGGGTGCACAAGGATGTACAGTCCCCCCTCACTGCCGTCCCAGGTGCTGGGCGACATTCCCTACTAATGGCTTTCCTCAAACGATTTGGCGTTTCCACTTCAATAGGCTGGAATTGGTGTGATTTGTGCAGGGCTGGTTAGAATTTTCTCAGCATTTCTTTCAGAGCCTGGGAAGAAAAAAAAAACAAAAAAAAACCAGCAAACAAAAAACAGTTTTAGTTCAGTGGCTGAAATGTGGAAAGAATTGGAATTGGCAAGGCCTGTTTTTTATTTTATTGGAACATACTTACTCATTCTTCTCACTGTGAAAAATTCATTGGATTTTTTTCCAAGTTTATCAAACCACAGTGACAAATGATAAAAGGATTAGAGGGCATGACATATGAAGAAAGATTAAGAGAACTTAATGTATACAGCTTGAAAAAACATAAGTAAGTGAAAGAGGATCTGATAATCTATAAATACTTTAAAGCTAAAAGGTGAGGAATTATTTAACGAGCAACAGCATGCAAAGGAACATTAGCTGTTAGGAAGAAAATGTTCATGAGGGGATGTGAAACTTTCAAATTGCATACTAAGTTAATAAGACTCTGCTTGAATATTCTATGTTTTAAAAATGCTAGAGTGAAATTGTTGATCATTAAGAAGTAAATCAATAACACAGCTAGCAAGTGCACCTTAACTCTTCTCAGTCACAGACCCTAGGATTGAAGCTCAGCAGACTAATTGATGGGAATAGTTATTTAAATTTAACTTGCTCTTCTGCTGTGGTTATATTTTAATGAGCAGCCAGAAATCCATCAAAGTTATAAAGTGAAGTTTAGGCAATCCAGCTGAGTTACAGGTTTCTTGCAACACACAATAGTTGTTTAAATGTTCTCATTTATAATTTACTCTTTGCATCCTAAAATTCGTCAGCTGAATGGACCAATATCTGAAACTCATCAGAAGTTGCTAAATGAAACTTACACAGTATTCTTCTGAAAAAGATGCGTCTGTGAAAGTCAGTAATTTCTATTTAGTGGGCACCTGGTTCTAGACACCTGTAAATATTATTTGTGTGATGCCTAAAGATGTAACTTATTCACTGGAACAATCCCATTTTCTTTTTTCTATTTTAATATTCCTGTTTTTCCCTTGCGAGTGGTGAGGTGGAGAAAGAGAAGTAAGAATGTATTAAATAGGTATCAAATCCTGTTTCCTGTGGTGTGCAATAGATTCATTGCTGCAGTGTTAAAATATTCCAGGTTACATTTACCCTACATTAAACTCCAATGACTTTGGTTCTCTCTACAAATACAACTGGGTCATTTCAAGATGCATTTAATGACTTTAGGTTTTTGACTCCCCCCAAACAGCTTTACTGTCATTCTCTTTCTTGATTTATTTTAACTAAGTGTGCAGGTTTGATTAAACTCCTGAGAGTCAGCATTGAGCTGTTGATGGTTTGGCCCTACCATTTTGTATGGGAGCTGCCTCTCTCTCCATTTCACACCCATTCCATGACTCTCTGGCACAGAGAGCTGGCAGCACTGGCTAAAACCTCTCACAGCAGACACCCCCAGCAGGCTTTCTCATGGAGATAACACTTGACATCCCAACATTACAGTAATAATTCATAATTCATTCTAATTGTTACGGGTCTGTGGAATTCTGACACAGAGTTGCCAGCCCCTACATTTGTCCCATGTCCAGTGCTGTGCAGAATTGCCCTAATTGTCTTTACTTTGCCCTGTGCAGCAGTGATGGGCCACGCTTGCACTCCCATGACTTGCATCTTTAAGTACATTAGGTTATTCTAAGTCACTTTTCCAAGTCTGAGGGTGGCCAATGCTGTCTGAGGAGTGTAAGAAAAATGTAATTTTATGACACTATCTCATGGCAATGTCAACATTTAAACAGACAACTCTACTTTAAAAAGAAGTCTGTGTATTTTTTTTCCCTCCCTAATACAAGAGCTCCCAAAGTTGAAATCTGCTAGTTGGGTTGTGGTGTACGAGGTCACTGTTTCTGTTTCCTGTCATCCTGCTGTATCAAAATACTCTCACACAGAGCCCTTCTGGGTTCTGCTGCCTGTTAGACATAACAGACCGTGCTTCTGGGAATTGTAACACACCCTCGAAGAGATGAACTGTTTACAAATTATAAATACACAGACACTTAGTTCAAAAACCCAAGAGCAGATTAACTCCCTCCATCTAGACTATCTGTCTTAAATGACAGGGCTTAATTGCCCACTCCCCCATCCTCTCCCCCTCTGCCCTCCCCACACAGCAGCGTGGAGGGCTGTAAAAGATAGCAGTGCTGTGTCCCTTTGGCACCAGCTCCTCAGTGGATAAATGCCTTCTCGGATTTGTGCCATCTTGGACACGGGGTTCAGGCTGTAACCTGTCAGCTCTGGGCTCTGTCAGGCTGAGAAAGGATTGTTTTAAAATTACATCACTAGGGCATCTTTGGTCTGCCAGTACGAAGGTATAGACAAGCTGCACGCAACTCAGTTGCGCTTGTCTGAATGTTGACCAGTTCTATTTATTTTACTTTTTTTTTTTTTTTTTTTTTTTTTTTTTTTTTTTTTTTTTTAATGTTTCTGATAATGGCTGTAGAGTTTCAAGAGCAGACAGTTACCCTGTGAACGATTGTGTCATAGCAGCTGACTGGAAAGAGCATTGGAGTCTTCTCCTTTGTCTGACTAAAACTACACATCTCTACAATAGACAAAACTTAATTTACTACTGTTTTCAGGTCTGGTAACTGATTCAAAAGAAAATCAGAGACAAAACTAAATCAGCAACAATCAATTCCTGTGTGAGGTTTTTTTCTTTTTCGTTTTCTGGGGTTTTTTTTTTGGAGAGTTTCTGTCCGGTGGTGAGCCAGCGTAGTCCTGCTTGGCTAGTGCAATGTAACAGGGAAGAATCAAATGATACTGTGGCTTTAAGCCAAGTTATTTGGCAACTTCCAAGGAATGTTTAGTATCTCATGTATTGGAAAAAAAAATAAGTGGAAAAAAATCACCAAAGAATAAAAATTCAATGCCTTTAATGTAGGAAATTCCCTGTCAAAAACAGGTACCAAAGATGTATGAAGTTTTATGAACACAATTCAAAAAGACTCCAGCCGAACAAATTAAAGTCAAATTCATCCAGTAGCAAACAGCTGACATTTTCCATTTGAGTTAGATTCAGCATGTGGAAACCTTCCGTATGGATCTTATTTGTACGGGTGGATTACGATGAAAATTGCATTAATTTTCTCCGCAGTAAAGGTCAGTAATTGAAACATGAACCAAGAGTCTATTGTGTAAGATGCTATATCCCCATACTTAGGAAAGGTCATTCAAGACAATATCATCTCATTGTTTTCTTCCCTGGAAGTTTAAATAATTTCATTAGTTTTTTCTTTTTCTCTTCAGTACAACAATTGCAATATAATATTTCAACATCCTCCATTAAGATTGCTGAAGAGAAATGGTGGTAAGAACTTGAAAATGCTCCTTGATACATAGGGTATGTTCAGACTAGCAAGTAGCATCCATGTCCTCCACAAAATTATGTGCAAAAAGACCCAGTGCAGGGGTTGCTTTGCTCTTTTCCTGGGAGCTTTTTTTGTACAAGAAATTGGATGTTAAATGATCTTTTGTTAAGTCTTATTTGCACAGCAGCATTGTCTGGGGCTGGTCTTATCCATAGGCATTCCATAAATTGGCACAGTTCTTACATCAGTGCTGTGAGCCACCCATTCATAGATCTGGAGGTGATGGGGGAGAGGAGTTGAAAGGAGGTTCTTGCAGCGGACTTTTAGATATCCTCACAAGAAACCTTAGCAGCCCTATGGCACTCCAGAATTCTCCTTAGAATTACGTAGGTAGATGCAGGTAAAAGCCAACACTGTAACTTCTCTAAATCATTGGAAAAATATTAAGTAGCACTAGCCAGGTCATGGGACCTAGCACTTGAGCCTCAGGGAGTTCTCCCTTAAAAATTCCAACTATTTAAAATGTTGTTAAATTTTGGCCAGATATATGAATAGATCTCTCTTTCTCCTGTACCCCAAATTGCTAAAAATCATTACCTAGATTATGGATGATGATCCAGTTGTTTAAATCTAATAAACATGTGATTGTTCTTAAGTCTCATGTATTTCCAGGACAAAGCACTTATTTTGACAAAATTTATTTTCCATCCCTTTCTGCTTTTTAAATCAAAGGTGACTGATAACTTTGTATCTCTATTCAGGATTGATTCTCGTTGCTTCTTAAGCATGTGTTCCTCACCTGAATTGTGTTTTCTTCTATTGTGACTGCTGATATTGCTTGAAAACTTGTGGCAATACCAGTGGACTCTGGGTTACTTTGCACATCTATGGAAACGTGAGCAACTACAGAAAATGCTTCTTAAGCCCCCTGGATTTCATGCCTGTGCATAGAGAAAGAAACTGAATTATGACCTAGGATTTTTCACATAAGATTTTTCTTATGGGCTTGGCTTAGGAGACTTTTGCTGGACCCCTGAGTATGGCTGAAATTCATCTGGTGTTATAGGCAGAGAAAGTGCAGTGCAAGGCATGGAGTGGTCATCTTCTGCCCTTCAGGGAGTGCTCCCCAGCCTGAGCTGCAGGATGATCTGCTATTGCTTTCCAAATGTGTCCTTTTAAGACCAATGCTGCTCTCCCTCTTACCAGTCTGAAGTGATTCTGTTGGCTCTGGTGGAATTATTCCAGATTTCACACCTTTTTAACTGAGAGCATAAATTGACCTGTATGTGTTGCATTTCCTCTGTTTGGTAATTATTTCAAGTGCTCTCAGATTCGCTGAATTTCCATGGGCAGGCACATTTGCAGCGTGGTGTTAATAAACAGAAGGATCCTGTGATGCACAGTTTCAGGACTGCACGAGGCAGTTGCTCAGAGTTTGGCAGCCCAAACCTTGGTAAGCCCATCCTCCTGGAAGTGCTCTCCTTTGCTGCTTTGCAGCACAGGGCAGGGCAGATTGCTGGGCTCCCCTCAGCAGCCTTTGGCTCCCACCAAAGGCAGGAGCCAGTTCAGGGTTGCTGTGGTGACTGTTTGCAAAGCTCTGCCTGGAATTCATTTCAGCTACCAAGAGACTGTCTGTCACTCCATGGCTGCCACCTCCCACAAGAGCTTCATTCTGCTGCTAGACTGGAGCGTTAGTGAAATGTTCCCTGCAGACAATAGAGGCCAGTGGTCTGCTGTTTATACCAAATAAAATCCTTTTGATTTCAGAAGTTCTTCATGGAAGAGTATTTTGGCTCTAAGGTGTTGTGGCACAGGTTTTGCTGGACACTGGTAAGATCGGAGTTTTGTAGTCCAGCAGAGAGCAAGTTGCAAATTAAATCCAACTTTGATTAACTCTGCTTTTCTCTAAATAACTACAGCATGGGTTTTTTTGTTTTGTTTTGTTTTTTGTCTTTTTAAAAGCAGAATAATAGTGGAGCAAAAAGGAATGCATGCCTGAGCTATTTTCCTTTCTTTTCCCTTTCCATCAATCTTGTTTGTTGCTAATGCACTGAAGAATTAATAACTGGTACGTTAGATAAATCCTGATAAAACATTGCCCTAATGTGCTTGTAGCAGCAGTAGCATAATGAGACAGCTACTGTAAGAAAGCTAATCCTGAAAGTTAGGCCAGCCCAGGGCTAGGCAGACTAATTCTTCCAATCCCTGAAGATATTCAGGATTTTCATTCCTGATTGAGCTGCCTGTATCCTGTTTTCTTCCTCCTTTTGCATTAATCCATATTTATGTTTTCTCCTCCCCTTTTCCTCGTCTTTGCTCCCAAGTGTTCCTCAGCTTTATATATTGAGTTTCCCTTGGCACGCCAGAAATCTGCTGATGAATACCACTTGTTTGAAAGTTGCATGCAAGATTTTTCTCTGCAAGTGTTTTCCATGAAATCCAAGTGAGCGAGTATTATGTAGAACTTACCCATGGCTTCAAGCCTAACTTTTCGTTGTGTGCATATGATATTTGCAGTATACATCAGAAATACACTCAGAGAACAACAGCAAAAATTGTCTGTGCATTTGGAGCGTTGCTTGCTGGTTTGGATGTATCCAGAGGAAAAATATTTGAAGGATAGATTTAAAAAATAGGAAACAGCTTTCTGTAAAAGATGAAAGCTATTAATCATTGAAACAAATGATCAAAAGAAGTTAGGGGATCTCCACCATTCAAGCTTTGAATTCAGTAATGGATGCTTGGCTGGAGAAGAAGCACTAACGGGTGGCATTTGGCCTTTGTTCCAGAGAAGGCGATTGAAGAATTTTGCCTTCAGTGTCTTCCCCCATAACTCTTTGGATTTTCTCTCTCAAGACCAGCTCTGAGTGTTGTAGCTCCCCCGTTGTGAATTGCTGTGTGAGTGCTGGGGACATCCTGTCCTGGCCTGCCCCATGTTCCTACTTTTTTAGTCTTCAGCATTGGAAGCCGAACCATGCTGTGGTTGTGTGAAGGTTTCTTTTGCAGCTGACCCTAAATGTCTCAGAGAAGAATTAAGTTCTTTCCAAGGAAGGGAGATCCCAGAGCTGTGGTAACTCTTTAAGTGTGCTTATACGTCCTGTTTGACTGTTACATATTTCAGAAAGAGAAACATTTAGGAGCATCTTGCAGTACAGCAGAGATTTGGTGTCTTCATTTCTGAGTTCAAGCTGATGTATGTTAGCTGGAGACAAAAGACTTCATTTCTGAAATTGCTGGGTCTTGGTTGGTGTTGGGTTTTTGTTTTTTATTTCCCTCCCCTGACATGCTTAATCTTTTGTAAACCCCCTTTTGTGGTTTTGTTCAGGCAATTAATGTAGAAATGAAGGATTCTTAAATCAGGATGTGCAAGGAAGATTTGAAGTAATGCACTGATTATATAAATAATTCTTGTTGTAAATTCATTTTGATGGAGTTAATTCTTTCCCAGAGGCCGAAGACTAGTTTTGGTCCACCCACAGAGCTGTGATCAGCTAAGAAATAAAGGAGAAAAAGGCCTTGAATTAATGGAAGTTATCACGAGCGATTTTAGGGTAATAATGCCAGAAACATGCAGGATATTTTGTTTTCAATTCATGCAAAAGCTTCTGAGCTGTGATCTTAAAACTATTGGTATCCAAATCCAGTTTTCAAGCAGTACAATTGGGTCCAAAAGAAATCAGAAAGGAATGATACCTGAAAAGGATGGAGAAGAATTGTCTGGGTGGTGGGACCTTGCATAGATGAGCAAGTGTGTTTAGTGGAAGATGTATTTTAGATTATTTTTTCAGGTTTTCCACGAATAGTGTTCAAATATAGCTTTCTCTATGACACTTGCCCATTTACTAATAAATAGGGTCCAGTGACTGTCATCCTGATGGACTCTTACTGCTTCTGACAGTGCTTTGTGAGGTGCTGGCTTCACAAAGCATAAACAACACTCCAAAATCTAAATAATTTGGAAAATCCCATTTGTTGTACTTCATTTGTCTGCTTCTCTATTGCTTAACCAGTGACCTAATAATCCTGTCCATGTGTTTAGACTGCAGGTCTCCAGAAAAAACCAACAATCACAAAGAAACTAAATCCTGGCAAATTCCCAGGATTTTCAAAAGATTATGCACATTGTGCACACTGCAGGGACAGTGGCAGCCTATTTTCTTCTTTAATAAATTATTTTATTTGCAAGGTTTTCTAATCTCATTCGTCTCTGCCCTTACATTGGTTTGCCATATTTTGCATCAGAAAGTGAAAGCACTGTTGTCCAGGGGTGACTTTAGCATGGGGCCAGGTGAGCACGGGCATGCAGTTGTCATAACTTAGGGACTGGCAGTTTCTGGTTTATTTTCTGGCTCTGCTTCGTGGCTGCAGCAGGAGTTGTGTTGTGTTGTGTTGGTTAAACTGCATTATCACCACATCTCTGAGCTCCATCGAGGATGTGTAAATGAAGTCAGCATGATGCAGACAGAGCTGGTAGATGATCTGCCTTGCAGCTCTGGGCAGCAAGAGTAGGCTTGTCTTGCAATATCACTTGATTTAAGTGGTTTCTTTACCCCTCTGCATGAATTTGGACAGAATGAAATTCCTACTGTCTGGTTTTCCATGAGTTGCTCTCCAGGTTCTGCTTCCAAGTTTGGTGGAAAAAAGCCAGCTATGGCTCAAGGACTGTTGTACCATTCCAGCGAGGAAATAGTTAAATATAATTTCAATGTGTCATTTACATTTGAGCCTAACGAGATTATAACTGGAGCTGTGTGAAAATGACTTTTTGGTGCTATTTTCACATAAACTGACTATTTATTTATTTATTTTGTTCTGGGGTTATTTCACACCCCAAGGGTTTCATTTTTGTTGGTTGTTTTATTAATGTAAAAATACTCATTTTCACACCCAAATGTGTGATTATTTAAAATGCTGCTTCTATTCATTGTGCACTGACTTGCAACCTAAAGGCAAATATTCAAATGTCTGGAGCTTGATAACTCCATGGTGGTTTTGGCTGGCTTTTTCAAACTCAGAAATTACTGGGAAGAGAAATGGGCAGTGAGTAAATCAAAGTGGTGTAAGGGCTGCATTCCCATGCCTGCCTCTTGGCATCTAAGGATGGGTCTCAGGTTATTCTAGCACCCTCTGTAGAGTGATGTCCTGTCTCGGCCCCATTTAGAGCCTCTCCCAGCATGGTAGTGCCAAAATGCTGGAGCAGGACCCTCACCTCTGTGGCCCTGTGTGATTTTAAATAGCCCCTGACTCTGTCCTGCAGGGAGGAATAATGTGGATGACAGCACAGAGGCAGAATTGCAGCAGTGTTGGTGCAAAAGTCTCTGGTCTTTGCTCATTCCCACCCACCCTTTTCCTCTGCTTTGGCTGGTGTGAGCCACAGAGAACAGGGATACAAAATGCTCTTTACCATCATCTCCCCTTCTCTGGGAACAGATTGGTTAAAACACAGCTTAAAATGTTTTATTGGTTTGTTTTTTGTTGTTTTATTTTTTTTTCCTAAATTGGACTGATTTTTAAGTGTCTAAATGTGATGTAAAATCAGTGTCCAGGGCTCTGCATTTTGTAATAAGTGAATGTTTTGCTGATTTCTTGCTAGAATATCTGCAACCATGCCAATTTGCATGCCTGTATGTGTGTTAGATTGCTGGCAAAGAAATGCTGAATGCCGATAATTGTATACTGGTTTTCAAGCCTGATTTAAGTAATTTTGATTTTTAATTCATTCTGTGCTTCCTTTTTATTTCTGCACATGTGTAGTAATGTCCTGTAATGTTGTTGCCTAAAATAAGCAGTAAGAAATGAAGTTGAGATGGCCGCTGTAAAGGGAAAATGACATTTTTTTCTTTGATCCTTATTTTTTTTCTCAGTAAAAGAATAAGTCTCTGTATACAGAATGCTCAAAAAATATTGCATTCACTATCTTGCTGCTAATTTATACACAAAAACCAGCATGGCTGTGGGGAGCCTACAAAGCTCAGGAAAGTGATATTTAGACATTCTGCACAAGAATATTTTTGTGTTTGAGGAGCACTGAGCAGGCACCACTCCAGGCCAGGGGTGTTCAGCAGCTCTTGTGCTTTGGCATCCAGTTGTGTGAAATTCTGGTTGAGATCCTGCAGTCAAGTTGTGTTAGGAGATGAAGAAACCTCTGCCCATGTGTTGAGAAAAAGGGTGAAAAATCTATACAAGTAATGTTAATTCTGTGTGATAAACCCAGGGTGTTTGTTCTGTCCTTCCTTCAGCAAAATACTTGAGGTCATGGATTGATCAGCAGTGCAGGAAATCTTTGTTTCACCATATGTCTGTGAATACTCTAGCAAATTATTAAAAGTTTTGGTTTTCTGGTTTCTTTTGATTAGGAATCTGAGAAAATGGGGCTAATTGAGAGAATCCAAAGGGTCCAAGAGATCATCATAACTGTTCAAAACAGCCTGGAAGAAATAGCATCGTTTGGAGAGAGGATTAAAAAGTAAGTAATAATTTTTTCTTGCTTGACCATGATTTGAACTGAAGCAGAATCAAGGGGATCAAGGTGGAGTAATTAGCTTGCTCCAAAAATGGCTACAGGGTACAGCAGGATAAGCTGGCCAGTCCCACCACTGCTTCTTCTCTTACAGTCTTTTATTCCAAAAAACCTTTGCAGAGCATGGAGAGGAGATGCAGTGTTCTTTACTGATGTTGCTTTCATGTTTGCCTGAATTTCTGCTCTCGCTTGTTTATGATGGGATGGGGAGTCACAGATGCCTAAATACTGCTTGGAGATGTGGGCACAGAAGCACCAGACATTTCTTCCCTGTCCCACCCCAGAAAGTGGCTACTGATGGTCAGTGTTGCCTTTCCCACGCCCTCCCCATCCTGACCTGGCTGTGGGGGTTACCAGTCACTTGTGTCCCTGGCCAACACACTGATCTTCTGTCTTTGCCATTTTGAGCTGTCTGCTTCCTGCTGGAAGGAAAAAAAAAAAACCCAAAGGGGGTTTTCAGGGTCTCATGGCAAGGCAGGGAGCACAGAGGGTATTCCTGACCTTACAAAGAAGGGAGGTGAAGAGCCTTAAAAAAAAAAAAATCCCACACATAAACACACACAAACCTTTTACAGCTCAGTCTTTATTGGAGCTTAATTGATCCATATTGTTGTCTGTTTTGAACACAAAGTGATGGTTTGTGACCGAGCCTCACTTTAATGAGGAGCTGGGTTCAAGCTAAAAATACAGCAACCACATGTGCTGTGGTGACACCCCAGCTGGGGTGGAAGTGGCCCAAAGATGTATTCCAGTCTATGAACAGGGCACTGTTCTGCCCAGCTGCGTGGCAGGAAGGCTCAAAGCGCTTAAACACTATTAATTCTTGTATTCATTTTGGTGACAATGGCCTTAAAGAACACATTGGGTATTAATGTGGACGCCCGATGTAATTTCAGAAGAATTCTGTTGTAGCTCGGCAGTGATGTGCCATTAAAAAAATTGCTATCAGAGTTTTTTTTGTAAGTGACAGACTGAATTGTGCTACAGTTTCCGTCTGTCACTCCAGTTACACAATCATAGGGAGTTTTCATAGTTTAACTCAATTGAGCTGTTTTGCTATTTTTTTTTTTGCTTTAACTTAAGCTACGTTGATTGATAATGATGGGTCCTCTCCCACCTATTTTTACTTAATATTTAATATGTCTATTGAAGCTTAAATGTAATTCTTGAAGCGTCCTATTAATTTTATCTGTCAAGGGAAGTTTGTCTTATTTTATAGCCTGATAAGTGGTCCAGATTCATTCTCTCTTCTTTCTACTCCCCATCATTGTGATATGCTGAAGTTAGCAGGCAGATTGTGTGAAACAGAGATCCACAAATCCACCTGTGGACTAATGGAGTCCAGGTATCTCAACATTTGGTGCGGGGCATAGGGTTATGTCTTACAAGGGCACAGGGGGACAAAGTAATTTCAGAGATGTGTTAGCAGTGGCTTCTCACCTTCAGTCCATCATTGAATTGCAGATGAGAGGTCTGAGTGAAATAAAATCTTGTTTTTCACTACAATGTGGCCAAAGTCTGAAATGCTGTAGTAACTGAGCCTCTCAAGAGTCCTCCTCTTGGGAAAAATCCAATGGGGATTGTTGGAATGCAGAAGCTTGGGCTCCTGCTGGCTTATTAGAGCTTATCCAAGCCAGCCTCCTATATTCAGTGTAGTAAAGAATTGCTGATAATATAAAGATATAAGAATATATATATATGTAGACAGATTTATATAGAATATTATGGCCGTAATGTTATACAGAGAAATTGCTCAAACTGCTCTTTCACAGTTTGGGCATCATAATTAATCCAGTGCAGGTTATTTGTTGGGGTTCACTCTGGCTCCCTGCCACTCCTGGGTGGTGCACTGGGCACACAGCTGGTGTCATCTCCAGTGTGGCCCAGTGGAGCTGGCTCAGCCCCATCTCCAGATCAGATAATCTGCTCATGAATAATGGAGAGCTGGCTGGCCAGCAGAGAGGTGTAACAAGTGTGACGCATAGAAGAAGAAACAAAAACAACTCACTTACATGCCTAACAACTTCACTGAGTTCCCCAGGGCTCCTCTCCTCTTTCCTTATCGTGGTGTCTGCCTCTCAGATATCTCCCTCAATCCATTATAACATCCAGATATGGGAGTCTGCTTCTCCACCTTCCAAAGGGTCTGCAATTTACAGCATATCTGAGTGCAGTGAGCACTGCAAAGGGTCATTAAATTATTATTGGGTATCAGAGCACAAGCAGTGTCCAAGAACAGAAGTGTTGAGAGGGATTGTGTTTTTTCCTTACAGCACATTCAACTGGACGGTGCCTTTCCTCTCTGTCCTGGCCTGCTTGGTCCTGGCAGCAGCAACAGTTATTTTGTATTTTATACCACTGAGGTACATTGTTTTAATCTGGGGTAAGTACTCCACTGTGTCTCATTTGTATGAGGTAAATACAATATATGTCTACGGAGTGAAATCAAACAAGCTTTAAACGACCTGTTACACAGACAAACAAGTGCTGTTGTTTAGAGGTGAATAAAGATGTTACGAACTTCTTAAAATTACCATTTCTCCCCCCTGGGTTATCCGATAATTTGCTTTTCTTAGGGTTCTTTGTAAGTTTCCAGCAGCACCACAAGAAGAGCATTAGCCTAGATAAGCTACTTTCAGTGTTATTATTCTTCTGCAGGAAAGTAATTAGCTCCCTGGTGCTGGAGCTCTCCAGCTGGGAAGTGGTAGGAAGTGGACAAGATGTGTTTGCAGAGCTGGACCATGTAGATTTGGACCCTGGGAGCCTTTTGGGTCTGAGTATCCTGGCAGTCAGGACAAGCTGTGCCCAGTGGGACACACTGAGCATCTCCTTTTGTCATGAGTCAGAAGGTATTTATGAAGATACATATAATGAACTAAAAGAGGAGCCTTTAAAAAGTAAAACTTTCCTGGTGGCATTATGAAGAAATGGGAGATCATCTTTCACAGAAGGAGATGGCATTCAAGGGCATAGATAGGACTAAGGGGAATGGCTTTAAACAGAAAGAGGGCAGGGTTAGATTAGATGTGAGGAAGAAATTCTTCACTGTGAGGGTGATTCATCACACTCTGGCACAGGGTGCCCAGAGAAGCTGTGGCTGCCCCATCCCTGGAAGTGTCCAAGGCCTGGCTGGACAGGGCTTGGAACAACCTGGTCTAGTAGAAGGTGTCCTACCTGTGGCAGGGGGTTGGATTGAGATGGTTTTTAAGATGCTTTCCAACTCAAACGACTCTATGATTCCAGCTGCTGAGGACTTTCTGCATCTCCAAATGACCTTATTTAGGGTGCTAACTTTTATCTCAGCCTTGAGGTAGAAAGATGTGGAGAACATAGTGCAGGTAAATCCTCACTGACCCACAGAAGCTCAGCCCCAGTGTGGCTCTGACTTGTAGGGACCCCTGTCACCCCTGGGGCTGAGCCATCAGCTGCTGTCTTGGATGTAGAAAAGGGAGGGAATGAGAAGGTGACATTAAAAAAAAAAAAGCCATTCTTGGGCAACAGCAACAAAGAAATAAAGGATTAAAACAAACAAAAGAAAGGGCAAAAGGAAAGGGGAGAAATTGCTGGGAGTAAAAAGTTCAGTAAGAAAATATTGTTGTTCTTGTATGGAAGACATGGTGAGTACATGAAAACTATACATCCATTCAACATCATCTAGAGTGACAGGGCCTTCAAATATGATACATGTTAAACAACTACCCTGTGGCAAGGCCTCAAAAGACCTTATGGTATTTTCTGTTTTTTAAAAATCAGGTACACAGAAAATTGTGTTGTCATTTTGCTGCAAGTATATGGCTTAAAAACTGAATCTCAGACGTGGAGCAGGTACATTTCAAGGAGAGGAGCAGCCATCACATTTGAAATCATTTTCAGGGAAACCACTATGAGATTTTTGGACAGGGGCATGATGGAACTGAATGCTGTATTATGATCCTCAGAGGAAACTAACATTTGAATTTTTTGCTATTCTTTAAAACGGGTTAGCTGATTTTCTTTACCTAGAAGACCTTAAGAGAGGCAAGAGAAGACCTTATGAACTTCATAATGTGAATATTACACTCCCATGGATCCTCTGTCCAGTCTAGGGACTACCTCTGCCAAATGAAGCTTAACTAAGTCCATGGAGATGGACGGATATTGCTGTATTTATTAAGTCTAATTATTCATATAAAGATCAAACTAAAGTAAACCTTCTGATAAGGTTTCACAATGTAATTCAGCATCATAATATGGGCAGCTTGGCAAATGTGGCTCTGCAAAAAGGGGATAAACCATGAGGGATGGGGAAGGGAAACTTTCATTTTCTGAAGAGATGGAAGGGAAAAAAAAATTTTTTTCCCAATTATTGTCTGAGCCTTCTAGTTGATCGTGTAGGGTAGCAGATTTAACAGCACACTTGGTTTTCAGTGTGTGCGTTCCCTCTGTTGTATCCCCCAGAATGAATCATGCTGGAACCGCTTTTCACCATGTTGTTGGCAACACATGATCCCAAAAGTTGAGAATACCTTCATCAATAATGTCCTCTAACTTCCTCCAGGAAGCACTTGTGAGTGATTCCACGTGACAGGGAGCATGTGTGTGGCTTTGAGTCTGAGGCACTGTTTTCACACTAATTTTTACTTGTGAATTCCCTTTCCCTTTTTCACCTCGCCTGAACAAATTTAGAGGGAGGGAGTAGAAAAGGGTCGCGTTATTTTGTTTGCCTTTATTTTTTTTTTTTCTTTTATCCCAGGCATAAATAAATTTACTAAGAGGCTTAGAAATCCCTATGCCATCGACAATAATGAGCTACTAGATTTCCTCTCCAGGGTACCATCTGATGTTCAAAAGGTAAGTAATGAATGGCCACAGCCAACAGAGACAAGGAGTGACACTGAGAGCGGCTGGGTGCTCCTGTTTGGGAACACAATGCCAAAGACTTTTGAATAACAGAGATAAGGAATCTGGGGAAAATCCACAAAGGGAGGGGGAGAGAGTGTTAGAAGAGAGGGGGGCCAAAATCCTTTGTCAGAAGGATAAAATGATTGCAGAAAAATTATCCTGAAAAGACCTACTTAAAAATGATCTGGAAAATCACTCAGCATGGTTACTGAGCTATGGTTTTTGTCACCTTTCTGCTCTGGTATTTGTACAGAGGGAGGAGAAAAATAGTCTCTTTGATAGAGATAACCATCCAAAAGGATTTGCTGAATTCTTCTTTTTCTCAAGATAGGGGGAGGAATGAGGGGAATTATTTCTGTGACATTGTGCTTGAGCTCCAGGGCCTCCTTTGGACAATGCCCTGCTCATCTTTTCCTTTAAAGAAAACCCTGAAACGTGTATAAAATACTGTACAGTTGATCAGATCAATCTTCTACCATTATGGAATTATAAGTTTTAATCTAACCAGAATCTATCCTCCCTCAGTTTCAGTCAAGTCTTGTCTCTTCTCCCATTACTTTGAAACAACAACATGGTCTTCAGTAATCTCGCCTATCTTCCTGGAAATTATCTGAACAGTAAATCCTTTTGAATGTCACGATCTGTTTATTTCTCTTGGAGGAGGGAAAATAGTCTTGCTGGGTAATGAAGCCACACAATATAAAGGATTCTTTCTTTTGTTTTAACTAACTGAAATCTGTGTCCCCAGGCCCTGATCCTGATGTGCAGGATCCCTCTGACATTTTACCTTTCTCTGTGAATCGTGGCCCTTTCCCTGTGAGGTGCTGCTCACTGGGAATAAGGGAATCACAATCTCACCTGTAGTGGCTTTATGCTACTGGAGACAGAAACTGAATTGCTCACATGCAGTGTTGAGGCGTCTGCTAGAAACAGGGTTAGAAAAAGCTTCTGGTGACATTTATCTCAAGAGGCCACCAGACTAGTTAGTGGCAGCACTAATAACTGGAAAGAAATCTCACCATGAGCTGGTGGGAGGGAAAAAGGCTGAGAGGAACAATCATAGAGCCATTAAGCTTCAATGTTTTTTTATTTGTTGTCGTTGCTCTTGTGGAGGCCACTGGGTTTCCAGTGATGGTTTGCATATGCCCTTTAAGTATTTATGTTTAAAGATAAGCTGCTTTTCTATTTATGCTTTATTTAACATTTGCACTTACAACATTTCCTTGAATGGTTTCTATCATATTGGGATGCTTTGAGCTCTCCAAGGAAAAAGATCACCATTTTCTGTGGGAGGAATGATAAAAATTCCTTGGATGGGACAAATCCTGGAGTTTTCCACTACTACTGAAAATAGTGGCAGCCACACAGTTTAGGGACAAGTCATCCATGGAAGCTGCAAAGCCCCTCTGTCTGCTTTGTTTTATGTGCTGTCAATGCATCAGCATTTCGCTGGGGTGCTGCAGTGAGTTAGAAATTACTCCTGTCTGTACAGTACCCATTAACAACCAACATGTGTTAGACAAAAGATAGAGGAGGAGTGAAAAAGGTGGCGTGTTCAGCCAAATTTTCCCCATGATTTCAGTGGGAATACTTTTGTCTCACACAACAGACAATTTGGACATAACACCATCCTTGATAGTTTACCACACATGTTTTAATCATTACATTGTGTATAAATTTGTTTTGAAAGGAGGAGGTAGCTTTGTCCAGGTTCTATTTGGGAGAATACTTTTCTTTTTTGAAATTATTAAGTATTTCAACTTCCCAGGGTCTGTATATGGTTTTGACAACTGTCATCTTACTGTCTATTGGGATCCACTTGAATTGAGACTCCTGAGAGAAGTTTATTAAACTAATAGGTTAATGCCAGGAAGATAAGAAAAACAATTCCCAAACCAAAACAAACCCAAATGATCGCTGGACTCAGGTAGAACCCCATGTATCTCATTAGAAAAATCTGCTTTTAATATTTTTGTTTCAAGAAATGATGCATGACTTCTCAAATCCTTCCTGCAATTAATCCCCCATGTTCCTGTGTTTAGAAAATGATTCATTACTTTTGAACCTTCCTTAGTTTCCCTGGGTTTGTCCCGGGGGAGCCATTAGCACACGCTGCAGTGAGCTAGAGTTACCTAAGTGCAGACGTCATGCCTGTTTGTTTTTACAGGTGCAGCACGCTGAATTGAAACCATCCAACAGCTCCAGCCCCATCAGGAAGAAGCGGAGTACAATATAGGATGCTGTGGAGTTTGGGAATGCAGCACCTCCGTGTGCACACACAGCACCCCTGCCCTCCTTCTTGCCTCAGAACAACACTAGAGTCACTGCCACAGACTTTCTGCTTCTTGGAAGATGTGGTTTTTTTGATAAACACCTATCTTGGGGTTCTTTTCTGGGTTGTCTTTTTTTGTCGTGGAATCCCAAAAAAGAGCAACATGAAATGTGAATTAGTTTGTGGGACGAGGAGGAGAATGGGAGAGGATGGTGCAACTGCACCTTTTATTTTTCTTCTTTTTTTTTTTTTTTTTTCTCCCCTTGATTGCAGAGACAAGGCTGGATGTGACAGCACTCCCTGGGTTGTGTAGGAAGAGATAACTCTGCTTAGTGTAGCAGATCAGCTGAGCTGATGTGAGGAGATGCTCTGAACCAGTTTTCAACATATCCAACAGATTTACATTAAGTTATGAAAGCTATTCTTCTCCGAGTTAAATCACTGTGCTTAGAAAATTTTTAGGATTCTGGGTTAGCTCCAGTGTCCCCCCATTTAGGACTGCTGGCAGCCCCTGGCCCAGCACCTGTCCCCACTGCTTGTGCCACTGCCCTGTCCCTGTCCCACCTCATGGCCTCTGTCCTGTACTCAGAGGCTTTGAGCAGCCCCTGTCCCCCAGCCCTGTGTCCCAGGTCAGTGAGACCAGCCTTGTGCTGCTGCTGAAGGGCCTGGACAGCACCGACATGGGCCAGGGGCTCCAGGTTAAGGTTAGAGACTCAAGAAGTTCTCGGGTTCCACTCTGGGTTCTTGAGGGTCTAGTTCCAGGGTCTAGAGGTTCAGGGTTCAGGTTTTAGGGTTTGGGTTTTAGGGGTTCAGGGTTTGGGTTTTAGGGTTCAGGTTCAGTTTTTAGGGTTTAGGTTTGGGGTTCCGGTTTTGGGTTCAGGTTTTGAGTTTTAGGTTTCAGGATTTGGGTTTTAGGGTTCAGGTTGGTGTCTAGAGTTCGGGGTTTGGGATTTAGGGCTTGGGTTCCAAATTAGGGTTTCAGAGGTTTGGGTTTTAGGGTTCGGGTTTTCAGGTTAGGATTTTTCAGTTCAGGTTTTAGGGTTTGGGTTGAGGTTAATGTTAGAGGTTCTAGCAGCTCTAGCTTTTCTAGTTCTAGAGGGCCTAGAGGCTCTAGCTCAGGTTCTGGAGGTTGTAGTTAGGGTTCTAGAGTTTTCCTGCCAACCAGATGACTCCATTCTGGACTGTGACCATTATCTGATCCGGGTTTTTGCCCCAACTGGGTGACTCCATTCTGGACTTCGGGTTTTATGGTCCGGATTTGGGTTTTAGGTTCGGAAGTTCAGGTTTTAGGGTTCAGGTCGGTTTTTAGGGTTTGGGTTCCAGGTTAGGGTTAGAGTTTCTAGAGGTTCTAGGGCTCTAGAGCTCCTTGTTTGGATGCTAGAGGCTCTAATTATAGAGGGTCTAGAGGTTCCAGCTTTGGGTTATAGAGGTTCTAGGTTTGTAGTCTGGCTTCTAGAGGTTCTAGGGATTTGGGATTTAGGGTTTGGGTTCCGGTTCCACGTTAGAATTCTAGTT